>NC_092344.1:47782296-48479392 GCF_963676685.1 Mytilus edulis
CTTAAATCGCATCTGTGCCACATATTCACTATATAGGTTTTGTTCCCCCTTCTATTACCTTTCTTAGGATATATAGGATATACCTGTAATTAGGGGATACGGGGGTTCAAAACTCGATCGTAAGGTAATTTGTGGTGTATTTTTTCTTAGGTTCGGCCGTTTTCGCTTTTCGGTCACTTGTTACCCCTTAAATCGCATCTGTGCCACATATTCACTATATAGGTTTTGTTCCCCCTTCTATTACCTTTCTTAGGATATATAGGATATACCTGTAATTAGGGGATACGGGGGTTCAAAACTCGATCGTAAGGTAATTTGTGGTGTATTTTTTCTTAGGTTCGGCCGTTTTCGCTTTTCGGTCACTTGTTACCCCTTAAATCGCATCTGTGCCACATATTCACTATATAGGTTTTGTTCCCCCTTCTATTACCTTTCTTAGGATATATAGGATATACCTGTAATTAGGGGATACGGGGGTTCAAAACTCGATCGTAAGGTAATTTGTGGTGTATTTTTTCTTAGGTTCGGCCGTTTTCGCTTTTCGGTCACTTGTTACCCCTTAAATCGCATCTGTGCCACATATTCACTATATAGGTTTTGTTCCCCCTTCTATTACCTTTCTTAGGATATATAGGATATACCTGTAATTAGGGGATACGGGGGTTCAAAACTCGATCGTAAGGTAATTTGTGGTGTATTTTTTCTTAGGTTCGGCCGTTTTCGCTTTTCGGTCACTTGTTACCCCTTAAATCGCATCTGTGCCACATATTCACTATATAGGTTTTGTTCCCCCTTCTATTACCTTTCTTAGGATATATAGGATATACCTGTAATTAGGGGATACGGGGGTTCAAAACTCGATCGTAAGGTAATTTGTGGTGTATTTTTTCTTAGGTTCGGCCGTTTTCGCTTTTCGGTCACTTGTTACCCCTTAAATCGCATCTGTGCCACATATTCACTATATAGGTTTTGTTCCCCCTTCTATTACCTTTCTTAGGATATATAGGATATACCTGTAATTAGGGGATACGGGGGTTCAAAACTCGATCGTAAGGTAATTTGTGGTGTATTTTTTCTTAGGTTCGGCCGTTTTCGCTTTTCGGTCACTTGTTACCCCTTAAATCGCATCTGTGCCACATATTCACTATATAGGTTTTGTTCCCCCTTCTATTACCTTTCTTAGGATATATAGGATATACCTGTAATTAGGGGATACGGGGGTTCAAAACTCGATCGTAAGGTAATTTGTGGTGTATTTTTTCTTAGGTTCGGCCGTTTTCGCTTTTCGGTCACTTGTTACCCCTTAAATCGCATCTGTGCCACATATTCACTATATAGGTTTTGTTCCCCCTTCTATTACCTTTCTTAGGATATATAGGATATACCTGTAATTAGGGGATACGGGGGTTCAAAACTCGATCGTAAGGTAATTTGTGGTGTATTTTTTCTTAGGTTCGGCCGTTTTCGCTTTTCGGTCACTTGTTACCCCTTAAATCGCATCTGTGCCACATATTCACTATATAGGTTTTGTTCCCCCTTCTATTACCTTTCTTAGGATATATAGGATATACCTGTAATTAGGGGATACGGGGGTTCAAAACTCGATCGTAAGGTAATTTGTGGTGTATTTTTTCTTAGGTTCGGCCGTTTTCGCTTTTCGGTCACTTGTTACCCCTTAAATCGCATCTGTGCCACATATTCACTATATAGGTTTTGTTCCCCCTTCTATTACCTTTCTTAGGATATATAGGATATACCTGTAATTAGGGGATACGGGGGTTCAAAACTCGATCGTAAGGTAATTTGTGGTGTATTTTTTCTTAGGTTCGGCCGTTTTCGCTTTTCGGTCACTTGTTACCCCTTAAATCGCATCTGTGCCACATATTCACTATATAGGTTTTGTTCCCCCTTCTATTACCTTTCTTAGGATATATAGGATATACCTGTAATTAGGGGATACGGGGGTTCAAAACTCGATCGTAAGGTAATTTGTGGTGTATTTTTTCTTAGGTTCGGCCGTTTTCGCTTTTCGGTCACTTGTTACCCCTTAAATCGCATCTGTGCCACATATTCACTATATAGGTTTTGTTCCCCCTTCTATTACCTTTCTTAGGATATATAGGATATACCTGTAATTAGGGGATACGGGGGTTCAAAACTCGATCGTAAGGTAATTTGTGGTGTATTTTTTCTTAGGTTCGGCCGTTTTCGCTTTTCGGTCACTTGTTACCCCTTAAATCGCATCTGTGCCACATATTCACTATATAGGTTTTGTTCCCCCTTCTATTACCTTTCTTAGGATATATAGGATATACCTGTAATTAGGGGATACGGGGGTTCAAAACTCGATCGTAAGGTAATTTGTGGTGTATTTTTTCTTAGGTTCGGCCGTTTTCGCTTTTCGGTCACTTGTTACCCCTTAAATCGCATCTGTGCCACATATTCACTATATAGGTTTTGTTCCCCCTTCTATTACCTTTCTTAGGATATATAGGATATACCTGTAATTAGGGGATACGGGGGTTCAAAACTCGATCGTAAGGTAATTTGTGGTGTATTTTTTCTTAGGTTCGGCCGTTTTCGCTTTTCGGTCACTTGTTACCCCTTAAATCGCATCTGTGCCACATATTCACTATATAGGTTTTGTTCCCCCTTCTATTACCTTTCTTAGGATATATAGGATATACCTGTAATTAGGGGATACGGGGGTTCAAAACTCGATCGTAAGGTAATTTGTGGTGTATTTTTTCTTAGGTTCGGCCGTTTTCGCTTTTCGGTCACTTGTTACCCCTTAAATCGCATCTGTGCCACATATTCACTATATAGGTTTTGTTCCCCCTTCTATTACCTTTCTTAGGATATATAGGATATACCTGTAATTAGGGGATACGGGGGTTCAAAACTCGATCGTAAGGTAATTTGTGGTGTATTTTTTCTTAGGTTCGGCCGTTTTCGCTTTTCGGTCACTTGTTACCCCTTAAATCGCATCTGTGCCACATATTCACTATATAGGTTTTGTTCCCCCTTCTATTACCTTTCTTAGGATATATAGGATATACCTGTAATTAGGGGATACGGGGGTTCAAAACTCGATCGTAAGGTAATTTGTGGTGTATTTTTTCTTAGGTTCGGCCGTTTTCGCTTTTCGGTCACTTGTTACCCCTTAAATCGCATCTGTGCCACATATTCACTATATAGGTTTTGTTCCCCCTTCTATTACCTTTCTTAGGATATATAGGATATACCTGTAATTAGGGGATACGGGGGTTCAAAACTCGATCGTAAGGTAATTTGTGGTGTATTTTTTCTTAGGTTCGGCCGTTTTCGCTTTTCGGTCACTTGTTACCCCTTAAATCGCATCTGTGCCACATATTCACTATATAGGTTTTGTTCCCCCTTCTATTACCTTTCTTAGGATATATAGGATATACCTGTAATTAGGGGATACGGGGGTTCAAAACTCGATCGTAAGGTAATTTGTGGTGTATTTTTTCTTAGGTTCGGCCGTTTTCGCTTTTCGGTCACTTGTTACCCCTTAAATCGCATCTGTGCCACATATTCACTATATAGGTTTTGTTCCCCCTTCTATTACCTTTCTTAGGATATATAGGATATACCTGTAATTAGGGGATACGGGGGTTCAAAACTCGATCGTAAGGTAATTTGTGGTGTATTTTTTCTTAGGTTCGGCCGTTTTCGCTTTTCGGTCACTTGTTACCCCTTAAATCGCATCTGTGCCACATATTCACTATATAGGTTTTGTTCCCCCTTCTATTACCTTTCTTAGGATATATAGGATATACCTGTAATTAGGGGATACGGGGGTTCAAAACTCGATCGTAAGGTAATTTGTGGTGTATTTTTTCTTAGGTTCGGCCGTTTTCGCTTTTCGGTCACTTGTTACCCCTTAAATCGCATCTGTGCCACATATTCACTATATAGGTTTTGTTCCCCCTTCTATTACCTTTCTTAGGATATATAGGATATACCTGTAATTAGGGGATACGGGGGTTCAAAACTCGATCGTAAGGTAATTTGTGGTGTATTTTTTCTTAGGTTCGGCCGTTTTCGCTTTTCGGTCACTTGTTACCCCTTAAATCGCATCTGTGCCACATATTCACTATATAGGTTTTGTTCCCCCTTCTATTACCTTTCTTAGGATATATAGGATATACCTGTAATTAGGGGATACGGGGGTTCAAAACTCGATCGTAAGGTAATTTGTGGTGTATTTTTTCTTAGGTTCGGCCGTTTTCGCTTTTCGGTCACTTGTTACCCCTTAAATCGCATCTGTGCCACATATTCACTATATAGGTTTTGTTCCCCCTTCTATTACCTTTCTTAGGATATATAGGATATACCTGTAATTAGGGGATACGGGGGTTCAAAACTCGATCGTAAGGTAATTTGTGGTGTATTTTTTCTTAGGTTCGGCCGTTTTCGCTTTTCGGTCACTTGTTACCCCTTAAATCGCATCTGTGCCACATATTCACTATATAGGTTTTGTTCCCCCTTCTATTACCTTTCTTAGGATATATAGGATATACCTGTAATTAGGGGATACGGGGGTTCAAAACTCGATCGTAAGGTAATTTGTGGTGTATTTTTTCTTAGGTTCGGCCGTTTTCGCTTTTCGGTCACTTGTTACCCCTTAAATCGCATCTGTGCCACATATTCACTATATAGGTTTTGTTCCCCCTTCTATTACCTTTCTTAGGATATATAGGATATACCTGTAATTAGGGGATACGGGGGTTCAAAACTCGATCGTAAGGTAATTTGTGGTGTATTTTTTCTTAGGTTCGGCCGTTTTCGCTTTTCGGTCACTTGTTACCCCTTAAATCGCATCTGTGCCACATATTCACTATATAGGTTTTGTTCCCCCTTCTATTACCTTTCTTAGGATATATAGGATATACCTGTAATTAGGGGATACGGGGGTTCAAAACTCGATCGTAAGGTAATTTGTGGTGTATTTTTTCTTAGGTTCGGCCGTTTTCGCTTTTCGGTCACTTGTTACCCCTTAAATCGCATCTGTGCCACATATTCACTATATAGGTTTTGTTCCCCCTTCTATTACCTTTCTTAGGATATATAGGATATACCTGTAATTAGGGGATACGGGGGTTCAAAACTCGATCGTAAGGTAATTTGTGGTGTATTTTTTCTTAGGTTCGGCCGTTTTCGCTTTTCGGTCACTTGTTACCCCTTAAATCGCATCTGTGCCACATATTCACTATATAGGTTTTGTTCCCCCTTCTATTACCTTTCTTAGGATATATAGGATATACCTGTAATTAGGGGATACGGGGGTTCAAAACTCGATCGTAAGGTAATTTGTGGTGTATTTTTTCTTAGGTTCGGCCGTTTTCGCTTTTCGGTCACTTGTTACCCCTTAAATCGCATCTGTGCCACATATTCACTATATAGGTTTTGTTCCCCCTTCTATTACCTTTCTTAGGATATATAGGATATACCTGTAATTAGGGGATACGGGGGTTCAAAACTCGATCGTAAGGTAATTTGTGGTGTATTTTTTCTTAGGTTCGGCCGTTTTCGCTTTTCGGTCACTTGTTACCCCTTAAATCGCATCTGTGCCACATATTCACTATATAGGTTTTGTTCCCCCTTCTATTACCTTTCTTAGGATATATAGGATATACCTGTAATTAGGGGATACGGGGGTTCAAAACTCGATCGTAAGGTAATTTGTGGTGTATTTTTTCTTAGGTTCGGCCGTTTTCGCTTTTCGGTCACTTGTTACCCCTTAAATCGCATCTGTGCCACATATTCACTATATAGGTTTTGTTCCCCCTTCTATTACCTTTCTTAGGATATATAGGATATACCTGTAATTAGGGGATACGGGGGTTCAAAACTCGATCGTAAGGTAATTTGTGGTGTATTTTTTCTTAGGTTCGGCCGTTTATTATTAGATTTTATCGGGGAAACACCCCTAGTTTTTTATACGAAACTTTCAGTCCTTGGGTATATTACCTCCTATTGTCCTAATAGACTTTTTATATTTTACATAAAGTCTTTATTTATAAATATATAAGTATGTGAGAAATTTAAATGTTGGAAAATGAGATTTTGAAATTATTGGCACTTTGAGACATGTTTACTCTTTTTCCCTCCCCTGACACAGGGAGTACCGTTTAAATGGTTGATTTCATTTTATGTGGACATCCCATGCAGGAAACGAATGAGCATTTTAATGCTTGATTAATAAAAGTGGACCCCACACACCCATTCAAATATGTGTAATAATTGTGACAATATGTGCGACAATTGTACCGTAAGCTCCTAGATATGTATTAGAAGTGGATTTTGAGATGCATGATCAAGTTCAATATTTTACGTAAAGAATAAATAATTCTAGATAAAAGGGATCTGCATACCAAATATCCTATCTGTTTATACCTTAATACTATATATTACACAAACCTCGTATTCTAATCGAATTCCTATAGCAATTCATTACAGACATTACACTTAACAAATCAACTTAACGATCTTATTCTAAAAGGTTACGAATTCGCCCTGTAATTTATTCTTTGAATATTGTTTATATTGGATAGTAAAATAAATTCCATTGATCTTTTCTACACTCTGATGATTCCTGTATCTTGGCATTGCATGCACAATGTCATGTTTTTTTCTCTCTCTGTTCTTAACTATGTTGGATATGCTATGCTTGATAATTTAGTCTGAGGTGCATTTTTTATTAGTTGTTATTTGTTTTGAACTAGCTGTCAGTAATTGAGTACCGAACACACCCAGATCTGCACTGAGTGTCTTTTTATTGTTGGGATGTACAAGTACCCGGCCACGTTCACTCTGTGTTTTATGCCCCACCTACAATAGTAGAGGGGCATTATGTTTTCTGGTCTGTGCGTCCGTCCGTCCGTCTGTTCGTTCGTCCGTCCGTCCGTCCGTCTGTCCCGCTTCAGGTTAAAGTTTTTGGTCAAGGTAGTTTTTGATGAAGTTTAAGTCCAATCGACTTCAAACTTAGTACACATGTCCCCTATGATATGATCTTTCTAATTTTAATGCCAAATTAGAGTTTTTACCCCAATTTCACGGTCCACTGAACATGGAAAATGATAGTGCGAGTGGGGCATTCGTGTACTGAGGACACATTCTTGTTGTTGTATGTATTTATCCTTATATCTATCTGATGAGTGAAGCCTTTTACAACTGATTTTTACATCGCGATAACCATGAGGGCATTCCGATGCATTGCTACAGTAGGAATTCTACTTGCGTACATTGTATCTTTTGTTTTTGACTGGTAACCGATCTATAATTTCGGAGACATTATCGAGTGCATCATAACATTCCTTATCGTCTGGGCAGAGTATACTGATTTGTATTACTACAATCAGAGAAATATATATAAAAGAGATTAAGAAGTATGCACGAACTTATCGTACAAAATAAATATTTCTTTGTACATTAACCTTACTTTCATGCGTAGAGATGGGAGACAGGTGCTTATGACCGATGTTCAGTAATTCAGTACTTTTATTATAGTTGGTTCTTATGGGGTACTGTTATACCACTATCCTAGGTTAGGTTGGGGTTGGGATCTGCTAACATGTTTAACTCCGCCACATTCCGTGTGTATGTGCCTGTCCCAAGTGAATGTCGTTTCTTGGTGTATTACATACTTGTTTTTTGTTCATTCTTTTGATAAAATAATAATGCCGTTAGTTTTCTCGTTTGAATTGTTTTACATTGTCATTTCGGGGCCTTTCATAGCTGACAGTGCTGTAGGGACTTGTGCATTGTCGAAGGCCGTACGGTGAGTAGCTGTTTTAAATATCTGTGTCAAGAGTTGTCTCATTGGCAAGCATACCATATCGTTTTTTTTTTTCTTCTCATTTTTACATATACATATACATATACAAGTTGATACTAAATTTATTCAATTTCACAAACTTGAATAGTGAATAGTGCAAAAAAACACAGTTCACTATTCATGAATTTTGAATAGTGAAAAGTGAATAGTGAATAGTGAACGTACTTCAGCCCGTTGAAATATACCACACTGAGATTTTGAAATTTTTGTAATAGGGTAAATGGCTCAACAACTTGTAAACTGTCAATTTTGTGATATAAATCGGAACGTTAGAGGAGGTGTACGATGGAAATGTTTAAACTGTGACCTTAATCTTTGTGAAAATTGCAAGACTGGAAGACATTCAAGAATCAAAGATTCAAATCAACATCGTATTATCGATATACAAGCACTCAGAACTGAGTCTAGTACTACCTTAACGGTAGCGGAATGGACTAGGGAGATGGATCTTCAAAAAATTGTATGCTTAGAGCATCCAAATAAAAAATGTTATCACTTTTGCAAAGAGTGTAAAAAGCCAATCTGCCCTTCATGTTTTCTTGAACATCGTGATCACAACCTTATTGAACTTGAACTCATTTACAAAGATCAACAACAAAGATTGAAAAATATACAAAGAGAGATTGATAACGATTTGCAAACACTTCCTGGAATAATGACAATGATAAGTAAGGAAGAGGAAGAAATATCAAGAAACTATGATGACGTCAGATTAAAAATAGAGCAGAGAGAAAGTGAAATAAAAGTACAAGCAACAAATGATGCAAAACGTCTTTTGAAAGATCTAGAGGAGTTTCGAAAAACTGAAAATACAGTTATATCTCTGAAGCAGCAAAAAGTACGTGTGTATGAAGTAAATCTGAAACATCAAAAGAACAAGATCCAGGAAACTTTCAAATCGCACGAAGCAACTTCTATTCTAACAACTATTGGGCAAATAGACAAAAAGATAGCACTAGAAAATACTGTAAAAGGATCAAAACAAAAGTTTATTTTCAAGACTCCTTCTTCTCATTGCATCGACTTTGGATCTTTGATTAAAATACCAGAACTTTTTATCAAAAGTAAATATCAAATTGAAGATATTAATGTTTCTGGAATTAAAGGCAATCATGGAAATGACACGACGATAGTATTTAAGAAGAACAAGCTAGATGTATATTTTCTAGGAAATGTCTCTTTCAGTGATCCTGAGTCCGAATGTATCATTTCAAAGGAAAAAGAAATTTCGGATGATGTTTTTGACTTGACAATTACAAAAGATGGCATTATACTATTTTCAATTGCTCAAAGCTCGGAGATAAAGTGCATTACCAAAAACAGTGAAACAGAAACCTTTTCGTCCCTCGAGTCAAAACAAGTTCGAGGCATTCATGCCTGTGACAATGGAAACATTTTGGTTGGATTCTCAAGTTTTCATAATGGCGAACAAAGTGGTCTCTTAGTTCTGAATGAAGAAAAAGTACAGATTAAGACATTTGAACTAGACATAAATAATGAAAAAATATTTTCTTTCCCTGATAAAATTACAACTAACAAAAATGGTGACATTTGTGTTATAGATCATAGATTCTATGTAGGCAGGGTCGTTGCATTAAATGAAGGAGGTCATGTAAAATGGACATATAATGCGCATGACATGGACAAATTTAATCCTTGTGACATAGTGACAACCTCTACTGGGTTAGTAATTATAACTACAGACTACTATTGTAATGTCGTTCATATTTTATCCGAAAATGGCGACTTCCTCACAAAGTTCGGAGGAGACGAAGTCAATATATCGATGGTTAGATGTTTAAACAATGATCAAGAAGAAAATTTGCAAATTGCATGCAATTTTTTTGACCATGTTGAAATAATGATAGCGAAAGTCTTGTGAGTTCATTTTGCTTTTGTGTGGACTGAATCTAAACTGCTTAAGTTGTTCTAATATTAAAGTACTAATAAAATGTGTATTAATTGATGCTATGTTTATAAACAAGATAATTATAGTTTGAGAACCTATATCTTATTATCAAGTTAACATTAAATTTCAGTGTGATTGCTATTATTGATTGATTGTTGGTTGCTTTACGTTCAGTGGCAGCTATTACACACATGGCAAGACACAAATAATTTAACAATGAAGCTAATATGTTATCCTCTTATGGAGGCTGCCGGGGACAAAGATATGTGAAAATTTGGATTACCACTGAAAAATGTGGATATATTGGATAGAAACAGCAATTTTGCCTTGAAAAAACCCTATGAATACTTCTAAGTTGTTGCAAAGGATTTTTAAAACGTTTAGACAGTGTTGCACCTTCTCTAGATGAGGTACCAGATTCATCGTTCCGAATCTTACCGGAAGTAACTACGTACTTGCTTATCCCCGCACAGCCAAACAAACGCCCGACTTAGGCGATTAAAGTGACCATATTTCTAATTCCCAGTGACGTCTGGGTTGGATTTCAGTATGACGAGTCTATTTTAAAACAGAAAGTCATGTATAGTTTGACAAGTTTGAAAGCTCCCAACTCAATCAGAATTTGAAAAATGTATTTGAGGAATGTTTGTCACTTTATATGTAACGAATGCATGCTAGGTATATGTACGAACAAACACTATTTAAAAACAACATGATACACACATCCTAGAATATTGTTCAATTACTTCCTGAACACTGAAACTACAAAACATTATTGATAATCATATAAAAAACAACAATCTCAGTAATTGAAAAACAGATGAAAAACAACATTCTATATAGTTGAAACAGATAACAAATCACAAAAATACTGAACATAGAGGAAAATCAATTCGGAAAGTCCATAATCACATGGCAAAATCAAATAACAAAACGCATAACAAATGAATGGACAAGAACTGTCATATTCCTGACTTGTTACAGGCTGGTTTTATAGCGCTAACCCTCTCACTTTGATGACAGTCCGTTATATTTACATTGATGCGTTAACTAAACAGACACAATAAATAAAATAGTCAAAATATGGGTACATCAGTCATCATCGTATAACAATTTTAAAAGGAATTCTTAATAATAGCTGTTTTTAAAGTGTTTCGGTTCTTATACATCCTTGGATTTCAACTATGCAGCTTTGGGAGTTCCTGATGAAGGTAAATCTAGAAAAGTGGACGCATGAAAATCGCATATCTCGATTACATATAATGTATGTATAATGCTTTTTTTATTGAGTTTTTTTTGTGGTAAAAGTTTTAATTAAGAATTGAATGCTCTTTTTTGTAACTTTAAAGGGTTGTAAAAGCGTTGACCGAAGTACATTTTGTATGAAGCGCGGAAGCGCTTCATACTAAAAATGTGCGCACGGTCAACGCTTTTACAACCCTATAAAGTTACAAAAAAAAAAGCATTCAATACTTATAATTACATTTTACCTACAAGATCATGAAAACACGCCTTTTATCATGTTTTTATTTCATTTACCTGTGCACTTTATTGTGAGACCTCGTGTCATCATAAATGAAAAGTTGCATTGTGTAATGCAATTGATTAAGGAATATCACGAGATTGTTAGTTAGCCAATCAGAATAACGTATTATAATGAAACATACATCTACTGTAATTATTTTTGTTTGAAGAAGACCCAATGTGTAGAGAAGGATTGTACAGAATATTTTTACAAGTTTTGAACTCTTGGAAATTCGAGGCATATAAATATTGAAAATATGTTTTGAATTTGAATAAAACAGTAGTGCATATTAACTTTCTGCATTCAAGGATATTTTTTTTTACGAAACTTCATAGTTATAAACTCATCATAGATACCAGGATTAGAATTTTATATTACGCCAGACGTGCGTTATATGTTTAAGGAATTTTGGTCCTCAATGCTCTTCAACTTCGTACTTTATTTGGCCTTTTTAACTTTTTTGGATTCGAGCGTCACTGATGAGTCTTTTGTAGACGAAACGCGCGTCTGGCGGCGTATATACAAAATTTAGTCCTTGTATCTATGATGAGTTTATTTAGGAATTTTCATTATCTAGGTATATGTATATGTACTGGTAACATTCCCAAGTTATATCTCTCTGAGATGAAACATAGAGATCATAACTGGGAACCAGTACGTAAACAAAATTAATTATCTATGAATATTCAATATCTTCCCAAAAGAGGCGTAGTTTGAGAAACAGCTGTATTTCCAAAAAAAAGTAAAATCACAAAAAAACTGAACTCCGAGGAAAATTCAAAACGGAAAGTCCCTAATCAAATGGCAAAATCAAATGATAAAACACATCAAACGAATGGACAACAATTGTCATATTCCTTACTTTGTACAGGCATTTTCAAATGTAAAAAAATGGTGGACTGAACCTGGTTTTATAGCGCTAAACTGCTCACTCTCTACAAAGTGCAACAGGTATACAGGATGATGACATCATATTACAGGAGAAGTAACATATTTTTATTTATATTATACTTTTTGTAAAATTAGATTCATCAAAATCTCAGCAATGTTTTTATCATTTACTTCATTTTCCCTACCTTTGTCAAATAAATGGTTAACGACCATGTCAATAAAACTTTCTTTGCGAATTTGAGTTGACAGTATTAACTGTTTTAATGGTAAATTTACTTGACTCTTATCTCGTCTCCTTGCCATTTCTTCGATGAAAAATGGTAGTGCATCTGTGAGAACATCATGTAATGCCACCCTTACTCTTTCTTTACTTTCACTCGAAAATCTCTTTAGTATAGGAATGAGGATATCAATATTTGAACTTTCGCTTAGATCATTATATGCTTTCCGGAATTCTGCTACCTTTTCTGCCGGAATTTTTTCATATTTTACTTCATCAAACGTCTGTCCAGCGAAAAAAGCATTTAAAGCTTTGATCGGATTTTCCCGAATTTTCGTAATTTTGATCTCAATTTCAAAAGAAATGTTTTCATTCATCCCCGCAAAAAGATTGCTTGGAATAAAGAAATGTTGCAGTTCTCTACTTCGCAAACAATTGATCATGTAATCTAGAACTTTAATCAACAATTTCAACACGTTGTCTTCTGTATCAACCAGTAATAACGAATTGATTGTTTCTGAGTTCCAATAAACTGCTGTTTTCCAATGAAACGTAGTTAATATTTCTGAATAATCTTGCAGTAAACTCTTTTTGATAGCTTTAAGAATGAGAACAACTTTCTTTTGAACACTGGTCATTGCTCTCGCCAGCTTTATTTCGCCATTGTTGTATGCCAAACAAAAATCTTTGTTTCGCTCTCGTTTTGTCAAGGCCGGTTTTGCAACAACAAAGAACTCGCTATTGTAAATATCATTCACTACATGTTCTGGTGGCCAGACGCGTTTACGTTGTTTCCACTCATCAAGAAATCTTGGCTTCCCAGCAAGCGGGAATGCTGGTATAAAATCTTTGCTTGATTTGGATTTGTACTTTAGTATAACATCGCCTTTGTCGAACTCTTCTGCATTGGTATTGTCATCAATATTGTTGTATGTTGGCTTCATACACATAAAAGATTGTTTGTTTTTTCTATAAAACTCCTCATTTGGACAAGTATCTGTTATGTTTTGATAGCTAGTATTTTCATCAGTTTCAAAAGAAAGTGCATCTATAATGGGGCCATACGTTTGAAAAAAAATAGACCCTTTTGAATCTGATCTAATGTCAGCTTTCTCAAAAGCGTTTACTAAATTAACTGCTCTTTTAATCGGATACATCAAATCATCTTTTCTTTCAAATATCTGCTCATCAATACTTTGTTTTAAATTATCAGATATTATTTGCATATTAATTTTAACGTTTTTGATATCTAAAGCTGGACAATCAACATCACGGTACGAAACTAACGTTTTTCCTGGCTTTATATTATGATCTATTGCCACGTGCAAACTGTTGGGACCACGTGTTTTTCTAAAATGTGAGACTAGTTTGTGAAAATCTCTCATATGCTTGAAAGCTTCTGGTCTTATTTCACTAAGTAAATTACTTGGTAGATAACGACCATCAATCAGTTTAACAGTCGGAAGTTTGTCAACCAACTGAAGTCCATTTATGTGGACAAAACAAGGAAGATCTTCTCTGTACTCTAAAGCACTAACAGGAATAGATATTGCAGAAATTATTAGGTAATCGAAATCACCTTCGTCTTGTCTGATTCTTAATCGTGTCTGCTCCTGCGTACTTCCAGCAACCATACATCTTTCTCCGCTAAAATAGGACAAAAATCGCATTATGTAGCTGCAGTATTTGTTTTGTCTGTCATCATTAATAACGGGTTTATTCATCTCTAGTAGTCGTTTAATCATTTCCCGTAACGACAACTGTGGGTCTTCAAGTACAGTTAAAGAAGTAAGACCTATACAAGGAGAATAACATAAGTATTAGTATTTGATTTAAATGAAATATAATGTAAATTATGAACGATGATCTAAAGATGTAAACCTCGACGATATATCGTCTCCGCTGGGCAGTTGCTTTATAGGCAATCCGACCACATCATCTGATTTTTATATTCGAATAAATCAAGTCGTTGGTTTTTCACTTCTGAATTGTTTCACAGTTTTCCATTGTCTTTTTTTTTAAATTCTTTTTTGTGAATGAAAAATGAGAAACCTTTCAATATTTGCAGACCAGAGTAATATTCTACGCTTAAAGGTTTGTTACATGTTATAAAATACAACATGAAATTGAAAGAATTTGAGAATGGCCGTTTTGTGAACTAAATATAGGGAGAAAATACATTTAGTGTAATTTCAATATTGTTATGCGTGCCGTTTCTAACAACCACAAAAGGTTAGGAAATATGCTATTATAATAGTACAACTAATTAAATTTTGTAATAAATCTCACAAATATATATATATATATATAGAGGAACGGTCAGATAGCTTAATCCCAGTTATCAGTTGCAATCGAAATAATCATCCTTCATTCAATTCAACGGTGCCAATTTTACTGAACCAACCTAATAATAGAAAGGCGAAACATTTCATAGGGATATCCAAATTCTTAATTTAGTATTGTATTTACTTCTATTCGTTTTTTCTTCCTGAATATGCATGAAATATTTTACATTTAAACGTCAACATTGTCAATCGATCAATCTTCCTAAAGCTTATTTCATTATTGGAGTAAAAAATCCATCCCTTGCATGGTTTCTTTTATTGTTCTATTTAAACACTAAAGTATTTTAGATCCTCTATGGCGGTTTAATGTAGCACAATACAAAGCTTTTTCATCCCCAATCAGACATCTTAAAACTGTTGTAATTTCACTCATCCTTCTTTAAATTTTATAAATGAGGTACCAAAAGAAAGAAGAATGATTAATGATTAATCTTTCAAATTGTGATAATTTCATTATGACATAATTATTACATAATTAATTGTTATGTAATTAGTTGCTATATTGGGATGTCCATACTTGAATGAATTTAGCTTCTTTGTTATTCATAGCACCCCAAAATATTTTATAGATTCTCGCACAACACAGTTTTACTTCCAAAACAGTGTCTCAGATTTTTCCTATTGTATTTCATTTTCTCATAAATCTTCAATGAAGTTTGCATTATCAATTGATAAGAGATCACTAAATTCAATTGGGTACACAATTTGTTCTATTGATGTTTTTTGAAATCTGAGACAGCTTTTGGAGGTCAAGCTGTGTTGTACAAGAATCTATAAAATATTTTGGAATGCTATGAAGAACATAGACGCTAAATTCATTCAAGTGTGGACATAACAATATAGCAACTAATTATATAACAATTGATTATTTAATAATTATGTCATAATGAAATTATCACAATTTGGAAGATTAATCTTTCATTTTTCTTTTCTCACTTCATTTATAAAATATAAAGAAGGATGAAATGAATTACATCAGTTTAAAGTTGTCTGATTGGGAGCGAAACAATCTTTGTATTGTGCTACCTTAAATATTCTTTAAGAATACTTCCCTCTGAATTTATGTTCTTTAAAAAGGGATTTTTCTCCTTATAAAGACATCGGATTTTTGATTGATGCATGATCATTGATTTTTTATTTGTTTTGCGAACCATAAACATTACTTATTGGTGTCCATATAAAGTACTTGATGAAAAGAGAGATAATAGAAAAGAACATGAGAGAGATAGTTATCTTCCTGGTAAATTATAATATTGGGTATTGGTCGAGTGGGGATTTAGCCGTACACCTTTCAATACCTCCGCTTTCTCTCAATCCTTTAAAACTTTGAGGACCTGTCACTTTCAATATATAACTCTTTACTGAATTTTAAAAGCTTTACACACACAACTATACTTTTAACTTATATAAAGTATTCTAGGTATGTAATAATACAGTTACTTACAAATGGAAACGAAAAAACATATTTTCCAACAAGCTGCGTTTGAAGTCATTTTGTTTGGAACGTCGACCATAGTCTTTTCACAATTCATGTATAATTAAGTGTTATTCCTTATATTAACATACCAAATATGTAAACACATGTATTTGTATTTCATGTAGACAGTTTATTGTGTATCTGCCTCATTTAATATTCATAGGAAATCCCATAAAAATAAATAAAGGGATGTGTGTGTACAAAACAAAAGTTATTTTTCACCTTCAAATGAAATTGGTTTTTCCAAATATTTTGCAACACGGTTGAATGGTTTAACTACGTTTAGTTTTTAATTTGATCATAATATCTATAGTAACTGTAACTGTTCATCAATATTTAATTATGTTCAATTGTAATGGATGTGAAGTTTTGTTTAATTTCCCTTAATTTATACATATCAGTTATTTATGAAATAAATGTTTATTTTAAATTTTATTTGTATTTTTGACATATTGACATGTTTGTTTCTCTTGACGGAGTCAAAAAGCGAGACATAGGTATGCTGTTTCCGGCGTCGGCGGCAGCGGTCAACATGTATCAGTTTGGGATTAGGTTTAGTTTATGATGAACCACTAGTGGTAGGTCAAAGATATTTGGTATGTAGTTGAATTATCATTTGTACATCTCATTACCATGGAGATTATTTGGCCCCGTCCCCTCAGTTATGATCTATTGACTTTTAACTTTTGCTTAGTTATCATGTATTAGTTTGTGATTAGGTCAGGATATGGGGACCCAATATTGGTAATTTAATGATAATTGTTATGCAGTTGTATAAGCATTGGCATATCTCATTTTCATGGAGATTTAATACCCCTCAGTAATTGTCTATTGATTTTGAAATTTTTGCTTAGTTTTCATGTATTTGTTTGGTTTTAGGTCTGTTTAAAGGGAATTACTTATGATAAGTCAATGGTATTTTTTATACAGTACGTTGTCTTAGCATTGGCACATCTCATTTCCATCTACTTTCAGTCATGTTTAATTGACTTTGAATATTTGCAAAACTTACATGTTAAAGTGTTGCTATTTTAATTTCAACGTTTGCATCATCGAAATTACAAGAAGCGAGACATATTTCTGTGATAACAGTTTATTACCTATTATATCTGTTTGTTTTATTCACACATCGTTGTCAATATCACGGAATTTGATGCTACGGTCATACAATTGAGAGGTTTAACTAGCTTTAAAAATAGGTTTAGTCCACCCTTTTCTACTTAACAAAATGCATGTACCAAGACAGGATTATGACAGTTGTTATCCATTCGTTTGATGTGTTTGAGCTTTTGATTTTGCCATTTGATTAGTGACATTCCTTTTTGAATTTTCCTCGGAGTTTTGTGATTTTATTTTTCATTTAAACATATCATTTAAGATACAAGTGCTGATTGTTAAATTTACTGTTTTAGTATTTAAATTTGATGTTTCTATAAAAATATTCATTTATGCAAGTTTTCATTAGTACCTTCTCTGTTAACGTAATCGCGAGAAATCACAATATAAGAAATTTAATTCATATTCACTCGCAGTCGCCCCCACACCTCTTTGGGATGTATCACCCAACTGGAGAACAGAGTTAATCACCCCTTTTGGTGCATTTTTCTACTTTAAACAGAACGTTAACGAGAAGCAAATGTACTTTACATTAGTTCAACTTTTGAAATAATTAATTTCAGTTTACATTTGAATTGCTAATTTTTTTAACTTCATTTAAGAAAGAGTTCATCCCACTTTGTTTAATAGATATAGGTAGATGTGGTGTGAGTGCCAATACTTGCATTTATTGTCCATTTGTAAATAAAATAGTTTTCAATTAATTGATTAAATTGAATCCATCAGAGATGATATGTGCATGTTCCAAAGCCTTACAACATATCTGGGCGAGCCGAAAGGGGCCTGCTGCGAGGAAAAGTGTTACCCCTTATCAAACATTCCACTATTCTACTGTTTCAATTTTCTAAGAGGTGCAAGTATTTTGGAACAACAAGAACACTATTATTAGACATTTCAACATGAGCCGATACCAAACCTAACATCGAAACCGATACCAGAACTAAAAATGGTTGTGAGATAAATGATAAATGTTTATAATGTTGATTAACTCAACCTTTTTACTCCAAACTATTGATTGAAATGCGAATACACAAGACGAAAGAGGCAACAACGTTTGTAACGTTCATTTTGATTGGATAACGTCACTTTCTTACATGGCATCAATTGACAATTGATGCTATGGGACGTACGCGCAAGCGCAGACGGCATACGACAGATTTTAAATACATGTTTTAACGTTGTTTTCTGTCAGTTTCATTAGAATGGAGATAATAATATTGTATTTTAAGCTCCGACGGCATCATTTCGGGATTTGATGGTCGAAAATACCCGTTTACTGTCTCCGCTAACGCGTCTCCAGTAAACTTTATTTTCGACCATCAAATCCCCAATTGATGCCGTCGGAGCTTAGAATACAATACAGTTATCTCCTAAGTACAAAATTCACATGAATCTATCACAAAAGCAAAGTTAAATTTTAACCATTATTAAATACATTACTTGTAATAAGATTTGATCATTCAGCATTTAATCAATTCAATAAATTGAGAGTATCGTCTGCGAAAAAAAAAGAGGGACAAAAGATACCAAAGGGACAGTCAAACTCATAAATCGAAAATAAACTGACAACTCCATGGTTAAAAATGAAAAAGACAAACAGACAAACAATAATACACATGACACATCATAGAAAACTAAAGAATAAACAACACGAACCCCACCAAAAATTAGGGGTGATCTCAAGTGCCTCGAAAGGGTAAGCAGATCCTGCTCTACATGTGGCATAGAGGAGTTAACTTTTCTTTAACTTTGACTGACTAAAGCGTCTTGTGTTAACCTACATTTTTCATAAGCGGTTTTTCCACTTTTATTTGGTATACAATTGCATGCTTTTCGTGATTTGTTCATTGCGTGATTTGAACTCCGAAGGAACACAAAACCCTACCCTATCCCACCCTTAAGAATATGTTTCTGCAGTTTGTTGTATATTTTCAGATATTGTCAAAAGAAGCGTCATGGATTGGACAGAATGTTACCAGAATACATTGTTTTACTGGTGACTTACATCGAAACCGATACCGAAACTGAAAATGGTTGTGAGATAAATGGTAAATGTTTAAAATGTTGATTAACTCAACCTTTTTACTCCATACTATTGATTGAAATGTGAATACACAATATGAAAGAGGGGTGAAATATAACGGATGGATAATCAGTATTAATTCTAATGCAACAACGTTTGTAACGTTCATTTTGATTGGATAACGTCACTTTCCACATTTTTTTGGTAGCCCAAAGGGTTGAATTTATCACAGTTGGCGTCTGGTAGCCCAGTTGCCATTTGGAGAAACATATGATTGTTGCCCTTCAATGTTTTTATCTTGGACATTAATGAGAAATTGTAGATGAATTCAAATTCGTTGGCTGGTTGATACAAAGTATAAATCCATGACAAAAAATTGCCAAAATTCAAACTAACTATTTGTTTTTTTTTATTATGATCATATATTAGTTTGTCTTACAATTTGTTTACATTTGTATAACGGAGGTAATCTGGAGTCATTGGAGAAATTACAAGTGATTTCAACGAATTTGGGTTATCTTTTATCTGGTATATCGTATTCCTAAATTGACTTCTGTTGGTTTCTTTCGAATATTTAATAATTTAAGTTATATACAATTTAATATTTTGATACAGTTTGTATTTATGTCGTACATTACTCACGAAGCAGGTCTCATCGTAGAGAAAGAGCTGCATAGTGTTCTACAATATGTACAATATTGTTCCGGGTAAGAATATAAAGATCTATAATTTTATAAATTTGTATTTGTCTTATGGAATGTTCCACATAAACTCTTGTGACAGATTTGCGTTGATCGCGGATTATTGCATTTTGATTGCGTAACTACTTTACAGTACATGTATATATAAAATTTGATGTTTAGATGGAGTGAGTAACAAACATGAGTCATCGGTAATATATCGTGTGGACCGATCGCATCCATCAATCTGTAAGTCATCGCGTCATTATCATGAACTAGGAAACAAGATTTAATCATCTTATTTTCTTTATTGTGGCTATTATGACCTGTGTTGAATAAGTAAAATCACAAAAATAGAGAACATTGAGAAACACCCAAAACGGAAAGTCCCTAATCAAATGACAAAACAAAAAGCCCTCACATATCATATACTTTACTTTGTACAGACATTTTCTTATATAGAAAATTGAGAATTAAATCGTTTTTTTCAGCTCCTTTAAAGAAACTTGCTTCACAAACCTTAATTGTATATTACTTGTATAAGTGTATTTAAAACTCGTTCAATGTAACTTGGCTTTTTTGATAGACTCATATAAATATTTGATTTGAAGTAATACTATATCGGTGTATTCAAATTTCAAACAATATAATGGAGTAAAAGGGTTGAGATAATTAAGATTATACACATTTACCATTAACCTCATTGCTATGTTTGGTTTCGATATCGGTTTCGGTTTCAGTTTCGGTATCGGCTTATGGTGAACATGTCTTAAACAAGAACGAGACGAAATAATATAAATTTTTGTGTCATTTGGTCTCCTGATAAAAGTTGTCTCATTCACAATCATACCACATCTTTATTTTATAATCAAAAAAGCAAACGACAAGTCTAATTAAATGATGTCACAAATTAGTAAAAGGAGACCATTACGTGTACTGTAAACCAACTCGTGATGGTGTCACCAACCTTACCCATTGTGATACAATATGAAAATGTTCAACTTCTCACCCCTGATGTATTAGGTGTCTATTTACATTGAGTCATGGATGACATGTATTCGTTAAGTGTATGTTCACTTGTGCTCATATGTTTTCAATTGTCTTGATAGAGTTAAGCAATTTCAATCCATATTTTATAGTTTGTTTTTCTATGTTGTGATTTTATACTATTGTTTAAGGTAAGGGTGAAGGTTGGTACCTATTAAAACCTTTAAGGTTGCACTTTGTAAATACAGCTGTTTCTCAAAACACGCTTCTTTTGGGGAGATCTTGAATATTCATAGAAAATTAATTTTGTTTACATACTCGTTCCCAGTTATGCTCTCTGTGTTCCATCTCACAGAGACATAACTTGGGAATGTTACCAGTAAATATACATGTGCATATTGTTGACATTGAAATCTGTGATAACCTTTCATTCGAGGTAGGGGTAGTTAAGAAAATAAGTGTTAGTTTAAACTCTGAGAAGATCAGGGCATATAAACGTTGAAAATATGCCGCACAGCCCTATATTTTGACCTTTGAAAACAATTGTGGTGCATATGAACTTTCAATTCTAGGATAAGATTTTTTCAAAACTTCATAGTAAAAGTGGTACAGTTTTAGCCGTAAAAGGAGTTCCTATGGGAAATTGCATTGTCAATATTTACAGAAATGCAACCTTAAACCTACTGCAAATGATTTGCATCTGTCTTAAGTCAGAAATCCAATGTTCAGTGGTTGTCGTTTGTTGATTTGTTTCATGTTTCTCGTTTTTATATAGAGTAGGCAGTTGTTTACCCCTTTTTAATGAATACCCACTTGTTATTTTTGGGGCCCTTTAAAGTTTGTTGTTCGGTGTGAGCCAATGCTTCATGTTGAAGACTGTACTATGACCTATGATGGGTTTATTTTACAAATTGTGACTTGGATAGAGAGTTGTCTCATTGGCACCCATACATATTGTCTTATTAGAACAACTGGTAATCCTACATATTCCTTAACATCATTTACAAAGGACGAGATTTTACAAAATCACAAATCTGTCCTTCTTTCTTTTGGTATCAACATCAAAGAAAACGAAGATAATTTACCATCATTATACTGGATACCAAAACTACACAAAACTCCATATAAAGAACGATACATAGCTGGATGGTCAAAATACTCGACTAAACATCTTTCTAAAATACTGACTACTATTCTTTTTGCAGTTAAAGATGGGCTTCAAAAATATTGTGATGAGATATATTCTACCAGTGGTGTTAACCAGATGATGATTCTCAAAAATTCGAAAGATCTACTGCTTAATCTTCGATCAAAAACTTTGCAATTTTGTAGTAACATAAAGACTTTTGATTTTTCTACGCTTTACACTACTATTCCACATGCTCAGTTGAAAGATCGGCTCCACCATCTTATCAAACAGAGCTATTTCTATTGAAATAGGAATCGTAGATACAAATTTCTTGCTTTGGGTTACAATAATTCATATCTTGTGAAGAACCACACTGAATCTACCAGAAAATATACTGAAGATGATATTATCAAAATGATGGACTTTTTGATCGACAATATATTTGTTGAGTTTGGAGGATTCATATTTCAACAGACAATAGGTATTCCAATTGATACTAATTGTGCACCCCTACTAGACTATTTGTTTTTATACTCGTATGAAGCAGAATTCATTCAAACCCTTCTAAAAGACAAACAGAAAAGCACCTTGCGAAATTCTTTAATTTCACTTTCCGATATATTGATGATGTCCTATCATTGAATAACCCATATTTCAGCCAATACTTGCATCTCATATATCCCACTGAACTTGAAATTAAGGATACTTCTAATACTAGATGGACTGCTTCATACCTTGATATTTTCCACAATATTGACACAGATGGACGACTTCACACGATGATAAGCGGGACGATTTCAACTTCCCAATTATCAATTTCCCATTTCTCAGCAGTAACATACCATCTGCCCCTTCGTATGGTGTTTACATATCTCAATTGATACGTTATTCTCGTGCTCACACTGTACGGACTTCATATACAGGAGTGTGTTCCTAACGCAGAAACGGCTCCAACAAAGTTATGAGGTGGACAGATTAAAAATGACACTCTGTAAATTTTACGGACACCATCACGAAATTGGTTGATCCATATGATGTATCTTTGTCCAAACTAACTATGGACATCTTTACTACTTGTTAGATTGTGGTTTGTCATTACGTCGTCTTATCTTTTTATTACCGAACTTGACTTTTTCCCGATTTAGACCGTTTTGCTGAGTATGATTTCGTATTACTTAAGACGTGGCTCGGTACTTTTCCATCCCAAATTTATTTGTTCTGTTTTGATGGTGTGTTTGTTGTTTTCATCGGATTTTGTCAAATGTCTTAACGTTTGTAGTTATAAATCGTTTTTTTCTCTGTTGTATTCATGTGTTGTGTTAGGGATAACTACTCATCCAGTTCATTTGGTAGATTTAATTTTGGATGAACAAATTTACACGATATATTTGGTTTGCAGTTTGATCAGAAGAAACACCGACAAAGCTAGATAATACAAATAGTTATCTAATAACTACTACAATTAAATATCAATTAGTATAATTTTTCATTTCAAGTTAGATAAGTCATACAAATCTAATCTTGAATTTCATCCAAATTCTTTCTTAATTTTGGAAACACGTTTTAGAAATGTAAATGTGACGTCATTTTGGGCGATTCAATGACTATAGCTAACACAGCTGTGATTTTGTAATGCTTTCGTTTTAATTCTTTAGCTAGTCACCACTTTAGTTTAATCATGTATATCTAGTATATAGTCATTTTATAAAATTTACTGTTTGCTAAACTATGTATTATTTTTGATAATAAAGTTGTTTTTGTCCCAGGCGGATAACCCTGACATCACAACTTTTTGGAACTTTTGGTCCTCGGCTGTTTCAACTTTGTAGTTGTTATGGCTTTCAAACTTTTTTCATCTGAGCATAGTTTTGTGTGGACGTAGCGCACGTCTGGCGTATAAAAATATTTTTCAACCTGTTATCTTTTGATGGCTATTATTCGTTGTTTCTCTGTCCTATATTTTCTCCCATTTATTTATTGTAGCCCTGTCGTGTAATGTTGTCATTTTAATGTTACAATTAGCACATTAGTCATTAGAGCAGGAGGTTTGGTTGGCCACAAAACCAGGTTCAACCACCATTTTTTTTTAAATGCCCTGTACCAAGACAGGAAAATGGCCATTGTTACATTATAGTTCGTTTCCGTGTGTGTTAAATTTCGGTGTTGTGTCTCTTGATAATATACAGACAAAGATAGAAATAGACCGTTCTACAGCAGCAACACATATATTTTTTTCTTCAAATTAAAACCAGTTTCCAGATAAAAGTTTCTGCATCTCAAGTACAAACTTATTCCCAGAGCAATCTTCAACGTTTGGTGCTTCAGTACTATGCATTTCGTCAAGTAACCAGGATACAGCTCTATCAATCAAACTGTTTCGTATTTTACTTGATCCCGAAAGGGCTAGGATAATTGGTGATTTACTATCCTTGGCGTTTGGTTCACTATCCTTGGCGTTTGGTTCACTATCCGTGGCGTTTGGTTCACGTCTCCTTGTATTCTCTTCAATAAAAAATGGAACAGCTTCTGTTAAAACCTCATGTAAAGCTCTCCTCACAACTTCTTTATTTTCATTCACGAATCCTCTGAGCAGTGTAACGACAGATTCGACTATGACATTATCACTTGGATCGGAATGCATTTCTTGAAATTCTTTCATCTTGCTCCTAGAAACAATGTCATAGTGAACTTTAACAGTACTTTGTCATTTGTCGAAATTCTGTAAATTCTCCATAAGGTATTTTTGAATTTCAACAATCTTTAGTACTATATCGTGTATTTTATCTTCATGTATACCGACAAAGAGATTGCTAGCAACAAAATAATGTCGCAGATAATTGTAACACAAGCAATCGACCATATACTTCAGAATGTTTTGAAGGAATTCATGAATATTGTCTTCCGTTCTGTTTTCAAGTATTTAAGTTTCAGTGTTCTCAGACACCCAGTATACAACCGTTTTCCAGTGAAATGTTGTCACTATTTCACAATAATCACGCAATGAACTTTTCTGTAAGGCTTTTATGATAAGGATGACATTCTTTTGAAGTTGAGTCATGGCTTTAGCTAGCTTGACTTCTCTTATATTGTATGCAAGACAAAAGTCAATAACCTTTGATGGTTCAACAGGAGCAGGTTTAGCAACGACGGAAAACTCACTGTTATATTCATCTGTAACGACGTCTGTCGGCGGCCATTTTCTTTTTCGGTTTAGCCACTCATCTAAATACTTAGGTTTTCCTTTTAGAGGAAAGACTGGAATGAAATCTTTGCTTGTTTTATATTTGTACTGAATAGTGACTTGATCGTCTCCATCATTCCCTCGAACTTTTTCTATTATATGACTCTCATTATTAAATCTACCTGATAAACCGGTAGTCGATGGCACATCACTAGACGTTGAACAATCACCGCTAAAATCTAACGTTAGGTTTCTTTGGGTTTGGGGAAGATGTTTGATGCAATATGTCCTCGGTGTTTGTAAGTGCTTCAATGAGTGGATCGAATGCTTGATGGAAAATAGTCTCCTTGCTGTTAAGAGACATATTTGATTCCTCATGTGACAGATTTAATTCCTCCCACCCTTGAACAAGACTGTTGATTGCAATACCTGCATTACGTATCTTTTTTTTTTCATTTTCATTTGAATTTCCTTGGAGTTTTTGCTTGATATTTTGTTTAATAAGTCCGATGCCTTTCTTCTGTTTGTGTTTTGCCATGCTTAGTTCTGGACATTTAGGATCTGCATAATCAACCAATGACAGTCCCGGTTTAATATTATGATCTAAAGAAACATGCAGTGTGCTTCGACCACGTGTTGAATCCATCTGAGTTACTATTGCATGAATATTTTTACTATTTTTAAAAGCTTCCGGTTTGATTTCACTAAGTAAATCACTTGGCAAATATTTGCTGTCGATCAGCTCAACTCCCGGAAACAGGTTTTTCTACGTACTTCCATTAATATATACAAAACATGGTAAGTTTTTTTCTATATTCTAAGCATTCAATTGGAATAGAAATTCCAGAAATTACTAAATAATCAAAATCTCCTTCATTTTCTTGAAGCCTCAATCTGATCTTCTCCTTAGTACTCACGACTACCATACATCGTTCTTGTCCAAAATGAGACAAAAACAGGAATATGTATTCGCAATATTTTTCTTGTCTTCTGTCGTTAATAATTAAAAGTAACGGTACCAATTTTCTTGCACCAGATGCGCATTTCGACAATACATGTCTCTTCAGTGATGCTCGTGGCCAAAATATTTGAAATCCAAAGCTTATATAAAAGAGGGACGAAAGATACCAAAGGGACAGTCAAACTCATAAATCTAAAACAAACTGACAACGCCATGGCTAAAAATGAAAAAGACAAACAGAAAAACAATAGTACACATGAAACAACATAGAAAACTAAAGAATAAACAACACGAACCCCACAAAAAAGCTAGGGGTGATCTCAGGTGCTCCGGAAGGGTAAGCAGATCCTGCTCCACATGTGGCACCCGTCGTGTTGCTTATGTGATTACAAATCCGGTAAATAGTCTAATTTGGTAGGTCACATTTATGAAAGGGAAGGAGGTTGTAGTTACGACGTAAGGAACATATCCGATATCATTTGTGAAACGGTTATTCCATAACGGTCAACCAACTCGTGATGGCGTCCGTAAAATTTACGAAGGGATGATTTCAACTTCACCGTTTGGAACTCTTGGTTTAATAGCTTCCTTGTGAGCAGTAACCCTCTATCAAGAAAATCATGATAGGAAATGCAAGCACGGGAATATCGTATCAATTGGGAGATATATACCCCGTATGCAGGTGCTGCTGGAATGTTGCTACTTAGAAATGGAAAGTTCACAATTGGAAAGCTGAAATCATCTCTTTTGTCATAAAGTTTTGTTTTCAACCGACCCTCATTGTCAAGTTCTAGATGTAAGTCAAGATATGAAGCCGACTTAACTGTATCTGTAGTATCCTTTATCTCCAATTCGATGGGATAGATGCGTTCCACATAGTCACCAAATTTTGAATTGTTTAGTGAAAGAACGTCATCTATATAGCGGAAAGTAGAGTTAAAGGATTTTGCTAACTTCTTATCTTTCTTTCTAAGAAGTTATATAAAAGATGAATAGCTATAATCAAAAAGGTCCAAAAAGTATAGCCCAATCCGTGGAAGGAATCAGAGCTTTGCATGAGGGAGATACATTCCTTAATTTATAATAATTTCTATTATTTTGTAACAGCAAATTTTAATAACACAAAAAATCCGTATTTTCATGCCAGTACCGAAGTACTGGCTCCTGGGCTGGTGATACCCTCGGGGACTAATAGTCCACCAGCAGAGGCATCGACCCAGTGGTAGTAATAAAATTAACGGTACCAATTTTCTTGCACCAGATGCGCATTTCGACAATATATGTCTCTTCGGTGATGCTCGTGGTCAAAATAATAACTGGTTCAGCCATTATTTCAAGGATACCAATCAAAGCGAGAATGTCATTGGTCTCATTGCACACACATTTGCTTGCCATTTCTGGTAGATGATCATAGATGTCTGAAAAGAATTTAAGAAGTTACTATATCTAAATTGAATAAACATTAGCACGTCGTTAATATCGTATGCACGTAATGAGGAAACTTTTAGGAAAAAAACCTAAGATATTTGATTACTTATGAACTAAAGTTTAAATCAGAACTTTTATATGAGGATTCTCTATTCCGTATACTTTTGGAATAGTATTCTCCTTCTGTTAACCTCCACCCATACCCCATTATATACGTTAGTAACAAGTAAAAATATGGAGATCTCCTCTCAAAGTGCATGTTATATATACTATTTTTGATGATTTATCTATATTTTCTTAATTTTTGTTTTTATTTTGTAAATAGTCTAATTCGGTAGGTCACATTTATAAGGGAAGAGGATTGTAGTTACGACGTAAGAAAAGAGGGACGAAAGATACCAGAGAGACCATCAAACTCATAAATCAATAAACTGACAACACCATGGCTTAAAATGAAAAAGGACGAACAGACAAAACAATAGTACACATAACACAACATAGAAAACCAAAGAATAAACAACACGAACCCCAGGAAGATATCCGATATCATTTGTGAAACGGTTATTCCATAACGGTCAACCAACTCTTGATGGCGTCCGTAAAATTTATGAAGAGATGATTTCAACTTCACCATTTGGAACTTTTGATTTAATAGCTTCCTTGTGAGCAACAACCCTCTATCAAGAAAATCATGATACACAACTAGGATGAGTTTTGTTAAAGGTTCTTCAAATTCTGAAACTGAATGGTTATTAAAAAATCTGCTCAGTGATTTTTCCGAGAATCAGAATACGGCTTTTGTACGACAACAACGGCTACATCACAAGGAGTTTTCATCTACAATTCAATTGATTATCGAAATCAGTCTGTTCCGATTGTATATAAACAGTTACACAAAACCATTGCACCAAAAATATTTAGTTTTTAAAAAACATTGCTGGACCTTGATTTAGAACAATATACCTAAAAATACATCTGATATGTGACTGTTTCGATCACCTTATAATTATAGCCCCTGTCGCCATGTTATTGTTGGGGATCTTAACATAATTCAACATGAAATCTCGGAAAGGAGATTTTCGTGGTCCTAAGTTTAGAGAACTCCAGCACATCAATTCGAACAATAACTTCAAAATAATTATGGATTCCATTGGGGTCTGCGCCAGAGCATGTGCTAAACGAGAAGTAGTTGAACTGGACACTATGTCAGAAAGGGTCAAAACATCCAGAACTCTGATGCAACGTCGCATACATATGTTGAAATACTGTGTGAATGAGACACAGATGCTGTCTATCATTTCTTCATGATAAGTATGTTGTTTGACAAAGCATCAAATAATATTGTCTTTGTATATAAATCGCAACTACGAATGTCTTGTTAAAGACTTGTTAAATATCTTGTTAATGCTTTGATATGTGCGTCACTGATGAGTCTTATGTAGACGAAACGCGCGTATGGCGTACTAAATTATAATCCTGGTACCTTTGATAACTATTGTTAAAGAACTAGAAATAATGAGCACTCGGATAATTCTGAAGACATATCATTTGAAAGGGGTGAGATTTTGGCGAATCATAAGTCTTTCATGACTTCGATTAACATTGCATCAAACAGTAAATCGGAGGACTTACATTGTATGTATTGGATACCTAGGTTTCTAAAAATTCAATCAAACAACGATACATTGCTGGCTCATCTGCATGTTCGTCTTGACCAAAATTCTGATCGAAGTGAAAGAGGGTCTTTAGCAATACTGTAAAACTGTTAACTCACGTAGTGATATTAACCCGTGGATTCTAAAAAAAAAATCTAAAGAACTTCTAGCATACGCTTACTTAGGGATACCATACGGCATTTTTGTTAATAGTGAATAAAAGGATAAAACATACTACACAGCGGAACAAGTGTTTAGTATGCTGGAGGTTTTTCTTAACAACTTATTTGGTTCAATTCGAAGGTCGACTTTTCAACGAATTATGGGCATGCCTATGGCAACGAACTGTGCGCCTTTCCTTGCCGACCGCTTCTTATTTTCATATGATTCGGATTTCCTTCAGTAACTTGTCAAAAACAAGAAGATCAAAGAAGCAATATAATTTAAATTTACTTTCAGATATATTGATGATGTTTTTCCATTAACAATACATAGTTTTCTGATTTTATTCCATTGATATATCCCTCAGAACTTGAAATTAAAGAAACAACAGACACACCTTCCTCTGCCTCTTTTTTAGACCTATATCTGGAATTTGACATGCACGGTCACCTCAGTTCCCGAATCTATGACATATGAGACGATTTTAATTTTGAAATTATCAATGTCTTCAACCTTAGTAGCAATATACAAGCTTCACCTGTATATGGAATATACAATTCCCAACTTATTCGGTATTCAATAGCTTGCAGCTCCTACTTAGTAAAAGTCACCAGTGTCTAAGGAGGAAATTGATGAACCAGGAGTATGTCAAAGAACGTCTCTATTTTCTCTAAAATACGAAAAAGTACAAAAGACAAACAACAATCTTTGTACACTGGAGGTAAAAAAGTGGAAGGTTTTTTTTTTATCATTTCATCAAAACTGTGATCAATAACATATATTAAACCATTTAAGGTAGCACAATACAAAGATTTTTCACCCCCAATCATACATCTTTAAACTGATCTTATTCCACTCATCTTTCTTTGAATTGTATAAATGAGGTACCAAAAGAAAGAAAAAGGATTAATCTTTCAAATTGTGATAATTTCATTATGACATAATTATTACATAATTAATTGTTATGTAATTAGTTGCCATATTGTGATATCCATACTTGAATGAATTTAGCTTCTCTGTTATTCATCATCTCAACATATTGTATAGATTCTAGCACAACACAGTTTGACCTCCAAAACCGTCAAACTGTGAGTTAAAAAATCTTTGTATTGTGCTACCTTAACAATAGTATTTCTAGATCAAGAGTAGTAAACATGTTGAAACGACAGACGTATCTTGTTGGTTAGTTTTCTAGATTATTATGTTATTTCACAATTACCTCAGGACCCGGCAAAATAACTGACGCAACTGTTTATATGAACGCATAATTTCATTCAAGTATATGTAACTTTTTGAATCTTGGATAAATTGTAAATCGAACTTAGTCGTGTTTTCAATGCATAAAACCACCAACTTGCATTATAGTCACTCCCTATACCATTGTTCATGTATATCATGGAATCGATGTCCACAATGTGTGTTATGATATCATAAAGAAATTAGTCTCGAGTATCACTGAAGAAATGTCAATTGTTCAAATGCACATCTGGTGCAAGAAAATTTATTCAGTTAATGTTATAGTTTTTCTAAAAGTATCAAAAGACCTTTGATTACTGTGTGGACAAGTTCATTTATATACATATTATCTATTTGATATTATTCCCAACTTTGTACTTAGTTTATATCTATTTTACCCAGTACAATAATGATCTTACTATATTGAACATATTTTGTATTATATGGTTCAATGAATCCAAAGTACTCTATTTGGGCTATTTGATATTTACTCACCACTGGCTATTAAACAAACTACCTTACTTAATAGTTGTTTTATCTGGTTCTATCTAGTGTAACAGTTCACCTATTGACTATATATATTGTACTTTTTAACTATATTGTCAATGGATAATAAGAAACACTAGTTTACATTCAGAGTTGTCATTGAACTGTATTTTGAATTATTATTTATTTGCAATTGTGTAATTAAACATAATATACATTAGTTGCTACAAAATGATATATTCATATGCATTTATATGTAAAGTTGTATTTATTTGTCATTATCTGTATATTTCAGATCTGTCGTTGCCTTCTACTCTATGTAATATTTATTAAAATATCTGAACGTTCTGCATTCAATTTATCTGAGCCTTATTCCACCTGGTCACAAATGGTATCGTCGACAAACCAGAAGGCAATGACTGCTGGCATTCCATCTGACGGCTGAGAGGAGTATCTACGGAGGAAGGCGAAACATTTACGAAGTTGATGTGTGTGTCATCGGACTATCCATGGAGATGAACAAACTTTGACGGAGTTTCTACCAGACCGTAAATCCACGGGAAGAGCCGACCAGTGACGGAGATTATTTGTGTTGTCGGAATATATACGGACTTAACCGAACATTGTCTGAGTTTACGATTGAAGACGAACATTGGCGGTGATGTATAACAGTGCCGAAACCGTTTACCAATGAAGTAACTGTTTTCTGTATTTGGAATATATGTGTATTTGGAATATATGTGATATTGTGAGACATGGTGACATATGATGAAATATATATGTTTATTATTTTTTCAATCTGGATTATGTGATTTATTCATTTTGGATTATGTGTATTATTCATACTGGATTATAGTTATGCATTGATTCACTTTTTGTGAATATAGAGTGGAGTTATATATTGTGTATTTTTGCAATTGTTTTGTATATATTTTTGTGGTAATACTTTGGAAAGTTCATAATGGCAAATAATCCTACTTGTAAGTCTTTACAAAAGCAAATGAATGAATTACAGAATAGAATTAAAGAACTATCGTGGAAACCTAGTGGTGAAAATGAAGTGAAAAGGGCACCAGCGAATGAAAAGAATGTTGTATATGTGCAGAAAGATAGAAAGGTTCCGAAGTTTTCTGGGTATAATTTTCCAGTTAAAGATTGGATTGGAGATGTAAATACTGTGTTACATGCACGTGAGATGTCCCGTCAAGAACGAGCGGATTTTTATATATTTACAACTTGAAGGTTCTGCTAAAGATGAAGTGAAATACCGTTCTCAGCTAGTTCGACAAAGTCCAGATCAAATTTTACAAACTTTGGTGTAAAAGATAACATTACTAAACTACGGGCATTTAAAAAGTCAGAATGTGAATATATATGTTCAAACTCTTTTAGGTCATTTTTTAGTAGCAATAAACAAAAAAAAAAAACTATGTCAATTGGACATGCTTTGATACTATATATGCCCTTGAATTTTTACTAGATAACATTTTTGTTAGCTTTGGGAATTCCGTATATCGTCAGATTATCGGAATTCCAATGGGGACTAACTGTGCACCACTTATTGCGGACCTGTTTTTGTATTGCTATGAGTTACAATTTATGACAAAAAAGCAAAGACCCATCGAAACAACATCTGATAAAAAAATTTAATAATACTTTTAGATATTTGGATGATATTTTGGCTCTCAATAATGACGACTTCAGTATGTATATTAAAGAAATTTATCCTGCTGAACTTACTTTAAATAAAGCTAATACTAACAATGACCACTGTCCTTTCCTCGATCTTGATATCTATATCACTAACAGAAAGCTGAATACTAAAATTTATGATAAAAGAGATGATTTATATTTCTATCGTTAATTATCCATTTTTAGATGGTGACGTTCCCTTGTCACCATCTTACGGTGTTTATATATCTCAACTTGTACGATTCGCTCGTGTATGTAACAATGTTTTAGATTTTAACGAGAGAAATTTATGTATTACTGAAAAATTATTACACCAGGGTTTTCGATATCACAAACTAGTCAAAACATTTACTAAATTTTATCATCGGTATCAGGACATCATTCGTAAATATAGCTCAACATGCAGACTTCTTATACGTTCAGGTATTTCACATCCATTTTTTTATGGAAATATTCTTTATAAAGCACAAAGGTGTCAGTATTCACCTCAAAAACTAACAAAACCTTTGAATAGACTTATTAAGAAGGGATATAGTTACGATACTGTTGTCAGGTCATTAAAGATTGCATATTTTTGCGTTAATATTGATTTACTTATAGGGTCTTTGCATCGGAACTAAACACATTTATTCAAAAACCAGTTGTTTGCATGACACGGGTTATGTTCTTCTCATATATGTTATGATGGTATGATACTAAACTCCTAACGGGGAGGATTGTGCCTGATGTTCATATGATGAAATCATAATCTTTCAGTCAGTGTAATTGAAGTCTGGAGCTGGCATGTCAGTTAACTGCTAGTAGTCTGTTGTTATTTATGTATTATTGTCATTTTGTTTATTTTCTTTGGTTACATCTTCTGACATCAGACTCGGACTTCTCTTGGACTGAATTTTAATGTGCGTATTGTTATGCGTTTACTTTTCTACATTGGCTAGAGATATAGGGGGAGGGTTGAGATATCACAAACATGTTTAACCCCGCCGCATTTTTGCGCCTGTCCCAAGTCAGGAGCCTCTGGCCTTTGTTAGTCTTGTATTATTTTAATTTTAGTTTCTTGTGTACAATTTTGAAATTAGTATGGCGTTCATTATCACTGAACTAGTATATATTTGTTTAGGGGCCAGCTGAAGAACGCCTCCGGGTGCGGGAATTTCTCGCTACATTGAAGACCTGTTGGTGACCTTCTGCTGTTGTTTTTTTTTCTACGGTCAGGTTGTTGTCTCTTAGGCACATTCCCCATTTCAATTCTCAATTTTAATTTTACAGAAGATTTTTTTGGACCGTGTGCTTAGTTTAAACATGTTTTATTTGCAAAAGTAGCAAAAAGGATTGGACACAAGTTATAACAACTTTAGAGACGTCCTCTCCCAATATAAATATAAACACAAAGTACATTAGATAATGACGAAAAAACATAGTAAGAATGCATGTAAATTTTACCTTGCTGAACATTATTGCTGTTTACAGTTTATCTCTATCTATAATAATATTCAAGATAATAACCGAAAGCAGCAAAATTTCCTTAAAATTACCGATTCAGGGGCAGCAGCCCAACAACGGGTTGTACGATTCATCTGAAAATTTCAGGGCAGATAGATCTTGACCTGATAAACAATTTTACCCCGTGTCAGATTTACTCTAAATGCTTTGGTTTTAGAGTTATAAGCCAAAAACTGCATTTTACCATTATGTTCTATTTTAGCCATGGCAGCCATCTTGGTTGGTTGGCCGGGTCACCGGACACATTTTTTAAACTAGATACTCCAATGATGATTGTGGCCAAGTTTGGTTTAATTTGGCCAAGCAGTTTCAGAGGAGAAAATTTTTGTAAAAGTTAACGACGACGGACGACGACGGACGCAAAGTGATGGGAAAAGCTCACTTGCCCCTTCGGGCCAGGTGAGCTAAAAAACGAGAAACGAGAAACACGTATAAATTACACAAACCATCGACAACTACTGTACATCAGATTCCTGACTTAGGACAGGTGCAAACATTTGCAGCGGGATTAAACGTTTTGATGGATCCAAACCTTCCCCCTTTTTCTGAAACAATAGCATAACATCATAGAAAAACACGATAAATATCAACTGGCAGGCTTAATTCAATCAAAAAACGTACATTAATACACTATAAACGAATAAATTTGATCTGCGATATCTGAATGCAAAGTATATATTTAATCCTCATTCGTCATTGCAAATGCAAAACTTTGGATTCTCTTTACTAAATTCATTTATATATTATGCAAATATAGATGTGGTAGTCACCATTTGCTGATTAAGTCTGGAAGGTGGCAGGAATTACAGAGAAAAAACATAATCTGCCGTCTCTGTGACAAAAACAACATTGGCGACGAGTACCATTACATTATGAATTGGAGAATATTTAAACTATAGAAAGAAGGATTTTTATTGAAGGGTTTTGGAACCACTGAAGGCCTAAAAAGCTTTAGAACAAATGATGCAAAATCAGGCTTTGTGGGAGTTCCCCAGACCCTTTCTTAATCTGAAAATGCAAGTTTTGTTTTAATAATTTTTTGACAATATTTTGGTCTCAAAGCAAAATGTATACTTTAGATTCAGTGGAAGACTTAAGTTTCGAGGAAAAACTGCAAAAGACCAATATGCATGATATAGCAAAAATGGAATTCACATAGTTAAGTCAATGGCTACTGTTTTTTTTTAAACTCATGATCAAGTTCATAACAAAATTACTAGATTACAAAAGGAATGCAACACTAACAGAATACAGAAGGGCAATCAATGAACAAGAGACAAATAAATAAGAAACATTGAACCCCCCCCCCCCAAAAAAAAACAGGGCTACGTCTGAGGGAGAAGAGAGCTTGCTTCTTGCAAGGCACTCGCCGTGAACACAATTTGGTTTTGAAATTTCCTACATGAGGCATCATCAAGGTAGTTACGACCCAGCAAATAAAAGTTCCTGAGACATTTCAAGTATATTTAAATAATATTTATACTTTTATCATTAAAAGATTTGGGAAGTGTTTCCCGATTATTTTTTTTTTTGAAAAAAGATGAATTTATGAAGAATCTGGTGCCATCTCATACTTTCGATTAGACCTGCTGAGTTATTTATTTTCAATACATTGCAAGTCAGGTATTTTTTTTTCAAACTACCACAGAACAAACCATTTATTTTTGTGATTATCAAGGTCGCGTTATTTATGTTCCAAATCCTCCTGCCCCCCGCACCCCCCCCCCCCCCGAATATCAAATGGTCGTCCCCTAAATTCGTTCATATATACGAAAAAAATGTTTTGCAAGGTTGTCTATACATGTAAAAAAATGTTTGATTTGAAGCGTACCGAAATAAGGGTTTTCGGAAACGCATGTCATTCGTTTATATTTTAAAAAGCTGATAATCCGTGTGCGTTCTATAAACTCGTGGGATAAAATGAGAGAATTATGCTGAATATAACAACGCCTTTTTAAGTTAGATACATATTTCATCTATGTTTGCGGAAGACCCAATGTTAAAAGGGGTTGTGCAAAATTTAAGCGCAAGTTGAATAGACATACAATAACAGAACAGAACACATGCCATCTGCCCCAAGTTTTACGTTTTGAATGAAATAGTAGTGCATACATGTATTAACTTTCCATTCAAGGATATGTTCTTTTTTTTACGAAACTTCATAGTAAAGTAGCACAGTTTAGCCGTGAAGGTAGATCCTACAGGAAATTGCAATGTCTTTACTTGCAGAGCTTCGACTACATTTATGTGCTTTTTTGGTGATTGTATATGTATTTACTAATCATGTCAGATTATCGAACATTGTATTTGTTGTTATCTGGATATAATGTATAGGCTTTTTGTTCTTAATTTGTCGTTATTCTGCTAAATAAATTTGAGTTTAAATCGCTGCTGTAACTATTTACCTCAGTTACATATTACAAGACAAGTCACATATTTTTATTGATTTAATACTTTTTGAAAAATCAGAGTCAATAAAATCTGAGAAATGTTTTTTTCATTTACTTCTTTTTTCCTAACTTTGTCAAATAAATGGTTTACAACCATATCAATAAAACTTTCTTTGCGAATTTGATTTGACAATATCATTTGTTTTAGATCTAAATTTACTTGACTCTTATCTCGTCTTCTTGCCATTTCTTCGATGAAAAATGGAAGTGCATCTGTGAGAACGTCATGTAATGCCGCCCTTACCTTTTCTTCACGTTCACTCGAAAATCTCTTAAGTATAGCGATGAGGATATCAATATTTGAACTTTCACTTGGATCATTATATGCTTTCCGGAATTCTGCTACTTTTTCGGCCGGAAAAAAGTATTTAAAGCTTTGATCGGATTTTCTCGTACTTCCGTAATTTTGTTCGCAATTTCAAAAGAAATGTTTTCATTCATCCCCACAAAAAGATTGCTTGGAATAAAGAAGTGTTGCAGTTCTCTAATGCGCAAACAACTAATCATGTAATCTAGAACTTTTATCAACAATTTCAATACGTTGTCTTCTGTATCTACAAGTAACAAGGAATTAAGAGTTTCTGAGTTCCAATAAACTGCTGTTTTCCAATGAAACGTAGTTAATATTTCTGAATAATCTTGCAATTAACTCTTTTTGATAGCTTTAAGAATGAGAACAACTTTCTTTTGAACACTTGTCATTGCTCTCGCCAGCTTTATTTCACCGTTGTTGTATGCCAAACAAAAATCTTTGTTTCTCTCTCGTTTAGTCAAGGCCGGTTTTGCAACAACAAAGAACTCGCTATTGTAAATGTCATTCACTACATGTTCTGATGGCCAGACGCGTTTACGTTGTTTCCACTCATCAAGAAATCTTGGCTTCCCAGCAAGTGGGAATGCTGGTATAAAATCTTTGCTTGATTTTGATTTGTATTTTAGTATAACATCGCCTTTGTCGAACTCTTCTCCATTGGCATCATAATCAATATTGTTAAAGTTTGTCTTCTTTCTCATAGATTGTTTGTTATTTCTATAAAATTCCTCATTTGGACAAATATCTGTTACGTTTTGATTGTTTTCAGCAGTTTCAAAAGAAAGAGCATCGATAATGGAGCCATATGTTTGTAAAAAAATAGACTCCTCTGAATCTGATTTGATGTCAGCTTTCTTAAAAGCGTTTACTAAATTAGCTCTTTTTTTTAAGCGGAGACATTAAATCATATTTTCTGTCAAATATCTGCTGATCAATACTTTGTTTTAATTTATCAGATATAAGTTTCGTATTACTTTTAACGTATTTCATATCTAAAGCTGGACAATCAACATCACGGTACGAAACTAACGTTTTTCCTGGCTTTATATTATGATCTATTGCCACGTGCAAACTGTTGCGACCACGTGTTCTTCTAAAATTTGAGAGTAGTTTGTGAAAATCTCGCATATGCTTGAAAGCTTCAGGTCTAATTTTATTAAGTAAATTACTTGGTAGATAACGACCATCAATCAGTTTAACGGTCGGAAGTTTGTCAACCAACTGAAGTCCATTTATGTGGACAAAACAAGGAAGATCTTCTCTGTACTCTAAAGCACTAACAGGAATAGATATTGCCGAAATTATTAGGTAGTCGAAATCCCCTTCGTCTTGTCTGATTTTTAAACGTGTCTGCTCCTGAGTACTTCCAGCAACCATACATCTTTCTCCGCTGAAATAGGACAGTAATCGCATTATATAGCTGCAGTATTTGTTTTGTCTGTCATCATTAATAGCTGGTTTATTCATCTCAATTAGTCGTTTCACCATTTCCCGTAACGACAACTGTGGGTCTTCAAGTCCAGTTAAAGAAGTAAGACCTATACAAAGAGAATAAAATTAGTTATAGTATGTGATTTAAAAGAAAATAATCTAAAATATAAATCAATTGCTTTAAAAAATCAATTGTAGGCGGTCTTCCCCCCTTTAAAATTAATTGAATGGGGGGGGGGGGGGGGGGGGGGTGTTTGTTTGTTTGTTTGTTTGTTTGTTTGTTTGTTTGTTTGTTTCTGTATGGGGTCTATATTATTGTTACCGGAGAAGTTTCATGTTTAGTTTGGAAAGTTTTTATTTTATTTTAGGTCCAGCGCGCGCGCCAGATGGGGAAGACATCACGTGACTTGGGTTTATAATAACGAAAACTTAGTATTTTTATTTCTCTTTAGGTCGGGATGTTGAACAGACAACATGTATAGAGACGGAATGTACACAATGTAATTTCTTTTGTCATTGTTGGAAATTGACATTTTGATCACAGTTCACCAGCAGTGCATGTTTTGGATTTAATTGTTCCGGTGTAACTTTAATACGCATTTAATGATTATTTTCTTAAAATGTTAATTTTTCAGCACCAGTTTGTAACACAGATTAGTATTTTAATCTAGGAGCGGACATTTTATTGTAGGATGTCACTGAGATTTACGGACCTAGCAAGCGATTTTTAGGGGCATTGCCATTTTTTTTCTCTAGGAAAAGTCTTGAGAGATATCCGCACCAAGTTTTTTTTATGAACTTTTAGTACATGTATGCACTGCTGACTGCAAATTTTGAGGTCGATTGTACTTGTAGTTTCAGAGTACATGTGGATTTTTTTTTTCAGAAGTGACGCAAGAACAATATTAAATTTCAATTTTTCATGAAACATGATTGATTGATCATGATCATGATTGATTGATTACTTGACTGATTGATTGATCATGATCATGATTGATTGATTGATTGATTAGTTGGTTGGTTGGTTGGTTGGTTGGTTGGTTAAACACATTGGATAGGGTCAATTGAAACAGCGAAAAAGAAACAAAGAAGATCTTGGACCGTATATTAAACACATGAGACGGATACATGATTGATTGATCATGATCATGATTGATTGATTACTTGATTAGCTGGTTGGTTGGTTGGTTGGTTGGTTGGTTAAACACGTTGGATAGGGTCAATTGAAACAGCGAAAAAGAAACAAAGATCTTGGACCCTATATTAAACACATGAGACGGAAACATGATTGATTGATCATGATTGATTGATTGATTGATTGATTGATTGATTGATTGATTGGTTGGTTGGTTGGTTGGTTGGTTAAACACGTTGGAAAGGGTCAATTGAAACAGCGAAAAAGAAACAAAGGAGATCTTGAACCCTATATTAAACACATGAGACGGAAACATGATTGATTGATTGATTAATCATGATCATGATTGGTTGATTGATCATGATTGGTTGATTGATCATGATCATGATTTGTTGATTGATCATTATTGATTGATCATGATTGGTTGGTTGGTTGGTTGGCAAACACACATAAAATTCTTCAAGTTGTGCCCCAAATCACATATGTACATGACCTTGACCTTTGACCTTGTGACCTTTGTCAAGGTCATTGCTTCACAATGTCATTGCAAAAGACCCTATGGGTCAAGGACCTTTTGTTTAAGAGTTTTGCCTAATAATGGCTTTTTATAAACCATCAATGGGGGTTATGTCCCTTACATAATGGTAAAACCAATACAGTCATAATGTAACAAAGTTGCCCCTTGAAGTACTGAACATTTTTCACTGCTTAAATTTTCTGTATCTATAACCATTCAAGAATTATAGGGAAATCAAAGACATATGAAAATCTAAAATATGACCTTGACCTTTGACCTTGACCTAATTTTCTAAGTTAGGACCCAGGGGACTCAAATAAAAACATTCCAGGGTTATACGGTTAACGGTTTATGAGTTAAAAAAACATACCGACAAATTTATTCCGTAAAGGTACATAACTCCTATAAAATTTCATCGAATCGCTTCGATCCAAATTAGCCAAAAATTCCTGAGGATGTAACGAACAATTTGTAAAAAGAATTTTGTCGCTTTCTTATTTTGTTACGAAGGAGATGCACACACATGACAAACAGTGAATAGGGAGATAACTCTTACAAAGAAAATGGTTCGGCTTAGCAGGGTGAAATTTAAAAGCGCATAAACTATACGATACTAAATGAAAAAAATCTAAGCGACATATTGCGAAACAAACATTTATCGCAAGAACAAAATTTGGCGGAAAAAAAAAAAAATAATAATAATTAAAAACCAATTGTTCAGAGAACAATTGAAGGTCTTCCCACCTTAGAAAACCTATGTTTTCATAACTTTTTGAAATAGCAAAAATATACTGAAATAGAATAACCTGGAATTACAAGATAATAATATTGTTATATTGAAATAAATATGTACGACTTACTAGTTTTTGAAAGTTTAATAATCACACTTCTTTGCTGATTAGTTATTATCAACTATTTCACCTCATGGCAGTTGCAATTTTATATATTAAACAATGCCCAAGAGCTAAAATAATTGAGGGTAATACTGCTGAGCGGTGATTTTGCTTGATGAAAATACATACCGGTATCTTGATGATCATTTACCATATTCACAATTCATGGACAATGTCTTAAAGTTGTATGGTGATGCTAAAGTATAATATACATATTTTTGGTAAACATTTTCAAATGTTAGTCTTTGATTGTCACAGTAAGAATATAAATTAGAATTATGAAATAAACATTAACATTTGTGTATACCCTTATGAAATTATCTATTTTAATTGTTCATCTGATTGATGATACTATTGTTTTTTTGCTTCACATCAAATGGCAACTTTTTATGCACATTCTGGATGACCAACCCATGAGGACCTTAAATGGTCATATATGGTATTTGTTGCCAGAGCCCTGTTTGTTATCAGCAATAAATCATGTTTTAGTGCTGATATCCGCCTCCTACGACGGGGACGAAGGGTTGGACTTTAGGAGGCATTTTTTTTTTTCATTTATGATATGATTTAAATCAAAATCAAATCTTACCTTCGTCTTTTACTGTTCATGTTCATAGATCTGTTGGTTCTACGTGTTTTTTTCTTTTTCTTATCTGTTTTAGTCATTTGGAATTACTATTTTCAGTGCCTCATGATAGCTGTAATATGTGGGAATAATGACAACCTGTGGATCAAGACATCCTTTTACATACACATGATCAATAAGAGTTCCACCTTCAGTTGTTGGACTACTCACAAGCTGTTTAAAGCCTTTTGATGACATGAAATTAAATACTGTACAACCACCTTTCAAAATGTCTTGATTAAAATCACCAATCACAACAACTCTTTCTGACAAATCTTCCAATTTACAAATTAACATCTCCATGTTCTCCAAAAATTTTCCTAGATTATACCTCTGAGTTCTGTATACAGTAGCAACATAAATATTTTTACTTGTTATCTTGAAAACTATACATTCCAAGTTGGAGGTCAAGTTGCATATTTCAGTTTCTGCAGAAAGCTTGTAAAAAATACCAACACCACCATGCTGCATTTCCTTCAAAAAAGAATAATAGGAATTGTCATGTTCGAAGGCTAGAGATCTAGGCAAATGAAAACCATTATATCCCATCATTTCAAAGCTACTGAATTCTTGATTTGCCCAGGTTTCAGTTAGACAAATATAATCAGCACTTTTGAAGTCTGGATTTTGTTTCATATCTTCTGCATGGGTCTGTAAACCTTGAATATTGTGATACATTATCTGAAAAGATTTTGTATGTTCCTTTGCTTCATCCTCAATTGCAGGCAAGAAATCAGTCATTTCTGAAACACCCTTTACAATATCCGGATCACAGAAGATTTTCTTGTCAATTTTTTCAGCTTCTATGCTTTCAATGTGAAGACCAGACTTTGAGGTAACTCTGCTGAGGGCTACATATGCTTGACCATATGTGAAACATTTATTCAGATCAACAACACATTCTTCAACTGTTAATCCTTGAACTTTGTGGATTGTGCAAGCCCATGCTAACTTCAATGGAAACTGTTTTCGTACACAATTGCGTAAAGGAATGTCTTCACTTGAAGGTTTCAATCCAACACAGCGTTTTCCACTAATGAGTTTTTGTACCTTTGCATTTCTTCCTACTCTTTCATTGTCAAAGTGAACATATATTGTACTTGGGAGGGAATTTGGTGAGTAGTCTTTGATAGATATAACTGTTCCCATTACACCATTTACTAAACCATCTGTTGTGTCCTCATTCTTGATAAGCATTACTCTTGCTCCCTCAGCTAGAAGAATAGATATTGGAAGACTAGCATCAGACTTAGAACAGTGAATTATTTTCAGAGTCAATTTCCCTGAAGTTTTGTCTTTTTGAAAATCTTGTGCTTCAATTAGTTTTGATTCTGTACATAGTTTCATTATCATCTCCTTGTTAAAGTTATCAACCTCTGCATTTGTAGAATATATGTGCAAGGCTTCATCAGGGCTATCACCAAAGCAGTGTGTTAATGCTTCTTTATCAGAGGATGACAAACTTTCATTTTTCTGCTTAACACGCAATCTATTAAGTAGTTCAGCAAACATTCCATCTTCACGTTGACGCATTATTTCATCCAACTCAGCAATTTCAAACAAGCCATTCCATAGCTGATTTGAGGGGTTAGAAGGATCATCTACATACAATTTGTCTACTCTTTTTGTTCGAACAGGTGGTAACTGATAAAAATCGCCAACAGCAATGATTGAAACACCTCCAAATAAACAACTGTCTGGTCTTTTTTTAACTTGTCTAAGTCGCTCATGAACGAAAAACAACAATTTCTTATTGACCATTGAAATTTCATCAATTATCAAGATTTGCAAATTTTCTAACTTTGTTCTGAGTGAATTAATTTTGTCTTCACTTAGAGTTGCATGATCAGGTGAGAGTGATTTGAAAATTCCAAGAGCACTATGAATTGTCAACCCATGGATATTAAATGCAGCCGTTCCAGTTGGAGCTGTTAACATAACTGTGAGATCATCTGGATTACTTGTTGTCTGTGCTAATATTCGAGTTGCTTCATATTGAATACATTTGATCAAGTGACTTTTACCCGTTCCAGCTCCTCCAGTTATAAATAAATGTAAAGGCTCTGGTGTTTTTCCGTTTGATTTTTGAATGCACCAATCTCTTACTTTATAGAGAATTCTTCTCTGTTTCACATTTAAACTTCTTAGCCTTGGAATAACTTCATTTTTTGTGAGAGAAACAGACAGCAAGTTGGTTCCGACAGATGATGAGCTCTTTTCATTATTCAAATCTGGTATTGATAAATCCACTTCAATCACACTAGATAATTTGCCTTCATCTATACATTCTCTTCTATTCACTTCTGCTTCTGGGCATAGGTCACACCAAGCGTCTTCTTTAGGATCTTTTTCATGAAATTGCTTTTCTGCCTCCTCTAAATCATGACCATTTTTCACAAAGTCTGACATGTTTTTGATAACAATTTCTTTCACAGAACTTAATGTGATATCTCCTTGAAACTTAACTTTTCCACATGTGAAGAAATTCTCATATGTTTGAAATTGCGGTGGTTTTAACTGTTCATCATATCTGTATGGCAAATACAGTTGCAAAATGCTTTGATAATATTTTTCTGGGGAATTTTCCTGAGAGAAACGTGGATATTTTACAACTGCAGGTGAAGTTCTTGTGCGCTTTCTAATATATCCAAGTGAGCCATCAAGTTTGAAGGTTGTGTCTTTATTAATTTTCTGTGGTAATTGTGATTCTAGTATAACACTATATTCAGAAGTGAATCTCGCAAGACACAATTTGATAAAGATATCAAGGTGTGGTCTACCTTTATATCTATCAACAATATTGTTCATCCAAGTACTATCTTCATCTTCATCTTCATCTCCACTGTCACTATTATGCCTTTTTCTTTTTGAAGACTTACAATTTTTTTGTTTCTCTAGGTCTTTCAAAGGAATGCTCAATCTACAAGGATTTTCGCCAACAGGTATAAATTCTACTTTCCTTGAACATTCTCTTAATCTTAATCCAGTTACTCTAAACACTGCTTCCTGTGCACTTATCTCTCTATGATGTAAGTATGAAGTTCCAACTTTTTTCATAGTCTGTTGAGCGTTTAGATTTCCTTCTTCTGCTTCATTTTTAGTCTGTTGGAGGAGTAATCCTAGCTCTCGCTCAGCTTTCCTAATGTAACTTATAATGTAATGTATACAACACAGGAAAATGCATCCAAAATATATTGTATGTCCATGTTTGCATCCCAAGCCCTCAAAAGATGTGGGTTATACTGATTGGTGTATATTTCATTTGGCTGACGTTTGAGAACTACTGTATTGCGATTGGTGATAAAACGATAATATGTTTCGAAGCTTTCTTGAGTTAGTCCTATCTTCTTGAAAATTTCAGAAACATCTAAATTGTCATCTTCATGCTTTTTTATAACTTCAAATAAGTCGGACAATATTTCCTTTGCTACTTTTTCGTCGTCGTCTGAATCTTTATCTGGATCACTTGGTTCTGAGATAAATGTTTTAGTTGAGGGAGGTCTTGGAAAATTAAAACGACATACTGTTCCCTTTTTCCTACAAGATTTTGAATGTTTTTTGCTGTGTTGGTGTACTGCCATAATAATGTCATGCAACTCTTTGTCTTCCTTTTCATCTGGTATCTCACATGTTATGTACTTGTCAATAAAGGTAATAATTTCATCAATATCATCTTCGCCAAATTTTGGAGCATTTTCTACCCAAAACAAACAATGAGTGTGGGGAGAACCTCTTTGTTGAAATTCAACTCGGTAAAAATAGTCGATTATTTTTCCTATTGGTTCAGCTCCTGACATGATAACATTCTTCAAAAACATATGAAATCTATGATCGAACATTCTTACTGCTGTAACAGGATTGCTACAAAGAACCTTACATTTTTCATCCCATGTCATATTTTCACTATTTCTCATGTCACCTTGCTGCTTTAAAATTGTGTTTACAATTTCTGACCATCTAAAGTCTGCAGAAGAAAAAGAACAGAAGAATGTGGGGACTCCTAACTGTCTTATCATTGCAAATATATCTTTTTGTGAGCTTTGCCAATAGGGAGGAGTTCCACGAATAGGTTTTAAATATTTTATTGCTTCATCTTTCTTAAATAATTCTTTTAAGGTTTCCTTGTTGCAAAGCATTTCTTTTGTAACTTTCTTTCCTTCTTTCGAAAATGGGCATTGTTTTCTAAGAGATATCTGAACGTTTGAAATCACGCTATTGAGCTCTGTTAAATATTGACTGAAAAATATGTAGTTGGTATCTCTGGCAAATCTATTTTCAACACTCATTAATCGAAGATTAAAGTATCTTCCAATAGTCAGTTTTTCATCACGGTCTTCATCCATTGTATTTTTACCTGATGGAAAGTGCACAGGAAAGGTTTTAGCTTCAATGCCTGGTTCTTTAAGAACACTAAGAGGATTGTTATTTTCTGCTGGGGCTAAATTAAATACTTGATCAAAGCATAAATCTAAAGCCTCTTGTCCTATGTCAGCAGGTTGTAAACAAGTATCTAACTGGACACCACGTAACCTATCATCAATGTAGCTATTTTGTTCGCTTTCTACTTCTCTTTCATTGCCTACTTTCGAAGAATTTGAAATGTTTTCAAATGCATCTTTCTGTTTTTCTTTATTCCCCACAAACTCAGTATCAATATCAGAATCAGATTCAGATACATCATTCACTAATTGATCATCCTTTACCTCAGGAATAGGATTTATCCATTTGTCATTGATAGCGACATCTTTATACCACACGTTTTTATCCATTAAATACACAAGTGCTTGCTCTAAATGGTTTGGTCTAACAAATTGGTATTTGTCATAGCCTTTGTAGTTGAGCTTTCTCTTTAGTTTAATCTTAAGTAAAAGACTTTCATCTTCTGATCGTGGTAGGATTGTAGTAACTTTTTTCAAATCAGACGGCACACAAACTACAGGTCCATGAACCCCTTTTTGTCCTCCTTTTGGTAAAGCCATTATCTTCATGAATGGAATATTCAGTGCTATAAGTTGTTGCTCTATTGAATTAAGCTGTTTTAATTCTAATGGAACATCTTCAAGCATTAAACCATTTGAAAACGAATCTGCAGGTATTTTACCTTTCATCATTTTACGATGACACGTATAACAAATCCATAAACTTGTTCTGCAGGTTCCTTCAAAAGCACAATGTGTACTGCAGTCATCTGTACATGTGTGTTTGTATTGGTCTGTTGTGCATAAATCATATATTGAGTTATCATATGACTCCTTTTTACAGATAAGAACTTGTTTTTCAAAGAACAGTCTCAAGCAACAGGAACAAACACATTCTGGACCTTTCTGAACATCTTCTTTAAATTTTCTTACAACTTCAGTTATTTGTTTGTTATCTTCTTTTAAATTTTTACGACGTGTTTCTGTTTGTTGTTTAATCTTGGATTTGTGTGAATTATAGTGTGCATAATTATATATACTAGCTTGTTTTAATGTGTCTCTGTAATCTGCATCATTTTTATATTTCTGAATTCCAGATTTCTTTAAAGCATCTCTGTAATCCTGGTCCTCTCGATATTTCTTAATACCTGCTTGTATTAATTTATCTCTGTATATCTGATCTTCTTCATACTTCTTAATTTTTTTCAAACGTGTTCCTTCATCTTCCCAATATTTTCTTTTCATCGTGGAAGTTTTTCGAGCTTTAAATTCCTCATCTTTCGAGTATTTCGTTCTTTCTTTTTCAGCTTTTGAAAAGACTATTGATTCATCATCCGAATAGTTCATTTTCAATGTTGGCACCTCATATTTACTATCAAATTCATTCTTTTCCCTTCCAACTGAACTAGATTGCAATCTGTTTTGATTCCTTGACTTTTGAGTTACAGCTGTGACAACTTCGTAGTGATTGATACCAGTCTGATGTTGAAGATAGATTGCCTGAACATTAATTTTGTTTTTGCAACATAATTGAGATGAAGAATATCTAATCCATGAACCATTGTGAAATGTGTAAATGTCAGTTTTAAGCAGGTCTGCACATGCTATAATCTCCAACTCAGTTCCCCATACATTATTTTCTTTCATCTGGAGAGTCTGTATGTGCTCTACGACAGTTTTAAATCTTGGTTGTAAAAAAGATTTAAACATTTCTGCATTTCTTATCAAATGATCAACTATAGCTTTTCTTATATTGCCAAAAAACTCTTGTCTATTTGAAAGTGCATATGAAATAGCTCGAAACATACAATTTCCATCACCTGTGATAGATTTTGTAGCAGAGGGGGGGCCCATATCAAATATATTATTGGTGCTTGGCTTGTGTATATGCTTGGTTGGTATCTTTACAATAAGACAAAGCTTTTTCTTCACAACCGTGTTGATTGGTTTAAAATGATAAGAACAGTCAGTCGCAGACACAATTTCAACATCAGATTCATTCTTGTTAATATCATCATTAAAAGGCGCATTGGCATTACTTTCAGGGCCATCAAACATTAGGTTTATTTTTTCTTGCAGGTCTGAATTTTTCTCGTTTTCTACTTCGATAATATCAGGCAGCTCATAGTCACTGGTGTCTATTGGTTCATGGTTTCCAATATTGTTATAGTCAGTTTTGTTCATTTGTTCATAGCTTTCAGAAACTTCATTGTTGTACATTACAGGTTCTCCAATTATAGAGATGCTTACTCCTGTAACCTCAAACCACTGATTTTGACTGGTTCCTGATACCATGTTGCAACAGTATTGATAAAGATGATCTAGACTGCTCAATTTTAAAAGTAAACTTTTGCCATTACTGTGTCTAAAACCAAACTCGTTTCTTGCATGTGAATCAAACAAAAATAAATCTTGACCATGTTTCAATGCCAAAAATGCAGTATCATATGCACATATAAAGCAAGCATCATAATCTACAAGAGATTCCTGTAAAGCTTGGTCTAATGGCAAAGAATTGCCAAATTCACTAAAATCAATGGTTTCAGATGTATCTATTACAGCTGATATAGACTCCTTTAGTGATAATTCCATCAAGTTACCTGATATATCTAACATTGGTGGTAGGTCAGATATTAATAAGTGATGATTATTACCACTAACACGGCTATATAAATCATTTCCATAAATCAGAACCTTATCTAAATATCTCTGATCCCAATAGGTTAAATCGTTCAATTTACTAAAAGCAAGAGCTGAACAACAATTTGCCACACATTGCTTTCCACTGTTTAAACCAAACCTTACATCTCCTTGGTGAAAACTACCCTGTACAATTGTATTTCTAATAGCTGATTTACTAACCTTACATTGTGATTTGAATGAGGCTTTGTTATTCATATAATTTTGATATTGTTCTGATTGTACTTTATTCATAAGTTCTATTTCACTCTCGGTTTCTGTATATGGACATTTTAATGAATTGTGTTTTGGATCTAGTTGTTCAATCCAATTTTCATACTTCTTTTTTATTATCCTATTTTCAACCTGTTTTTCAATCTGCTTTTTATCCAGTTTTTCAATCCGATTGTTATCTAGTTTTTCAATCTGATTTTTATCCAGTTTTTCAGTCCTATTCCGACCCAGTCCTTTAACCTTATTGTGGTCTAGTTTTTCAGTCTGATTTTGTATTTTACTTTTATTCTGATAAAGATTATCAACATCTTTATTTCTCATGTATTGATAGTTTATAGAGCTGACACTCTGGTTGAGTGGTTCATTTTCAATGTTATATAAATGTTCTATTCTCTTCTCTAATATATGTTCTATTTTATTTTCTAGTATATTTTCTACTTTGTCTTCTAATATATTTTCAATATCATTTTCTAATATAAATCCGTCTTTTTCTACAGTATTTTGACATTGTATAGTGATTATTCTCTCGTCTACATCTAAATCATGACAGTTTTGAGAGATGATGCTCTGATCTAAATCATCACTGTTTTGAGAGATGACGCTCTGATCTATATTTTGACAGTTTTGAGAGATGACACTCTGATCTAAATCATGACAGTTTTGAGAGATGACGCTCTGATCTATATTTTGACAGTTTTGAGAGATGACACTCTGATCTAAATCATGACAGTTTTGAGAGATGACACTCTGATCTAAATCATGACAGTTTTGAGAGATGACACTCTGATCTAAATCATGACAGTTTTGAGAGATGACAATCTGATCTATATTTTGACAGTTTTGAGAGATGACACTCTGATCTAAATCATGACAGTTTTGAGAGATCTAAATTTTTGGTCCCAATTTCAAATTGGTCTACATTAAGGTCCAAAGGGTCCAAAATTTAACTTAGTTTGATTTTGACAAAAATTGAATCCTTGGGGTTCTTTGATATGCTGAATCTAAAAATGAATTTAGATTTTTGATTATTGGCCTAGTTTTCAAGTTGGTCCAAATCGTAGTCCAAAATCAAACTTTGTTTGATTTCATCAAAAATTGAATAAATGGCATGAATGGGGCTCTTTGATATATATGCCAAATCTAACTGTATATAGATTCTTAATTTTTGGTCCTGTTTTCAAATTGGTCTACATTAAAGTCCAAAGGGTCCAAAATTAAACTTAGTTTGATTTTAACAAAAATTGAAAGCTTGGGGTTCTTTGATATGCTGAATCCAAACATGTACTTAGATTTTTGATTATGGAACCAGTTTTCAAGTTGGTCCAAATCAGGATCTAAAATTATTATATTAAGTATTGTGCAATAGCAAGAAATTTTCCATTGCACAGTATTGTGCAATACCAAGAAATATTCAATTGCACAGTATTGTGCAATAGCAAGAAATATCTAATTGCAAAACATTGTGAAATAGCAAAAAAAAATTTAATTAGAGTTATCTTTCTTTGTCCAGAATAGTAAGCAAGAAATATCTAATTGCACAATTTTGTGCAATAGCAAGAAATGTTTTAATTGGAGTTATCTTTCTTTGTCCAGAATCAACTTAAATCTTTGTTATATACAGTATACAATGTATATTCACTTTTTACTTCCAACTGATAGATTAAAACAATCTTTACCATTCAGTGATAACAAGCAGTTTTTTTACATCTTAATATTTTATGATGTATTTAAAAATGAGTAGTTATTGTTGCAAACTCCATTAGAAATTTTAATTGAGATCAGTTTTGGAATAAGGGAAAGGGGGATGTGAAGAAAAAAAAATGGGTTCAATTTTTCTCATTTGAAATTTCATAAATAAAAAGAAAATTTCTTCAAACATTTTTTTGAGAGGATTAATATTCACCAGCATAGTGAATTGCGCTTAGAGAAAACAAAAAAATTAAGTTCATTAGAACACATTCATTCTGTGTCAGAAACCTATGCTGTCTCAACTATTTAATCACAATCCAAATTTAGAGTTGGATTCAGCTTGAATGTTGTGTCCATACTTGTCCCAACCGTTCAGGGTTAAACTCTGCGGTCGTATAAAGCTGCGTCCTGCGGAGCATCTGGTTTAATTGTGTTAGACTCTGTTAGTTAAACTAGTACTACATGTGTTGATTCACTCTCACCCACAAAGTGGAAAGGGATTTATATAAGTTGCAAAACTTGTTTCCAAATCCACTATAAATAGATATGTTTAAACTAATGTGTTGATAGTTGTCAATGGTACAAGGCTTATTATTTGATATGCCAGATCCAAGTTTTATCTACATAAGCAGTCAGAGGACTTACTTAAACAAGTGATTTTCTAAATCACTGATTCAAGTAACATTATTTCCATAAAGGTTGGAAGTTAGGGTTGTCTTTCTTTAATAATCACCTATTTAAGTTGTACAAATTAATCACTAGAAGAAGTGATTTAATACAAGTGTTACAGACTAAGCTTTTAATATTGAATACTAATGATCCAGGGACTAATTATGTTTCTAAACTTATCAGAACCAACATCTGTGTTGTTTAGGATGACCAGGTCATTTCAGGTGATGACCTTGTACGCAATCTAGGATAATGACATAAAAATCACTTATTTAAGTATCAGACCTCAATTTCCTTCCCAAAAATCACTTCTTTAAGTATCATTATTTCAATAACCCCTACTAACATGACTAATTTCGACACCCCGAATGCCTAAGGGACATAAAAGAGGGACGAAAGACACCAAAGGGACAGTCAAACTCGTAAATCTAAAACAAACTGACAACGCCATGGCTAAAAATGAAAAAGACAAACAGAAAAACAATAGTACACATGACACAACATAGAAAACTAAAGAATAAACAACACGAACCCCACCAAAAACTAGGGGTGATCTCAGGTGCTCCGGAAGGGTAAGCAGATCCGTAACTAAGTCAATTATTTTTTTACCTATACAAGTAAATACAATTCACTTGTATAAGTATCCTACAAATTTACTTATATGTGTATATTTTTTTTACTTCTTCAAGTAAATAAAATACACTTGTACAAGTAGTACCCCTGACTGTATGTATTAAAGGCAATACAAAGTTTGGGCTTCAAAAAGTCCATATCATTATTGAATTTATACAGAAAATTTGTGCTTTTAAAACATAAAATATCTCACAAACAAATATGCAACTACAAATGTAAACTATCTCACAAACAAATATGCGACTACAAATGTAAACTATTTCTCAAAACACTGCAAAATTTTTCATTTCGATTGGTTTAGTGGTATGAAATGAACAGTGATATAGCAAACATTGAATTCCCACACACAATTTTGTTAGGCACTATCATGACTATAGACATGATAGAAGAGTTTCTTTGTTATATTATCAGTCATTTTTATATTTTAGAAGGAGTTGGAAAACTAAACTTGGTTTCCAGCACCTACAATGACCTATCTTACAAATTCAATTTGTTTTAGAAGACGGATATAAAAAAAAAATCATTATTCAAGCTGAACATATTATATTCAAGTGGCATACAATGCAAATGTGAGTATTATTGTAAATTTTACCATGCACATACATGTATAGAGTCTTCTTGCATTTAAGCTTCTCAATGTGCAGATGTATTATCCACAAAATTGGAAAACCGTGTATAAATGAAATGTGAAAAAATTACCTCAAATGTAGTCAATGGTGTTGAATAAAAGACCTTTACCCCCTCAAATGTGGCAGTTGTAACACAGCAGACGTTCAGGTTTATCTCTGCATTAACCTCAAGAGTGTCTCCAATTGTCACTGTCTCACCCCATAGGGTGACATTTGCATGCTCTTCGTGGTTTTCTATAGTAATTATGCGCCACCTGCGCTTACCAGAAATTTGTGTTTCTCCAATCTGAGATGTAAAAAAGATGATCTGAACATGTTGAAATCAAGATATACTAAAAACAGGCATTTATAAATCATGATTTTAATTAAATTTTAAGAAAACAACTTATTAAAATGATTTCTGTTTTGAAAAATATTGGAAATATTTCAATAATAATAGGTGTCATTTTTTTTAGTTTAAATTTATACTCATCTGTTTGATACAGGTTTGTTTATGATGGGACTTTTGTTTGAATTTGACAATTGAAAATAGCACAAGAAGATGTACCTTAGTGTTATTCCATTCAAATGTATGTGGGAGGGTAGTCAGGGAAGTTATATAATTGAATTTTGTTGATTTTTTTTTTAGCTCAGCTGGCATTAAGGGCCAAATGAGCTTTTCTCATCACGTGGTGTCCATCTTTGTCTGGCGTTCATAGTCTAACTTTTACAAAAATCTTCTCTGAAACTACTGGGCCAAATTTAACCAAATCATCATTTGGGTAACTTGTTTAAAAATTGTGTCTGGTGACCTGGCCAACCAACCAAGATGGCTATCCATAATAATATTCAAGATAATAACAAATAACGGCAAAATTTCCTCCTTAAAATGACCAATTCATGGAAATCAACCTAACAACCGGTTATCTGATTCATCTGAAAATTCCAGGGTAGATGGATCTTTACCTGATAAGCAATTTCACCTCTTGACTAAAATTGACTATAAAGGGCAATAACTCCAAAAAGGGATCAACTGACCACTTTGGTCATGCTGACTTATTTGTAAACCTTACTTTCCTGAACATTATTGCTGTATACAGTTTATCTGTATCTATAATAATATTCAAGATAATAACCAAACCAGCAAAATTTCCTTTGAAATTTTCAATTCAGGGGCAGCAAATTATTAACAGCTCATAGACCAAGGTGAGTGACACTTGCTCTTTAGTTTCAGTATGGATGTATTACCATTATGCAAAATAATCTACAAAATGGTTCTTGGTTGTAAGGATATTTGAAAATTCCTTGCTTCCCTCACACAAACATTTTAATCGAATAGTCCTATTTGACATTTCAAGATTAAACATACCTTTTTTATCTGTACATTAGTAACTGTGAGTCTTGTTCCTATTTCTAATAGTTTTCCCCCACCAATTGTTTTAATCTCTGGCTGTTTAAATCCTTTGACAAGGTCAAGACTGTAGTCTTCTAGTTCTTCTGTTGTTTCAAGAATCTAAAAGATTATATGAATTGCAATGCATTTTTTAAGTTTGCTGGCTATATACAGAGGGGGGATAGGACCTTTAATGGGACCCTGGGATTTCTGGTATGACCATTTCTGGATACAGGAATTCTTTTTTCAAATTTTGGGATGTTGGGATTACGTTTATTTAAATTTGGGTACCTCATCAGGATTTAGTGTTTTAACAATGTTTAAAGCCCAGGATTTTGGGATCAGGACCCCTCTTACCCTCCCTCATTTATAGCTAGGAGATTAATATTTATGAACTCAAGTGGGAAATTAGTTTGCTTTTATGATTCACCTACGATTTATGCCCCATCTACCATAGAGGGGCATTATGTTTTCTGGTCTGTGCCTCCGTCTGTCTGTGCGTCCGTTCGTTTCAGATTAAAGTTTTTGGTCAAGGTAATTTTTGAAAAAGTTGGAAGTCCAATCAACTTGAAACTTAGTACACATGTTTCCCATGATATGATCTTTCTAATTTTAATGGCAAATTATAGTTTTGACCCCAATTTTCACGGTCCACTGAACATAGAAAATTATAGTGCGAGTGGGTCATCTGTGTACTATGGACACATTCTTGTTTATCAGTAGTTTTAAAGTTTTTATACACCTGTTTAGTAAAATATGGTGAGCAACACAGGCTATTGGGAGCCTTTAGTTAATTATTAACCTTGAATTAATAATGTATACATGACAGCACAGATTTCTGTTCTTCAATTAATACTAAAGTGAATTAAACCATTTAAATTTTGAGATCGCTTTATTTCTGTATAATTGTGATTTCAGTGGTAATATCACATTAGAGATCTGAATTCATGTTATTGCCTTCCTATGCTTATAGTAATATTGATGTTTAATTTTTAGTTCCTGCTGGAAAATGATCATAACAGAGCTCAACCGCAAGCACTTCAAATGAATGTAATGGTTGGAAGTTGTGTGCTTTTGTTTGATAGTGTATTAATGTTGATTAATAACTTTTGATAGTTGTCCATATTAAAAAAAATCTGATATGGTTATGCATATAGCCAGCTGATAGAAGCATATAATTGAGAACTATATACTATAAATGAAATCATGTTATGGCATTGGGATTCTTCATCTAAAAGAGGTTTGTATAGTTTTTGGCTAGTTATTTTGAGAAATCAAAAATATATAGGATTTCTGTGGTCTATGAAAAAGAAATGAGGTATTTACCTTTGTTTTTGGTTTTAGTACAATCCCATAGTTATTCCTCTCAGCCATATATATTTTATAAGGCCTGTCAGGCTTTAAATCAAAAACTTGGTATGAGGAGATTTGCATGATACTACTTTCGACCACGTTCAGGGCCATCACTGTGTACAATGTAAAGGTTTTTTGTTTAACTTTACTTCTCAGTTCGCGCTCTTCTTTTTCTTGAAGAATGTATACTGTGTATTTCTGAAAAAAGATATTTGATTACCAAGTTTTCAAGAATTAGTGGATGGCAGTGCAATGTAACAGTTAATTATAATACAAATCCAATATTTTTTAGGTACATGTTTATAATTCAGAATGGAACTGAGGAATTTGTCAAAGACAACAATCCGACTTGAGACCAGAAAACAGCAGAGTGCCAACAACAAGGAATAAAAATCCCACACTCGGAGAAAGGCTTCAGCTGCATCTTTATAAAAAATATTTTACTTTACTAGTTAAGGAGGCTCTGGGGTACAAGATTTTCCAAAAAAAAAACAACTTTAATTGTTCTTTACAAATTTTATTTATAACCTTGAGTAGTTGTTACTTTATCATATGATCCAAAAATGATTCCAAAAAATCAATTCATGTTAGCCCCAGGTCACTTTTAAAATGTTGATATCATTGAAAAGGCTCCAAATTATGTCCCTTTTGGTGCAAAAATTGAAAAAGTTTTGGTCGTATATTGGTATCACATTGGAGTCGTTGTCGTATGCATTGTCCAAATACTTTTAGTTTTACAACTCTTAACTTTAGTTTAATTCAATAGAAATCTATGAAATTTGAACACAAGGTTTATGACCACAAAAGGAAGGTTGGAATTGATTTCGAGAGTTTTGGTCCCAACAAAAAAGGGGCCAAAATTAAACTTTGTTTGATTTCATCAAAAATTGAATAATAGGAGTTCTTTGATATGCCGAATCTAACCTTGTATTCAGATTCTTCATTTTTGGTCCTGTTTTCAAATTGGTCTTCAGTAAGGTCCAAAGGGTCCAAAATTAAACTTGGTTTGATTTTAACAAAAAAATGAATTCTTTGGTTCTTTGATATATTGAATCTAAACATTTACTTAGTTTGATTATTGGCCCAGTTTTCAATTTTTGATTATTGGTCCAGTTTTCAAGTCCAAATCGGGGTCTTAAATTAGACTGTTTTATTTCAACAAAAATTCAATATATGGTGTTCTTCTGTGAATATACTGAATCTTATCAACCATGCATTTCGATTTTTATACGACCGCAAAATTTGAAAATTTTTCGTCGTATATTGCTATCACGTTGGCGTCGTCGTCGTCCGAATACTTTTAGTTTTTGCACTTTTGTTCGCTTCAGGTTAAAGTTTTTGGTCAAGGTAGTTTTTAAAGAAGTTGAAGTCCAATCAACTTGAAACTTAGTACACATGTTCCCCATTATATGATCTTTCTAATTTCAATGCCAAATTATAGTTTTGACCCCCATTTTATGGTCCACTGAACATAGAAAATGATAGTGTGAAGTTCAGGTTAAAGTTTAGTAATTAAACATAATCCCTGAACATTTTCATTATTATGTACAAATTCCCTTATATAATTTCAGGGATTATCAATAATTTAAGGATCTTTTGTTTAATGATTTTGTTTCAATATAGACAAATTATCATTTTTTCTTTCATATTCTTTGCCAGACGAAATAGTTTTGCTGTGAAACACAAGCCAGGGGATCTTTTTAAAAGATATAACGAATAAAGACAACAGTAGTATACTGCTGATTTAAACTCGTAAAATCTATAGACAAAACAAAAATCGGGGTAACAAACTAAAACTGAGGGAAACGCATTAAATATAAGAGGAGAACAACGACACAACATTAAAATGTAACACACACAAAATCTGATGAGAATAAAAAATATAACATCAAAACACAGTTCCGAGATAAAGTTGAAGACTTCAAAATTATTTAAAATACTAGTATACGAATTGATTATATTCTAATATATTGTGTTAAACATTTTAATAATCATGCCTAACATTTAAAAAAAATGGGTTATAGTGCCTAACAAGATTTTGTGAGGTAGACAAAATTTACTTTTGAAACCATCGTATCAGTGACTTTTTTTGTCTAAAAATAGGTAGATTGGACATATTTCGACTTTCCTTGACGACTTCTTTAGTTTGAGATTGAGTGTAATGAGAATGTTCTGAAAATTGTTTTTTATAAAATAAATAATTATTTTACCTGGCGTAGCCGTGCGTAAAATATTTCGGCAACTCTCTCAGAAAAATTACTTGTTAATTGGAAAAAAAACGTCTTATTTGTAAATTTTGTCTGTATTCTCCGCAATTGGCTGTTAAAAAATGATACATCTACGGTGTATTTGGGAAATTGTGAAAATAGGAGAAGTTGTCATAATTATACTTTCATTGACAACACATAACATGGACTCATCCAGTGTTCAGTTTGAAGGTCATTTTAGTTATTGTCACATTCATGCATGTTTTAATTTAATCAATAGTCAAGAATGAAAAGCATAAACAGTTTTAAGGTAAACTATTTATAACTTAATCCAATCAAATTGCATTACGTTCAATGACAATGACCGGTCCACATTATCATAATAGGGGTAAATGTAAGCCAAAAAAGTGTCCCATGAAATTGTAAACCTTAAAATAGTTTTCCTTAGTGAAAAGTTGTCCCTAGTACTTGCACATAATTTCATGGATTTTTTTAGAAAATAAGTCACAAAGGACAATATTTCATAGTGAAGCTTTTTTAGCTCACCTGGCCCGAAGGGCCAAGTGAGCTTTTCTCATCACTTTGCGTCCGGCGTACGGCGTCGTCTGTCGTCGTCCTGCGTTAACTTTTACAAAAATCTTCTCCTCTGAAACTACTGGGCCAAATTAAACCAAACTTGGCCATAATCATCATTGGGGTATCTAGTTTAAAAATTGTGTCCGGTGACCCGGTCAATCAACCAAGATGGCCGCCATGGCTAAAAATAGAACATAGGGGTAAAATGCAGTTTTTGGCTTATAACTCAAAAACCAAAGCATTTAGAGCAATTCTGACATGGGGTAAAATTGTTTATAAGGTCAAGATCTATCTGCTCTGAAAATTTCAGATGAATCGAACAACCTGTTGTTGGGTTGCTACCCCTAAATTGGTAATTTTAAGGAAATTTTGCTGTTTTTGGTTATTATCTTGAATAATATTATAGATAGAGATAAACTGTAAACAGCAATAATGTTCAGCACAATAAGATTTACAAATAAGTCAACATGACCGAAATGGTCAAATGACCCCTTTAGGAGTTATTGCCCTTTATAGTCAATTTTTAACCATTTTTCGTAAATCTTATTAATCTTTTACAAAAATCTTCTCCTCTGAAACTACTGGGCCAAATTTAACCAAACTTGGCCACAATCATCATTGGGGTATCTAGTTTAAAAATTGTGTCCGTTGACCCGTCAAACCAACCAAGATGGCGACCATGGCTAAAAATAGAACATGGGGTAAAATGCAGTTTTTGGCTTATAACTCAAAAACAAAAGCATTAAGAGCAAAACTGGCATGGGGTTAAATTGTTTATCATGTCAAGATCTATCTGCCCTGAAAATTTCAAACAAATCGATAGTCAATTTTTAACAATTTTCATAAAATTTGTAAATTTTTACTAACACTTTCAACTGAAACTACTGGGCCAATCATTATAGATGGTGATATATGTACGCAGCAAGAATGTTCAGTAAAGTTAGATCTACAAGCACATCACCATCACCAAAACACAATTTTGTCACGAATCCATCTGTGTCCTTTGTTGAATATTCACATATACCAAGGTGAGCGACACAAGCTCTTTAGAGCCTCTAGTTTTCTGTCCCTATAGAAGGTCACAATAGAATCTCTTGTCAAGGCACACTTTTACATAGAGGTGGACAATATTTTATAATAAAATTATGTCCTGGACCAAATTTCAAAGATCATATCTGTGAAATTTTGTTTATGGGACATAATTTCATGGGGGACACTATTTAATTCTACATAAACTAGGTAGGGAGGAAATGTAAGATATTAAAAGTTCAGTTTTTTGCTTAAACGGGTAAAAAAATTTCAACCAAAAGTTATGCCACCATTTCATTAACATGTCGTATTGTATTGATATAGTTTTTGGATCTTTCATTTATGTATGTAATGCAATACAAAGTTTGGGTTTCAAAAGTCCACATATTTAATGACTTAATACAGAAAATTAGTGCTTTTAAAACATAAACTGTTTCACAAACAATATGTGACTACAAAGTAAAATCATTTCTCAAAACACTGCAAAAATTTTCATTTCGATTGGTATAGTAGTAGTCAAAAAATGCGTTGAAACGAACAGTGGTATTGCAAACATCTAATTCCCTCACAAAATCTTGTTAGGCACTATAACATAGTTACATAGTGATATATACATTTTACAATTTATATTTATAATGATGTTTTAATTTGATTATAGATTATATCATTTTACTTGTATTCATTTTCTTGATTATAAATAAAACCATATCTTCATTTCAGGTATTATGTATAACCCCTGACGTTTTTTTCTAGGGATTATACATAATCCCTGAAAATTTTAGTGATTACTATATAAGGGAGCTACCATTTGATTTTTATGGGGGGGGGCTAGGATGAAATTTGAAAAAATAGGCAGGACAGGAGTTCTGAGTAAAAAAAAAAGGCAGAATGAGACACTTGCAAAAAAAAAAAAGGCAGGATGACAATTTAAGTAAAAAAAGTCAGGATAAACTAAAAAAAAAAAGCAGGACCGGATAGAGTGAAAAATAAAAAGGCAGGACAGAGAATACAACTTAAAAAAAATGCAGGACAAAATTTTTCATCCTAGCCCCCCCATAAAAATCAAATGGTAGCTCCCTAAGAACATGTATAATTCCTAAACTAGGCAGTGTGATTCTACATAACAACTGGCTATACAAATTCACTGTAACAGATATATATTTCAAATTCGTTTGTTGACATTGTCATCATTTATATATTCAAAATTAACATTTTTCCTTACTTCATTTTAAAAACCTTAAAATTCATGATCTGCAAGGCTTTATTTATGCAGTTTAAATACTTTACAACGTTTTAAATCCATAAATTAACAATTTATAAGGCTTAACCACAATCTTCATCTTTAAATGAGCATCTTGCAGCATTTTTCACGATTCATCTAACGAATTGACAAATTTAACAATTCAACATTTTGAAAAATATAACTCTGTTTAAACCACAAAATAAAGCTAAATATGAATTCAGATACAATGCATATAGGAAATTTAAATACATGACAGGACCTCGATATATAAACGCGATTGCTGAGGATAGCAAATAAACATACACGTGTTCAACGCCGGTGACCCAGTCATCTTATGGTTCCACTTAAGTAAAAATATAGGGCTTGCCCGTATTTTTCAACCTATAATGAATAAAGTTCTTGACTATGGGAACATATTTTCATCTAAGGCATATACACTCTATAAATTGTAAATAAACTTGAAATTGTTATGTAGTGGCCAAACCGGTTCTTGGGGTGAACCCTAAATTTTCCCAAAAAATCTTAGGCCTATAAGACGTTTTTATTTGATTAAAATTGGTTCATTTGAATTTTATATTTCTAGGCATGCTAGGCCATAATTATATCCAATTCTACAGGTTCTAGGATGGTTTAGAATTAATTTAACTCTTAATGCGTCCGGTATTTGACGATACTACTGTTTAGTATTTCTGTTTAAGGAACGTGTTTTAGTTTTAGAACTTTAAAGTAAGATTACTAGTATACAACCGCACGGCAGATGCATGCGTACGAATGTAAAACGATATGATTTGTTTGTACTTTCTGAGAGTTCAAATCGGGTAACTAATTCATTAAATTGCGATATTAAACGTTCAGTGTTTTTAATAAATTTGTTTTTCTATATTTATTATAATAAAAGCTTTAGATGTAACTAAAAAGTTTTAAAGTATTTTGAAGAAAAAAATGATTTATAGAATCTGTTCTAACACTCCACATTATTTTAATGTGCATATATCAATTAAATAAAATCTTACCTCCGTCATTATTGAAGTTCCAAGCGTCTGTGATAGTTTCACCTGGAAACATCTAGTTTTATTTCAACCACATGGTCATGGATTGTCTACAAAAACTTCGAAATTCACGTGTTGAACGAAAGGTCTGCTCGAATTTACTAGAGATGTTTCCTAATCTATAAATAGTCTTAGATTCTATAAATATTTTTTAAGTCCTTTCTATATCATGATATAAATGACTCTTTATTGCACTTGAAAATGTTAAAAGAAAACAAAGGTGTTTTACTTTTGAATGATCATTAGAATTAATTAATTTCTTGTTAATTCTTTAATTTGCTCTAATTCGTTCTGGTTTGGACGAATATGCATTATTGAGATGGAGATTTATCATAACAAATTGACAAAGATAGTTTTGTTTATACCTCGAACACTTTTTTAGTGTAACCGAATAACCTGTGTAGTTGGAAATGTTTTAAGGCCTGGCGCCCACTTATCACTAAAAAAACAAATGCATTTTGTATCTCAGAAAGTTAAATCTGTTTTTGATTTTGATGGGTTTTTTTTTCTGTCTTGCAGAAGGTGTGAAAATAAATTTCGGTTGATTTAATCTCAAAGCTCCATATCTGGGGTAACAACTGTATTGTATTGTATGGATTGATTTTGATTAGCATAGACAATATAGTACAATAGATATCTTCACGATTATAGGTGAGTTAAATAGTGTAAATGGATAAACATGATCAAATACTAGTATAATGCATGTGATTATTTCAACATCAACAGTAGAAATCACCCCAAAAATCCCATCAAAATCTATATATAAGATTTTAAAATTTTGAAATGTAATATCACTTATAAAATTTGATATTTATCTAGTGGATGGCAGACCTCAAAATTTTCAGTTCCACAGGTTGGTCTATATCCACTGTAGTTTTTTATGTTGTAAATGCAATCATATTTGTCAATTTGATATGTGCTTCAAATAAGTTATTTTTGAATTTGAACTGTTTTTTCTCGTTCCGGCACAAGGTGTAAATAGTTATCAAAAGTACCAGGGTTATAATTTTATACGCCAGACGCGCGTTTCGTCTACTCATCAGTGACGCTCAGATCGAAATAGTTAAAAAGCCAAACAAATACAAAGTTGAAGAGCATTGAGGACCCAAAATTCCAAAAAGTTGTGCCAAATACGGCTAAGGTAATCTACTCCTGGGGTAAGAAAAACCTTAGTTTTTCGAAAAATTCAAAGTTTTGTAAACAGACAATTTATAAAAATGACCATACAATTAATATTCATGTCAACACCGAAGTGCTGACTACTGGGCTGGTGATACCCTCGGGGACGAAACGTCCACCAGCAGTGGCATCGACCCAGTGGTGTAAATAGTTATCAAAAGTACCAGGGTTATAATTTTACACGCCAGACGCGCGTTTCGTCTACATAAGACTCATCAGTGACGCTCAGATCGAAATAGTTAAAAAGCCAAACAAATACAAAGTTGAAGAGCATTGAGGACCCTAAATTCCAAAAAGTTGTGCCAAATACGGCTAAGGTAATCTACTCCTGGGGTAAGAAAAACCTTAGTTTTTCGAAAAATTCAAAGTTTTGTAAACAGACAATTTATAAAAATGACCATATAATTGATATTCATGTCAACACCGAAGTGCTGACTACTGGGCTGGTGATACCCTCGGGGACGAAACGTCCACCAGCAGTGGCATCGACCCAGTGGTGTAAATAGTTATCAAAAGTACCAGGGTTATAATTTTATACGCCAGACGCGCGTTTCGTCTACATAAGACTCATCAGTGACGCTCAGATCGAAATAGTTAAAAAGCCAAACAAATACAAAGTTGAAGAGCATTGAGGACCCAAAATTCCAAAAAGTTGTGCTAAATACGGCTAAGGTAATCTACTCCTGGGGTAAGAAAAACCTTAGTTTTTCGAAAAATTCAAAGTTTTGTAAACAGACAATTTATAAAAATGACCATATAATTGATATTCATGTCAACACCGAAATGCTGACTACTGGGCTGGTGATACCCTCGGGGACGAAACGTCCACCAGCAGTGGCATCGACCCAGTGGTGTAAATAGTTATCAAAAGTACCAGGGTTATAATTTTATACGCCAGACGCGCGTTTCGTCTACATAAGACTCATCAGTGACGCTCAGATCGAAATAGTTAAAAAGCCAAACAAATACAAAGTTGAAGAGCATTGAAGACCCAAAATTCCAAAAAGTTGTGCCAAATACGGCTAAGGTAATCTAAACATGTGGGGTATATCTTTGAGATGTCCCCTCTCTTATCATATTGACTGATACGGATAATAGATAACATACAACATTTGGTGATTTAAACTTTCACTCAAGCTCTATTGTTTTGCTTCATAGTTTGTATTTCTGAAACAAGTATATGTTAAATAGATCTTTTGTTATGATCACAATGGATTTTGGAAACATGGTGTGATGAGCAAGGTATCTGTAAACCCTGCTTCTATATCCCAAAACTCAGTCCATTGTCATTCATATCTATATAGAAATTGGTTATTATTTAAAAAGCATGAGCATACAAAATTACCAATAGTGTAAACTACAAGTCGTTTCAGAATAATAAATAAAAACCACACAATTTGATTACAATAGTTAAAAATCAATTTTAAAAGTATATGTTTTATAAAGAAAATAATCTATTCACTTAAGATTGGAAAAGGTTTAAGGCATAGCATGTCCTAGATAAATATAATTCAAATGCATTGTATGATTTAGAAAATTCGACACTCACACCACATCATTCTATATCTTTTTATAAATAATTATGTTTATGTTGATATAAGATTAGATTTCAAATGATTTTTTAAAAGATTTTTTAAAACTTAAAAGGCATGATTGACATGTTTCAGAACAAAAAATTATAGTTATTGCTCGATTTGTTCAAAACCGGTGGTTATGCATATAGTATGCTTGTTTTATTTTACTGTGAATGTTTTTTAAATCAACACTTAGGAAATATCTTTTCATAATTACATAGCATTTGCAAACAGTTTATTAAAACATGATTCAGTAAAGCTATCCTAATTCACCTAATAAATTTTTCAGCACTGGTTTAAGAAATGGTGATGAATTGACATTTATACATGTGTTGGAACCCATACTGAAGATGACCTGGCGAGCGTTTTCATGATCAAATGTTGAAGGAAAATATTGCTGTGCATAATGTCGATTTATGACAATTATGAGACTAATCAACAAGCAATATTTTGTTCATCAGAAAACTATCAACACATAATCGAGGAGCATATGGAATTTAATTCATATAATAGACCAGAAATGAAGCAATATGTGATTTATATTTTCGAGATTTTTTTGTTTATCAAAACTGTTGTTGTATGATTGAATGTACTATTATTTCATATGCAGAATCAATAAACACTTACTTGCCTTCCACTTTTGTGGCTTCAGTTCTCTAACTTAAGTTGGCTACAACCAAATGTCTTGTACCTTATATTCAATGCTTTTTACCACATAACGCAAGATTATTCGAATTTAGGTGGTGTCTTTTTACTGTTCTAGAGTTTTTCTCCTTTAGAGAAGAAAAAATGCCAAATCTTTCCTTACCCTTATCTGAATTAAGGTGGTGTCTTATTAACTGTTCAAGAGTTATGCCATTTTAGAGATGAAAAAGTCACGAATATTTCCTTTCCGTATCCTGACAAGTGTGCTTCAACGAAATGTTATGAAACTTATACTAAATGCTTATTACAATAAGCACAAAACAGAAATCTAGAACAAATTTGGGTATCATCACTGTTAAAAGACCTTAGCGTATTATTTATGAGTTGCACTGACATACCAATAAAATAGGAACGCATCGGAAGACATTTCTTGTAAAATGTCAAAAGATTGCTCAGCTCCAAATTAACCAAAGCTTTATGAGAATATAAATTTGGAAAGAAAGGGGCGAAGAATACCAAAGGGACAGTCAACTAATATATTAAAAATAAACTTGACAACGCCATGGATAAATGAAGACAACAGTAGTATACCAATGTCCAAAACTCATAAATCGATAGACAAAAACAAATCCGGGTCATAAACCAAAACCGAGGGAAATGCATTAAATACAAGAAAATGACGACACAACATTTAATGTAACACATACAGAAACGAAACTAACCATTAGACCAAATCCAATGCGAATAACAAATATAACATCAAAACTTAATGTAGAAAAGTACAGTGACACGTCTTATAATAATGTGAATTCAAACTCAAATATCAGAAGAAACAACCGACACAAAAGAAACACAACGTTTGTAACACGCACAGAAACGAACTTTAATACAATGACCATATTCCTGACTTGGTACAGGACATTTTTATGCCCCACCTACGATAGCACTATGTTTTCTGGTCTGTGGCTCCGTTCGTTCGTCTGTCCGTGCGTCCGTTCAGGTTAAAGTTTTTGGTCAAGGTAGTTTTTGATGAAGCTGAAGTCCAATTAACTTGAAACTTAAAACACTTGTTGCTTATGATATGATCTTTATAATTTTAAAGCCAAGTTAGTTTCAAGGTCCACTGAACATAGAAAATGAAAGTGGGAAGTTCAGGTTAAAGTTTTTGGTCGAGGTAGTTTTTGATAAAATTGAAGTCCAATCAACTTGAAACTTAGAACATGTGTTTTCTATTGTATAATTAAGTCTCCCAAACAAAGTTTGGAGACTTATTGTTTTTGCTCAGTTCTTATTATTTTTATTATTCTTCTTCTTCTTCTTCTTCCGCCGCTTTAAAAAATGAACTTGTCCGCAGCGTTTCTCCAAAACCGCTTGTCAGATTGACTTAGGATTTCATAAAATGGTAGACTAATATGTCTGGGTGAGCCATCAATCTTTCGTTTGTGCATTGGTGTCTATTAAGGGGTGTTTTGGGGGGTAGAAAGCAGGGAGGGTTTTACTATAGAACCCTATGGGATTTTATTTTCAAAATTTTTTAAATGAATATAACTTGAAAACTATAAGTGATAGATACATGCAGTCTTCAGAAATGGTTATAGGACAATAAAATAAATCACATGAAATATAGCGCGATGCCCTGGGGGGTCATCCCCACCCCCTACAATTTGAGAATGTGCTATTATCTTGTAAACGGTCCAGATCCCCACCCCTAAACCATATATATTCTTGTAGGGGACAATAAAACAAATCAAATGAAATAAAAGGGAAGTCCCTAGGGGGTCACCCCACCCCCTCTTGTTGGAAAACTTGTAAACGGTCCAGATCCCCACCCCTAAACCATATATATTCTTGTAGGGGACAATAAAACAAATCAAATGAAATAAAAGGGAAGTCCCTAGGGGGTCACCCCACCCCCTCTTGTTGGAAAACTTGTAAACGGTCAAGATCCCCACCCTTAAACCATATATATTCTTGTAGGGGACAATAAAACAAATCAAATGTAATAAAAGGGAAGTCCCTAGGGGGTCACCCTCCCCCTCTTGTTGGAAAACTTGTAAACGGTCAAGATCCCCACCCCTAAACCATATATATTCTTGTAGGGGACAATAAAACAAATCAAATGAAATAAAAGGGAAGTCCCTAGGGGGTCACCCCACCCCCTCTTGTTTGAAAACTTGTAAACGGTCAAGATCCCCACCCTAAACCATATATATTCTTGTAGGGGACAATAAAACAAATCAAATGAAATAAATGGGAAGTCCCTAGGGGGTCACCCCACCCCGTCTTGTTTGAAAACTTGTAAACGGTCCAGATCCCCACCCCTAAACCATATATACTCTTGTAGGGGACAATAAAACAAATCAAATGAAATAAAAGGGAAGTCCCTAAGGGGTCACCCCAACCCCTCTTGTTTGAAAACTTGTAAACGGTCCAGAACCCCACCCCTAAACCATATATATTCTTGTATGGGACAATAAAACGAATCACATAAAATTAGATGGAAGTTCCTGGGGGTCACCCCCACCCCGTTCAATTTGAAAATGTACTATTATCTTGTAAACGGTCCAGATTCCCACCCCTAAACCATATATTTTCTTGTAGGGGACAATAAAACAAATCAAATGAAATGTAGGTAAAGTCCCTGGGGGTCGAACCACCCCCTCCTGTTTGAAAACTTGTAAATGGTGGAGATCCCTACTCGTAAGCCATATATATTCTTGTATGGGACAAAAAATCAAATCAAATGAACATGGGACCATATGAATGGGGAGTTATCGGAGCTTTGTTTGGGAGACTTCGTAACAGCATCCTGTTACAATTACTTCTTGTCTTTCTTATTTTAATGCCAAATTAGATTATTACCCGATTTCACGGTCCATGGAACATGGAAAAGGATAGTGCGAGTGGGGCATCTTGTACTTTGGACACATTCTTGTTTAAAGAAAAAAATGATGGGTTGAACCAGGTTTTGTGGATGTCAAACCTCTTTTTTATTACCATATGAAATATAACATTAAAATGACAATACAACATTACAGGATTACAATACAAATAAATAGGAGAACACAATTGACAAAGAAACATGAATAATAGAGCTCTATCAAAAGGCAACAGGTTTAAAATTTAATACGCCAGAAGTGCATTTTCTCCACACAAGACTTACTGGTGTCGCCCAGATACAAAAGTTTGAAAGCTGAAACAAGTACAAAGTTCAACAGCATCAAGGACCAAAAGTTCAAAAAAGTTGTGCTAAAAACGGCTAGGGTTTAAATAAAAGACGGTACACAAGACACTACATAGAAACCAAAGACTTGAGAAACGCGAACCTGAACAATAACTGGGGGTATTCTCAGCTGCACCGGAATTGTTCGAAGTAGATAACTGTCAACTTCCAGTAAAAAAAGTCAGTCTCATAGAATAGATTTTTCTCACTGAACTCGAGAATGATCTGGGTTCTATACACTTTTGCTGTAATAAAAGAGCTATTAAGTAATTCCGGTTAACTTGGGGACACATCAGGTTTCTGTTTGCATTCTCTAAAAATGTACAGTTTTGGGGTATTTTTCCATGAAATAAAGTGCAAAAATTAACTAAGTGGAAGTAATAATCAATTAACCTTATAATAAGACATTTCGGGTGCACTTACTCCAATAAGATGCCATTAGATTGTCTCAAACCAAACGTGATGTATCTTCATTACAGAAAAGGAAACAGTTTTCACTTGTTCTTTTATATATATTAAAAGCCTTGGGTCTCTATTACCTGTTGTAATGATAGAAATGCATATCACTTATATCAAATGCATTAGGGGAAATAACACTCATATGGAGTGTTCATATCTCTTTGGTCGAAATAGCACAAATCATGCAAAGGATATACGAATATACATGTAACGAGCAATTTTGTAAAATAAATTTGTCACTTTCTTTTAAGATTACGAAGGAGATGTAGTGGCAGGGAAAAGAGTGTTTGTGTTTGTCTAAGGGTGAAATTTTAAAGCGCATGAACTATACGATACCAAATGGAAAATATCTAAGTGCCACATTGCAAAACAAATATTTATTGCAAGAACAAAATTTGGCGGAAGAAAACCATGTTTTTAATATCTAAGTAGTAAAATAAGGTTTAAAATGTCATTTTAATTGTCTAAATCATAGCTTATAGTATGCTGATTCCAAAAAAAATATAGTTTCTACACAATAATGTTTAGACAAGGGATATAATTTGTTACTTCCAGTTCCAAAAATATCTGGTTCTATATACTTTTATATCAATAAAGTACAAAAAAAGCTACTTCCGGTTTACACAAGGCCACTTCAGGTTGCTTTTTTGAAGGTTAAATGGTTTGATACCTTTTGCCCAAAGTCTCAAGGCTTTATTATGCATACATATGAGGTAAAAGCAAAGGTCAAAATCTAGAACGTGAAATTAAGCTATGACCTTGAGATCAATTTCAAGGTCATAAACCAAAGACCTTAAATCAAAAGACCATAGGTCTTAATTATATTTTATTAATAAGATATATCACAATACGCATATTTTTAAATACAAGAGGGGAGAAAATTCCCTTTTACGTTCAACGTACCCTTGTAATCAAAATTTTCTTGTTACGACATGTCGCAAATAACAATTCAGAAAAAATAATTTGTCGATATCTTATACGGTTTCTGAAAATGAGTGGAAAGAAGCAAAATTCAAAAATTAGAATATGACCTTGACCTTTGACCTTGAACTAATTTTCATTTTTTTGTACCAAGGACCTCAAATCAAAAGATCCTTGGTCTCTAGCACTTATGGTTTACAAGATAGAAATGCATATCACTTATATCAAATGCATAAGGGGAAATAACTCTCATATGGAGTGTTCATATCACTTCAGTCAAAATAGGACAAATCATGCGAAGGATATAACGAGCAATTTGGTAAAATAAATTTTTCATAATATTTTACGGTTGCAAAGGAGTTGCGCTAACAAGGAAAACAGTGTTTGGGGAGATAACTCCTACAAAGAAAAGTATTCGTTTTCGCAGGGTAAATTTCAAAAGCGCATACACTGTTCGATATCATATACCAAATATCTAAGCATCATATTGCGAAACAAATGTTTATCGCAAGAACAAAATTAGACGAAAGAAAAAAAAAAAAAAAAAAATTCAAAGAATAATTGAAGGTCTTTCCATCAAAAAGTATCTATTTTGATATGAAAATATTAAAATTCAGTTGAAAATGTCAGTTCCTATGGCTTAATGATGTATAAATAAGAATTTCAAGCAAAGGTCAAAATCTAGAACGTCCAATTAACCTATGACCTTGACCTCAATTTTAAGGTCATAAACCAAGGATTCCAAATCAAAAGACCCTAGGTCTGTATTATGTATGGTTCATGAGTAATATCCCTTTACGCATAATTCTAAATATGAAAGGGGCAAAAACTCCCATTTATTGTCTACGCACCCTTTCAATCAAAATTTATCAGTTACAACATGTCGCAACTAACAATATAGTAAAAATAATTTGTCGAAATCTTAGAAAGTTAATGAAAAAGAGTGAAAATAAGCCAAAATCAAAATTTAGAATTTGACCTTGACCTTTGACCTTGACCTAATTTTCATTTTTTTGGACCAAGGACCTCAAATCAAAAGATCCTTGGTCTCTAGCACTTATGGTTTACAAGATAGAAATGCATATCACTTATATCAAATGCATAAGGGGAAATAACTCTCATATGGAGCGTTCATATCACTTCGGTCAAAATAGGACAAATCAGGCGAAGGATATAACGAGCAATTTGGTAAAATAAATTTGTCATAATAGTTTACGGTTGCGAAGGAGATGCGATAACAAGGAAAACAGTGTTTGGGGAGATAACTCCTACAAAGAAAAGTATTCGTTTTCGCAGGGTAAATTTCAAAAGCGCATAAACTGTTCGATATCATATACCAAATATCTAAGCGACATATTGCGAAACAAATGTTTATCGCAAGAACAAAATTAGGCGGAAGAAAAAAAAAATAATCAGAAGAAAAACAATAGGTCTTTCCACACAGAAAAGTGGAAAGACCTAATAATCAGAACAAATACAATAGGCTTTCCACAGAAAAGTGGAAAGACCTAATAATATGGAAAAAACTGGAGTTGTCGTTCGTTTTACATTGATAGGATAGATAGTACACAACCTACATTCAGTTGTAAGTGGAGGGTTAAAAAAAAGGGGGTGGGGCAAAAGGGGGTCTCGGGGAGATTTTTTTTTTATTAACGGAACAGAATGGTTAAAAAGGTTTTTTACAATATAAATCAATTGCTTTAAAAAAGCAATTGTAGGGGGTCTTTCCCCCTTTAAAATTAATTGAATTGGGGGGGGGGGGGTGTTTGTTTGTTTGTTTGTTTCTGTATGGGGTCTATATTATTGTTACCGGAGAAGTTTCATGTTTAGTTTGGAAAGTTTTTATTTTATTTTAGGTCCAGCGCGCGCGCCAGATGGGGAAGACATCACGTGACTTGGGTTTATAATAACGAAAACTTAGTATTTTTATTTCTCTTTAGGTCGGGATGTTGAACAGACAACATGTATAGAGACGGAATGTACACAATGTAATTTCTTTTGTCATTGTTGGAAATTGACATTTTGATCACAGTTCACCAGCAGTGCATGTTTTGGATTTAATTGTTCCGGTGTAACTTTAATACGCATTTAATGATTATTTTCTTAAAATGTACATTTTTCAGCACCAGTTTGTAACACAGATTAGTATTTTAATCTAGGAGCGGACATTTTATTGTAGGATGTCACTGAGATTTACGGACCTAGCAAGCGATTTTTAGGGCATTGCCATTTTTTTTCTCTAGGAAAAGTCTTGAGAGATATCCGCACCAAGTTTTTTTATGAACTTTTAGTACATGTATGCACTGCTGACTGCAAATTTTGAGGTCGATTGTACTTGTAGTTTCAGAGTACATGTGGATTTTTTTTTTCAGAAGTGACGCAAGAACAATATTAAATTTCAATTTTTCATGAAACATGATTGATTGATCATGATCATGATTGATTGATTACTTGACTGATTGATTGATCATGATCATGATTGATTGATTGATTGATTAGTTGGTTGGTTGGTTGGTTAAACACATTGGATAGGGTCAATTGAAACAGCGAAAAAGAAACAAAGAAGATCTTGGACCGTATATTAAACACATGAGACGGATACATGATTGATTGATCATGATCATGATTGATTGATTACTTGATTAGCTGGTTGGTTGGTTGGTTGGTTGGTTGGTTGGTTGGTTGGTTAAACATGTTGGATAGGGTCAATTGAAACAGCGAAAAAGAAACAAAGATCTTGGACCCTATATTAAACACATGAGACGGAAACATGATTGATTGATCATGATTGATTGATTGATTGATTGATTGATTGATTGATTGATTGATTGATTGATTGATTGATTGATTGATTGATTGATTGGTTGGTTGGTTGGTTGGTTAAACACGTTGGAAAGGGTCAATTGAAACAGCGAAAAAGAAACAAAGGAGATCTTGAACCCTATATTAAACACATGAGACGGAAACATGATTGATTGATTGATTAATCATGATCATGATTGGTTGATTGATCATGATTGGTTGATTGATCATGATCATGATTTGTTGATTGATCATTATTGATTGATCATGATTGGTTGGTTGGTTGGTTGGTTGGCAAACACACATAACATTCTTCAAGTCGTGCCCCAAATCACATATGTACATGACCTTGACCTTTGACCTTGTGACCTTTGTCAAGGTCATTGCTTCACAATGTCATTGCAAAAGACCCTATGGGTCAAGGACCTTTTGTTTAAGAGTTTTGCCTAATAATGGCTTTTTATAAACCATCAATGGGGGTTATGTCCCTTACATAATGGTAAAACCAATACAGTCATAATGTAACAAAGTTGCCCCTTGAAGTACTGAACATTTTTCACTGCTTAAATTTTCTGTATCTATAACCATTCAAGAATTATAGGGAAATCAAAGACATATGAAAATCTAAAATATGACCTTGACCTTTGACCTTGACCTAATTTTCTAAGTTAGGACCCAGGGGACTCAAATAAAAACATTCCAGGGTTATACGGTTAACGGTTTATGAGTTAAAAAAACATACGGACAAATTTATTCCGTAAAGGTACATAACTCCTATAAAATTTCATCGAATCGCTTCGATCCAAATTAGCCAAAAATTCCTGAGGATGTAACGAACAATTTGTAAAAAGAATTTTGTCGCTTTCTTATTTTGTTACGAAGGAGATGCACACACATGACAAACAGTGAATAGGGAGATAACTCTTACAAAGAAAATGGTTCGGCTTAGCAGGGTGAAATTTAAAAGCGCATAAACATACGATACAAAATGAAAAAAATCTAAGCGACATATTGCGAAACAAACATTTATCGCAAGAACAAAATTTGGCGGAAAAAAAAAAAAAATAATAATAATAATCAGAACAAATACAATAGGCTTTCCACAGAAAAGTGGAAAGACCTAATTATGATCGATCACCTATGGTTGTAAACCTCTACGATATTTGATCTCCGCTGAAGAGTTATTTTTATAGGCAATCCGACCACAACAATATATTTTTATATACGCATTAATCAAACCGTTGGATTTTCTCTTGTGAATTATTTCACAGTTTGTCATTGTCTTTTTTATTCTTCTTAACATCATCCTTTCGATATTTAAAGACCATAATAATATTTAAAGTTTAAAGGTTGTTTGCATGTTGAAAATACGACATGAACTTAAAAGACAGTGATAATTGTCGTGTTGAGAACTAAATATAAGTAGAATTCGTGTTTGATGCATAATAATTGACTAGTTTGTTGATCAGTTTCAAAACGACCAATAAAAATTATTTATTTATGCCCACAAAGTAGCTAATAAAGAGGAAAATAGAGACGATAGAACTGAAAGAAACAAGCATTTTTTAAGTATTGCACGACAAAACATAGTCCCCCACCGGTTAAAGAATCATTGTTATCGAACGATATTCGAACTTGATCTATATCTTATCATTTTGTAAACAACATACAAATACCAAGTCAATATCTTATCTCGAGCATGACAAAACAAACTTGAAAACTTATCTTATGAATTATTTCTTAAAATTAATGAAATACATCCTTTATCAAAAATATATTATTATCTGGTGCACAGTTCACTTCATCTCCCCCCGCTCCCCCAAGCAAATTATATATATAGTAAAAAAAATAGTATATACATAAAAACAAACATCCCTCACCACTACATTCATAAAATTTTGCCAAAGAAACGGAAAAAATTCTTAATGTCATTAATCATGAAAACAATGTCTTTTAAAAATGTTACAAGTATTTCATCAAATATTTAATTCTGTGGAAAGGGCTTTAACTGAATAAGGAGAGAAGCTAAAATCGTGAAAATTGAACTTCACTTGTAACTTGTCATGATAAAACAATACACTAAATATTAAATCAATATCTTCCAGCATGAAAAAAAGGTATGGAAAACTGATTTGCCGGACTGACGGATTGACAGACAGACAGAAAGACAGACAGACGGACGGACTTCGTCTGTAGAGGACAAACAAAGGCATTGTATTAGAGTACCAGACTAACCAGTAACATAAGAGATAATTACTTCCGTGGTAAATTATTAACATAAAATACCTGCTTACCAACTTAGTTCTCATGGGGTAGGACGAAGTGATCGGATGGGGATTTCGTCGTACCTTTTAAAACCACCACCTTCGCTCAGTCCATTTAAGGCTGAGCTTTGACGACCTGAACTTCTTAGGTTTTACCGAATTTTAATAAGCTTTACAAACCGAAATACACTTGTAATTTACCTGTTTAAGGTATTCTATGTATGTATTAATAGAATTACTTACAAATGGAAACTAAAATAAAACATGTTATCCAACATGCTGAATTTGAAGCCATTCTATAGTTGAAACGTCGACCATAATCTTTTTTCACCACTAATGTACATGTATAATTATGTATAATCCCCTATTTACGCAAGTGAACACATGTATTTGTATTTCATGTTGACAGTTTGTGTATCCGCCTCATTAAATATTCATGAAAATCCCATATTCTAAATTAAGACATGTTTGCAGGTTTGTGTACAAAACAAACGTTATTTTTCACCTATATGAAATAGGTTTTTCCGAATGTTTTACAACATGGTTGAATGGTTTAACTACATTTAGTTTTATTTTGATCATAATATGTATAGTAACTGTAACTGTTCCAACATATTTAATTATGTTTAATTCAATGAAATGGATTTGAAGTTTTGGTTAATTCTCCTCTTTTTATACATATATCAGTTATTTATGAATTAAATGTTTATGTTAAGTTTTATTTGGATATTTGACATATTGACATGTCAACCTATTATGTTTGTTTGTTTGTTCACACAACGTTGTCAATATAATAGAATTTGATGCTATGTTATACAATTGAGAGGTTTAGCTAGCTTTAAAAATAGGTTTCGTCCTCCAATGTATACTTAAGAAAATGCCTGTACCAACGCAGGATTATGAAAGTTGTTATCCATTCGTTTGATGTGTTTGGGCTTTAGATTTTACCATTTAATTAGGGACTTTCCTTTTTGAATTTTCCTCGGAGTTCAGTATTTTTGTGATTTTACTTTTGATTTAAACATGTTAAACATACAAATTAAGATACAAGTAAGGATTGTTAATTTTACTGTTTTGGTTTTTAACTTTGATATTTCTATAATTTTTTTAAAAGTATTCATTTATTCAAATTTTCTTTAGTACATTCTCTGTTTAAGTAATCGTGAGAAATTACAATATTAGAAATTAAATTCATATTTAGTCGGAGTCGGCCTTAACTTCTGTAGGATGTATTATCCCACTGGAGGACAGAGTGAGTCACCCCTTTTGGTGGAAGTTTTCCTATTTCAAAAACAACATTAACGAGATTTTTTTTTTTACTTTACATTAGTTTAACTCTTAAAATAATTTAATTTTCAGTTCACATTTGAATTGCTTTATTTTTGAACTTCATTTAAGAAAGTGTTTACACTTTTGTTTCGGCCGGATTTGTTTAATACTTGCAAGGTAATGACCACTTCACGTCCACACCCCTCCCCCACCACGAACACAGGGGTGACTGAGGTTTAATAACAAATATGGTCATAATGGTATGTTTCTTGTCGACAGTTGACCGATGAAATACTGGGATGTCCGTTTTTCAAGGCTACAAGGAAGAATGTCATCCCTTTTGTCAAACATACCAATGTTCTACTGTTCTCAATTTTCAAATAGGTTCAAGTATTTTTGAACAACAAGAACACGACGAGCAGAATTATTTCAAGAATGAAACGAAATAATTTTGCTTCTTATTTACGTAAAAATGTAGTGAAAATACCTTAAAAAAAATTTAACGTCCGTTCATTAAGAGTGATGTAAATGTTCCCGGCCACGTCTTAGAACATTAAATTGAATGCCTCGTGTAGAGAAAGTACCACTCTCTCTGATTTAAGATTTCTGTTCCATTTCGGGTTATTTTTCGTGGTTTAGTAATGTATTTTCTTGTGTGGCTGCTATTTTATCAATAGGATAATCAAACATTTGTCCCTGTATATTGTAATTTTTTTTTAGAATTTAGGAAATTATTTGTCAACTTTCATCGTACTTAGTGAACAGTTCTTGAATGGATACCACACATGTAAGTTTCAACTGGTTTTGAATAAAAATAGGTATGTGGTAAGTATTGACAGCACCAAAAATACCAACTCAAAATAGTTTTTAACTTTTATTGTTAAACAAATCGACATTAAAACGGGAGTTTTGAGTCGTCTGAAAATAAAATAAACGCTGCAAATATCATGAATATTACTCAACTATTTCCAAGTTTAAAATCATGCTCATATCGTTTCTTTTGATATTAGAACTGCCGTTTTGAAACTACTGTTAATTTTTTTTTATAAGATATCAGGTGGTCTATGTAAAGTTAGTTTTTTTACATAATGAAATACCTGTGAAATATCAAGAACATGACTATTGCTTTCCATTTGTTTGATGTGTTGATTTAGCTTTAGATTTTGCTATTTGAAACAAAGAAACTTTCCGTTTTGGGTTATCCTAAGTGTTTGGTACTTTTGTTATTTTACTTAAAATGGGGGTGCAACAGTTAACATTGTGTCACAATCTTAATCTTTTAAAAACAAACAAATATGTAACAAAGGTACCAAATGAAAGAAGAAGGATAAATCTTTTAAATTGTAATAATATCATTATGACATAATTATTACATAATTAATTGTTATGTAATTAGTTGCCATATTGTGATGTCCATACTTGAATGAATTTCGCTTCTTTGTTATTCATAGCATCCTAAAATATTTTATATTATAGATTCTTGCACAACACAGTTTGACCTCCAAAACCGTGTCTCAGATTTTTCCTATTGTATTTCATTCTCTCATAAATCTTCAATAAAGTTTGCAACATCAATTCATAAGAGACCACTAAATTCAATCCGGTATAAAATTTGATCTATTGCTGTTTTTGAAAATCTGAGACACGGTTTTGGAGGTCAAGCTGTGGTGTACAAGAATCTATAAAATATTTTGGGATGCTATGAAGAAGAAAGACCCTAAATTCATTCAAGTGTGGACATCACAATATAGCAACTAAATACATAATAATTAATTATGTAATAATGAAATTATCACAATTTGAAAGCTTAATCTTTCTTCTTTCTTTTGGTACCTCATTAATAAAATATAAAGAAGGATGAAATGAATTACATCAGTTTAAAGTTGTCTGATTGGGAGTGAAAAAATCTTTGTATTGTGCTACCTTAAGAGTTTGATACAGAATATTTATCAACAAGGTCTTGGTACTTCCGATGAACTCTTTTATAAAAGGACGAGACGTTCTTTGACAGCCCCTGTTCATCAACTTTCTGCTCAGACAATAGTAACGTTATACAAAGTCTGAGTAGCAGCTACAATCTCTTGAATATAGAACAAATTGGGAAATGTATATCTAAAATGCAGGTGAGGATGGTATATTGCAACTAAGGTGAGGCAAATTGAAGATTTCAAAATTAAATTTGCCTCGTTTGTCATTTATTATGTCACCGCGATGACTGTGATGTCAAATTCGACGTATATAAGTCTAAAAATGACAATTTGTTGAAAATGTCTACCTAAAAATTCAACAAATATGTTATATATTAGAAACTCCAACATACTGATAATTTCTTCTTCTGTGTAGCATGTTTTACCTCTTTGTTCACAAAATGAGCTGTATGGTATCCCTAAGCAATAAACTTATAGCGTATGCTCTCATTTTATGTTGAAAATCATTGTGCATTATTTCTTTTTGACGATTTTCTAATTTCACATTAGAAATGGTGGTCAAGTGGTCACTCGTTAGTCGAAAAATACTCACAATGCAGTGGCAATAAGCAAAAAAAAAAAAAAAAATCACGATGAAATGAATCTTGTAAACTTATCGATGCTTTTAATGAACGTATTCGAAAATGTTACCAATTTGACATATAGTTGTTAATTTTTGTGTCATTTGGTCTCATGATAAAAGTGTCTCATTGACAATCATACCATATCTTTTTTTACAATAAAAAAAGCAAAAAACAAGTGTATGTTCACTTGTGCTTATATGTCTTCAATTGTCTTGATAGAGTTAAGCCATTTCAATTGATATTTTTAAGTTTATCGTTCTATGTTGTGATTTTACACCATTGTTTCAGGTAAGGAAGAAGGTTGGTACCCATTAAAACCTTTAAACCCACTGCAATTAAATGTTTTGCATCTGTCCTAAGTCAGAAACCCAATGTTCAGTGGTTGTCGTTTATTGATGTATTTCATGTTTCTCGTTTTTATATAGAGTAGGCAGTTGGTTTTCATTTTTTAATGGTTTTACACTTGTCATTTTTTGGCCCTTTATAGTTTGTTGTTCGGTGTGAGCCAATGCTCCTTGTTGAAGACCGTACCATGACCTTTAATGGGTTTCTTTTACAAATTGTGACTTGGATTGAGAGTTGTCCCATTGAGACTCATACCATATCTTCTTATATCTATTATAAAGCTAGAATTAATTGGTTGATCATTAAATAAACTATGGTTATACTCATTGTCCAGCCAAAATTGTTCTTTACATACAAGCCATCGATTCTTTATCTTTTTATGTCAATATTTATAACAATGCTTTAGCAAATAATCATTACAAGATTTTCAAAGCAAATCGTAACCAAAGTTTGGTCAACACGCACTTGTAAAAAAACTTTAATATATTATTTTTTATTCATAATAATTTGATAGTATACAGGCAAAGATGGAAATAGACATTTCCACAACAGGAAGTTGAAATACATCAAAAAAAAATAAATTACAAGTTAACACAAAATATACAGACAAAGATACAAATAGACAGTTCTACAGCAGCAATACATTTTTTTTTCTACAAATTAAAACAAGTTTCAAGTTAAAAATTTCCGCATCTCAAGTACAAACTTATTCCCAGTGCAATCTTCAACGTTTGATGCTTCAGTACTATGCATAATGTCAAGTAACAAGGATACAGCAACATCAATCAAACTGTTTCGTATTATAACTGTTCCTAAAAGGGCTTGGATAATTGGTTCACGTCCTCCGGTTTCTTCAATTAAAAATGGAACTGCTTCTGTTAAAACCTCCGTTAAAGCTCTCCTCATCACTTCTCTATTTTCAATGACGAATCCTCTGATGAGTGAAACGACAGATTCAACTATGACGTAATCACCTGGATCGGAATGCATTTCTTGAAATTCTTTGATCTTGCTCCTAGAAACAATGTCATAGTGAACTTTATCAGTACTTTGTTCTTTGTCGAAATTATGTAAATTCTCCATAAGGTTTTTTTGAATGTCAATAATCTTAGGTACTATATCGTGTATTTTATCTAGATGTATACCGACAAAGAGATTGCTAGGAACAAAATAATGTTGCAGATCATTGTTACATAAACAATCAACCATATACTTTAGAACATTTTGAAGGAATTCATGAATATTGTCTTCTGTTCGGTTTGCAAGTATTCGAGTTTCAGTTTCCTCAGACACCCAGTATACAACAGTTTTCCAGTGAAACGTTGTCAGTATTTCAGTATAATCTCGCAATGAACTTTTCTGCAAGGCTTTTATGATAAGGATGACATTTCTTTGCAGTTGAGTCATTGCTTTAGCTAGTTTGATTTCTCCTATATTACATGCAAGACAAAAATCAATATCTTTGGATGGTTCCACAAGGGCAGGTTTTGCAACTACGAAAAACTCACTGTTATATATATCTGTAACGACGTGTGTCGGAGGCCAATTTCTTTTTCGTTTTTTCCACATATCTAAATACTCAGGTTTTCCTTTTAAAGGAAAGACTGGAATAAAATCCTTGCTTGTTTTATAGCTGTACTGAATAGTGACTTCATTGTCTACATTATTCCCTCGAACTTCTTCTTTGTTTATTGGTCTCGATAAACCCGAAGTCGACGACACATCACTAAAATTTAAGTGATCACCGCTAACATGTAATTTTGATTTCTTTGGATTTGATGGAGATGTTTGATGCAATAAGTCTTCACTGGTTTTGAATGCGCTACTGACTGGATCGAATACCTGATGGAAAATAGTCTTCTTTCTGTCATGAGACTTGTTTAGTTCTTCCCAGGCATCGACAACACTGCTGATCGCGTTAACTGCATTGCATATCTTTTTCGTAGATTCAGGTGATTCCCCTTGAAGATTTCTTTCGATGTTTTGCTTGATTTGTCCGGTGTCCTTCTTTTGTTTGTTTTGTGCCATGCTTAATTCTGGGCATTTAGGATCTGAATAATGCACCAATGACAATCCAGGTTTAATTTTATGATCTATAGAAACACGCAGTGTGTTTCGACCACGTGTTGAATCCATCTGAGTTACTATTTTATGAATATTTCTACTATGTTTGAAAGCTTCCGGTTTCATTTCACTAAGTAAATCACTTGGCAAATATTTGCCGTCGATCAGCTCAACTCCCGGAAATAGGTTTTTCAACGTGCTTCCATTTATATATACAAAACATGGTAAGTTCTTTCTATATTCTAAGCATTCAATTGGAATAGAAATTCCAGAAATTATCAAGTAATCAAAATCTCCTTCATCTTCTTTTCTTCTCAATCTAGTGTTCTCCTTAGTACTTCCAGCTAACATACATCGTTCTTGTCCAAAATGAGATAAAAACAGAGATATGTATTTGCAATATTTTTTTTGCCTCCTGTCGTTTAAAACTGGTTTTGCCATTTTTTCAAGGCGATTAATCGTAGCTAGAATGCCTGTGGGGTCATTGCACACATCTTTGCTTGCCGTTTCTTCAAGGCGATCAATCGGAGCTAGAACTTCTGTGGTCTCTTTGCAAGCATCTTTGCTTGCCATTTCTGATATATGTCTGAAAACCAACACATTTAAATTAAAGCGTACCTTTGACATGAAATGAGTATACTTGTAGGTAAACATGATACCTTATGTATTTAATACTTATAAAAGTTTAAATAAGAACTTTCATATGAGGGTCTGGATGTAGGGTTCTTCATTCCTGTCCTTTTGTGCCATTTTTCTCTATTCTTTATACTTTTTGCCCATTATTCTCTCTTCTGTATAAATGAACAACTCATTATTCTTAATTCTTCATATTTTGGGTCAAGATTTCACTTTTCTTTATCATTTTTGTCAATTATTATCCACTTTTCAAACCCCCATCCACACCCTCTGATATGCGTTAGTAACCTGAATAAATATGGCGATCTCCTTTTGAATATAATTTTTACCCCGGTGTCATATATATACTACTTTTTAATGATTTCACATAGCAGTTTCTTTATATTGGTATACATTTATTTTGTTTTAATTCTGCATTTTGCGTTTCTTCCAGTCCTCGCTTACTATCATAGAATTCATTCTAGAGAAAATATGTAGCAGAAAAATAAAAAATGATCATAAAATGAATGTTTATGCTTTAGTTACTGTAATGTAAATATTTGCAGCTAACTTACCCAACCTGCACCTCTCACAACACGAAATTAATCTCCGAATATAATCTAAGTATGATCAACAAACTGCTTTCTGCTTTTCGCAAACATGCTTTAAAATGAAAGTGAACATAGATTTTTCAAAAAAAATGAGCATCTGAAAAGTTCCAACTGTATATTATTCCAGTATTCAATCATAGTTAAATATAAATAATATATACGTCGAGACGCAAAACTTTAAACGCTGCGAAGGTCGATAAGCAATTACCCGTGAATATTCCTTTTAAATCTATTTAACATGTATATCAAATTAAGGTATGTATATGACAACTAGAATCTCCAAGGAGCCTAAAACTTCCACCAAATCAATAAGGTTTAAAAGATAGATATATGTATACAAATTAAATAGCAATCGTGACAATTGTCTTATTTCGTCAAGACATATGATTGATTCACATTAATTGGTCAATACTATTACATTGAAAGAAAATTGCACTTCTAAATTACAACGTGCAGAGATCTGGAACCGAACAAAGCTAAGAGTCGTCAATAAAAAACAATCTGACGGATAGTGAATTATTAATTCTACAAAGTGTTAGTCTACATTTTTTGGCGTTTTTATTGTAAAAAAACTAATTGTTTTAGGTTTAATCAGCATTTCCAATATTTACTCTGGAAACAGAAAAAAAAAGACATATTGTGATCCAATCCAATGCTGATTCGCAACTACACCTGCATCACTTGAAGAAATTATTTCATGTCATTAATAACAATTCTAAGACATCCAATTTTGACTGAATAAGTAGGATTTTAATATAAAAAAACAGAAGTTAAATTGACAAGCAGTATTAGGTAAATTGTAAGTTTTACAAATAATAACATTTCATATTGTGAGTAAACCAAATTTTAGCAGTGAATATACCGACCTTTTAATTTACATTTAATGTATAAGAACAACATATATAAATCCTGGCAAGAAACAAGAATTAAACACAAAGACATCTTTAATAACATTAACGGTACCAATTTTCCTGCACCAGATGCACATTTCGACAATACATGTCTCAAAAAGTGTAGCCAAATCCGTGAAAGGAATCAGAGCTTTGCACGAGGGAGATACATTCCTTAATTTATCATAATTTATAACATTTTGTTACAGCAAATTTCAATAACACAAAAAATCCGTATTTTCATGCCAGTACCGAAGTACTGGCTACTGGGCTGGTGATACACTCGGGGACTAACAGTCCACCAGATGAGGTATCGACCCAGTGGTAGTAATACCATTAACGGTACCGTGTACCCAAATTCCTTTAGGTCACGTTTGTATCTACCTATTAACTAAATGTCTGCATAATATTAGAATAATTTTCCTGCACCAATAGACGTCTGAGGCTGTTCTGTTGAAGCCAAAATATGTTGATACCCAAAACGTTTTGAATAAGAGCTGTTTGACAGTGCAGTTTGATTTTTGTTTAAACACGATCTATGATGGACACTGAATTCGATATCCTACAGTTTTATGGCATATTTAATTACAACAAATGACTCATTGACCAATGGGGATTTACCTTTAAAAAGGCGTTTTGTCTACAAAAGACTCATGAGTGACGCTCGAATCAAAAGATGATTTATTAAAAAGGCCAAATGAAGTACAAATTTGGAGAGCATTGATGATTGAAAATTTCTATTTACGATATAACTTGTATATGAATATTTGACAACTATTTATCTAATAGGAGTTAAAGGTCAAGTTTAAATCCTACTTGTAAATAGTTGATTTAATTCCAACAACTTGTATATTAAAAGTTGAACGAACAAATATGATTTAAGTTCAGACAGGAATTCAGTGTATACATTTGATAAATTATTAATGTTAAAAATAGTGGGTCAAGATATGAAAATTTCTTTTGTATCAAAAACTATAATAAAATTTATTATCAAATAATGATGGGCATTGTAATTGCTAAAACCTACGAATACAGTAATTATTAACGTTTTTAAAGTTATTAGAATTTTTCCAAAACTTATATGTAATGTTATTGTTACGTTATTTATCTAAACACTATATTACAAAAAAAAAACCTAATTTGTTCATATCAAAATAATTTTATTATCGTAACTGTTAATTGATTCATCGTAAGTCTGGTAAAACTGGTGGACGTTTTCCTATGGAAAAAATCTAATACAGTTACAATTTCTTACACAGATAACAGACATTTAACTTTAGCAAACTTTGAGGATACATATGATAACAACATAAACATAACAAGACATATGCATGCTAGGGGCGTTTGTTTTTCTTTTCAATAAAAAATAGCAATGGATAAAAAAAAATCCCTCAATTGTTCACAATTTGATAATACAAATAATGATAGTTTAATTTTATTAATAAGCTTACTAGATAGCCAGAGTACTTCTTTATTGTAACCCGGTCTTGTATAATTGCAGGACAGTTAGTTTTGTGAACAGTTAAATCGATGTTTGTCTTAAATTTAGTGTATAAGAACTGCATGATTAGTATATTGACTGCTCTTTGTATGTTTTAGAATAATTACGTGCCTTTGATGGTCTTTTTGATTCTGTTGACAATTTTGACCTTTTAACTCTTTACACTACACTTCTACACAATCTCATTAATCTTTCCTTATTCAACTGAATGGTAGTTAGGTAAATTTAGATGCAAATATATTTGCTGCAACTCATTTAAAGCCTTCTTCTTTATCGAAAAAGGAAAATATGCTAGATATACTTACTGGATGTGGGATGAGATGATTAAAGCTGCTTATTTTCTCCTTGATTTTTTTTTATTTACGTTTCGGCACTGAAGTTTATCGACAGGTTGTAGGTATTACAATGGGAACCCTTTTATAATAATAGCAGAATTGTTATGTTCTGTAATGTATAACAGTTTATCGCCAATCTCAGTAAAGACTCGTCTAAATTGCATTTAATTGATAAATTCAACAACAATTATTGTTATCTTGATGAAATGTTAACGTTATATAATATAGAATATACTGCCGAAAAATTCCCAAAAGAAACTTACTTATAATAAATCAAATATAAACGGTAATTACTGTCCTTTCCTAATTTTGATATTTTAGTTTTACTCAGGAAACTCTACATAAAAACTCACGCGAAAGAGAGAAGAGTTTTGATTTCCTATCGTAAATTTTCATTTTAGAACGGCCGGTGATGTTCATTTGGCCTAGTCTCACGTTTTTCATATATAACAACTCGTAACTCGTTCGCTATTTCCGTGTCTGTTGTGGCGTTTTGGATTTCAATGAGCATAAGCCATATATTACTAAAAGAGTCATGAATTTCGTTTCCACAAATAATTTAAAACCTTCACTAAATTCTTCAATAGATAGACAGATTTGGTTTGGAAGTTGGGTTGTACCTATAGAAAACGTATTTCAAATGGGATAGCACATCAACATTTTTACAAAGATGTCATTTAGCGAGCCTGAAAATTTAGATACGATCCGGGTAAACTTATCGATCCTTTAAATCAACTTATTCTAAAAGGTTACACATTCCACATTATAATTAGATCTTTGAATATTGTTTTGTTGGTATTAATATTGATTTTGTTATCGGTAAATCAAGATTAAACTAAATATTATTTTCATATATATATATATATATATATATATGCACAATACAGATCTACAATCTGTCGATACCTGTATCTTGGCATTGCATAAGGTCATGTATTTTTCTGATTTTTAATAAGTTAACGTCTTTTCACTTAATCTATTTAAAGTTGAATATTTACTGGTTGATATTTACGTCTAAGTTGCATGATTTTGTTGTTATTTGGCTTTGAACTAGCCGTCAGTACTCTCAAATCTGTTCTTAGTATTTGTTTGTTGTGGTGATGTATAAGTACTCTGCAGCGTCCATTCTGTGATTTTGTTAGATGTATTTCTGCTTTGTTCGATCTGATGAGTTAAAACCTTTTCAACAGATTTTCATAGTTTGTTTTTTATGTTGTAGTGATACACCGCTATCCGAGATTAGGGGAGAGTTGGCTTTTATACCACATATTATTATTTTTATACCTAGCTTCAAACTAGGGTTATTTCACCATTTTATGTAATATATTACACATTCAATTCTTTTCTTTTCAATTGATAAACAAATCGTTGCAAAATAAAGACGATTAGTTTATTCATTTTTGTTTTTAATTCCTTATTCAGTGCACGCGTGTGTTTAAGGTAACACAATACAAAGATTTTTTCACTCCCAATCAGACAACTTTAAACTGATGTAAATCATTTCATCCTTCTTTATATTTTATAAATGAGGTACCAAAAGAAAGAAGAAAGATTAATCTTTCTAATTGTGATAATTTCATTATGACATAATTATTACATAATTCATTATTATGTAATTAGTTGCTATATAGTGATGTCCCGACTTGAATGAATTTAGCGTCTTTGTTCTTCATAGCATCCCAAAATATTTTATAGATTCTTGTACAACACAGCTTGACCTCCAGAACTGTGTCTCAGATTTCTAAAAACATCAATAGAACAAATTTTATACCCAATTGAATTTAGTGGTCTCTAATGAATTGATGTTGCAAACTTCATTGAAGATTTATGAGAGAATGAAATACAATAGGAAAAATCTGAGTCATAGTTTTGGAGGTCAAACTGTGTTGCGAAAGAATCTATAAAGGTTTTTGGGATGCTATGAATAACAAAGAAGCTTAATTCATTATGGACATCACAATATGGCAACTTATTACATAACAATTAATTATGTAATAATTATGTCATAATGATTTATCCTTCTTCTTTCTTTTGGTACCTCATTTACCGCATCAAAAGACAGTTATTGTATAAGGTTTGTTATATTCTGTTATATTTGAACTTTGTTTTTCTTGATGATTTTGGGGCCTCGGTTTCCAAGTGGTCTAAGTAGTTCTACTTCTGCAATCACTAGCCGGTCAACACTGAGGTTGATAGTTCAAATCCCGCTCATCTGAGCGCACTCGACTCTAATCTAAATTGAGTAGGATTGTCGGTTTTCCTGTCGAAGGTATGTAGATTTCTCCGGACACTCCAACAATAAACTGACCGCCCCGCAATAACTCAAAAGTGGCGTTTAAAAGTGGCGTTAAAACACCAACTATCAATCAGTCAATCTTGATGATTTTTGTTGGCATGCTATTTTCATTTTATGATGATGAAAAAAGACTGAGACAAAATGAACCGAATAAAAAACCAGGAAAAAAAGATAGTTCAATACGACCCACATAAAAACAGGTGTCCCAAAGTGATATTGAATAGTAAGCTGTTCCTGCACATCTAGCGTACCAAACATGTTACTCAGAAGACATGACACACATCGATAATTAGACTCGAATTCGGTAATGTCTTATACAGGCAACAGATTTCTTGCTACATCAATTTTGATATATAAAAGCAACAGTAGGTGTTCAAATGGCGTAAATTGATTGAGAAAAATTAAATTTGGGTTACAAGCCAAAACCGGGGGAAACACATCAACTACAAAAGGAAAAAAACCACAAAAAAACAACAGGAACACCAAAGTGCAACGATATATTCAAGACAATGTGTCTTATGTTTAAAATGGAAGTTCACGTCATAAAAATAGAAGTTAATTCTTGAACTTTAAACATAACTTTAGTTAAAAATCAGATCGATGTTTAGGTATGATACCACCATTGATTTTCGCCTATTAGTCTTTGTAAAATTTGCACTTTTCAAAAAAATGTGTAGAATATACCTTTGATTCAAATTAAAAAATGCTTTGCACGAGTAAAGTTTTATCCTGTCCAGTACTATAGAAAAAAATGCACATAACATTTCATTGCATATAAGAAAATAACCATCACTTGAAATTAACCAATCAAATTTCTCCCCTTATTTTATCTGTGGACAAGGTTTAGTCACCATGTAATCTCAAGATTACAAAATATTCTATAGAAATCCCCCCCTCCCCCCAAAAAATAAAGGTGCTTTGAAATACCCAAGACGTACTTTGATGACAGAGAAATATTTTACTGCAATAAAATGTAGAATTAATTACCTACAACTGTCAAGTTCGAGGGAATATTTTTTTCGACCCATTTTCGTATACAACCGGATGTGACGTACCATGATTTGGTGGTATTACACCTTTATGGAATGAATACATGGTTTGTTTTCCCTACTTTGTTGTTTTCGACTCTATTTTTGGTTGTTCCACACTTGGCCGCCATCACTGTGGATTAAGCTTGAATGGTACAGATGAGTGGTATGTAGACGAAACTCGAGTTTGGCAAACTAGATTATAAGCAAGATATCTTTGATGAATTTATTTATTTTTCTTGTCAACGCTAACTCAATAATTTTTTTTAATCAATCACCAACGAAGAAATAAAAACAAAGATTCACGAAAATTACACGTATTCGAAATAAATATCTAACATCCACTCGGGTATCTACTTAGCAATAATTAAAATTTCATGTTTCTATCATGAAATTTTGATGACAAGTTTTATCATGATGTAAGGCATATTTTAAAAACATGTCGATATAATTTTATTTAAAACTAGATGTGTCGAAACAACACGAATGGTCCCGTCTCAAAAAGTTGAAAAACTGCAACTTCAATAACATATGTGGACACAAACATGATGGTAGTCTCACATATCAAAAATCAACTTCAAATTTGAAGGCATATTGTAAAAAGTCCGTACAATTGTGATTTTCAACAATTTTCAAAGTCGTAAATCCCTAATTTTGATAAAAATCAGCGGAGCGGAACCTGACTTAAACTTGATCTATAACTCATCATGGTTAACTCACATACAAAAAATCAGCCCATTATCTGAAGGTATTTAGAAAAAAAAGTCCTTAAAACTGTGATTTTTATCATTGATATGTTCATAATTATAAAAGAACTGTTAACGTTAACAAAACTTAGATTTTCTGAAAAACTAAGGCTTTTCTACCTCAGGAATAGATTACCTTAGCTGTATTTGGCAAGAATTTTAGGAATATTTGGTCCTCAATGCTCTTCAACTTCGTACTTGATTTGGCCTTTTTTTAAACATTTTTTGATTTGAGCATCACTGATTATTCTTTTGTAGACGAAACGCGCGTCTGGAGTATATAAAAATATATAATCCTGGTATCTATGATAAGTTTATTTGCATCGATGAAACTGCTGGTGGAGATTTATTTCCCCGAGGGTATCACCAGCCCAGTAGTTGGCACTTCTGTGTTGAATTTAGTTATCAGTGATATGTTCATAATTATAAATGAACTGTTAACAAAACTTTGAATTTTTGAAAATTAAAGACTGTTCTACCACAGGAATCTGTAGCTGTATTTGGCAAAATGTTTAGGAATTTTTAATCCTCAATGCTCTTCAACTTCGTACTTTATATGGCCTTTTAAACATATTTTGATTCGAGCGTCACTGATGAGTCTTTTATAGAAGAAACGCGCGTCTGGCGTAAATATAAAATTTTAATCCTAGTATCTATGATGAGTTTATTTTTAACAACTTATCAAAGTCCAAAACCTGTAATTTTGGCAAAAATTAGCGGAGCAGAACGAAACTTAAACTGGATCTGTAACTCATCATGGTTAACTTCCATAACAAATATCAGCCCAATATCTGAAGGCGTTTAGTAAAAAAGGCGGTATAATGGTTAGTTACGGGAAGACGAATTGATGGAATGACGGAATGAAAGAATGGCGAAATGACGGACAAGGCTAAAACTATATTGCACCGACAACTTCGTTGCGGGGCCATAAAAAATAACAATTAGTTACCATTACTTGTTATATATTTAAAAATGAACATCACCATAATTAAATACACAAGGAGTTAAACCCTCTATATAGGTATAGAACAAATATATAATAAAACACGAAACTTATCTGTTTCAAATTTTCAACTATGCAAAATTCATTTACGGACTTTCAGTTTCGAATTTTTCCTCGGAAATTGCATTCGAACTTATGTTTAATTGTATTTTAAAAATGTTTTAAATCTCAATTTATAAATTTCTAGGTATTTAATTGGAAAACAGTATATACTTCTTCTACTTACCTTCTTTTTAAAAGGCTGTAAATAAAGAAGGATAAGAATTTTCGAACAAGAACGCACCCCTTTTCCTCTTCAAAACCACCGACCAAATATAAAAAGTATGAACCCAATTCTTTGATGCGTTTTTCCTTTACAAATTTGAATTTGAGTGCCCATAAAAGAAGAAGATATGAAACAAACGTGTTTCGTTCTTTGGATTCACGTTCAACAAAATCATCAAAGATACTGGTTAAAACATCTCTGAAAGCTTCTCGAAGTTTATCTTTCTCCTCTATATATCTATTGAAGACAGCTTTAAAAAGTCTGAGTGTTAATTGATGATCATTGTAATCCATCAAACATTTTTCCAACTTTTTCCGCGTCATTGTTTCACACTGCTCTAGACCATAGCCATCCATACTCACAAACAACTGCAATTCCGTTTCCGGATCCTTTTGAATTTCAAGTATAAGCTGATTTATCGAGGAAGCATCCTGATGATCCATGCCTTCAAAAAGATTACTTTCAATAAAATAATGCTGAAGATTAAGTTCAGTCAAACATTTTGTCATGTAATCCAGCACTAGGTGAAGTAGTTTAGATACGTTTTTTTCTGTGTTTTGTTCAATGATTGATTGATCTACACTCTCTGAAATCCAATACAGTGCAGTTTTCCAATGAAATGAGGTAACGATTTTTGAATGATTACGTAAAGTACATTTGTTGAAAGCCTTCACTATCAACAAAACGCGTTTTTGTACTGTTTTCAATGCCTCTGAAAGTTCCTTTTCTGCCATGCTATACGCCAAACAAAAGTCTTTCTCTTTCTCTGCTTTAACAGGCGCTGGCTTGGCAACAAGGAAAAATTGACATTTTGAAACTCTATTTACAGTGTCTTCAGGGGGCCAATGTGATTTTCGGTCCCGTTTTATCCACTTGTCTAGCCCTTTTGGATTTCCTTTTATTGGGAACATAGGAATATAATCTTTATGTTTTTTACGACTGTAGAATATTTTAACTTCATTCACTCCAATTTTGTCATCATTTTCACATCTGGAAGAGGTGTTTTTAAGTAAACATTCGTTCCAATATTGTTCATGATTGTCATTCAAGGGTTTTGAAAGAGCCCTATATTTTTCTAATAATTGGTTTATTTTTTCTGTGCTTGCTGATGGATTATTTTGTATAGCTTTGTCAAGACTATCTGCCAAGGTCATCACTAAATTTTTTGATGCGTCCGGTAATGTTATTCCAGGGTCTGAACATCTAGAATCTTCATAAATCGTTATTGAAAGTCCAAGTTTTATTTTCTGATCTATGAATATAGTGTTTCTATTTCTTAACCAAAGTTTTATAATGTCTCCAACATGTTTAAATGCTTCGGGCTTAATCTCACTTAATAAACTACTAGGAAGATATTTACCATCCACCATTTCAATGTCAGGAAACTGTTCTTGCATGAAGGATCCATTTACATGAACAAAACAAGATGGTCTATCCCGTTTGTACTCAATATATTCTGAAGGAATTGCAATTTCTGATATCAGTAGATAGTCATAATCACCGTCATCTATGGATGTACGTAAACGTGTATTTTCCTCTGTACTTCCTCCAATCATAAAAAGTTCTTTACTAAAATGACTTAAAAACCGAGTCATGTAAGAATATAATTTATTCATGCTATAATCGCTAGGCCGAGGGCTAGACTGCCTTTCGAGTTCTTTTATAATATCACAAAAATTCATCTTACGAACTCCATCAGGTAGTTCCATTTCTTGACCTTTTGTAAATTAATCATGATTTCAAATTTAGTAAATAGTATAACATATAAATAAACTAATTCGTAATTTTAACAAAAAAAGTTTATTCTTAGATTTTAAATGATGTTTAGCATGATTGTTCTGTCTTTGCATCTGTAGTGCTGACTTTTGTCAATGTCTTAGTCACGATCTTATGTATGCATTGCTTTTAAAAGCTGATTTTTTTTATTTCAATATTTCAAATACACGATAATATTTGCCGAGTAGGGCTCAAGTGTTAACCTTTTAATGAAAAGAAAAGTTAATGAGATGGATGAGAGACATCTACCGAACAAATATATCGTCTTTTAACATGAACCAAGTAATTCTTGTTTATTTTGCCCACTCTTAAATCTTTGATGAAGAGTTATGTTGACTGTGGTTTGATTTCATTGTTATAATTATTGATGTTGCCTGTCCTTCGACTTTTAGTTTCGTTTTTAATTTCCCTTAAGGCTTCATTCTAATTTTATGCTTTTTTCTTCGGTATCTTCGTCTTTGTGTTAAATTCAACGCATTACATAACAACCTAAATGTCTGTGAGCACTGTATCCGCAAAAATAGCTATTTGAGTTTTTATGCCAAAGTGTGAAAGAAGACAAATAAGGCTCATAAAATATACGCGAAGAACAGCATTGATGTTATAGTTTTAATATAAGCAGAAGCGTGTTACCAAAGAAATCATAACATAACACGCAATCCTTGTAATATTGTATCAACTGTGATATTTCTACAATATTTATATGCCTATTTTGTAGTCGAAATTTCTCCTATAAAACCTATGTGAAAATTATGGAAAACTTTTCACAATCTTATCGGTATATCGCAATTGCATCTTTTTTTCTTATGAATATTTTTTTTTCTTTAGCAATTTCCTTGGCCACTGCTAAATTTCGGATAAACATTGTGTATTGCAAAAAAAGGCAAAAGTAGTATACCGCTGATTAACAGCAACAATTCGATAGCAAACACAAATCCGGAAAACAAAGTATTACCGTTGAAAACAAATCAACTATAAGAGGACAACAACAGAACAACAAAGAACTGATCTTTAAGAAAAATAAATGCCAACATACAGAGATACAGACTGTGTGTGAACAATTACCATATTCCGGGCTTGGTATATAACATTTGAAGAAAAAATGGTGGAATTATCTTGGTATAACGGCAAGCCAAAAGTCATGCTTGTATGGCAGTGTTGAAAATGCAGCTAAATTGATCACTACGTGACAGGAATACAGTACAAAAACCGCAAGATCATTCAGAACAGAAAAATATATTTACAATCAATATTATAGTACATAACTGCGCGTCAAACGAATGGATCAACGTTACAAAACCTGACGATTTTTTTGTGACATTCATATCATCATTAATAAATTGCTAAAAATAAAATAGATTACTACAATTAGAAGACGTTTACAAGAATATCAATTGATAGTGAATATGTAATGGTGATATTTTATGTATCTTTTAAACACGATAAGCTATAAAAATGAAATTGTGTACTTTGTGATGGTGTTATTATTCTACCAATTTTGCAAACTCCGAAACACTGGTGACGTTGCTTCGCTAAACTATCAACGTAGCGTAGTAAAGAGGACGTAAACGCTGTTTTGGAGTTCGCCAATTTTGGTTTGTCGTCTAATGTAAACTTGATATAAAAAAATCATGTTCACATAGTCGATTTAAACTTAGAACCATGCATATGATTTTTTTGTTTTAATTTTTAAAATACACATTGGAAATACAAATAGAATGAGATGGAAAAAAAACTTTAATATAGACAAGATCACATAAGAAAAAACAGTAAATCTGCATGAAAACAAACAACATAAGAAATTAAACCCTGTAGACGAACCATGTGTAACTTGAATATACCGACAAATATAACATATATAAAAATGTATTCAAAATACAGAATTTAAAACAAAAACGAAATAAACAGACAACACAAAATGAACTACCTCAATTGAAAACAAAACCAAATACTGTATATACCAAATTGCAATATTTCAATCTGGCTTTGGAATTCAAACGAACTTGATTTTAGAAAACATACGAGTATATTGATTTACCTTTTTAAGTAATCCTGTTCGAGCTTTGGCGAAAAGTATCAACTTATTTGACTTTTCTTTTATTCCAAAGTCTTAAATTTTCTAATGAATGATATACTTAATTCAAAGAAACATGAAAAACCAACAGATATTAACGTCCTATAATATTATCCGGTAACATTTAAAAGCATGTATTGATTGCTTTGATGTGATATGCTGCGATCAAAACGTATGAATATATACAACATTATATTACTAGCAATAATTAAAGTTTGATAAACATCTGCTAGCTGCACGAATTTGCGTTTTAAACCTATCTTGAATTTAATCGAATTGTATTGTCATTCCTAAGACTGTATGTCTGTTTAAATATCTATATTATAAAAGAAGACATGGCATGATTGCCAATGAGACAACTCTCCACAAGATACCAAAATGACACAGCAGTTAACAACTACAAGTCACCGTACGGTTTTCAACAATAAGCAAGGCCCATACCGCATAGTCAGCATTAATGGGCCCCCAAATTACAATGTAAAGTCGGAGGAGTTGTGTATTGGTTGTCCTTATGTATTGCTGTTCTTAGAACTATTTTTGGTGATCTTTTTATTCGTTGTTTGTATCACATAAAAACTATATACGATATAAATTGCTACTTATAATCATTTGAAGTAAATTGAAAATTACTTATATATCAAGTCTTCAATTAAACTTTGAAAATCGGTTCGTTTTATTTTTATGTATGTTGCAAATTATATTTGTCCATCGTCATTTATTATACCTTCAATGTAAAGGAGAAGCGGGGGTCCCGATGGCCGAGTGCTTTGCGCAGTTACTACTGGAATCACTAGCCAGTCAAAACTGAGGTTGTGAATTCGAACCCCGCTCATACAGGTGCACTCAATTCCAATCTTGATTCACTAGGATTGTCAGTTTTTCTATCAAAGGTCGCTGGTTTTGTCCGGGTATTCTGGCTTCCTCCACAAACAAAACAGGTCTCCACGCAATAACGCAACAGCGGTACTAAAGAGTGGCGTTAAAACACATACACAAACAAAATCAATCAAAAGTTGGAGCTATAGTGCATTCACCTTGTCTGCGGGTCTGTCTTTTCGCTCTACAAATAAAGGCAACAGTAGTATACCGCTGTTCAAAACTCATAAATCCATGGACAAAAAACAAAATCGGGGTAACAAACTAAAACCGAGGGAAACGCATTAAATATAAGAGGAGAACAACGACATAACACTAAAATGTAACACACATAGACAAAATCCCACGAGAATAACAAATATAACATATATATATAACATCAAAACCAAATACATGAATTTGGGATAGACAAGTACCGTGACATGTCTTATCGCAATGTGAATTTACACTAAAAAATAAGAGAAAACAAACGACACAACATTATAATGTAATACACACAAAAACGAACTATAATATAACAATGGCCATATTCCTGACTTGGTACAGGGCATTTTTAAAGGAAAAAATGGTGGGTTGAACCTGGTTTTGTGGCATGCCAAACCTCGCACTTTTATGGCCATGGGATATATAACATCAAAATGACAACACAGGACTACAATATAAATAAATTGGAGAACACAATTGACAAAGAATCACACGAACAACAGCCAACAAAAGGCAACAAGTTCAAAATTTTAATACGCCAGAAGTGTATTTTGTCCACACAAGACCTACGTGCGACGCCCAGATACAAAAGTTTGAAAGCCGAAACGAGTACAAAGTTGAACAGCATCGAGGACCAAAAGATCAAAAAGGTTGTGCCAAAAACTATTGTTTGTCTGTTTGTCTTTTTCATTTTTAGCCATATGGCGTTGTCAGTTTATTTTAGATTTCTGAGTTTGACTGTCCCTTTGGTATTTTTCGTCACTCTTTTATTAAAGAAAAACGCTTAAGGTACCGCTTTTCCAAGAAAACTAGTACTTTTTGCTATGCAAGAGATTATACAATTTTTCTACTGACTTAAATTATGTGAAGATCGATGGTATAGTGGTCAACTTAAATACTACTAAATAACGAGGCCCAATTTGTGACCCGGCATGACGTAAAACGACGAATCAAAGAATTCAACTTGCTTTAATTAAGTAACGTATCTGCGATGTCGCTGGTGTGTGTTTAGTGTCCTATAAAATAACATAGACCTTTATTTCCATGTACCATCTTCAGAAAATACCAAGGTACAATTCAAAACCTTATGTTGAATAAATTAGAAAATACCATGCATGACAAAAAGAAAAAGAAGAAAAGTAAGAACATTCGTTGACTGACATTGACTGTTATAGTTGTCCAATTTATACAGATTTGGCAGTCTTTAAGTCATATTGTTTATTTTTATGTGACATTTTTCGAATTTCTGTCAAGGCAAAAAAAATATCTAAAGAACAAGTTATAAAACAAAGCTACTATACTTCCAAAGTTAACAAGCAATTTTCAATTAAATGTGTCAGGACAAGTGATGAACACAATGGAAGTATGTTGTGGCATGACATCACAAGAACACTCACACACAAACAGTATCATTAATATACAATTTATCATTTGAAGTGTCACACGTTTTTGATCATACGTCTATGTTTTTTGGTTTCTCAAACTGATGGGGTGTTGTCTCATTGGCAATTATACCACATCTTATTCTTATAGCATGGCTTTTTGCTACTGATTGAAAAATATGTTATTTGACCGACCATACATTTCGTAAATATATATACATTTTTTTACTTACATAGTTAACAACTCTAAGATAACGGCTGCGTCGATACATATTACAATTGAATTGCAAATTCCTTGTAAGACTTTCAAGCAATACTATCACGTGTGTACTAAAAAGGGTGCATCTATCTATTTTGTTTAATTTTGAAGACCCTATAATGGTTAGGTCTCAATAGCACTTGTTCTATATTATGGATATTGATTGCAGTTGGAATATAATTATTTGTGGGTTGTTCATCGGCCATAATTGATGGCTTGTTTATTTCCAAAACAATTTGGCCCAAAATGAGATAGGAATTGTCTGCCCTAGAAAAAAGTTAATTTACTGTGCAGAATCTGTGATCATATTAACAGAGCAAGTCTATATAGAAAAAGAAGATATGGTATATATGATGTCCAATGAGACAATGTCTTCGCTAGAGACTAAATGACACAGAAATTAACAACTAGTATACGTCACAGTACTGCATTATATCATCAAAACACCTGGAGAAAGATGTTGCTTTGTGGTTCCTTAACTACATTTAGATATAAATAGCGAACCAGATTCGAATTTCAGAATTCAAAATACTGTAACGATAACCGAGCGGTCAGGCTTTGGTGTTAACTATAAATATTGGAACCCTTAGTGTGTTGCTATAAGAATGGAATATATGAACTAAAGTTATAACTGGCGACTCTTCTTTGGTAACGTGGTATTCAGGTAGATCTACAGTTGGTTCTGTATAGGTTTTGTGGTACGTTGTGGTATTCTGATAGATCCACAGTTGGTTCTGTATAGGTTTTGTGGTACGTTGTGGTATTCTGATAGATCTTAGTTTGGTTCCGTTTAGGATTTAGTAGTTTGGTTCCGTTTAGGATTTAGTAAGAATAACAGACTCGTCGAATAAATATCAACTTGTATTTACGTACAATAAATATCAGCAATTCGTACACATAATAAATAACTTAAGTAGCAGTATTCTAGTTTAACAAATAAATACCTTACTTTATTAGAATATCGTAAAGAAAATGGATAGCGGAACTATAATACATAAATACCTAGAAAGTTTACGAACAAGATAGTTTGGTAATCGGCAAATGGTTACGGAAATTCAATGTCAAAAGATAACGTTTCTCTCGAGAAGTATTTCTCTAAATACAACTTGTTATGGAACTAACAAGCAAAGCCAACATTATACGGAAATAGTCTGGTTATTTCTGATTATTCAATCGCTTGGAATTAGCGTGTGTCACTTGCCCAGGGTAAAGTCGTACTGAAGCCTTTTTGGCTTGCTCCAATGTATTTATACTATGGTAAAATATTACCTAAATGGTTTACCATTTACCAGTGGTGAAAAATACCTAAACTACCAAAACCGGAATTGGTAATTACCAAAATAATGTTCGGAACGATTGGTAAACGTTTATGTACTTCATTTGATATGAACAATCGAGGGGAGTTCCGAATATAAATTCAAAACATGGACGTTAAGAATAATAAAAAGTTAACAATGTTTACACAAAGTTGTACAAGAAATATAAAATAAAAACAGTCAATAAACGGTAAGGTTTTAACAACATCATCACACAATTTTAGGGAAAACAAGTTCCATTTCAAAGAACCCCCATTTTGTTACAATACTATAAATCTGAAAAAAGAATATGAGGCATGATTAGCAATAAGACAACTCTTCACAAGAGAACAAATCACACATAAATTAACAACTATAGGTCACCTTTTGGCCTTTAACAATGAGCAAAGTCCATACCGCATAGTCAGCTATAAAAGGCCCCGAAATGACAAATATAAAACAATTCAGACGAGAAAACTAACGGCCTTATTTATGTACAGAATAAGAAACAAACGACAACCACTGAATTACAGGATTCTTACTTGGGACAGGTAGGTCCATACAGAATGTGGTGGGGTTAAACATGTAAGCGTGATCCCAACCCTCCCCTAACCTGGTACAGTGGTGCAACAGAACAAATTATCTGTATTTACAAATTTTAAATCTGTTTACCGCATATTAATATTGAAAACATATGTATCGGAAGATCATGACGACTATCATATACCAGTCGTGAGCTAAACCCAGGTCTCTGACACAGTTACATTTAAACTCTATGAATACGAACAGCAGAGGATGTATTAAGTCTACTCCGACTAGGAAAGCAACGCTTCAGTGTCAAGGATCATGTTACCTAAAACGAAAATCTCATCCGATCATTATAAACGTAAATTACCACTTTACCTCTAACAAATGAACTAACTAAACGCTTGACTAACGTATAGCTTTAGCAAATAGAGAGTTTTTTGGTATGAATCCACTGGGTCTAGGGGAACGTATATACTCCTGTTTCATCATTATACATGTATAATATTCCGCCTAAAACATAATAGTTTTGAGTTTAAACATATTTCATTTGCTTACATATGCAAAAAAGAATGAGACACAAGTTAATAAAACTTATATAGTCTTATATAATGGTAAACATAACCTTTCCTGCAAAGACTGTGAAATTCAACTGTCAGTGTGTTGCTTGTTCTTTACTAGGACGTTACTGTTTTTGAGTAAACATGACAATTTTCCGGAAAAAAACCCAACAAAAAAACGTTTTTAAGTAACTTAGATAAAGCTATTTAATTTGTCACTCTTCATGCACATGATGTGACCAAGAACGCGTATTTATCTACTGGGTGTACATGGCACTGGAAAACGCCAATTTTCGCAGTAAGTCAATTATAGATTAAAAGTATCTACAAAATCGACATTTTTATAAGAAAAAGATTGATGATTTTGAATCTGACAAAACAGTAAGCGGGATCCGGGAATCAGAATTGACGATTTTATGAGCTTCAGTCCATGCTTGGAAGTTGCCCTTGCTTATATAGAAAATGGTGGATTAAACCTTGTTTTAGCTAGCTAAACCTATCACTAGTAAAGAACTCTATTATATTGAGGCAGCAAGGCAAACAAATTTAAAAGGTTTAAATATCAAAATTTGGGCTAGAGCAGTAAACACATTGTTCTAATCTTAATTAATAAAAAAATTACTATCTCAACAAAAGAAAAGCAAAATGACATATTATAGACACTCTATTATAGACAAAGTTCATTAACAAAAATGTAGGACAAATGTGACGGGGCTTATTAGGTCTTTCCACTTTTCCGTGGAAAGACCTATTGGATTTCTTCTGATTATTAGGTCTTTCCACTTTTCCGTGGAAAGACCTATTGCTTTTCTTCTGATTATTATTATTAGGTCTTTCAACCTTTCAGTTGAAAGACCTATAGGTTTTGTTCTGATTATTAAGGTCTTTCCTTTTACTAAAGGGAAAGACCTTACTGTATTTCTTCTGATTATTATTATTATTCTTCTTGTTCCGCCAAACTTTGACAAAATTTCCCTCCGTAACCGTAAGACGTGTCGCTTTCATGTTCACACTTTGTCTCAGTGTCATGAATACCTATCCGGAACTCACCCTGTGAGTCGAAATATTTTGTCGGTTCGGAGTAATCCCTCCGAAACCCAAAAACCTTGTTATCGTTCCAACACCGTAACCGTAATAGGTAGAAAAAAAATGAAGGGTGAAATTTGTTCAGGACCAGACCCCGGTTCTTCGTTACATTTGGATCGAAAAGATTCAACGACTCATTGGTAGGGTTATGCCCCTATGAAAATTAACCGGTGTCGGTTGGCCACCAAAACTCAGAAACCGTAAGTCGTAGACACATAGGATCTTCACCAATCATCATCATTTCATGTATCTTTAAAAAATACCTCAAGGTCAAATTTGTATGTTGACCTTGACCTTTGACCTATCACCTTGTTATGGGATAATCTCAGAAACCATTATACTTACAGAAGTTTTAAATGGTGGAAAATGTTTGGGTCATTATGGCGCAACTTTGTTACATTTTGACCAAAGAGATTTGACCTTTCTATAAGGGGCATAACCCCTGTTTTAGGTTTTTGAAAAGACAAAATCAGCTTTTACTATATAACCAAAGGTCCTAGACCCTTGGGGTCTTCAGTAATGGCATTGGGGACCAATGACCTTGACAAAGGTCAAAGGGTCAAAGGTCAAGGTCATGTCCCAGATAGCGAATTTAGTGTTTTTAACCTTATTTAAAGGATTTTTAGTGTGTTTTCCAGCTTTTTAAGGTTGACCTTGACCTTTTCAATACATTCTACGTCTGTTGGACTATGTATTTTACATTAAAAAAGGAAAGACCTCTCAATTGTTCAAGAACAATTGACAGTTTAATTATTATTATTATTATTATTTTTTTTTTTCTTCCGCCAACTTTTTTTACCTTCGCTGTTTTTTTGTTTCGCAAGATGTCGTTTAGATATTTGAAATATGATATCGAACAGTTTATACGCTTTTGAAACCAACTCTGCTTAACCGAATACTTTCCCATATAAGAGTTATCTCCCCGAACACTGTTTTTATTGTTATCTCTAAGGCTTCGCAACCGTATAAGAAACCGACAAATTTATTTTTCCAAATTGCTCGTTATATCCTCAGGATGTTCTGTTTCATTTGGACCGAAGCTATCCGGAGACTCCATATGAGAGTTATCCCCCCTTTTATATATGATATAAGTGATTTGCATTTCTAACTGGTAAACCATAAGTGATAGAGACCTAGGGTCTTTTGATTTAAGATCCTTGGTCCAAAAAAATGAAAATTAGGTCAAGGTCAAAGGTCAAGGTCAAATTTTAAATTTTGATTTTGGCTTATTTTCACTTACTTCATTAACTTTATAAGATTTCGACAAATTATTTTTACTAAATTGTTAGTTGCGACATGTCGTAACTCATAAATTTTGATTGGAAGGGTGCGTAGACAATAAATGGGAGTTTTTGCCTCTCTTATATTTAGAATTATGCGTAAAGTGATATTACTCATGAACCATACATATTAAGGAACTAGTGTCTTTTGATTCGAGATGTTAAGTCTATGACCTTGAAATTGAGGTCAAGGTCAAAGGTTAATTGGACGTTCTAGATTTTGACCTTTGCTTTAAATTCATATTTATACATCATAAAGCCATAGGAACTGACATTTTTAACTGAATTTTAATATTTTCATGTCAAAATAGATCTTTATTAGTTGAAAGACCTTCAATTGTTCTTTGAACAATTGGTTTTTAATTTTATTTTTTTTTCTTCCGCCTAATTTTTTTCCTTCGCTGTTTTTTTGTTTCACAAGATGTCGCTTAGAAATTTGGAATATGATATTGAACAGTTTATACGCTTTTGAAACCAACTCTGCTTAACCGAATGCTTTACCATATAAGAGTTATCTCCCCGAACACTGTTTTTCTTGTTATCTCTAAGGCTTCGCAACCGTATAAGAAACCGACAAATTTATTTTTCCAAATTGCTCGTTATATCCTCAGGATGTTCTGTTTTATTTTGACCGAAGCCGTATCAAGATTCCATATGAGAGTTATTTCCCCTTTTGTATTTGAAATTTTGAAATGTATTTTAAACTGGAAAACCATAAGTGATAGAGACCTAGGGTCTTTTGATTTGAAATCCGTGGTCCAAAAAAATGAAAATTAGGTCAAGGTCAAAGGTCAGGGTCATATTCTAAGTTTTGATTTTGGCTTATTTTCACTCATTTTCATAAACCTTATAAGATATCGACAAATTATTTTTACTAAATTGTTAGTTGCGACATGTCGTAACATAATAATTTTGATTGAAAGGGTGCGTAGACAATGACTGGGAGTTTTAGCCCCTATCATATCTAAAATTATGCGTAAAGTGATATAACTTATTAACCATACATATTAGAGACCTAGGATCTTTTGATTTGAGATCCTCAATTTGTGACCTTGAAATTGAGGTCAAGGTCATAGGTAAATTTGACGTTCTAGATTATGACCTTTGCTTAAAATTCATATCTTTACATCATTAAGCCATAGGAACTGACATTTTAGACTGATTTTTAATATTCTAATATCAAAATAGATATTTACTGGTGGAAAGACCTTCAATTGTTCTTTGAACAATTGGTTTTTAATTATTATTTTTTTTTTTTTTCTTCCGCCTAATTTTTTTCCTTCGCTGTTTTTTTGTTTCGCAAGATGTCGCTTAGATTTTTGGAATATGATATCGAACAGTTTATACGCTTTTGAAACCAACTCTGCTTAACCGAATACTTTCCCATGTAAGAGTTATCTCCCCAAACACTGTTTTTCTTGTTATCTCTAAGGCTTCGTAACCGTATTAGAAACCGACAAATTTATTTTTCCAAATTGCTCGTTATATCCTCAGGATATTCTGTTTTATTTTGACCGAAGCCGTATATAGATTCCATATGAAAGTTTTCCCCCCTTTTATGATTGATATAAGAATATGCATTTTTAACTGGTAAACCATAAGTGATAGAGACCTAGGGTCTTTTGATTTAAGATCCTTGGTCCAAAAAAATGAAAATTAGGTCAAGGTCAAGGTCAAGGTCATATTCTAAATTTTGATTTTGGCTTATTTTCACTCATTTTCATTAACCTTATAAGATATCAACAAATTATTTTTACTAAATTGTTAGTTGCGACATGTCGTAACTTATAAATTTTGGTTGAAAGGGTGCGTAGACAATAAATGGGAGTTTTCGCCCCTCTTATGTTTAGAATTATGCGTAAAGTAATATTACTTATGAACCATACATATTAAGGAACTAGTGTCTTTAGATTTGAGATCATTAGTCTATGACCTTGAAATTGAGGTCAAGGTCATAGATTAATTGGACGTTCTAGATTTTGACCTTTGCTCCAAATTCTTATTTAGACATCATAAAGTCATAGGAACTGACATTTCAACTAAATTTTTAATATTTTCACATCAAAATAGGTTGTAAGTGGTGGAAAGACCATCAATGGTTCTGTGAACAATTGGTTTTTAATATTTCTGATTGTGTTTGTTTTGGGACTATGTCATTATTTTGGATCTGTGTACCCGGGATCTAATATCCATCTTGCCCGTTAATATTGGGAACTAGCTATAGTAAAGTTTCTCCGTAAGCTCAGTGTAAGAAATGTCTGTATGTATAACGAAGTCTGTATAATGTTCTCGGAATTATAACGAGATATATATAAACCATTATTATCCAATCGGAGTTTGGAGATAAAACATTGCAGTGTCGGATCAAGAACTTATCATAAAGGGGGGGGGGGGGGGGCTCACTGACTGACCTAAGGGGCACACTCCAGTCATGCTTCAGTGACATCCTATATAATCAACCACATTTTTCCCAAGAAAGGGGGTCCATGCAGGCCCCAAGACCTCCTGGATCAGCCTACGCATTGCAGTTCAGTTTGAACTTACTACAAAAAACTCTTAGAGTGTAGAAATCTCATACATCATATGTTCAAGGAGATAGACTATTACTCTTGAATATAAAATATACCTATTATCACCTATCTCTATTTTTATCAGACATGATATGATATATTTTACGAAAAATCTTTATGGAATGATAATTGAATATGTCAACATATATACTCATTTATTATATAGCCATTAATTCCACCTAATAAAATACATGCAAGTATTAAGTTACAAGAAACAAAATTATGCCCCATTTTCGGGATTTTGTTAAAACAAGATCATCATATTTGTACTTCCCAATGGAAATTCCCAAAAAAGTGTTATTGTATTTAAAGTATGAAAAGGGAGATAATTCATACTGTTTTGACTGGATAAATTAATGATTCAAACTGGGATTAACCTCTCATCTATAAATAGCCATGATATAAACAACACCAATAAATACAGTCAAAACAGGAAATATTTTTAGATCAAACAGGTACAATAGAACGGCTACTACATTTCAAACAGGTATGTAATGATTTATACGTTAATACGATCACAGGACTGAGGTAGTACAATGTAAATAAAAAAATATACTTGATAAGATACGTAACACTGATTTCGTTGAATATAACAATATCGACATTTTTACTGCTGACAATGTTGTTTACAATTTGTATTTTAAGTCCTGGATCATAAAATTGCACTTAAATCTTAAAAAAAAAACAATTTAGAATTTTAAAATAATTTGTAAATTCCCCACTTTCTGAAGGGTACTATTTAAGGTATTATGTTTCCTTCAAAATTTGAAATCCAAAACCAACCATCCCTGTACAGAAGTAAACACTGCATGAGGGCCATGAGAGTAAACAATGCTGTCCCACCTTTAAATTAATGCGTATTAAATTGTTAAAACAGGAAGACTTCCTTTCCTTTTTTTCCTACATTTACGCGTAATTTAGTGAAGTAAAGAATTATCGCAATAACGTAACGTGCACTACTGCAAATATATTTTAAAACAGATTTTTGATAGATAAAGCGGTGATAAAAGATTAGAAGAGCCGAGGTTTGTATACCTTAAATGCAGTTTATATTTACATAGTATATGCCTATGTATATGTCTTTGATATACATTTTCATTTTAAGATTATCTCTTTAAGAAGGAAAGGGTTATTTGGGACTCTTCAGTGTAGGACATTATTCTTACTGACGGTGCTTGAAAATTTTAATTAACAAACGAAAAATTTCTATTATATATTTTCCTGCTGGTATATTTGATTATATAATATGATATAATTTGCAAGTGTCCGTTTGACTATGTTTGATGTATGAATATGCAACTATATCAAGTGGGAACTCCGACTTTTATAAATCAAATTTCTGGTATGCATTAATTACACCAGTTCTCGTACTAAGCACTTTGTTGTAGCAAAAGTTTCAATTTCGACGGAGAAATCCAGGTATAAAAATGTCAACCCTATATCTATACCATTGAAAATGTTTTCTTACTTACACATGTGAATTTAGAAATTGGATGTATATTCTTTCGATAAGTTTAATCTATAAATTAGAATTTTTACATGTATATTCGCCAATATTTTATAGAATGAATGATATTGTTAAAAAAAATGCTGATTGCTTAACACCCAGTAACACATATTTCATTAATAGCCAGGGCTTCGTCTTAATTTTATTCAGCGAAGGTACGGGGATGGTAAGGGTGGATCTTAATAAAAAGTAGAAAGAAAAAACTTTATTTTGATCAAGATTTCATGTTCCACCGAACATTGCAAAGTGAATAAGCGAAGATGAAAATTAATGGTGTCCTTATAATTGACACATTTTTGTTTTAACTTTTTTTTTGTTTGATTTGCCAGAAAGGGCAGTATCATGCAGCGATAGTTAATGAAAGTACCTATGTTTAGGTCAACAATTTATACGATACATGTTATCATGGTAATGACATAATTTATCTGTTTTCAGGATGGCTTCAAATATCATAAAAGAAGATGTACAGCTGCCAAAAGACTTTCAGAAATGTCTGGCATTTGTGTTGTACAACGTTTTCACGAAAGAGGTAATATATATTACCTACACGTTTTTAATTTGTTGTTATACGACCGCAAAAACTAAAAACTTTTTGGTCGTATATTGGTATCACGTCGTCGTCAGCGTCGTCCGAAAACAGATGATTTCCGGAATCATGACTGTATATCATTTTATATTTTAATATTTTATGATGTATTTAAATAAGTAGTTATTGTTGCAAACTCCATTAGAAATTTGAATTGAGATTCTTTTTGGAATAAAGGAAAGGGGGACGTAAACAAAAATGGAGGGGGGGGGGGGGTACAATTTTTCTCATTTCAGATTTCAGAAATTAAAAAGAAAATTTCTCCAAATACTTTTTTTGACGGGATTAATATTCCACGGCATAGCGTATTGCTCAAAAACATTAGACCACATTCATTCTGTGTCAGAAACCTATGCTGTGTCAACTATTTAATCACAATCCAAATTCAGAGCTGTGTCATGCTTGAATGTTGTGTCCATACTTGCCCCAACTGATCAGGGTTTCGACCTCAGCGGTCGTATAAATCTGTGCCCTGCGGAGCATCTGGTTTAATTTATATACTACATGTATGAGCAAATTCATCTTTGTTTACGTAGAAATACTTTTGCATACATTAATGTCAGATTTTTTTTTCATTACCAGAAAAACGCCACTTAAATCCCGGCAGCTTAACTTAGATTTTAAAATTCTTATACTTAAATATAATCAATGTAAAGCGATAAAGTTTTATAAATTATACTTTATCGCGTTACATTGATTGCTATTTTTACATGTATTATGTGATCGACTAATTGTTATCATCTTCAAGTCTAGTGGAAAATAGTTCTGGCATATTCAGGGCGAAAACAATTGGTGGTCTTTTCGATTAATGTGGACCTGGCTTACTGATGAAAAACTCCGCCTACCACTGCAAATGTTTTTAAACGTGCAGAGAGCGCGACGTTCTGATTGCACGAGTCATCGAAATAGCAGCTCAATTTTCTAAGTGGCTGTGACTGTGTGTTTATGTAAACCGCAATGAAAATTCATACGATGCCCTTCTTTACTATAGATTTTATTGCCAGGTTGAAGAAGTTAATATAACCATATTCTTTACCATAAAACATTGGCAACATCACCTTAGAAGAAATTATTTGCGAAAGTGAATCTTTTGGGGGAATATTAGTTTTAAATAATTTAAGGTTGTCATAGTAACAAAATGATTGCATGTTTTAAATTAGTCTATTTGTATATATATTAGAGCCCAGGTGATCGTGTGGTCTAGCGGAACGGCTGCAGTGCAGGCGATTTGGTGTCACGATATCACAGTAGCATGGGTTCGAATCCCGACGAGGGAAGAACCAAAAATTTGCGAAAGCAAATTTACAGATCTAACATTGTTGGGTTGATGTTTAGACGAGTTATATATATATATATATATATATATATATATTCAGACGCAGACGTACTTATGAATATAATTATTTTCTGTGACTGTATCTTACATTAATTTGTAGGATCCTTTACTATAGATAATTTAGCTGATCTGTAACAATAACATCTTCATGCCTTATATATCATGTACTGTAGTACGCCGCTAGATTAAAACTGACGTGGAAAGGTAACACATGGCCAGCGAAAGCCCTTTTTTTGAGAGCACAGGTGGTCGTGTGGTCTAGCGGGACGGCTGCAGTGCAGGCGATTTGGTGTCACGATATCACAGTAGCATGGGTTCGAATCCCGGCGAGGGAAGAACCAAAAATTTGCGAAAGCAAATTTACAGATCTAACATTGTTGGGTTGATGTTTAGACGAGTTGTATATATATAAATAACAAGTCAAAAAGGGTACAACATCACCATTAAATAACGATAAAATGAACAAATATTAGATATTTCGGATAACAGATATCCTTCTTCAATAATAGCACGATGTCAAATGAATCATGTAAATATATTCAAACTGAGAAACTTTTTCTAAATTTTTAAATTTATACAATTTAAGCAAACACCACAGACGCTGGTACAATTTTAAAATTTCCAAACACGGCGCAAAGATTACAAAGATATGCCAAATGAAAAAAGTTATTTTCGATGTGAATTGGCACAACTCTAAATTTCCAAAGGTTGTGATAGATGTTATAACTGCATTGAGGGCAGTCCTCAAACAAAAAAATCAAAAATGTCCTAACCGATCCAAGTTGGTATAATATTTCAAATTTGACAACGGTAGGGCAATTGCAACAGAAACTACATATTTAAGCCTTCCAAACGAATAGCAGTCTAATAATGATTAGAAAAATAAGTTTTATCTAATGAGGTAAAATAATTGAACGTGGCTACGTACTTATACATCCATCCCGAATGAATGGAGCCCTGTAATTTAAACTGGTATTTAAAAAAAATTTCGAACTGTAAAGCCAGTACTAAGGCCGGAGTTACTGGAAACAAGTGATGATAGGAAAATGAGGGACTCATTCTACGTTTTTTCATGTATGCCCTCTCGGGAAACTGTCCGTAACTTTCTTATCCAAAATCTTTCCCGAGCGAGTCGACCTTCGACCAACCCTCGTTGTGGTCTATGATTGTGATGGTAAGGTTTTTTTAGATCAGCTTGTGTGTTCCCAGGTGATCTCAAATGACGACTTACGGGAAGGTCGGGCTTGCAAGTGTAGTCACTTCGATGACCATTCATGCGTTTGTTGAATGGCTGATATACATATATATATATCTCAGTATGACATTGCACGTTGCGGCTCAGTGTAAAACAATGAATTTTTATTAAAGAATTTGGACCAATCTCACACGATTCAATTGTGAATCTGCACGGAGATTCAGTGGCATTCCACATAAACATAATAAATTATCTATATAAACATATTCATTTTCAGGAATGCGAAGAATACATACAAATTGCAGAGAAAAAAGGTTTTGAAGTTGCACTTCTGAATGCTGGAGATAGGTAAAATACACATGTAATATATAGCAGTGATTGACATGTAATTTTCTTTTACACATAGTGGGTATTGATAGATGAAATTCACTTTTTGAACCGTAATATCTGAATTCGAAATTCATCAAATGTTGCACAAAAAAGTAAATTAGTCTGGTAGAAGAAGATGAACGAGTTAACATGACGTCTATCATGATGTCATTCTATCTATAGCTGACATAAAAATAAGAAGATATGGTATGATTGCCAAATTAGACAACTATCCACCAAATTTCAAATGAATGTTTAAAACAATTACAGGTAATCGTACGGCCTACAACAATGCGAAAAGCCCATACCGTTTAGTCAGCTGTAAAAAGCACCAACATAAAAATTTGAAACAATTCAACTGAGAAAACAAACTAATTTATAACAAAACAATTTACGCCCGCAAAATTTGACAGACATGAACCACTGAAAATGTGACAGGACTAAACATGTTGACATCTAGCATTTATTTACTGTAATCCTCTGAATAGTAGACGGGCGTTTCCGTCAAAAGTACACAATCTTGTATAAAACAGATTACAGGGAAAGTGCATGGCTATATATACATCTTTCTTCATAAAATCGTATAATAAACATTTTGTATTATTTAGAGATTTGACAAAATCTTCAAGGGTACATCAACATAGCAAACTGTCTTGTTAAATAACATGTATAAAAATACAACAGCTGTGATTATTTACAGACAAGTATTAGCCACAGATGTAAGAAATAGTTCAAGGTGTATATGGGATACCAAAGAAGAGGTTGATAAGATATGGAAAAGAATCAAAGAATATGTTCCTGATGTATGGTGTCACAGAGAGGTCATGGGATTGAATGAAAGGTGCAATATTTTAGGAAAATTTATTATTCGAAACAACTTTTTTATTATTCTCAAAAAATATATTTGAAAAAGGAAAGATGTGGTATGATTGCCTATGAGAATCTTTTGCATGCACACATTAAACTTTTTTAATTTAATTTTATGTGGTCGAATTTTTATATCCGTTCTTTGAAACTATACAATTCTGACGATCAAAACTTTATCGTGAATGTAAAGTCGCACATGTAATTGCATGACTAAATTTGGAATAAACTATAATAACTGATATTATAGACATTGCGAGAATATTTATCTATACTATTGTGAATATCGGATATCATATAAAGACCATTTTGTAATTGAACAGAATGATAAATATGTTAATATATTAGTTAAAATAAAAAAAGGCACAAGACTGACTGTTCGGCCGATGCCTTTAAAAATAGAAAATGTCACAAGTAGGTACCGCGATCATTTAAACAACGCAACCCAACACGGATAAAATTCATTTTAATGACAATTTTTATGACGAGGTTAACAAACAAAAGCAAATGTTCTTTTCTGATTATTTTTTGTTTGTCATTACAAGTCAAAGTTGAAGCTCTGTTAAAGAACGACAATTGTAATACAAAGTAAGAAAAAGTAAAAACTAGAAGTAAAAAATCGGAAGCAGTTTAAAAATTAAGATTACAAAGCTTTTTATAGTTAATCAGATGTAAAATCAATAAAAAAAAAGTATGAGTAAATTCAAAGTTCAATACCGAAACATTCACACATAGACTTGTGAAACACTTTTGGACCGCCCAGTTTTTGTCGTGTGACGCATATTTAAGGTCGCATTGGGACCGTCTATACTTTGATATCTTGAATTGGAATACTCTTACTCGTATTGAAAAAATTAAATTGACGACATAACCTGAACTCTTATTCTACACGTAGAGTGTATACATGTATTAATATTGTTATACAGTCATTTGTATGCCCAATCTAGGGGAATTATGTATTTCGGTCTGTATGTCCGTCCGTCCGTCCGTCCGGCTTTATATTTAAGTCTTTGGTCAATGTATTTTATTATGAAGTTGAAGTCCAATCAACTTGAAACTTAGCACAAATGTTGCCTATGATATGAATGCTAAATTAGAGTTTTGACCCCTATTTTACGGTCAACAGAACTAAGAAATTGATAGTGCGAGTAGGGCATCCGTGTACTATGGAAACATTCTTGTTTTGTCAATTTTAAGACGAAGTAGCACACGGAGCAAAGGTCTAAAATCATTTTACTTTTTATTTTCTAGATTAAGGATTCTTAGATATGATCCAGGCGAATATTTCAGGCCCCATTATGATGGCATGTACAAACGAAATAATGGAGAGAGAAGTTATGTAACGGTACAGATCTATCTGAACGAGGTAAAGCATACTTTTTAATTATAAATTACCCATACACTGTATGTCCGAGTGCCCTAAGTAGTCGAACTAATATATCTTTACCCTGTCAACACCGAGGTCGGGAGTTCGAATTCAATTTGTATTGTCACAGTAACGACATATCATGAATTGCATATTTGACCGAAATTTTCAAATTCATACATTCTTTTTGGCAAAATTAATCTTAAATGCAAGAAGTCTTGACCCATTATTTATGTATGTGCCTGTCCAAAGTCAGGAGCCTGTAATTCAGTGGTTGTCGTTTGTTTATGTGTTACATATTTGTTTTTCGTTAATTTTTTTTTACATAAATAAGGACGTTAGTTTTCTCGTTTGAATTGTTTTACATTATCTTATCGGTGCCTTTTATAGCTCACTATGCGGTATGGGCTTTGCTCATTGTTGAAGGCCGTACGGTGATCTATAGTTATTAATGTCTGTGTCATTTTGGTCTTTTGTGTATAGTTGTCTTATTGGCAATCATACCACATCTTCTTTTTATATATTGAGAAAAAAGTAAAATTACAAAAATACCGAACTCAACATGCTCAATGAAAATTCAAAACGGAAAGTCCCTTATCAAATGGCAAAATCAAAAGCACACCAAACGAATGGAAAACAACTCATATTCCTGACTTGGTACAGGCATTTCCTTATGTAGAAAATGATGGATAAACCTGGCTTTATAGCTAGCTAAACCTCTCACTTGTATGACAGTCACATACCATTTCATTATACTGACAACAATTTGTGATCAAAACAGACAGACTTAATAGGTAAAATGTAATAAATTAGGGTACAGCAGCGTTTTGCATTTGCGCCGATCTGCATTTCATTTGCGCCGATTTTTTCTTTCATTTGCTCTGGGTTTTTTTTTCATTTGCGCCGATTTTTTTTACAGGTAAATTACAGGTGAAATGATATAAGAAGATGTGGTATGAGTGCCAATGAGACAACTCTCCATACCAGTAATGTTATTTTCATTTATCTTTAAAGACCTCTTCCGTTAGCGAGTTGTACATTATGAATTGTCAATCATAACATGTATATAACTGTTTTCTCCTGCTTAAAATCAAGAAGTAAAAACCTAAGATATTTAGCACTTTGTTTATACTAAAATGACGAATCAAAGATATATGTACAGCATTCAGTTTGTCATCAGAAGGAGCGGAGCGTCAGACAATGTCAAACGTGAAGCAGGCATCGATTTCATTTAGGGAAGCAATGGTTACCCGAAACATTGGGATAGCCATTTACCAATTGCAGTGTCACTTGATTTGTCTTTATACTCTGTGCTCAGCCAATGTAAAAGTATGAACTTACCTGTAACTTACCTGTAAATCCAATTAGGAAAAAATATAAAATCGGCGCAAATGAAAAAATGAAATCGGCGCAAATGAAAGAATGAAAATTTTCAAAATCGGCGCAAATGTCATACGCCCAGTTAATACATTTTTTTTGTACTGTGTAATAACCTTAATCACTATAAAACATAGATAAACTAAATGACATATACGCAAAAATGAAAGACAAGAATAAAAAAAAAATGACTTTAGTAAAATATGTATAAATACCGAGTCACGCCAAAAGGATATTACCTAAAATGGAGAAGCCATGAAAGATGTCATTTAAATTGTATTAATGGATAGGTACTAATTTGAGGTTCAAATTCAATGGGCATCATAAGTAGCTTATAAGAAATTGTAAAAATCTTACAAAAGGAGACAACAGATTTCATTGATAAAAATACGACGCAAAATCTGACACCCCGAGCGACACTTTATATTTTGATGAATAACAGTTTTAAAATTTTAAAACCAATTGATTTTAACTAAGAAACTGGTATTTGGTATAAATCAATGAGAGGAATACAATTCTATATAAATGATACGGAGGGTAGCTGTGGACAGTAGTTTTTTTTAACCGAAATTTGCATATAAAGCCTCAAAATCTGCAACACGGAAAACAAGGGCGAGGTGTTTGAGAATACTAAGCACTGAAAACGACTGCTTCTGGTTTCAGGAAATAGATTATGTTGCGGTTCCTTCCGTGCAATACATTATATGGTACTGAGAGTTCTAAAAATAAGAAATTTTGATGCTTGAACTTACCTTGTTACTTTTTCGTCGCTTCAAAATTGCCACCCCATGTCAAACATAGCCGACACCCCGCATGTGGCGTTCTACAACGTGATTATGCAAAAGTATATCTACCGTACATTTTTTAAATAACAACTGTCTAATTAATAGAAATGATAAGGTAAAACCGTATATTCATGTATGAGATAAAATACAAAGGTAACAAAGAAACAGGCCGGTAACAACCGTTGCCGGATAGTTTTTCTGCACGAGTAGTCAGGTCAAGGTCCGAGGCGATAGCCGAGGACCTTACCCTGACTACAAGTGCAGAAAAACTGTTCGGCTGGTTGTAACCGGCTTGTTTCTTTTGTTTCTTTTGTTTTTTATCTGACTTGTACGACGTTTGAAGAAAGTAATAATACTTTTAGCAAGACTAAACATTTGAGAAACTTCGATAGCCATAAAGCAGTAAATGTAAGTTATAGAAAAAACACATTTTGTTTTCATTTCCCTTCAACCGAGATTTTTTTCAAGAAAAAAAAAATCAGGAATCTAATAATTTGATAAAATAAAGAACCATTTCCAGTAAAAGATAAATAAAATGCAACTTCGTAAAAGAGTAATATACTAAAGAAATATTTTGATGAAAAAATGTGGGATGTGCCATTCCAACCCCCATTAAAAAAAAACGTAAAAATCGCGCGTTTGTTGCCAAATTCATGAATTTAATATTCAGTTGTGGGGGTCGCAGGGGTTGGAACAACCCTTTTTTGGACGATCAATGCATTTAGATTGGGACATAAAGTTGGAACCCCCTCCCCTTGTTTTGTCCTGGATTTGGACCTGGATCCGCCACTGATGTAAATTCGATAACAATATAAATGTATCAAAAAAATGAATTTCCTACTTCATTAGTGAATTAAATATTTATGAAAAAATGGATTTTGTCTTAATATTATATATATTCAGGCATATACTTTGATTTTTTTTAAATTCATGCTTGTCTCTAGATCTGCAAGTGTTGATCGGGATTAAACACGTGTTTATATATGATCCAATCGCAGCTTACCGCCCAAAATGGATGACATAAGTTGAATGATTTTCTTCTAGATTTGCTGCTTATTTGGACGTGTATTACATGAACACTTTTTGTTTACAGAATCAATCGTGCATTGGTGAGTTGATAGGGACTTTATCTTTTGATATTATATTTGATTTTTATTGACTAATTTCCTGTCTTATTTTTATTGAAATATACACGTCAGTATCATCATTTCTTCACATTGTCCAAAATACTATTCATGTCCATATATTGAAGAAAACATTTATTGACCGAATATTTTGCTTCATAAAGGGGGCGGTATGTTCTTTTTTGAGTATATTAACTATTTATTTTTCAACGCCATCACCGAAGTGTTTTTGTTAAAATTAGCACTTTTAACGGTATTCGGAAAATCAGGATTCATGCAAAACATTAGTTTGTCATCTGCTTTACCATAATATATTTTTTCTCATAAAATTTGGGATCAAAATATCTATTAGGAGAAAACCATACCCCCCCCCCCCCCCCCCCCCCCGTTTTGAAGTTAAATGTCTAATCCCTTAGTGTATTGATATGAAATTGAATAGTATTTAACTGGAAAGGTTTGAAAAAAGATATTGATGCTAATGTAAATATTTTGTTCAATAAAAAGACAGGAAATAAGTCGGTGAACCAAAAAGTTCACATCTAATTGAAAGTTAAAGTGCCCATGAACTCACTAATCATGCACGAGTGATTCTATTCATAAAAAGTGTCCGTGTAACAACTAATAAGAGTCCGTGTATCGTCTAAAAAGGGTCCGTGTAACACCCGTTAATGTACTGTTTTTCTATAGCTCTGCGGGGGCAAAGTCGTACAAAAACGATACATTGCATGCTTATAATCAGCTGTTCATCTTAAAGAAATGAGATCAAATTCAGTTATGTATGATGCAATCAAATAAAACAAAACATTATTGTAAAACACCCATGTAAAATGGTTGGCTATAGTGCCTAACAAGATTTTGTGAGGTAGACGAAATTGACTTTAAAACGATCGTATTGACTTTTGATGTGCAGAAATAGGCAGATCGGACATATTTTGACTTTAGTTACTTACTTCTTAAGTTTGGGATTAATTGTAATCAACATATTCCAATGAGACTGAAAAATGCTTTTTTTTATTATGATAAATAATAATTTTACCTGCCGTAGTCGTGCGTAAAATATATTTCGGTATTTCTCTTACGAAAATGACTTGTTTAATGGAACAAAACATATTATTTGTAAACTTTCTCTTTACTCTTCACAATAGGCTTTTAAAAAATAACCTTTCAACTGTATATTACGAAAATTTTGTGAAAATCGAATAAGTGGCAATTCTTACCTTTCACACCTTAACTTTCATTGATAAAACATAATATTGACTCGTCCGGTGTCCAGTTTGAAGGTCATTTTAGTTACCGTACACATTCATGCACGTTCTAATTAATCAATTGTCATGTATGAAAAGCATAAACAAGTTTGAAGGTAAACAAATAACAACTTAATCCAATCAAATTGCCTACGATTCAATAACAATGACCAGTCCACATCATAAAAATGTATAGGGGTAAACTGGGTAGGGAGAAAATGTCAGATATATTAAGTTCATTATTTTGCAATAACGAGTAAAAATTTGTTAATCAATAGATTTGTTATAATATTTCATAAACATGTCGTTATGTATTGGTATAGTTTTTGGATCTTTCATTAGCGTATTTAAGGCTGTAGAAAGTTTGGCCTTCAAAAGTCAACATAATCATTGACTTTATAAAGAAAATTCGCCTTTTTAAAACATTGAATGTTTCACAAATAATACGCGACAACAAAGCAAAATCATTTCTTAAAACACTGCAAAAAAAATAATTCTGATTGATGCAGTGGTATTGTCATAAATTGCACTGGAGTGAACAGTGGTACATCAAACGTCGAATTCCCTCACACAATGTTATCACACACTATAGAACAATTTGATATGCAAGTAATATTTTAACGAGATTCGTTTAAGTACTTTTTTGATTTACAGGGTTTTGAAGGTGGAAGTACCACATTTATAGGAAATCGTATAGAAGAACGAGTTGAAGTTGTACCAAAAACAGGTATCTTTTATAATAAAATCAAAACAAGAGAAGAAAAATGACAAAATTTTATGATTATTCTTTTAACAACAGCTTTTAATATTTAATATGCACCTGATATTCAGAGATATTTATTTTGAAACGGCTGAGCTAGACATACAGAACAGGGGCAGATACGGGCTTTTGAAAAGGGCGTTATTCTATAAAATTATATTTTCAAATCAAAATTGATGGGATGGGGTGGGGGTGTTGGAAGGCATTTGTCCTCTACGTTTTTTCATATGAATCCACCACTGCATTCGCTAGATATTTAGAAATCATAAAAATTGTAACTAAAAGCAAGTAACAACTAAAAATGAATGCATAAGTTACCCCCAAACATGAATTAGATGTTCTGCAATGTTCTTTTCAATCCAATTACTATATCTTGAGGGAAAGACGGTGTTTTTTTTTGCAAAAAGGGAGTTGGGGGTAAAGTAAGTTTAAGTTGGGGTACTAGGGACAATTTGTGTTTTCAAGATTTTAGAATTCAAAATAAAAATTTCTTCACATATTTTTTTTGCCAAAAAGAAGGGGAGAGGGGGGGAGGGGGGGGGGGGGCAAAATATATATATTTTTGGGGAAAAAAGTGTGTTGCAAAAAAGCATAATCAATTCAAGTTCTTTGACTACAGTTATTCTGTGACAGAAACCTATTATGTGTCAAATATTTAATTACTATCCAAATTCAGACCTGTAACAAGTGCGAATATTGTGTCCATTTTCGTCCCAACTGTTCAGGGTTGGACCTCTGCAGTCGTATTCCGGCGAAGCAATTTATTATATTCTGTCCTAGATTTTAAACTTGATGTTATTTAGGTCTTTCCACTTTTCGTGGAAAGACCTTTTGTGTTTCTTCTGATTTTTAACCGGATTTTTGTGACAAAAATGTCGGTTATTGATTTGGGGATGTACGGCGGTCGGGCGGGCGGGTGGGCGGGCGGCAATCAAATGTTGTCCGTGCATTAACTCATGAACCGTTCAACCAAAGCTTTTAAAATTTTAATATGTTATTACTGACAACTATACGAAGGTCAAGTTCAATAATGGCGATTTTGACTTTTACCGTTCAGGAGTTATGGTTCTTGAAAGATTGAAAAATGGAGTTTCCAGTCGTGTTTGTGCATTTACGCATGAACTGTTCTACCAAAGCTTCTCAAATTTTAATATGTTGTTACTGATGACAGAATGGAGGTCAAGTTCAATAATGACGATTTTGACTTTTACCGTTCAGGAGTTGTGGTTCTTGAAAGATTGAAAAATGGAGTTTCCAGTCGTGTCCGTGCATTTATGCATGAACTGTTCTACCGAAGCTTCCGAAATTTTAATATGCTGTTACTGGTGACAAAATGGAGGTCAAGTTTAATAATGACGATTTTGACTTTTACCGTTCAGGAGTTATGGTTCTTGAAAGATTGAAAAATGATGTTTCCCGTCGTGTCCGTGCATTTTCTCATGAACCATTCAACCAAAGCTTTTGAAATTTTAATATGATGTTACTGATGACAAAATAGAGGTCAAGTTCAATAATGAGGATTTTGACTTTTACCGTTCAGGAGTTATGGTTCTTGAAAGATCGTAAAATGGCGTTTCCATTCACGTTGTTGCATTTACTCATGAACCTTTCAATCTAAGCTTATCAAATTTTAATATGTTGATACTGATGACAAAATGGAGGTCAAATTTGATATTGACGATTTTCACTATCACCATTCATCAGTAATGGTTCTTGTGATATTGCCAGGACACAAATAAATGTTAATAAATCCGGTTTGCTGTCGTTGTGACAGCCTCTTGTTTTCTTTCTTTCTTCCTCTGCCGTCTGAGATGCTTTTTTGTCTTACAACATATCAAATGGATTTTTTGGCCAATGATGTTGTACAGTAATGGGGATTCAAAACTCACCCTGTGTGACCGAACACTTATTCTTATGGGAGTTATCTCCCCATGTCCCCTTTTTCTTGTTATCGCTATATCTCTCTAAAACCGGAAAAGATTTTAGCAAACTGTTTTCACCAAATTGTTCGTCTACTCTTAAGAATAATTTGGTTAATTTTGACTTGAGTGATCAGAAGACATCTTATGAGAGTTATTTCCCTTTGAAAATTTACGATAGGCGATTTGTTGGATAAATTCATACGTTATAAGTCGTAGAGGCCTACAGTCTTTTGATATGAAGTCCTTGGTCCATTTGAAGGAAATTGAGGTCAAGGTAAAAGATCAAGGTCATGTAATAAATTTTGAATTTTGCTTTTTATCGTTATTCCAAAGAAACTGTGACAGTAAATGATATGATATCTTTGCCAAATAACTGTTTACAAAAAGGAGCAACTTCAACCTATTTAAGTTGAAGAGTTTTGGTTGACCCTTATAGGAGTTTTCTCCCCTTTTATATTTGAAATCAGTATTTCTCCACAACCATGCAAATAATTGACCTGGGGTCTTTTGATTTGAGTTCACTGACCTATGACCTTGAAATTGAGATCAAGGTCGAAGGTCAAGGTCATGTTATAAATTTTGAATTTTGCTTGTTATCCTTACTTAAAAAAAAACTGTTTCAGTAAATGATATGTGTTCGCCAAAAAACTGTTTACAATAAGGCGCAACTTCAACCTATTTAAGACGAAGAGTTTTGGTTATGTATTTGAAATCAGTATTTCTCCACAACCATACAAGTGATTGACCTGAAATCTTTTCATTTGAGATCACTGACAAATGAACTCAAAATTGAGGTCAAGGTCAAAGGTCAATTGGACGTTTTAGATTATTACCTTTGCTAAAAATTCTTTCTGGTTCATTATTAAACTTTGGTGATGATTCAAAATTTCATTTATGAGTTATTGAGTATTTTGTAAAAAAGGGGGAGGGGGTTTTTACATGTCGTGCCGTATCTCAAAAACGTTTTATGATCATTGCTTAAAACTTTACGCACTTCTTTGTTATATTAATCTTAAGATCTGTATACTTTTTGGTGATGACTCAAAATTTATTTTTGAGTTATTGAGTATTTTGTAAAAAAGGGGATTTTTTTTACATGTCGCGCCGTATCGCAAAAACAATATTAGATTATTGCTTGAAACTGTACACACTTCTTTGTTATATTAATCTAAAGATCTGTATACTTTTTGGTTTGAATCAAAATTTTATTTTAGTGATATTTAGTTTTTTGTAAAAAAAGACAGGGTTTGGGGGGGGGGGGGGGGGGGGGTCACATGTCCCGCCGTGTCTCAAAAACAATAAATTGTTATTGCTTAAAACTTTCTCATGCCATGGCTAAAAATAGAACATAGGGGTAAAATGCAGTTTTTGGCTTAAAACTCAAAAACCAAAGCATTTAGAGCAAATCTGACAATGATTAAAATTGTTTATCAGGTAAAGATCTATCTGCCATGAAATTTTCAGATGAATCGGACAACCCGTTGTTGGGTTACTGCCCCTGAATTTGTAATTTTAAGGACATTTTGCCGTTTTTATTCGACCGTAAAAATTTTAATTTTTCGTCGTATATTGCTTTCACGTTGGCGTCGTCGTCTGCGTCGTCGTCGTCTTGCGTCGTCGTCGTCGTCAGAATACTTTTAGTTTTCGCACTCTAACTTTAGTAAAAGTGAATAGAAATCAATGAAATTTAAACACAAGGTTTATGACCACAAAGGGAAGGTTAGGATTGATTTTGGGAGATTTGGTACCAACATTTTAGGAATTAGGGGCCATAAGGGTCCAAATAAGCATTTTCTTGGTTTTCGCACTATAACTTGAGTTTAAGTGAATTGAAATCTATGAAATTTTGACACAAGGTTTATGACTACAAAAGGAAGGTTGGGATTGATTTTGGGAGTTTTGGTTCCAACAGTTTAGGAATTAGGGGCCAAAAAAGGGCACAAATAAGCATTATTCTTGGTTTTCGTACAATAACTTTAGTATAAGTAAATAGAAATTAATGAAATTTAAACACAAGGTTTATGAACACAAAAGAAAGGTTGGGATTGATTTTGGGAGTTTTAGTCCCAACAGTTTAGGAATTAGGGGCCAAAAAGGGGCCCAAATAAGCATTATTCTTGGTTTTCGCACCATAACTTTAGTATAAGTAAATAGAAACCTATGAAATTTAAACACAAGGTTTATGACCATAAAAGGAAGGTTGGGTTTTGGGAGGTTTGGTCTCAACAGTTTACGAATAAGGGGCCCAAAGGGTCCAAAATTGAACTTTGTTTGATTTCATCAAAAATTGAATAATTGGGGTTCTTTGATATGCCGAATCTAACTGTGTATGTAGATTCTTAATTTTTGGTCCCGTTTTCAAATTGGTCTACATAAAGGTCCAAAGGGTCCAAAATTAAACTTAGTTTGATTTTAACAAAACTTGAATCCTTGGGGTTCTTTGATATGCTGAATCTAAAAATGTACGTAGATTTTTGATTATTGGCCCAGTTTTCAAGTTGGTCCAAATCGGGGTCCAAAATTAAACTTTGTTTGATTTCATCAAAAATTGAATAATTGGGGTTCTTTGATATGCCAAATCTAACTGTGAATGTAGATTCTTAATTTTTGGTCCCGTTTTCAAATTGGTCTACATTAAAGTCCAAAGGGTCCAAAATTAAACTAAGTTTGATTTTAACAAAAATTGAATTCTTGGGTTTTTTTTATATGCTGAATCTAAACATATACTTAGATTTTTTATTATGGGCCCAGTTTTCAAGTTGGTTCAAATCAGGATCCAAAATTATTATATTAAGTATTGTGCAATAGCAAGAAATTTTCAATTGCACAGTATTCAGCAATAGCAAGAAATCTTCAATTGCACAGTATTGTGCAATAGCAAGCAATTTTCAATTGCACAGTATTGCGCAATAGCAAGAAATCTTCAATTGCACAGTATTGTGCAATAGCAAATATTTTCAATTGCACAGTATTGCGCAATAGCAAGAAACATCTAATTGCACAATATTGTGCAATAGCAAGAAATCAATTGGAGTTATCTTTCTTTGTCCAGAATAGTAGTTGAATCAACTTAAATCATTGTTTTATACAATATACAATGTATATTCACCTTTACTACCAACTGATAAATTAAAACAATCTTTACCATTCAGTGATAAGCACTTTATTTTACATTTTAATATTCTATGATGTATTTAAATGAGTAGTTATTGTTGCAAACTGCATTAGGAATTTGAATTGAGATCAGTTTTGGAAAAAGGAAAAGGGGGATGTGAAAAAAAAATGGGGGGCGGGGGGGGGTTAAATTTTTCTCATTTCAGATTTCATAGATAAAAAGAAAATTTCTTCAAACATTTTTTTGAGAGGATTAATATTCACCAGCATAGTGAATTGCTCAAAGGCAAAAAATATATTTTAAGTTCATTAGACCACATTCATTCTGTGTCAGAAACCTATGCTGTGTCAACTATTTAATCACAATCCAAATTTAGAACTGAATCCAGCTTAAATGCTGTGTCCATACTTGCCCCAACTGTTCAGGGTTTAACCTCTGCAGTCGTATATAGCTGCGCCCTGCGGAGCATATGGTTGGTTATTATCTTGAATATTTATATAGATAGAGATAAACTGTAAACAGCAATAATGTTCAGCAAAATAAGATCTACAAATAAGACAACATGACCAAAATTGTCAATTGACCCCTTAAGGAGTTATTGCCCTTTATAGTCAATTTTTTACATTTTTCATAAATTTTGGTAAATTTAAAAAAAATATTTTCCACTGTAATTACTGGGCCAAGATCATTATAAATAGAGATAATTGTAGCAACAAGAATGTTCAGTACAGTTACATCTACATACACGCCACCATCACCAAAACACAATTTTGTCGTGAATTTATCTGTGTCCATTGTTTAATATGTACAAAGACCAAGGTGATCGACACAGGCTCTTGAGAGCCTCTAGTTTTAATTTCATTCTTATTATCGAGGTGGACAGACCTTCAATTGTTCTCTGAAGAATTGATTTTTAATTTGTTTTTGTTTTAGGTTCCGTACTTGTCTTTGAACATCCTATACTCCATGAAGGGTCTGAACTTATTGCTGGAAGAAAATATGCAATAAGGACTGATGTTATGTATTCAGCTACAATATCAAAGCCAAGGAAGGCAACAGATACAGAGACAGTCCAAAGCGAATCAGACACTCAGCTTTTACAAACCACAGGGAGTGTTCAATCAAGTGAAACGTCGAAGGATCTTTCAACAACAGAAAATACAAAGAAAAAGTCGAATTTTCTTAGTAAACTATTTGGGTGAAATTTTTGTGATAGAAAGCTACTGTGATTTTAATATTCGCCCTTCTTCATTCTTCATTTGTTCAGGTTTAAGAGTATGGTTATTGTCTGAATCTTCTGGCGCATGGGGTATGCAATATAAAAAGCGATCAGAAACGCCATTTTTGATGATGTTGATGATAGTATTATCTTTTCAAGGTACATTCATATCCTTTTTGTATCCGTGATATATACATCTTGTATTTTTTTTTTTATGTTTTTGCAACTGTTTAAATAATTCATAATTGATATTCAATTATATGATGTTAATCTTTTTAATGTTACTCGTTGTTCATGATGTTGTTATTAATTATAAGCTCAAAGTTTTTTTTTTTTTTATTTTGTGTTATTTTTTTATGTGATATTTAAGTATATGTTCGTTTCATTTGTTTTTAACCCTCCATCAAATTTAATATATTTAAGTAGATGTATTTTAAACTATGTTTTATTGCTTTATATTAAAGTTAAAGAAAATGAGTACATTTATTTAATTTAGTATAGCGTAGCCGCTATCCACAATAGTGTATCAAACTGTTTGTTAATTGATAATCATCGGTTGTATCACCAGCAAAGTAGCAAGGAATTCGATACTGACAAATTGCGACAAATATTGATAAAGGTTTGTTGAAATTTGCTTTCACGCCACGGGCATCACTGAAGGGAAATTATTAAGGTAGATGGGGAAATTATTAATTAAAATCCATAGATTTTTTATTTTTTTTTGTCAAAATGTAGTTTAAATAATGCTTTTTTCAAAAATATAATTTATAAGTATGGGTCATCGGGCTTTTTTCAAGCTACAGGTGTTGCAAAATTGTCACATTTGGTATAGATGCCTGGAAAACCCAATCTTGTATGATAAAAAGAAAACTTCACCATAGAATTTAAAGATAAAATATGAGGAGATAGCTAAAATGATATGCTTTCAGATAAGAAAAAGAAAAAAAATGGGGTCAACGGACTCGTGTTTTTTCTACATAATGAAAAAGATTAATTCACAACACAATTTCTTTTATCTTCCCTTATATCTGAGTTACCGCCCCTCATGTTGCAAAGTTAAAAAAAAATGGAAATCAAACTGGTTTTTGTTTTTGTAGAATACACCCGTTAATATGATAAAATATTTGACTTTCTATATTAACACAAAAAGTCTTGTACACGAATTACATTCTACTCTATCCCATTTCATTTAAAATCCAGAACGATTGTTCAGATCTGCTTTTTCAAAATCGAAGATGGAGGAAGACACCTTAATATTTTGACCTTACTTCCGTATTTTTATTATATTAATCTTCAAAGTGCAGTTTTACAAATATTTTGCAACAACCTGAAATATGAAATGTCTCTTATAAAGATTTGCACTTTTCATTAAACATTTTTATCAGACGAACACAATGTATTAGACAAACCACGTTCCTTCTGCATGTACATTTATAGTCCGTTAAAAATCCATTTGAAAATATTACCGTTGTGCACATCGTCAACAGCGTGACACGTACCACAAGGATATGGTGCATATTGAGATTGTTGATAGTACTATATAGATATAAGAAGATGTGGTATGAGTGCCAATGAGACAACTCTCCATCAAAGCCACAAAAGTAAACTGCTAAAGGTCAAAGTACGATCTTCAACACTGCTGAGCATTGGCTCACATCGAAGAACAAGCTGCATGATAAGGGCCCCAACATGACAAGTGTAAAACCATTCAAACAGGAAAACCAACGGTCTAAATTAAATCTATATAAAAACGAGAAACAATTATGAACCACATCAACAAATGACAACCACTGAACATCACGTTCCTGACTTCGGACAGGTGCAAAAAATGCACAGGGTTGATAAACGTTTTAATAGGTACCAATCTTCACCCTGAATTGAAACAATAGTAAAACATTACAACATAGAAAGAACCACTGTAAAATTTCAATTTAAATGACTTAATAGTAAGTCAATCAAAAGACATGTTAACACAAACAAGTGAAGTCTCTTGGAGAGTTGTCTGATTGGCAATCATAGTACATCATTTTTATATGTTTGATTGTTCATGTGCTTTTAATATGTCAAATTAAAATTTGTTTTATGATTGTTAGCTTAATATCCAATAGCAAATATTTCAATCATGCATATTCAGGACGACAATAAATAAATCCAATAGGTAAGTTGAACATTTTGTCGACCAAGATGAAGTGTAAACAGATAGTCAAATGCATGTGTTTTATAAGGATATAAACACTTGGCCTTGTAAAAACTGTAATTTTTGTTTTGTTTTTCTCAATATATAAAAGTTAGAAGATGAAATAAGGTTGACAATGAAATCACTCTCCACCAAAGACCAAATTAAGTTTAAGTGGACAACTTTAATAGGTAAGAAGTAAGACCTTTAATAGTTTGTTTTGGGCAAGAAAGTGATTCCCTGTATTGTTTATGCTTTAAAACTGACATTCGAGTAGTAGATAAACCGACCATTTATTTTTAAAATTAGTAAAAAGTTTATATTCTATTTTAGCTAACACTGTAGTCTTATGAATGTTCGTGTCATTATACCAGTCACTTATATTACACGATTCGAAGTGACGATTTAAAAAGTCTGTAATATGAATTGTTACATGCTTTATAACGTCTTAAACTATTTTCAGCCCAGTTATAATATCAGATTATTACATGGCATTTTTCATATCGCATGTATTATCAGCCCTAGGTTCAATATCAGCCCAAGAGCCGCATGGCTCGAGGGCTGATATTGACCGAGGGCTGATAATACATGCGATATGAAAAATGACATGTTATGATCTTTTTATCATATGCTTCAACAGTAGAGAAAAATAACAGATTCAGTATATTGATCCTTTTACGTGGTTCCCGAAAAGAAGTTCAAAGAGTGAAAAGTTCACGGACGTCGGATCCCAAATCTATGCATTTGATATAAAATCTTTCTATCATATGCCTCAACAGAGAAAAACACATTTTAATATGGACGAATCGACAAAAAAATAATTCAACATTATGAACATTGTTTGGAAAAGTCAACTTTTTTTAAAGAAACTTTCTAAATTATGTTTGAAACTTTAAAAAAATGCATTTATTTAATTATTTTTTTTATTTTTTTTTATTTTTTTTTTTTTTTTATTATTGTACACAATATACTTTCCAGTATCCAAATAATTGTTTAGTACACTACTTTGTAATGTTTTTCACTGAAAACGTAGCATTGATGTGTAATTTCCGGAATTTGCCGAGTATCACCGGAATGCCATGCGATAACGTTCCGGAAAGGCATGTGATAACAATCGAAGCATGTGATAAACTTTTCATATCAGCCCGCTAAGCACCAATTCGAAAAATATGAAATATACGTTAATTTAATGCTATTATCATACGGTAAAAATCATATGTTATTTAGTCTAAGTATATGATAAAATCTTTTATTAAGTCGATCAGTGTTCATATCCGTTCATATACCGCCGTCAACCTTTGCGTGATATGTGTAAAGTTTGAAAAATAGGCTTGAACAGGAGTAAAATGTACCTTTACCATACTAGTATATGATATCTGCTGCTGCTGCTAATGTGTTATATTCTTTCGAGTACTGAGGATTAACACACACCAAATTGTGTTGTCGTCTATTAGAAAGAATGTGCCACCTTTGGTTTTTTTTTTTTATAAAACTGGTACTATGTTCGTTTGTCATTTGTTGTGCATGGAAATCTTGCAAGATGGGAAGTTTGTTATTTTATTATCTATCCTCAATTTATGTGTTCGGGTGGCAATTTTTTAGGTTTACAAATTCAATGACTTTTTAGTCTGATATTATTATTAGTTCTTTTTAGTCCGATATTATTATTAGTTCTTTGTATGTGGGAATAGAAGGAAAAGTGATTTTTAAAAAGTGGGAATAGGAGGAAAACACCCATTGCTGTATGAGAACAGCAAATTATATTTCAAGACGGAAGGGTTTTATCAGCGGGGTTTAAAATGCTATTTGATGTGAAAAAAATAATTGCGTTGAACTTGCGCTGTTGTTTTAATTTTCAAAAGTGCTTCTCCTGTCCTTGTTGTTATATGTTCTTTGTGTACGTTTTTGTAAATTAGCCGATTGATATACTGAAAATTTCAGATCAGGCGAGGATCCAATCATTTTGAAAGGGGGAATCTAACCCTCGGAACAAAATCATGATTTTATCAATTTTATCTGAAATATTTCACACTGGACGTAAAGTACACAATGAATCAACAATTTATTCAGTTCAGTCGCACACAGAAAATAATAATACAATGGATTGAAATGAATACTAGTAATTACTGATTTCCCTTTATATTAAATGAACAATTGCGCGATATAAACTGTTTGGGTTCTAAAGAATAGAGAATAAATTAATAGACAAAGAGTGTAAAATAAAAGGCAAAATAACAAACTCAAATCAGGCAAAAGAATTAAAGAATACAGCATATTGGGGTAACATTTTACAAAGAATAGAGAATGATTGGCTAAATTGATAAAAAAAAATGTTTGTATCTCTCAAAGTTTCAATACAAATACTTGTTACAAACCTACTGGAATTTGTATATAAACGATAGTTAAAGATCTAAAATGTATAACAAAAAGTTCTGGGACCGGTTTCACGAAGCTGTCCTATATAAGACATGTCATAAGATATGTATGTCTTAGGACATGTCTTAAGATCCTCTTATGACTATCCTAGGACATATCTCTGACCTCGTCCCGAAGATGTTTTAGGATGATCTTAAAAAAAAATTCCTAAACTTGTCGCAAGTTCTATAAATTTACAAATGGATTGATGGAAAAACATGGATGTATAGACAAATTCATGTCAATGTAGGATGTCTTTCCCATTAATTACTAAACGTATTGGTTAATATAATCAGAAAGTTTACAAAATTATTATGAAAAATAAGTGCAACCGATATAAATAATCTACAAATAATACACCAATATACATAGAAAACTTTAAATATAAAAATTATGAAAAAAGAATAAAATGAAAAAAAACCACCTGTACCAATGAGTTGAATTCAATTTGTCACTGTATTGGTTATAAAATAAGTTAAAGGATAAAATCGTGCATTTGTGATATAAATAAATCAACTGTTCATTGTTAAACAATCATGATATATAATTCGTCAACCTATAAATATTTAGGTATAAGCAGGAAAAGGAGAATAGAAAATTGAAAAGATAATTGGTAAAATTAATATAAATATGAGTGTAATTTGTATAAATAAACGTACGACTATATATCCTAAGACCATCATCAGACACCTCCCATGTAGTCCTAACTTTGTGACCAATTTACAGAGATGTCCTAATTTAGGACCGCTTTGTGAAACCAACTTAGGACTAAGATATGTCGTAAGACCATACTAAGACATGTCTTAGTCCTAAGACAGCTTCGTGAAACTGTCCCCTGGCATTTTGTTATGTAATTCTATACAACAAAATATAATTATGCTTTCTGTGTGTGTGTGCATTAACGGTTTGAATTAAAAGTTCCAGTACTTTTTGTTTTTGAAAAAGTTGTTACTTCTTAATCGATTGTTCGATCAATATGATTTATGATTTATTATAATCTTATTATATAAATCCATGGTTTAATTTATATTCATTTTTGTTATGTAATTATTGAAATTAAATTATTAACGTTCAAAATACCGAAATATAATACATGCCCATCGATATTTTATATATATTTAAATATTCAATTTGACTGAATCACTGAACCAAAAACAGAATGCTTCATATTGGATAAGGGGTCAACAGCGTATATAGTCATCGCTGGGAACGTCATCGCTAAGAACGTTAGTCCACGGAGAGGACGCTAAGGAAAGATAACTGTGTCTGTATTATATATTTGAAATGTGTCATAGTTATCTCGCTTTAAATTAGTTTCCTAAGATTGACTGATCATAACAAAAACTTTTAACATATTTAAAGTAACTTGCATGAATCGAAAAAGATGTTATGTAATATGAAAATTCGAAGAAAAAAAAACAAATATATACTGCGTTTAATTCTTTAAATCTTCATCAAATGCTCTTATTATTATAATAAATATTAGTATAATTGTTATGGTCATTATAATCTCTATTAGGTAACTAAATCGTACCTAATTCGTATGTGCATTCTTTTTTCCGGTAAAATGAGAAACTGCCAATGTTATCTGTATTCGTTTGCATTCACGAGTACATAATCATAAGAATAATTATAACATTCACTGAAATTCAGTACCTATAGTTATATAAATATTTAAGAAAGAATGACCTATACTTATATACAATATTTAAAATATGACCCATGCTTATATAAGCACTAACACATCATCACTCATAATTCATAAATATACCAGCCACACTTAAGTTTTTATATATGCACTCACCATGCCATACAGCACCGTCCCTTGATGCCTCTTGCAGTTCAGCTAGATATATTTAGCCTACTCACAGTATTCTTTTTTGTTACTTTCTAGAGGTTTGCCTGAGATAAAGGTTTTATATATATACTGATATGTGAAAACTATTGTTTCTTATTTGTGTTTGTGACTATGTATACTGTATAATTGTTTATATTTGTAAAAGAATTTCGATAATATTACAATGATATCATATTATGCTCCTTGTGAGCCCATTTTATGGAAATAAAGCATCATAGAACTGACATCATTTGGTGCACATGTAGTTTATCGTTATATATACGCATGGATTGTTGGATAAATTGCATATTAAAGTGGGTGTGAGATATTTATATATGATACGTAGATCATACCCCAAATCAATATACAGTTACCAAACGTAAATGCATTTTAATATAGGATGTCATTAAAAAGGAGGGTCATTTTTATATAAAATCTCGCAAAATTATGACCCATATTTTTGGCACATCCCCGTATACCCAATAATAGGAAGTTACCCCCCCCCCCCGTGACTTAGTCAGTCACAAACATATCAGATCATATCATAAAACAATGTAAAAGTCCGAAAGATTTTTTCGCGTTTCAAGGTGAGTGAATTTGTAGAGTTTATACACCAATGAATTCTTTTTAAAAAGGCGTTTAATCCTTTAATATTTCATTTGTATTTTTTTTATGATAGAAACTATAATTTATTTATTCTTACAATTTGTATATATATTTTGTACTATACAAATCCTTGTTTTTACAAAAATAATATAAAATTTAAATGCGAAATACTAACATTGTTGTAGGCGAGATAACTCGACATATATATAACTACTATCAGTTGACTGTCCTGATCGGAGATCATTAGGCTGTTGACCACTGTTGTCATATTGTGTGCTTCATTGACCATGAAGGATGACCTTGGTGATCTTTCTACATTAATCTACTTATGATTAACCTGATATGATATATTAGTGATAGCCTAAGTTAAAGAGGTAAATTAAATGCATTCTTTTAACTGGATAGCGACTGTAAGTATACTTTTTTTGTGCCAAATTTAAGAAATACACGCGTATACTGCCATTATTTACTGGGAGTGGCAAGTTTTTACACAACTTCTTCAGTTCTTGGTTGCTCGTCGTCTGCATGCATGCACACGTAACAATTAAATAAACTTTTTTTACATGAACAAAAATGTCAAAACTTGATAATAGTTTAGTGTAGTTGTATAAAAAACAGTCGCATATTGGGATTCGTGATTGGATTGTTGCTATTAATAAACATGAACTGAAAGCGAAATTAATAGGGTTACACTAAAGACTGGAACGCGTACCTGAAATGACTCGAAAGTATATAAATAGAGGAAATACTTTTAAATTTGCATTCGTTCGTTTAAAGGAAAAGTATTAAAATCGAAATACAATAATTGAAAATGCGCCAAAAACTAGGAGCTGAATGAGAATAATATGGAAAGGCCTGAATGGAATTATAATTATACGGTTAGACTTATTTAATCGTACACATTTTTTGTTGTAATATTTATTGTTTATAAGATTTCTAAATTCTTACGAATTTGGATTAAAAAAAAAATGCTTCATTTTAAACATCTTTAAAAGAAAACATATTTTGAAAGGAATTGAGGACCGGAATTGACCAGATATACGATCATAGAATTAGAAGCTGATATTTTCAAAATAATAATTATAGATGTATCGAAACTTGAATAAGCAAAAAAAATATCACCACGACAAGATCTTATTTTAAGTCAATATGGAGGAACTCCTTAATGAAATCAAATGTTCACCTCCAAGGTTTTCATCTTCAAATATTCCACGGCAGATAAAACATTATTTATGTTGTTTTTATTGCAGGAAATGGAGAAAGTTGAATGTGAACCATGTAAAACCCGCGACAAAAAACACGAATCAACTCATTGGTGTGTTTTTTGTGAAGAGTCTTTTTGTTCAGACTGCACAGAAAACCATCATGCCCAGAAAATATCGCGAGACCATGAACTCGTCGATATCAACAGAAAGCCGATGCATACACATATCGCAAACCAATGCTGTTTCAAACACGAAAACTTGCCATTTGAGTATTTTTGTATCGATCATGATGTTCTTTCTTGTAAAGAATGTCTTGCAGAAAGTCATCGCTCTTGTCATAAAGTAGTGTCTGTTGATGCGGTATCTAAAGGTGCCAAGCAGTCTCACTCATTTATAGATGCCTTGGAACTTGTGGGTGAATTAGTAGAGACAACACATACCATTGTCATTGACAGAGAGAGTTTTATTGAAAACTTTGAAAAAGAGGCCAATTCAGTCAAAAATGCAATAAGGGAGTTGAAGAAAGAAGCAATTGGTCATATTGAATCACTAGAAAAGTCACTACTTTCTGACATTGATTTAAAAAAAGACAAAATAATGCAAAAGTCAAAGACAACTATTATTGAAGCCGAAGATGTTGGAAAGATAGCAAAAGACAAAAAAGTTGTCTTTGATCTTGTAGATAAACATGGTTCCGAGAAGCAAGCATTTCTTTTTGCGCATGCGTACACACAAGACCTGACAGATCTCAAGAAAAAGATAACTGGTATGAAAGGGCAGTCGACAAATGCTACAATTAAACTGACTCCAGAGAGGTTACAGGAAACTATACAATCTATCGGGTCAATAGAACTTAACGAAGTACCTTCTGCCCTAACGCCATGTGAGAAGCCTAAGAATTTGCCACAATTTGTTCATAAAAGTGATTTTATCATAAAGGACGATCATAGTGTTAACGGCATCACAGTAAATGATAATGATGAAGTACTCATAGTTGATGGTAGAAGAACTGGTGGAATATTAGTATACGATAATAAGGATATCTTCAAGTACCGAATCGATACTAAATATAGACCGTGGGATATTGCTTTTATCTCAAGTATAAATGAAGCCGTTGTGACATCGCACCATGACGATTTCCTACAATTTGTTGACTTTAAAGAAAAGAGCATATCAAGAACCGTAACTGTTGAAGGAATTCACCAAGGAGGAGTTGCGGTCTCAAATGAAAACATATTTGTTGGAACCAGAGGTAACATTAAAATTCTGGATCTTCAAGGAAAATTTATTCGTTTAATAGAAGCACATCGTAGGAAACTAACTTGGTTCATTACTTTGGATAAAACTGGAAACATCTATTACACCGACAGAAAAGTCTTGAGTTGTATTAGAAGCGATGGTACAGAAGTTTATACATACTCCGCACCAGATGACGATACTCTGTGGCAGCTAGCAGTTGACAACAATGGTTACGTTTACGTTTGTGTAGATTCGAAAGGTATATATAGACTGAAGCCGGATGGAACATTCTTGGACGTCGTAGAAAGTTATGAAGAGTCGCTTTCCTATACTGCTATTTGCTTTAATAATGCCTGCACAAAAATGGTCCTATACCGATGCAGTAGTTTTTCTGTTTTTGAACAGAAATAGTTCCAAACATGTCTGTGTTTCCTATAAAAAAAACATTAAAAAGATGATCAAGTAGTTGAAGAGTTTTTTGTTGTTATATCATATTTTTGTTTTCGGTTTCTAAAAAGTGAAGGGCTTCATAGCCATAATAGTATAATTTGGATGTTTAGATACTCTATACAATATATACTTTTATCTTCCAGATGTAAACACAGAAAATATTAATAACTTTATAGCTGACTATGCAGTATTGGCTTTGCTCATTGTTGAATACCTATAGTTATTAATTTTTGTGTTATTTGGTCTCTAGTGGTGAGTTTGCATTGGCAATAATACATCTTCCTTTTGTATGTCATTTGCCAATTTGATTGAAATTCAAAATAATTGTAATATAGTAAAAAATGAACTACATTGCATGCCATTGTAGTAAACGTAAAAGTTCGCCATTGAACCCGGTCGCTATAAGAAGATACGGTGTGCCTACAATGTATGCTGCAACTTGAAGAATAATTTAAATTTCATTTTTGAAATAAATTGTGTCTGAACCTTGATAGCTCTAGTGCCAATAGTAAACAATGGTAAAGTTCATAAGAAGTTATGAGGCTGCTTTTAAAAACTACCTTATTTTTTTATTTTAGTTCAGATGTATTTTTATGTCAATATTAACTTATCATTTATAGTATAATCAATATTTATTCAGAAAAAAAATTAAAAATACCAATTACATTATACGATTCAAGGATTAGAAATTGTAGTTAAGTCTTTAAGAATTGTTATGTGAATCTCTTAGTTTTCAATATATAGTTTTGTTCAATAAAAACTTTGTTGCATATATCTGAAATGTTCGGATTACGAACACCAAATTTAACAATTGAACAAAATAGGCAAGTTAAATTAGAATGTCATGATCAGTTGAAATGAGTGAGTTTCAGTAACGGATATTACAGTGATTTTAATCTCTTAGTAAAGTTCCAAATTTCTAAATAAAACGAACTCATATTGCTTGGAATGTCTCTAATTGGTCAGTTTCTAGTGGGATATTGTCCGAATTGTAGGATAGTAAGTTATAAAAAAAGTTCTGCATCAGACATGTTTGCTACGGAGATACTGAAAGTTATTGCATTTATATTTATAATTTCGCACCATGCAAAAGATAACAGGGTTTTTGTCGAGATAGTCACATGAGCGAGAACTTGTGGATCCAAAAACATTTGACCACACCTGTAACAGAGAATGTATTGCCCATTGGCATTGTCTCTTACTAAACAGCAAACAGAAATCAAATAATGTGCATATTTTCGTAGGGTTGGATGCTTCAATGCTATGTAGTCCATGCAGAGTGAGGTACATATGTTTTTTGGTCGTTTTAAAAGCAAAAAAGTCATCATCAAAATACACAATACGCTTCCATGCTAGACAGTGGCGGATCAGGGGGGGGGGGGGGGAGGGTCCGGGGGTTGTAACCCCCTTTTTATTGGACGATCAATGCATTTGAATGGAGACATATGATTGGAACCCCCCTTTTATCCTGGGTTGGAAACCCTCCTTTTTAAAATGGCTGGCTCCGCCCCTGCTAGAGTTGTTCCAGTAGGAAAAAGTCCGGTTTCACAGAAATTATCAAAATTTGTCGATAACTCATGATATTTCACGTAGTACTACTACTCATAGTACTGATGTATAATTCATGACCTTGTCTACTGTCCTCGTATAATTCTTATTTGTCCAGAATGGAATAATGTTACTACATAGAAAGTTTTGGTGTTAAACAATAGAAACGAAATATTGAAAAAAATTGGGTTTTATTGTAAAGTCGAACTGTCGATGGGATAAAAAAATATTCAAATAAAAGAAAACGGTTCAAATAATTAGAATTTATCTTGATTTAACTTAGTAACCAACCAACGAATATTTTGGAAAAGTGCCGAAACACCGTCATAAAGTTTTATTTCAAAAATTGATTGGGTTGATATGTATTATTTATGCCCAACCAAGACGAGAAACCATTATCAAAGGAAAATTTATCGAAATATTCCCTGGCAAAGATGTAGTTAAAAACAATTTAATTTTTGAATGTTTTAAAATGTCTAGGTTAGTCTTTTTTTTTTAAAAACTACCATTATGCTGAGTTCACACGTAATTCGAATTCGATTCGCATTAACTAATTCGAATTAGTTTAATTCGCATTCGGAACGCTTTACGTCCTTACGTCAATTCTAATGCGAATTGCAATGCGCGTCAAATTCGCTTTACTGTCCTAATTGCGTTAACTTTTAATTCGTATTAACAAAAACGTTTTTCAAATGCGAATTGGATAATTCGAATTAGCCAATTCGAATTAATTCGAATAAATAAAAGAGTGTGTGAACGCGATTAGCGAATTCGATTCGCATTCGATTCGAATTAAATGTACGTGTGAACGAGGCATACATCATTCTTGAAAGTCTATTTTCTGCATAAAGACAAGCGGAGTACAGTTTCCATTTTTCATTCCGTGAATCGCATAAACATGTTTGTAGAGTTCTTGGCATTATTTGAATATTCCACACATAAAGTCTGAAACATACCACAATCTTTTCAAACAAAATATCCAGCAACCTTAATATACAATTATTAACAACCAATTTTGAAAAAACAGTAACCACTTAGGTTGTCGTATGTGTAAAATCTATAAATCCGTTTTTCATTAATTTTATAGATAAAAAGCGCAAATCTCCCTTCAACTTCACATAGGTGTATCAAATTATAAAGCGCAAATGTCCATAGTTTGTGAGCGCAAATGTCGTTGGCATACCGCAGTCCCACTAGGCCACGATCACACTACGATATGTGAATAAAATGAAACTTTTGATGGTCGTAGCGCGATGATGCAGATCGCAGTAAGGTCGTAGTACGGTCGTGGTGAGGTCTTCAAGATCGTGATGAGCGTGGTCAACTTTGAACATGTTCTAAACAATCGTGGTGCGGTCGTGGAGAAATCAGGTCGTAGTAGAAGCGTAGTGAGAGCGCGGTACGGTCGTGATAAGATCGCAAAGGTCACTGTACCATCGTAGCGAGAGCGTAGCGAAAGCGTGATTCTATTCGGATAGACTTCGCTACGCTCTCACAGCGACGTTATCACCTCACTACGACCATTACGTTCTCATCGCGACCTAACTACGCTTCCACTACGACTATACCACGTTTACACTACGCTGTTCAAGACCATAGAACGATTCTAACACGCCCATGTCGTCCTCATCACGCTCTTCTTACGACCTTACTACGTTCATACTACGACAATCATGCACATTATCATTTTCACATGAAATACATAAAAGCTCTCTAAATTTTGTTTGTATGTACATGTAATTTGGACCTCTTGTCCTTTTTATCCAACGGTTCAACCATGCTTGACACATCTGTGTCATCCCTGCTATCGTTCACTAAAACATCATCATTTGAGCTTGATGGACCAGCAATAAATTCTGGTTGGATTTGTTGATTAGTCATCTCTACTGGATCATGATTCGTTACTATCAGATCTGCCTCTGCCGCTGCCTCTACCCCTACCACTACGCACACGAGTTCAGGTAGATTTTTGTTGCATGACTACGTTGTTTCCGAGAAACTTTACGCATCAATGAGAAATAGAAGGAATGATACAGTATTTATATGGAACACGATGTTGACGATATATTACAGGGAGTGTAGTAAGATCTCAGTATATGAACGTGGTACGGTCGTGGTATAATCGCAGTAAAAGCGTGGTAAGATCGTGTTGCAATCAGATAAATCGTGGTATGGTCGTAGTGAGGACGTGATGAGCGTGGAAAGATCGAGATTATCGTAGTGAGGTCGCAGAATAAACGTGGTATAAACGTAGCGGGATCGTTGTAGAAGCGTAATGAGGACATAGTAGCATCGTGAAAGCAACGAAACTTTACATTTTCATGCCGCTCATACCACGACCTTACCACGATCTGAATTCATTTTAGATCGCGGTGAGCGTGGTGCGATCGTGGTCTAGTGGGACTGGGGCTTTAAACAAGTATAAAAGCGGAAAAGACCTGTGCCCTGCTTAAAGGACGGGTCGTGCATAGTCAGAGCTACATGAAAAGGATATACTACTAGTATTATAATTCGTTTTTGTCCGATTTATTAATCGATATAAGAAGATGTGGTACGATTGCCAATGAAACAACTTTCCGTCCAAGTAACAATTTGTAAAAATTAACCATCATATATAGGTCAAAGTACGGTCTTCAACACGGAGCATTGGATTACAACGAATAGCAAGCTACAAAAGGCCCAACAAATGACTAGTTTAAAACCATTAAAACGGAAAAACGAACGGTTTCATCTATATACAAACGAGAAACACTTACATTGTACCAACCCCACCAACAAACGACAACCACTGAACATCAGGTTAGCCTCATTTTACATACATGTAGTGGTGGCATTATATATCATATCAGCTTTTTTTTCATAATAATTTTATTTTAATTATAAGTTTGCTTTTGATTTTTCCTATGACAATGATTTTAACAGATTTTGACTGGACACAGTGGAACATCTATATAGATACGACTACACCAAGCAGAAATGATTTCTTCGCCAGTCTGAATTGTATACACATTTGGACCCCTTTTCTGAAATGTTTTATTCGAAATACATTTATATAAACAGAACATATGTTTTGTTATAAAACTTTAATTAAGTTATTTTTATTGAAAATAAACAGTTATTTTGCGTTTCTTTCTTATTCAGATAAAGCTATTATTTTAAAACAAAACCAAAACCCCAATTCTTTATAGATTTTAATGAATGAGTTGTAATCTTATACCAATAATAATTTATAAAGTCATCCAAGGAAAATTAAGGAAATGTCTGGTATCAATCATATAACCGAAACAGGCTTCAAAACGTGGTATTAACAGTCCATAAGCAGCGGTATTGACTTAGAATTTATATTAAAAAAAAGGGGAAAACAAAAATAAAAGGAGAAAAAAGATATCTTGCACATGACATGCTAACGAGCTATATGACCAAGAGGTATCTTACAACAAAAATACTACTAAAGTAGCATTTGTCTGAAAAAGATTTAGAAATAAAAATTATGATTAACGAGAAGGACGGACTACTCAGCTCAGACCAATTGACTGAACGCTATATATAGAAACAATGCTTATCCAATGTATTTGTTCCATTCAGAGAGCCAAAACATGAATCTGGTCAAATTAAAAAGGCAGTTGTATTTTACAAAATCTTTAAACATACAAGTACACACCCGTGATATCGCGGGTCCGTGACTGAATTAAAGTATATAACTATGCCTAAGCCTTATTTTAGTAATTGGTATTGTCATCTGATAAGTCATGTCGATTATAAGATACACAATTTTCTCTGCTTTCAAATCTTTCTGTTTGAACCCGTCGACCTGGAACTTATCAGTTATTGGAAATATTAATTATTTGGAAAACAAAAGGTCCTGGCTATCCAGGAATGGAGTATTTTTTAATCAACAGCATTGTCCTATATTAGTTATCTTAGAAAGTCTTGCTGATTGCTGAATAAAACTACAATAGGGAACAATTTGACAATGATTGAATTAAGTAGTGTCAGTCCTTTGATTATGACCCGTGTATATAGCAAAATCCTAAATACACCGTTTGGTGGTGCGCCTGTCAAATGCGGAACGTACAGATAAGGTAATAGCTGAATATACTATTTGTATCGGTATCGGATTCGACCTGGAACTTGTTAATTATTGGCAATATTAATTATGCTGAAAACAAAAAGGTCTGGAGTGGTATAATTTTTAATCTACACCATTGTCCTATATTAGTTATATATAGAGTTGAATTCTGTGATTTGTCGTTTTTACCCGATGACGACTGACAAATTGGACCTCGTAATTTTAGTATTATAGATTATATACTTTTCTTTATATATCTACATGTTTTTAAATCATTCTATATATTTCCATCCAAAAAATACTTCTAAGCATTCCGCTGTTGTAAACGAGACAAGAACCTATCGTAGATTTAAAAACATTTTCGATATAAAAAAAAAACCCGGTTTTGTTTAACTGCAAATGAAAAGTTGATTGATAGATATATTTGGTGCTTAACGCCTCTATCAAAAATGTTATATTTTTTTGGGCGGCCACTTATTTTGGTGAAATAAGCCGGAGGTCATCGATTGAAGCACCGACAACTAAAGAATAATTCGCTTGACGTTTACGCTTGAAAGATTTGTTCTACAATAGGGACAAGAAAAACATTGAAAAAGCCGGATTAACATATTCAGATACTGACACAAATGAAGAAGTCACACCCATCCAAAAATTTAGGAAAAAAGGTTCATGGAAACCACCAAAGAGTAAAAACGATAACTTGGAGTCATTTATTAACTACGTGAGGTCTGAAATAAAGCCCTGTATAACAAATAAAGGAAATTGTAATTTATCCAAGTCAGAAAGCATCGCTTTGAAAGCGTCAAAAGAAGAAGAGGATATTGTCATAAAACCTGCCGACAAAGGGGCGTTATGGTTGTCATGAATAAAACAGATAACAAAGCAGAGGGGAATCCCAAACTTTCAAACTTCATTTTATTTTATAAACAATTAACCACAGACCCAACACTAAATACTTTTCGAAGGATCAACACCATCCTTCAAGAGATGTTCGACCAAAAGCATGATAGACAATGACACCTTTGATTATCTTCGACCTCTTGAGAACGAAGTAAAGACTAGAAGATTCTATATGTTGCCTAAAATATACAAAACGGGCAATCCAGGTCGACCAATTGTTTCAGCGAAAAGTCACCCAACTGAAAAGATATCAGGATTTGTAGACCATCATCTAAGACTTCATGTGAAAGAACTACCCTTTTACATTCAGGATATAAAAAAAAAGTAAAATCACAAAAATACTGAACTTAGAGGAAAATATAATCGGAAAGTCCATAATCACATGACAAAATCAAATAACAAAACACATAAAAAACGAATGGACAAGAACTGTCATATTCCTGACTTGGTACAGGCATTTTCAAATTTCATATGACTGATTATCTAAAGAAAATGGAAAGCCTCTATACTCCACGAAACTATACTATACTTCCATCCATGGACGTGTCTTCTTTATATGCAGCGTGTGAAGAGGCATGGAACACTCTTAGTGAAAAAAATCCTCCAACGGAGTGCTTTGTTACATTTCTGAAACTTGTGCTGGAGAACAACAACTTCTCTTTCAATGACAAACACTATCGCCAGGTAGACAGCACTAGTACGGGCATACAAATGTCCCCGTCATTTGCCAACATATTTATGGGCCAACTTTAAAAACACCTCTTAGCTAGTGCTCCATACCAGCCCTTATCATGGTTTCGGTTAATTGACGATATTGATTTTAAATGGACAGATTCGCAATACCATCTTAACGAATTTATAAAACAGTGTAACTCTTTCCACCATTCAATAAAGTTTACGTATGAATCATCTATGGAGAAAATAAACTTCCTCGATACTATGTGTTACATCCAGAACGGAACCATTATAACGGACCTTCATACCAAAAAACCGGACACACATCAATTCCTTTATCATCAAAGTTGCCATCCTAAACACAGCTCCCGTGGTATCTCAATCAGTCAGGCATTGCGAATCTAGAGAATATGCTCTACCGAAAATAAGCAAAATGCTACACTTGGACAACTACGTAAACATCTAGATGTTTAAGGATACAATAACAACATCATTGACACAGTTTTCGAAAGAGCAAACAGAACTAGTCGACAAGAACTCCTAAAGTACAAGGATAACAGTAAAACAGTCAACAGAATACCTCTTGTACTCACTTACCATCCTGATTTTAAAAATGTGTCATCAATTGTTCAAAAGTATGGGAAATTATAGAAAATGACTCAAATCTAAAGAAAGTATTTTCCTCGTCACCAGTCATGGCCTTCAGAAGACCTAAACAATCCGTGAAAAATTAATGACATCTTTATTAGCAAAGCAGCCTACTCCGCCTCCCAGTTCCTACAAACAATTTTGTCGATGGAAGTGTTTATTTTGTAAAACTGCCAATACAAGTAGTTCTTTAATCAACTCCGTTACTAAACAAAATTATATCATTTACTCAAATTCCAACTGTAAAAAGGAGAACTCAATTTATATATTAACATGTGACACTTGTATGTGGGAGAAACAATGGACAAATTCAATATCGACTCAATAACCATCGTTCATAGTACAAAACCAGCAAAATATGTCCTCTCACAATACATCTTCGTTCAAAGATATATCCTTTTGATAATGTTACTTTCCAAATCATAGAAGTCAACACTGAGTGGGATACCACGGCGAGAAGTAGAAGAGAAAACAACTTTTGAATCCACAAGCTCCACACTTTAGAACCTGGTGGTCTTACTGAAAAAGACGAGAAAAGATAAAGGAAAGATAAAGAATAATTTAATTCACAGCATCGTTCTGTTTATCCTGTAAAATTGGTCAATGGACGTTGCTAACTTCAACCACCACGTTTGTAAATAATCTTGAATTTCATCCAAATTCTGTATTATTTTCAGGGCAGCTAAATTCAAGTGCAACATGTACATTGAGCTGCAAAAGTTTCTTATCATCTACATCCGATTTCATCTGAATAGATGCACGCTTGATAAAGCTAGTTTGTCTAGCGAAATATTGGTTTAGTTTTATCATTTTGTAAATATTTTAAACATTCTAATATTTACATACTCTATAGTGTGTTAAAATTACATAGTTAGACAATCTATATATTGTTTGTATCATGTAAAAACAACTCAATCGACGAGTCGTTGACTCATGTTTAATATTTAACAGAGCCTCGTTGGTATATATTATACAGATAAAGAGTTACATGTATGTGTTTTTAAAGTCATGCACTTGACATGTAATGTTAGCGGTTGACTCAATAACCAATTTTATTTGCTAATTGAAAATTAAACAGATTAAAATAATTTAAGACAGCAGAGAAGATAATTCTGTTTTAATTGGTTATTTGTAACCGACTTAAATAAAAGAGTCAGCTTTTAATACTGTAAATGTATGATGTCTCTAGTCTGGTCAAAGGGTCAGAGTGTCCTACTTAATTAAACGATAAATTGTTGAAATTAGATAACATGTTTTAACGTGCAGAGAAATTTCACTTATGACCAATGCATGATTGGATATCATCTTTCTTATTGGTCAATGATCTTGCGCAGGGGTGGATCCAGGATTTCTGATTAGGGGGGGCGCAATGTTAAAATTTCGCCGAGCGGAGCGAGGCGAAAATCTTTTTGAGGTATAATTATCGAAATTATTAGAATATTCTTCTAAAGAGGGTGCAATGTAGATATCTTGCATGGCAAGCAAAACGTGGCGAATATTTTGTGTTAAAATAAGCGAGAAATTAAAGTTTCAAGCTAAAACCGCATAAATCCACCCCTGTCAATCTACAATCACCATAATTAACAAGAAATGTGCGAGTTTCAATTCATTGACTCAACAATAGCTCAACTGACCAACATTAGATTAAAAAAAAAACGGTCTACTTTTGCCAGCGATTTTTTATTATTATTATTTTTTGTTGTTTTCGGAGGTCGTGCCAAACTTTTTATGTACATTTTTTTTTACAGCAAACCACTAAATTCAAAATGAGATCTTTATTTTCATGGGATCCTATATGTAATACGGAAATACGAGTTGGAGCCTTGATCGTTTATGCATGCTTCGGCAAACTTTACAGGTTGCAATTAAGTGAGAAACATATATTGATACAGATATATTAAATATTAATACAAATTAATAAAAACTAACCTTTCGCTTGAACCAGTATTTCTATCTTTCATTAAGAAAGAATTTAACCAGTTACCTTGACTGTTTTCTTCGCTGTGCAATGATGAAATACCCAACCCAACCGCGGGTAGGGCACTTTCACCTACTTCGTTGGAAAGTGAGTTAGTGATGTTTTGTAGTTTCGATTATCAAAGAAATTGTTTATAATTTATAAATTGTTTTACTTTAACTGCCAATTAAAGCCTATGATATGTGTCATCAAACGCAGTACCGCGTTTGACACCTTTCTTTGAAGTATACCATATTTATGATAGAACTTATAGATAAACCGTAGGTCAGTATATTAGTAATCACATTGGTTCTGTTAAACTTACTGTTTTATATACTTCTTTGAATGATAAAACAGATTGCAATGCGACGGCATTATTTTTCGTCGTCTGTTCAGATACTTTATTGAGCTGGGGACAACCCATTCTTTGCAAATTTTAGGGGGGGCGCACGCCCGCCACGCCCCCGCCTAAATCCGCCCCTGTTGCGGGTCAGTACGAGTTCACGTGTAAGTGTATTGTGGTGACTTCCTTTTATCATCAGCATTTGATGTGTTAACTTGTGATTCTTATCAAACAATTTGTTCAAAATTATATGTGATTTTGTTTTTTGTTATTTGGATAATTTTGGACTGGAGTTATTTCATTTTAGCTATTTCAGGTAAAATCGAACTATACTTATATTTTTAAGCTATTCTATGCTTACATTTTGAACAAACGTACAGTTAATTATTTTTTTAACATTATTCCATTCGGATAGAGCTCACGATTTAGATTTATGCCAAACATGAGCAGTTGGTCAAATTCATTTCTTTGTCAAAGAGATAGTGGGTCAAATTGATTTTCATGAGGGTGGCGACACTGTGCGTTTGCGATCAAAATGTAATTATTTATCATTTATCTGATGATTAACCTGATGCTGTAATTTTACAGGGGACTGAATCCTTTACAGCATCATTATGTTTGGAGAACGTATATCTGCCTTATTTTTTGTAAGATACATGATTCGTTTAAATTTAACTACAATTAAAAATTGGATTATTGTATAACGATAATAATACCATATATGATAGAATGCAAAATTATACACTTATAATTTATACGATGTTATTAACGGTTCCATACATTTTAAGTACTCTTATATGAAAGAGCAAGACAGTTTAAGTTTTAATGCTAAGCTATTGTGTTACAAACCCATTTGCCTTACTTGTTTGGGTAAGGTTGACGATATTTCAATTGGTGCAGTGAACTTGACTGCTTGTACGTACGACCTCTGTGTATGTGCTTTTTCAATTACGTTTTATGTAGAGTTCATTGTTTTATGCTATGTCACGAAACTCATGCTACTTTCGTAAATCTCGTCACGGCAGTTTGCTTTGAGCTTATTATAATTTTGCAAGTTAGCCTTATCGCTATAATTGTTAGTATTTTAATTTACGGAGTGTCTATTCGTCCGGCCATCCGTCTGCAGATGCGCAAATCTTCGATATCAATAAAAGTGTCATGTGACGCGGAAAGTGTCCCGGATGAGGTGTCGGATAACACACGCGCGTATGCAATGGACGTTTTGAGAATTGGAGATCGTGATTTATATTTAGAGATGTCATAGAGAAAACCAGAGAGAATGTGATTGCTTTAAATAAATGTCTATAGGAGTGATTCCAGAACAATAGCGTATACATGTTAACTGTGAGGAATAAGCCTGAAATCAAAGTGAAATTGATGATTTACCCCCATTTACCTTATGGACGCATTCGGAAAAAAGTACTATATCAAACTTGCTTGGATGCATTATTTTCAGTTATACTACAACGGAGATATATGAACATACTGATATGCCTGGACTGGGAATAAGACACCAAGGTTGGGGAATCCCCCCTTTTTTCTGTTATATCTAATACACATTTTTTTCTAAAAAAATCTTATCGAAAACACAATCCTACTTTTGGGGACAGGTTACACGTGCCTGACCTTTTCTCTAATTTCCTATGAAATAAAAATCGCCGAACAATTTAAATGAAGGATCGTGCATATTCATATGAGGACCTTACTTTAACCAAACTTCACAGAAACAATAAATTCAGGATTTTTTGGATTCAAAGATGAAGCTAATAATGATTGGCTCGACTATTTGCTTTACAGGAAATTCATAGGCAGAAGAACAAAAGAGAGCATCATTTCTGCCCTCCCTAACCCAAGTTCCTTTAGAATATTAGAACAAAAAAATCTGAATCAAATGTATAGTTTTTTTTAATTATTAGAATGAGATCTTTTTCATAAAATGATGTTAGCTAATATATTTTGAAACAACTCGTGCTTTATTTAAAACCTTCAAAACACGATGTTATATCTTCATCATTATATTTTTGGCCGAACAAATAGCGAAAACCCGTACAAATGCTATTTGTCCGGCTTGCCGGATGAATAGACATTTTTGACTATTCGTCCGGCTAGCCGGACGAATAGCCACTGCCTTTAATTTATGCAAGTGTACCTTGTTTGCTTTATGTAATCGGTATAAAAAGGATATGTCTCTTACCTATATCGCAACCCAGTGCTTATTTATTACGAACCAATTTACCTGTCTTTGCCTGTTTGGGTAATGTGGACAATATTTAAAAGTTCGCAGAGGGCGTGGTTGCTTGTACTTATGTCCTCTGTGTATTATTTTTCTCAGAGGTTGTGGTAGCTTGGTCTATGACCTCTGTGTATTTACTTTTGCAAATATTGTAGTATGTAGTGGGTATTGTTTTATGCTTCGTCATGAAACTCATGCTGCTTTGGTTTTGCAGAGGTCGTAGTAGCTTGGTCTATGATCTCTGTATTGTTTTATGCTTCGTCATGAAACTCATGCTACTCTTTCAGAAGTCGTAGTAGCTTGGTCTATGACCTCTGTGTATTTGCTTTTGTAAAGTTAATATGTAGTGGGTTTTGTTTTATGCTTCGTCATGAAACGCATGTTATATTTTTACAGAGGTCGTAGTAGCTTGGTCTATGATCTCTGTATTGTTTTATGCTTCGTCATGAAACTCATGCTAAACTACTTTTAATTATTTTTTCGTCATGGTGATTGGTTTGGAATAAATTAATTTTGTAATCAATTCTTTAGCTACATACAAAATTGCCAGTATTTTGAGACATGTAGCCAGATTTACATGTTTGTCAGTTTGTAATACATGTTTTTAATGTATTATTTTATTTATCTTTACTAGTATAATTCATGTACATGATATAGTTTGGGATGCGATGAACGTAATTGATAATTTTTATGCCGATACTTATGCACTGTAAGGTCGTTCGCTTTTTTTCTATATACTAGATTTATTAATAAACATAACATTGGACAAGTCATATGTATATATATATATATATATATATATATATATATATATACTGATGATATTTTAAAGTTCATACTCTTCATTTAATACATGATAAAAACATCTTTTCTGTTTATTGGTTGATTATTAAAGAAGAGAAACTATCATGATTATTTAATTATCGCATATTATTCCTTAACATTTGTTATGTTTGTGGTCCTTGAGTAAGACCAAGTTTGTTTTTTAATGGGAATTAAATTTCATCCATTATTTTATATTCTTTTGTTTTTGGATATTTCATGCCTTAACTATGGACGAAGAGCGCTAAGAATGGTATTCATCTACGAAAGAACTTTCCCCATTGAAGGACATGTGCAATAAAGCGTGATATCAACAACTTACATATACTTGCATTTGTCAGCGAGATGTCATAAGTCCGATAATACAAACATACGAATATTGATGGGTTGCTGTTTCACTGACATTAATGACACATACCTAATTTAGATTCGAATTTTGATCCAGAAGTGCGAGTCGTATCAACATTGACTAACCAAGGCCAAATTTTACTGTTTTATAAATACAAATTTACAAAATACGACTTCGATCAGCATTTTGATACACAACATGACAACTAGACCCTAGTTACAATGAAAGCTCAAAGCACCTATTGTTATTCCACCATCTCTTTAAAGTTGACTATGTCGTTAATTGTCCAGGACTCTCGTTACTTAATTACAGCACTTAGTTTTAGAGGAAGGAAAATAAAACAAACAAAGACTTCTGCCGCAGTTCATGGATGGAATGGTCCTATTAGTATCCGTGATTCAAGGATTGAAGTCAAATACGTTTATGGAATTTTACAGCTAAAAAGAATAAATTTAGTATCAGAACTTTATACTTCAGCTGTTGCTGGTCAGTATTACCTGACAAAACATTATGATCTTTATTTCATACCATTACAACTGTCTTGTTTTGGGTCAGTATTGCCTGCCAAAACATTTTATGATCTTTATTTCATATAATTACAACTGTTTTGTTTTGGGTCAGCATTGCTTGCCAAAACATTTTATTATCTTTATTTCTTATAATTACAACTGTCTTGTTTTGGGCCAGCATTGCCTGCCAAAACGTTTAATAATATTTATTCCTTATAATTACAACTGTACATGTCTTGTTTTGGGTCAGCATTGCCTGCCAAAACGTTTTATGATCTTTATTTCTTATAATTACAACTGTCTTGTTTTGGGTCAGCATTGCCTGCCAAAACATTTTATGATTTTTATTTCATATAATTACAACTGTCTTGTTTTGGGTCAGCATTGGCTGCCAAAACATTTTATGATCTTTATTTCTTATAATTACAACTGTCTTGTTTTGGGTCAGCATTGCCTGCCAAAACGTTTTATGATCTTTATTTCTTATAATTACAACTGTCTTGTTTTGGGTCAGCATTGCCTGCCAAAACATTTTATGATTTTATTTCATATAATTACAACTGTCTTGTTTTGGGCCAGCATTGGCTGCCAAAACGGTTTTTATCTTTATTTCACATAATTTCAACCGTATCTAGTTTTGGGTCAGTATAGCCTGCTTAAACGTTTGTGATCTTTATTTCATACGATTTGTGTTTTTATTGCCGCCCTCCTGTCGATGCTGTCTTTACACATTGTCGGGGTGTCAATGGGATCATTCGAAAGGCTACCTTAAAATTACTTTTTAATTTCATGGCTCGGTTTAACTTCCTGTTTGTATACATGAATAGTTCGTAAATCATGTTATGGTTTTTAATGTTGCCTATCTAATTCATATTAATTATTCAAATTATATATATAAAAAGACTTGATGGTTTATTCCAATGTTGTCGAAATGATATGGTCTTTAGAGGTAAATCCATCACAAACCAAAGTTTTTATATTTAACTAAACTGGTTATTAACTAAATTGAATTTTTCTTTTGGTTAAATGTTTATAGTATGTGTCAAAAGCTATAAATATTTACTCGGTTAAAACTTACATCTTTTAACTTTTATCGCAATTAAGGTACAAACAAAATATATATGAAACATCACTTAAAGCTGGAATATTATATTTTTCATTTAACAACTTTATATACTACCATACAATACAAACCTTTTAAATGTATTGCATTGGAATAACAGTTTGTTAAAATAAGTTCTGTAGCATGCGAGGAAGAAATGAATTTATTTTATGTAAGTTTTAAGTAAGTTTGGTGTATTCCCCCTTTTTTATAGTGATATTATCGATATAAATTAATACTATTGATATTGATGATGTTCACCAGTCATTAAATTTCTAAAAAGCTGTATTTTAAAAATTGTGACTAAAACTTTTCTTTTTACCGTATCATGAGTTACGAAAATTATTTCTATAGTCTCATATCAATTCGGATGACAACAAAAATAACTGAGAGCTAAAAAAGGTTTACACTAAATACTTATTTACTAATTTCAATTTAAAAACTTTAACCCTATGGAATTCACCCCGCCACATTATGTATGTATGTGCCTGTTCCAAGCTAGGAGCCTGTAGTTCAGTGGTTGTCGTTTGTTTATGTGTTACATTTAAGTTTTTCGTTCATTTTTTTTTATATAAATAAGGCCGTTAGTTTTCTCGTTTGAATTGTTTTACATGATCAGTTTGGGGCCTTTTATAGCTGACTATGCAATTATGGGCTTTGCTCATTGTTGAAGGCCGTGCGATGACCTATAGTCGTTAATTTCCGTGTCATTTTGGTCATTGTGGTGAACTGTCTCATTGGCAATCATACTATCTTCTTTTTTATATTTATACATTTTCGATTGAAAAATGTCAAGTGTAATATGAGAATCCTTTACTCATGATCCCTTACAGAAATAGTCAGATATAAAACTTCGTATTTAGGAAGGATCCAGGGCTTCGTAAAAATGTACTTTAGTTTTGTTTGAATTTTCACTGGCCGGAATAAGATTTACACCTTTAGTTATTTTTAAAGTAATATCTTGGTATATGATAATATGAACTTTTAATATTTCTGCTAAATGTGGAAACGTTTTACATAATAAAGTGATATGTGTTTGGTGTACATGTATGTGAATGTATTTTTTTTCAAGTATATATAAATGTATTCACGTCGCCAGAGTCCTCGGGTGGGGGATCCGCTCTTTCAGCCGTAGAGTGGATTTCAGATCCACTCTTTCAGCCTAAGAGTGGATTTGTGGCAGATTTTTCTCCCCACCTTTGCTATTCTTTGTCATTTATTCAATTGACATGATATTAGTTGATGTAATTTCGTATTAATTATGTATTATTATTTCATATTAAATATGAACTTTTATGTCAAATGTTTTATTTGCAAGATGTATTTTTTGCATTTTATGATTTTGAATAAATGACCTTTTTTCGTCAGTTTAGTTTTTATATCATATAGCAAATCAAGCTCAGACTCTGGCATGTGTATACATAGTATGTTTATGGTATCTAGCTGTCTGTCTTAAATCTATAGCGCTTGACTTAAAATATCGGCGTTATCCCTTTGCATTAAAGATGTTGCAAACTGAAATAAATTTAATGTTTTATCCGAAAGCTGCACATTTTGTCAAACTTCTAAAATAACTTGGATGTTGATAAGCGATGTTCTTCATTTTTGGAATACATATTAACGATTTTTCAAAATCTGTCAAATTTTCATATTAGTTATATTTTTGTTGTTGAAAAAGTTAATAATATTGTTCATGTTGTTACACAGAAACGTATCCCATTTCAATGATATATTTTTTAAGACTTTTTATATGATTTTCATTTACGTGACTGCTTATTCACTTACAATAAGAAAATTTGCTCAATTCACCTGATTAACACGATTAACGAAACATGGATCAATGAATGATAAAGAACGACAAATTGGCAATACTTAATATATGTTCCTCTATATTTAGAAATGATCGACCATACATGACAACTGGTAGGTTTGTTGTTTTTCTTTCCTGGTAGCCATATTTAAAATTGATAAAGATTACTAGGTAAGTTTGATAATTTTAATATGCACTGGGAAATAAATATCTATGTCATACCACACAATAATGATTATATATTGTCAGTTTTATTTGTGACATCTATCTATATAGATGAATAAATTATTATTCACCATACAAGTAAACACACATATCTATGGGTTGGGTTTAAATGTAATAGACTTTGAACCTTAGACTAAGTTGGTTCTGTTATTTGACACCCAACAGGTGATACACCATTAATTCCATTTTCAACATATACTTGTAAGAACTATGAATTTAATATTAAAGGACTTTTGATTTTGATCATGTTGATTATGTTGATATTTCTCTTTTTTTTTATGACCTGACAATATTTTTCGATGCACTGACGCTCAGTATAGTAAACGATTAGTGATTTTTAAGTCAGAATCAATGACAAACATGATTTTTCGACTTTTTACTTTTCCAATTTGGCATTAACTTATCACATCAGTTTATACGTTATACTCGTGAATGTTCACTACATACACTGTAAATCTAAGTGTTAATGAATAGAACACTGCTTGAACGCTTTTTTTTGTAAAACTTTATGAATGTGTAATGGTGTTCCAAATGTTTACACTAGTGTTCATCAATTGAATGTGTGGTGTTCAGTTTTTAATGCCTTTGTGTTTCATTTTTGAACACTTGATGTTAGAGACCTTAACATTAGTGTTCAACAATTTAACGTGTCCGAATGTTCAAAATCTTAATACGTCGACGCGTTCAACAGCCATGTAACACTTTTTGAACACACAGAACATGTTTAAAACCAGAAATGTTAAGATCCAGAACACCAGATGTTAACATTCAGAACAGTTGACATAGGTGTTCAAAGGTGGAACATGTTCTCTTTTTTTGGGGGGGTGGGGGGAGGGGGCTGTACAAATTTTTTTTTCGACTTCGGCGAAGAACAATCTATTTTTTTAGCGACAAACCGAAAACAATTTTTTTCTTTCAATTTTAGCATTACATATGAGGATGAAACAAACAATTTTTTTTTCTCAGGGTCCAAAACAAATTTTTTTTTTTCGCCAAAAACTGGAAACAAACTTTTTTTACTCCCCCTTCCCCCCCCCCCCCCCCTGAAAATCAAATGGTTGCTGCCTAAGTCTTGCCGATTATAAATCTGAAATTAAAACGGCAAAATAGCAAAACTCTTAATAATTTAAATCGCTTTTTTACCCAACCCTGTATATTAGGCAAAGTGTTCTTAAAACTTACAAATCAACTCTAGACGTAGAATTGATTTATAAATCAATTTTAGCCGTAGAATTTATAAATCAATTCTGGCCGTAAAATTTATAAAAATCAATTCTGGCCGTAGAATTTATAAAATCAATTTTAGCCGTAGAATTTATAAATCAATTCTGGCCGTAGAATTTATAAAAATCAATTCTAGCCGTAGAATTAGAAATCAATTCTAACCGTAGAACTGTTCTAGAAGTAGAACTGACCAAATATCTGGTCAGTTCTAGCTAGAACTGTCAGGATCAGTTCTAGGGTAGAACTGTCAGGATCAGTTCTAGGTAGAACTGTCCAAATCAGTTCTAGGTAGAACTGACTAAAAGGTGTCAGGCTGACAGTTCTACGTACTGTTCTAGAACAGTTCTCCTGACAGATTTAATGAGAGGTTAGAAGTGATCTCCACTGTAGATACATAATTCTAAAAACCATGTTCATAGAAAATGGAATTCATTACAAAGGATTATACCCGTAATAAGAAATACTGGATTTGTCAAGGACTCGACTTATTTTAACATTTCATTTACTGTCAGTTATCTGTTTTTGTCCATTTCCAATTCCTTGTTATCTGTTATAAGCCAAACCAATTTGCTGTTTTGCTGTTATTGGGACCCCCTTGCCCCCCTCATATATTTTTGTTGTTGAAAAAGTGAATAATATTGTTACACAGGAACTTATCCCATTTTAATGATATATTTTTGAAGACTTTTTATATGATTTTCATTTATGTGACTGCTTATTCAATTACACAAAGAAAATTTGCTTAATTCACCGGATTAATACGATAATCGAAACATGAACCAAACGACAACTTGGCAATACTTAGTATATATGTCTTTCTATATTTAGACATGATCGACCGTGATAGATTTGTTGTTTTTTTCCTTCCTGGTAGCCATATTTAAAATTGATAAAGCTTACTAGGTAAGTTTGATAACTTTAAATAAATATCTATGTCATACCACACAATAATGATTATATATTGTCAGTTTTATTTGTGACATTATTCGTTTTCATCAACTAAGCCGCTATCTATATAGATGAATAAATTATCATTCACCAGACAAGTAAACACACATATCTATGGGTTGGGTTTAAATGTAATAGACTTTGAACCTTATACTAAGTTGGTTCTGTTATTAGACACGCAACAGGTGATATACCATTACATCCATTTTCAACAAATACTCGTAAAAACTATGAATTTAATATTAAGTAATTGCAAGAGACTAATTACTCCAATATTTTTTTTTATTTCAAAGGACTTTTGATTTTCGATTTTCAAACGCCTGTTTGATCATGTTGATCATGTTGATATTTCTCTTTTTTTATCACCTGACAATCTTCTTCGATGCACTGACGCCAGGGCCGTAACTAGCCTCTTCAAATGGTGAGGCAAAATATATCGCCGAACGGAGCGAGGCGAAAAATGTTTGGCGTGGGGACTGGGGGCCGCGGCAAAGTCGAGGTCAGGTGAATCCTGTCTGACGGACATGTAGATTATAGGATCTAATATACAAAATGTAGTTATCCTATAACTCGTGATAAGTGAGTACTTCACATGACAATAAAAACTTCATCCTACAATCAGCCAACTATTATACAAAAAACTTGTTCACAAATGCACAAATAATAATTTTTTGTATTATTTGTACTTGTACAAATAAAATCTCCTGTTACCCCGCTTATATCTTGAGCAAGCGATAATATGGGTTGTCTTTATGAGTATCAATTCATTTTTGGCTCTTCTTCGAGGTCTATGTTTGAACAAAAGTTTCAAGTGCAGGGAGTAACTTACAGGATAATAGTAATATACATAAAATGCTTCAATTTATTGAGGATCTTGGCCTATCTAGTTTTTCTCAATACCTATAACAAATGTTAATTATCATATGATTGAAGAATAATTTGAACGTCTTTATAGCATCAGATCTTTCACGATCCTTTTCACGATCTTCAAAAAAGCGGAACTTGATCTTTCACGATCATAAAATTCAATTTTGTGTAAATATTTCTTTTTTTACCAAGTTTCAGATTATGTTTAAACAGAATAATTATGAGAACCATTTGATTTTTTCAAATAGAATGCTATATTCGGATAGAAGTAGTTTATATTATTCGAATTTGTGAAAAAATCATGTTTGTTTACATTTTTTGTGTCATTGAAATGTCGAGAAGCAATCTGCCTTTTGTTGTTTTGTAAAAACTATATACTTTTAAAACTGGATTTTATCACATACTGATCATAATGTTGAATCATTTTGACAGACAGTTTTATTTTGTTGTAAATTTGTCTGTGTAATTTAAATTAGATTATTTAAAGACCTTTCATATGACTTCTCGATTAAATATCTTTCACGATCCGGTACCAGAGCTTTCACGATCGTCTCGCAATACTTGACCACCGTTAGATATTCTTTCACGATCATTTTTCTCGTTAAACCGAATGACACCCGTGTATAAGATGTGTGCTTTTTACACAAAAAAAAATAAATCTTCAGATACCCAATATATTATTTGTAGTCAGTGGAGTGTAACATGGTACTGTACATCAAGAGAAGCTTGGAATCTTGATAGTTTTTGTAACAAGCAATATTTGATGAATAAAATTGGTATGTTGTTAAGACAAAAAAAAATATATTATGTGATCTGTAATTTTATTGATTATGCCCTATTATATATTATGAAACTCTGACTGAATCTTGATTCGCATATTGGATGATACATGTGAAACAGCGGAACTTTCTACTATAGGCGCGGCCTGTTTATTTAAAGGGATTATTATATTTATATAAATTAGAAATGGACTGTTGCTTTTGAAGATAGATCTATTTGTAATCAAATCCGGAAATGTTTGTAAAATAGGTAAATTAAATATACAGTTTACTATTTACTGATCACCATTGCTTTGCATTGCAGCGAACCAATTCCAAACATGATAAATAATTCGAAGCGGTATTCAATTGTGATTTGAAACTCACATTCGGGTATACGGAAGTGAGTTCAAAAATTATATTCTCATCCACTGCACTTACAAGGCAATTATAACATCCACTTTATTTCATTTTGTTTTCTGTTTTAGAAAATGGAGAAAGTTAAGTGTGAACCATGCAAAGTACGTAACAGAAATAACGTTTCTATTCATTGGTGTGTAATTTGTGAAGAGTCTTTATGTTCAGACTGCACAGAAAACCATCAGTCCATGAAAATATCGCGAAATCATGAACTCATTGATATCAACCGAATGCCTATTCAAACAAATATCGCAGACCAATGCTGTTTTAAACACGATAACTTGCCATTTGAGTATTTTTGTATCGACCATGATGTTCTATCTTGTAAAGAATGTCTTGCAGAAAGCCATCGCTCTTGTCAGAAAGTAATGTCAGTTGATATAGCATGTAAAGGTGCGAAACAATCTCAGTCATTTATAGATGCGACGGAACTTGTAGACCATGTTTTAGAAACAACACATACTATTGGTAAAGACGAACAGGATTTTATTGAAAATATCGTGAAGGAAACTAATTCAGTCAAAACGGCTGTTAGGATAGTAAAAGAAGAAGCAATCGGGCATATTGAAGCTCTAGAAAAGTCACTTCTTCATGATTTAGATTTAAAAAAAGACAAGATAATACAAAAAGCAAAGACAACACTAAAAGAAACGGAAGATATCAAAAAGAGTACAAAAGACAAACAAGATATATTTGATCTTGTGAACAAACATGGTTCTGAAAAGCAAGCATTTATTGCTGTTCATGCGTACAAACAAGATCTCACAGATCTGGAGAAAAGAGTAACTGGTATCACAGAAAAGTCGACCAGATTTACAATAAATCTAAATCCGCAGAAGTTACAGGAATCTATACATTCTATCGGGTCAATAGAACTTAGCGAAGTACCCTCCGCCATAAAATTTGTTCAGAAGAAAAAATATCAATCTCAAATGCCAATTGTTCATTCTCAGAGTATGCCACAATTTGTATATAAACGAGATTTAGACATAAAGTACGCACATATTTACGGAATGACAAAAAATGATAATAACGAACTCATCTTAGTTGACAACGAGCAATGTGGTAGAATATTAGTATATGACAAAAATGATAATTTCAAGTATCAAATTGAGACCAAACATCAACCTTGGGATATTGCTCTAATCCCTGGAAAAAACTTTGGTGTTCTGACATCTAAACAAGAAGAAGTCTTACAGTTTGTTGATTTTGATAGGAAGAAAATTTCTGAAACCGTATCAGTAAAGGAAAGTCAGAAGGGGGGAGTTGCTGCTTCAAATGAAAACATATATGTTGGATGCAAAGGGAACATCAACGTTCTGGATCTTAGGGGCAGATTTATTCGGTCGATAAAAACCAAAAATGAGAAAGTGACACCTTGGTTTATGACTTTGGATAAATCTGAAAACATCTATTACACCGACAGACAAATCCTGAGTTGTATAAGAAGCGATGGTACAGAAGTTTATACATACTCCGCACCACGTCTAGATAACACAATTCTGTGGAAGTTAGCAGTTGACAACAATGGTTATGTTTATGTTGCTGTTCACATGAAAGGTGTATATAGAATGAAACCAGATGGAACATTCATGGATATTATAATCAAGGATGAAACATACTTTCCCTGTGTTGGAATTTGCTTTAATATTCAATTTACAAAAATGATTCTTTCACGAGGCAATACTATATCCGTGTTTAATCAGAAATAATACAACATCTGCGAATTTGTTCTGTGAATGAGAGTTAAACTTTGTTCTGATACATTTTGTGTCGGAAGGAAAGCTTTTAATTGTTCAAACAATATCATTTAAGAGGCGATCAACATCTTTTTCGGAAAATTGCTTCGTTCAAGTCGCATTTGTATATTGAATACTACAGCAAGAATTTGTATGGGCTGTCAGAGGATGGATAATTGGATAAAAACGTACAGTTTTATTGGAAGAAAAATGCAGATACGTTATAGGAAGAAATTGTTATTTCTATATATGTAAATTGATTACTTATAGGCCCTATTGTAGATATTCAAAATAACGAATTGATTGTTAAAGTTAATTATTAAATAAAATCAGGTAGGTGGTAAGTTATTTTGCAGCTGGTTATCTCGGTTGAATTGTTAGTTTTTAAATATCTACGTCGTTACAGTCTGTGTTGAATATTTGTTTCAACTGAAATTCGGTTTTGTAAATTTGTTATACTTTTTTTAACACAAAGCTATGAAACTATAATTCTTTATATTTGAATAAAAAGGGGAATAATGTGAAATTTGTTCTAATAAAAAAAGTATTTTATATATATTTATACGGATATAAATGCAATGTGAGGCACATAAAAAGTACATGATGCTGTAGTCTGCTTGAAGTCTCCGGTGTCGCATCACATTGCATGTACTAAGGAATCTTTAGAATATATTTTTCTCTCTCAATATACATGTATTGAAGGAAAATTTAACTGTCCTTTATAGAAAGCTTACGAAATTCAAATCAATCATAGATATTTATCTAGAGTGGACACATAGTGATAGTGGACAAAAACCCTCGGATGACGTAGGAAAATGTACGATATTAAATAACGGTGCTTTGATTGCTATTCGAAATACTAATTTAAAAGGTTAGCCGCAAATCTGGAAGAATTCAAACCTTACAGTAAGGCCCTAGTATAGTATCCTTAAAATGTTTGTGTTGTTCTGCTTACCGTAATTGTGATTTAATGTATGTGATCATGACTACTCAAACCACCATTTACTGGAGTATTCACTGATACTGTTACGGTCATCTCGATTGTGTTTTACGGTCATCTTAGCGATTTTTTCAAATGGAATTTCCTGTTTCATGAACATTTCTCTGTAGTAATTTGTGATTTCAGTGTGATTTTTTTTTATAAATTTACATCATATTGGTATATGCTTTGCCAAGAAAATGATATAGAAACACTTTAACAGACAATACAGATAATGACCTAATTTTTCATCCGCCATCTTGGAATGACTGTGAATCGAGTTACGGTCATCAGCTTTACCCCAGTGGCTAATGGAGAATTTTTTTTATAAGAGACTGAAAAGGCTTTAAAAATTAGTTATAATATCCTGTATCAATAACTTATCGATTAAAAATGCAGTCGAATGCTTGTACATTTGTTATTTTATTCATTTGTGAGTTTATATCAAGCGTTGTCTCATTTCAACTTGTAAAAATAACTATATGATCTAATCTAAACTTCAAGTTAAGCTAAAATGTTCATTTATCTTTATATTTGCTTTAAAATGTCAAAATTGAGAATGGAGGTGGTGAATGTGTTAAAGTTACAACAACCCGACCAAAGAACAGAAAACAGCCAAATCCACCTTTAGGTCTTCACTACAGCGAAAAAATCGCGCACCCGGAGGCGTGCTTCAACTGGTCCTTAAACAAAAATATGAACTAGTTCAGTGATAATTGACGTCATATTAAACTCCGAAATAAACAAAAGAACTAGAATCAAAATTCGTACAAGACTACCGAAGGCCAGAAGCTCCTGACTTGGGACAAGCCCAAAAATGCGGCGGGTTAAACATGTTTTTTGAGATCTGAATCCTCCCCTATACCTCTGTTGTTGACTTTTGAGTGATTTTTTTTTTAGTTTCTTCAGATTAATTTCTAATTGACGTATGACCCAGATATTCTTTAATCATATTAATTCGGGAATTTTAATGGTTAAGACTTCGTTCAGTTACAGATACTATGCACCATAGTACATAACAGTACTATACAAAACTCTTGATTTGGTCGATCAAAATCAGGAGAGTGTGTTACAAAATGACCATTTGTGCATGTTTCCCGCCACGCTTGCACCTCGGGTGTTATTTTAATAGTTTCAAGCCAACCGAGGTCCTTCCGTATAAAACTCACCAATACACACTCAATTACCGTTTTACAGAAAGCTTGAATACTTGTAAGACTACTCATATTCTCTTGACCATAATATAACGTAAGTTTTATTCCACTATTTGACGGAGTAATGGGTCTGACAATTTTAAAATGGAGTATCTTTTCTTATATCATTCGACAGAACGGCATCTTCATTTGATCATTTTCATGAGAGTTACAGAATTTTGACTACCACAATAGCACATTTCGCTACTTCCTGGCATAATGTGACAGAAAGCTCAATCTCACACTTCGTTGGATTGTTTCGCTAGTTCATGTTACATGTGTTACTTTAATTTTCATTGTTTTAATATCCCCGATTATGTTACTTTTACGGCATGGATTATGATTAATGACCTACCAGAAGTTATATAATAAAGATAAGGATGTGTAGTATGGTTGCCAATGAGACAAATATCCACCAGAGTTTAAAAAAAAAGTGAATTTAAGCAATAATAGGAAACTTTACGATCTTGAACAATTGTAAAAGATAGTACCTTGTTATAAAAGCCCCCGACATGAACAATATGAACCAATTCAATCGAGAAAGCATGAACCAACGAAAACTACTGAACTTGACTTTGAACAGGCACTTAAAGAATGAAAAGGTTACACATGTTTAAGAGCGCTAAACCCTCCTCCTAACCTATTATAGGACAGTGGTGTAACAGTAAACCATAAGAACAAACTATAAAAAATCTGTTTAAAAAGGCTTTTGTCGGGATATTGTCTCTTTGACACATTCTCCCTTTCCATTCTTAATTATATTAACTCATCAAATCGAAACATAGAAACACATCAGACACAGACAGGATATGGGTCAGTTGAAAAAGGCTTTTGTCGGGTTGTCTCTTTGACACATTCTCCATTTCCATTCTCAATTATATTAACTCATCAAATCGAAACATAGAAACACATAAGACACAGACAGGACATGTGTCAGTTGAAAAAGGCTTTTGTCGGGTTGTCTCTTTGACACATTCTCCATTTCCATTCTCAATTATATTAACTCATCAAATCGAAACATAGAAACACATCAGACACAGACTGGAAATGGGTCAGTTGAAAAAAGGCTTTTGTCGGGTTGTTGTCTCTTTGACACATTCTTCATTTCCATTCTCAATTATATTAACTCATCAAATCGAAACATAGAAACACATCAGACACAGACAGGACATGGGTCAGTTGAAAAAGGCTTTTGTCGGGTTGTTGTCTCTTTGACACATTCTTCATTTCCATTCTCAATTATATTAACTCATCAAATCGAAACATAGAAACACATCAGACACAGACTGGAAATTGGTCAGTTGAAAATGGCTTTTGTCGGGTTGTTGTCTCTTTGACACATTCTCCATGTTCATTCTCAATTATATTAACTCATCAAATCGAAACATAGAAACACATCAGACACAGACTGGAAATGGGTCAGTTGAAAATGGCTTTTGTCGGGTTGTTGTCTCTTTGACACATTCTCCATGTTCATTCTCAATTATATTAACTCATCAAATCGAAACATAGAAACACATCAGACACAGACAGGACATAGGAAGGTATTATTAGTTACATAGTGTGTTACTGACCTAATACGGTATATATGGGGTCAGTAAATTCCATATATAATTGAATTTACTGACCCCATATATACCGAATTACTTCACTAGCACACTATGTAACGAATTTATCTTACCGACTATCTTAACGTGTAAAATTTAGACCACTGATCTATCAAAATGAGCAAGTCTTCAATACATTTAGCATTGACACGATTAAGAAATTACTCCATTGATTCTTCAAAAACAGATGTCAGCAATGACAACTTGTTAGATTTAAATGTGTTTTAATTTATGAATTTATTTCAATCTTAATCATCAATTTCTTTGTCTGTTGAAACTTTTAAGATTTTTTCTCAGTACTGTTTTGTTAATCTAAAGGGACGTTACACCACAACTAACCGTGTATGAAATAAGCCCCGCCTCCCTACTACCTTATATGGAATATAGAGACATAACTCCACTACTAACCGTGTATGAAATAAGCCCCGCCTCCCTACTAACCTAATATCAAATATACACGGTTTCCACGAGGTCGCTTTTAACCAATCACATTCCTAGAAATGTATAGGAGGTAAGATAAATATCAATCCCTCATCCCCATCAACATATCAGATACAGATCTGAGAGTACTTGTAGTTCAGTAACTGACAGCCAGTTGATGGAAAAAAGGAACTAATAAAAAAGCATGTATCTAAGACTAAAATATCAATCAGTACACATAAAACCTCCAATGAATTTAGCGTAAAGACGTTAGAGGAAAATACGACATTATATGTAATACCAAAATACACTCAGGTATCGCCAGATTGTAGTACCGTGCACGTGAGGTACATACGTGTAATATTTAGTAAGGTTTTAATTCACTGATAACAAAATCAATATTTATACCGATAAAATACATTATTCAAAGATTTAGTTACAGGGTTGAAAAGGTAACGTTTTAGAATAAGTTTATATAAAGAGTTGATATCTTTACCAAGGTCGTATCAAAATTTCTGTGCTCGGTTAACAACATAAAACATGGAACTATGTTACTGTATGACTGTTTAAGTAAAGAGTGAAAAACGTAAAACCAAATTCTGGGTAACGATGGATTTCAAATATTTATATGTAGACGAACATAAATACAATTCTAATCACCTACGAATTCTATAATGGACTATTCTTCATCTTAAAGTTTCAAGTATCGCTGACCATATTATATCGTCATTTTGATACTACTATTTATACAGGGGAATTTTTGATAATTGTTTCGTCTATTGAACCATAAAGATCATATATTTGGCTTATGAAAATTTATGATAAAAATGTCTAATGAAAAGGGCAAATCTTTATAATAGACATTTCATTCATTTCTGGTTGTTGCAAAATATTTGTAAAATTGCACTTTGAAGATTAAAAAAAAAAAAAAAAAAATACGGAAGTGAGGTCCAAATTTTTTTACATTTTACGCTTTCCAACAAAAGGCTGTCAGAGCGACAGCAAACCGGATTTATTAACATTTATTGGTGTCCTGGCAATTTTCAATATCACAAGAACCATTAGTGATGATAACTCCTGAACGGTGAAAGCGAAAATCGTCAATATCAAATTTGACCTCCATTTTTTTTTATCAGTTACAGTAACAACATACTAAAATTTGAAAAGCTTTAGAAGTTAAAAAGCACGGACATGACTGGAAAGACCATTTTTCAATCTTTCAAGAACCATAACTTATGCACGGTGGAAGTGAAAATCGTCAATATCAAATTTGACCTCCATTTTGTCATTAGTAACAACATATTAAAATTTGAACAGCTTTGGTTGAATGGGTCATGAGTAAATGCAACGACATGACTGGAAACACCAGTTTTCAATCTTTCAAGAACCATAACTCCTGAACAGGAAAAGTGAAAATCGCAATTATTGAACTTGACCTCCATTTTGTCATCATTTACAACGTATTAAAAGTTGAAAAGCTTTGGTTGAACGGTTCATGAGTAAATGCACGGTCAACATTTGGCTGTCGCCCGCCCGACCGCCCGCCCGCCCGCCGTACACCCTCAAATCAATAACCGACATTTTCGTCGAAAATCCGGTTAAAAATTAAGGTGGCTCCATCTTGGATTTTGAAAAAGCAGATAACAATCCTTCTAGATTTTAATGAAATGTGCAAGTTTCTAGAGTGTTAAGTAATTTATGTGTAAGACTTTTTGTGTTAATATAGAAACTTATATGTTTTGTCATATTTACTTCCGTATTCTACAAAAAAAAAAAAAAAAAAAATTTGGTTTGATTTCCCCTTTTTTTTTTTTTTTAACTTTGCAACATAAGAGGAGGTAACTCAGATATAAGGGTAGATAACTCAGATAAAGTAAATTTTATAATATTATAGAATTCATGGTATACCGCCATCTTGGATTGTACTATTGCACTTACACAATCAGTCTAGTTATTTGCCCAAATCTGCAAATTTGTAGACAGAAGAGCAATTTTATTGGTTAGACTGTTTATTTATATGAAGAAAACTTGTTGATTTATTGCATTATCCAAAATATTTAAACAAATACCAAATATTTGTGTTTTAGAATCTATTTTTTCAACTAAGCCATTTAAAGGGAGGTCACTCTTTTAGTAAAAAAAATATACTGGAATGATATGGAAATTTTTTTTTTACTTGTAGCAAGAAAACAAGTTTGGTGACACCTTTTTTTCTTTTTATTTTCTTAAAACATATTATAAAAGCTTTCTTCTCACAATTTATTTCAAAATTCCATCTCATAGATTTCTTTTTATGCACAAAAATGTATTTTTGCATAATCATTTTAAGCAAATTCAGGCAATTTTCAATGACTCGTAGCTTGAAAAATAGCACAATGACCCATACTTTTTATTATATTTTTGAAGGGAGCATAGTGAAATCTTCATTTTGGCAAAGTGTTAAGAAAATTATATCTCGGGAAACATATACCGATGATCTACCTTAACATATTTTATTATGTAGCAAGATCTGAAAGCATATTATTAGAGCTATCTCCTCATATTTTATCTTTAAATTATATGGTGTGGTTTTCTTTTTATCACACAAAAACTGGGTTTTCCATGCATAATCTATACCAAATATGACAATTGTGCACGACCCGTAGCGTGAAAAAAGCTCAGTGACCCATACTTTTTAGTACATTTTTGAAAAAAACATAACTCCTGAACGGTGAATGATATTTACCTTAATTTCTCTTCAGTGATGCCCGAGGCATAACAGCAAATTGCAATAAAACTATATCAATATGTTTAGCAATGTGTCATTATCGAAGAACTTGCTACTTTGCTGGTGATACAACCGGGGATTATCACTTAACAAATAGATTTTGATACAATATTGTGGATAGCTGCTACACTATTGAAATTAAACACATGTACTCATTTTTTTTAAAAACTTTAATATATTTTTAGCAATAACACATAGTTTAAAAAACATCTACTTCAATATATTAAATTTGATGACGGGTTAAAAAACAAATGAAACGAACATTTACTTAAATATCACATACAAAAATAATACAAAATAACAAAATAAATTAATAACAACATCATGAACAACGCAACATCATTAACAACGAGTAACATTAAAAAGATTAACATCTCATAATTCAATATCAATTATGAATTAAAAATACAAGATATATATCACGGATACATAAAGGATATGAATGTACTTTAAAAAGATAATACTATTATCAACAACAAAAATGATGATTTTAAGTTTCTGATCACTTCCGCTTTTTATATTGCATACCCCATGCGCCAGAAGATTCAGACAATAACCAAACTCTAAAACCTGAAAACATGAAGAAAGAAGAAGTGCGAATATTAAAATCACAGTAGCTTTCTATCACAAAAATTTCACCCAAATAGTTAACTAAGAAAATTCGACTTCTTCTTAGAATTTTCAGTTGTTGAAGGGTCTGTCACCTTATCACTAAATTCAACACTCTCTATGTTCTGTGAATGCTAAGTGTCTGATTCGCTTGCGGTTGTCTCTGAATCCGTTGCCTTCTTTGACTTTGATATTTTAGATGAATACATCACATCAGTCCTTATTGCATATTTTCTTCCGGCAATAAGTTCAGATCCTTCATGTAGTATAGGATGATCATGTTCAAAAACCAGGACGGAGCCTAAAACAAAAACAAAATAACACAAAGTTCAAAACTAGGACAGAATGTAATAAACTGCTCCGCTGAGCGCAGCTGGATACGCCCGCAGAGGTCCAACCCTAAACAGTTGGGGCAAAAATTGACATATTATGGGTTTCTGAATAAATTTTGTAAAAGAAATTGAAATTGGTTATATGAATTGAATTTATATTCAATTAAAGATGTCTTGCTGTTGTGCAATACACTGTGCTGTTGCGCAATACTTAGTAAATCTGTTGTCAGACTATAAACAAATAAAGTTCAATTAATTCTCAATGTCATATTAGAAATTTATGAAAATGTAAAGGGAGCTTACATCAATAGATATAAACAATTCACCAAAGTTTCATGAGAATTGCTGACAGCATTTTTGAGTTATTGTCCGAAAACTGGAAAACCCCCCCTTTTTTAATGATTAAAATTCCATAACTCAGAAATGTAAAATGTAAAATTTATTAGGGCCCCGCCAAAGGCGGGTCGCCCTATAGTGATCAGTCTGTCCGTCCGTCCGTGTCCGCTCTATATCTTGAGAACCGTTATGATTTCAAAGTTTATACTTGACATGTATATGAACCAACACCAGAGGGTGTGTCATAATTTATGAACGACTGCCTAGGGCAAAGTTCAAGGTCAAAAACTTTGGTTTCAGTTGACAACCCCATGTCCTATGGTAAAGATTGTGTCCACTCTATATCTTGAGAACCGTTATCATTTCAAAGTTTATACTTGACATGTTTATAAACCAACACCAAAGGGTGTGTCATAATTTATTTACAACTTCCTAAGTCAAAGGTCAAGGTCAAAAACTTGATTTCAGTTGACAAACCCATGTCCTATGGTAAAGATACAATTTTTTAATGCACATTATTCATAGCGGGGCCCACAGAGATGGCTCCTATCTCAATGATATCTAGTTAAATTCTAAACAGAGCTTACATCAATAGAAATACACAATTCACCAAAGTTTCATAAGAACTGCTGAAATCATTTTTGATTTTTTGTCCGAAAATTGGAAAATCACCCTTTTTTAATGAATAAAACCCTGTAAATCGGAAACGTAAAATATAAAATATATAAAAATCGAAAGGGAGCTCATGTCAATAGATATAAACAATTCCCCACAATTTCTTGCAAGTTGGTGAAAGCATTTTAGAGTTATTGTCCGAAAACTGGAAAATCCCCCTTTTTTTATGAATAAAACCCCATAACTCGGAAACGTAAAATCTAAAATTTATAATTAACGAAAGGGAGCTCACGTCAATAGATATAAACAATTCACTAATGTTGTATGCAAATTGGTTAAAGCGTTTTTGAGTTAATGTCCGACATGTTGACAACGGACAGACGGACAACGGTATACCATGATACGTCGCGTAAACGGGCGTATAAAAAGTACAAAAAGTCAACCCTTGCAATGGAATTAGCACATACTTACAACTTCTCGTCCAATCAAATTGCTTGAATTTGCCTTCTAATTTTCATAGTACATACTTTTTCCGTGCACAAAGTTATAGTTCCATCACATAGAAGAGCATACGCGCAGTTTCGGTGTGGTGTTGCACCGATCCGCCTAGAGACTGGACGATTTGAGAGGCTACCCGTGCAACAACGGACTTGCGAAACTTGTAAAAACATTGTTGAAACTGAGGAACATGTCTTGTTAGAGTGTCCGTTGTACGATGATCTGCGAAATGAACTTTTTAAAATTATTCTGTCAGAACACTCAAACTTTTTAAATTTTTCCAACCTGGATAAATTGTCTATTGTTCTAGCCAGTAACTGTGATAGTATTATTATTTATAGTGCCAAAATCTGCAAATTTATTTTAGATAGAAGACGTCGATTTTTATATCGTTAAACTTTTTTTTTTCCTTTTTTTAAATGTAAATATAAATATTTTAAGGAAATTTTTAATCTAGCTGTACAGTGATATTTATAATTATTAATTTTCAATATATATACATATATATATTTTAATCCCGTCTCTCATAATTCTTTTTAGAATGGCATTAATATTTTATATTATTGTATGTATTCGTGTATTATGTTATGTATTGTAATATTAATGGTGAGACGTAAATAAACTATTTGTATTGTATTGTATTGTACTAAGTAACTACGCATGAATGACCACAAGGGTAAAATTTCATTGTATTGTAATCAAGATATTAGAACAAAAATTGCTACTGGCTATTTTGAAATAAATGATGTGTTCCAAATTTAACTAAATAGTTTGTAATTAGTTTTCAAACAGATTTTTAACATCCTACTAATCAATCTTTTGATCTAAATTTTGTTTTGACAATTAAAAAAGTTTCTTTCATTTAAATAAAGAGTAATAATAATGGTGCTTTATACCTTGATTAAAGTACAACTCAATCTAAAATTTGTAATCCTTTATCTTCCATGCAATTACTTTGTACACAAAAAGAGTCAACCATAAATCTTTTGAAGGGAAATTATTAATAAAGCAATTTGATATATTTAGTCATAAATTGGTCGATAATTGGTTGCCTAATGTCCAGTAACAAATATTTCATGCATATAAACTATCTACTAGACTACCTATGGGTACATACCAGGGGCAGATCCAGCCATTTTTAAAAGGTGTTTCAACCAAAGATGTGGGAGGGGGATCCAACTGTTTGTACTCATTCAAAAGTTAGTTTTAGGTTTTATGTGAAATTAAAAAAATGTTTTCAAGAATGTAAAGCTTTCACTGCAATTTAAGAATTGTCTGCTCTTGGTCAATTCATTTTGTCATCTTATCACGTAAATAAGTACATGTATAGTAAAACAACGCTTCGTTCATATCAATAAACATACTTACACCAGCAGCTACCTTCTTTACATTCTAAAGTCAAGGGCCTTTTGAAATCCCATTTTTACAATGATATTATAGTGAGTAGATTTACAAAACTACGTAAATGAGCTACATCCAGTCAGCCAAAACATATCAATAGACTAATTACAGGATTACTCAAGTTGTAAATATGTGCTAAGTTGGATATTGTATAGAAAGGTATATACTATGAAAATAAGAGCTTGGGGCAAAGCCCCTCGCTCTAATTTTCATAGTACATGTATATACCTTTCTATACAATAACCGAGACGTAAAGAAGGACTGAAGAGTGATTAAATATCACAAGACCTATTGTACGAGTAGGAATTAAACAATTATATCTTGATTGTCGTGTCGAACCTTTCAGTTCTAATTGAAGACCATATCTTAGTAGATCAAAAAAGCATGTCAATGTGCACTTCTGCACATTATTCAAATGGTGTATTTTTTAGTATTTTTGAAGGAATGAAAATTGTCACTGTAAAAGTATTGCATGACCTTGTTTTATTTAACCTGTTGAAGGTCTGGCTTGTCTTTCAGTATGATATACTTCCGGAGCACCTGAGACCATCCCCATTTTTTGGTGGGATTCGTGTTGCTCAGGCTTTGGTTTTCTATGTTGTTTGTCTGTCTGTCTTTTTCTTTTTAGCCATGGCGTGGCCACTTTATTTTCGACTTATGAGTTTGAATGTCCCTTTGGTTTCCTTATCCTCTTTTTTTATTACCGTTGTCCGTCATATTTCTTACAATCCAAGATGGCAGAAGACACGTGATTTACCTTAATTGGTATAATAAATATTCAAAATATCGCCAAAGCAAGTGACCTCCCGGCAAATCTGAAAATGTGCTTCGCCAAGCGCAACTGGATACGACCTCAGAGGTCTAACCCTGAACAGTTTGGGCAAAAATGGACACAATATTCAAGCGTGTTTTGCTGTTGTGCAATACACTGTGCTGTTGTGCAATACTTAGTAAATCTGTTTTCAGACTATATACAAAGAATTAGCAAAATAAAATTTACCCCGCCCCCTCCAAAAAAAATAATATATGAAGAAATTTTCTTTTTTGTAAAAGTGGTATAATAATTAAAGAGACATCCATACACTTAAACACAAATTATTGTCTGAAAACTAGTAAAATGCTTGTTTTGGCCCCTTTTTGGCCCCTAATTCCTGAACGGTTTAGGCAATTACCCACACAATGAATCCCCAACCTTCTACTTGTGGTATTGAACCTTGTGGTGTAATTTCAGAGCAATCAAAACACTTATACACAAGTTATTGTCCTGAAACTAGAAAAATGCTTGTTTTGGGCCCCTGTTTTGTCCCTCATTCCTAAACGGTTGGAACCATCACCCCCAAAAACAATCCCAACCTTCCTTGTGTGGTATTGAACCTTTCGTTTAAATTTCATAGAGATCTATACTTTAACCAAAGTTATTGTCCGGAAACCAAATGCCTTCGGACAACGACGACGACGACGTGATAGCAAAAATCAAAAATATAAATACATGGTTAGATTCAGCATATCAAAGAACTCCATATATTTATTTTTGTTGAATTCAAACAAAATTTAATTTTGGACCCCGGTTTGGACCAACTTGAAAACTGGGCCCATAATCAAAAATCCAAATACACGTTTAGATTCAGCATATCAAAGAACCCCAATAATTCAATTTTTATTAAAATCAAACTAAGTTTAATTTTGGACCCGTGGACCTTAATGTAGACCAATTTGAAAACTGGACCCAAAATTAAAAATCTAAATACACGGTTAGATTAGGCATATCAAAGAACCCCAATCATTCAATTTTTGATGAAATCAGACATAGTTTAATTTTGGACCTTTTGGACCTCAATGTGGACCATTTAAAAACAGGGCCCAAAATCCAAAAACTTAATATACGGTTAGATTCAGCATATTAAAGAACCCCAAAAATTTAAGAATAAAACCAATGTGTCTTCGGACGACGACGACGACGACGACGCCAACGTCATACCAATATTCGACCACAAAATTTTTTTGCGGTCGTATAAAAAATTGGTAAAAATCCTCATCAAAAGGCTATAACTCTAATAAGAAGTCGACTGATGATTTCGACCGTGCAGACTTATTTGGAGAACTATATCATTTTTGCAATCTAAAGTTTCTCTCTATCTATTATAGTGTTCACGATAATAGGCAAAAATGAACAAAAATGGTAAAATTTGTCATTTAAGGGAAATAACCCCTATAAGAAATCGTCTGATAGTTTTGACGTGTATAGACAATTGGTAGAGCTCATCATTCTGAACATTGTCAGATTTTCTCTATTTATAACAGTTTTCAAAATAATAGACAAAACTTGCATTTTACATGTATCTCTATGTTCTATTTCTAGCCATGTCAGCCATCTTGGTTGGCAGGCGGAGTCGTCGGACAGATTTTTTAAACTAGATACCCCAATAATGATTGTGGCCAGGTTTGGTTAAATTTGGGCCAGTAGTTTCAGAGAAGATTGTCGTAAAAGTTAACGACGACGACGACGACGGACGCCAAGTGATGAAATACAAACAGATGGATGGAAAAGAACATTGCAGAACATCTAATTCATGTTTGGGGGTATATTAGGCATTTTACACGAAACCATACATTTTTCAGTTGTTACTTGCTTTTAGTTACAATTTTTATGCATACTAAATATCTAGTTACTGCAGTGGTGGATTCATATGGGGGGGGGGGGGGGGGGGGGCGTAGAGGGCATATGCCCACCACCCTCAATTTTGATTTGAAAACATATTTTATAGAATAACGCCCTTTTCAAAAGCCCGTATCTGGCCCTGTACTGTATGTCTAGCTTTACCGTTTCAAAATAATTATCTCTGAATATCAGGTGCATAATATCAAAAGCTGGTTTTAAAAGAATAATCTTATAATTTTGTCATTTTTCTTTGTTTTGATTTTATTATAAAAAATTACCTGTTTTTGGTACAACTTCAACTCGTTCATCTGAATGATCTCCTATAAATGTGGTACTTCCACCTTTAAAACCCTGTAAATCAAATAAGTACTTAAGAATCTTGTTAAAATATTACTTGCATATCACTTTAAAAAGACTGCAAAATTATTCTAGCCAACCATTTGACATGTTTTTTTTTACAATACTGATTGGTTTTATTTGATTGTATCATACATAACTGAATTTGATCTCATTTCTTAAAAATAAAGATAATGTGTACAGTTGTATTTTAAGCATGCCCTGTATTGTTTCATGAATATACGTTTTTAACTAATCATTTCTATTAATTAGACAGTTGTTATTTAAATAATGTACGGTAGATTTACTTCTGCATAATGGACAAAAGAAAACAGACGAAAACCAAACAGAAACTAAACATAGAGCAACCCGAACTAAATGAACAGATACATCAGGTGATCAGGAAGGGTAGATACACTCAACACACCTATAAAAAAACAAGAGCAACCCGATCTCTACAAAAAAGAAAAGATACCTCAAGAGTGATCAGGAAGGGTACACACACTGAACAGAAATTCAAACTATAGCAACCCGAACTCTACAAAAAGAACAGATACCTCAAGTGATCAGGAAGGGTACACACACTCAACAGAAACTAAAAATAGATCATCAACTCGAACGCTACACAAAAAATGGATACCTCAGGTGATCAGCAAGGGTACATACATTCAACAAACCTAATAAAAAAGACCAACCCGGTCTCCACAAAAAAGGACAGATACCACAGGTGATCAGGAAGGCTACACACTCAACTGAAACTAAAAATAAAGCAACCCGAACTCTACATAAAGAACATATACCTCAAGTGATCAGAAAGGCTACACACATTCAACAGAAACTAAAGCTAGAGCAACTCGAACTCTACAAAAAGAACAGATACCTCAAGTGATCAGGAAGGCTAAACACACTCAACAGAAACTAAAAATTGACCAACCCGAACTCTACAAAAAGAACAGATACCACAAGTGATCAGGAAGGCTACACACTCAACTGAAACTAAAAATAAAGCAACCCGAACTCTACATAAAGAACATATACCTCAAGTGATCAGAAAGGCTACACACATTCAACAGAAACTAAAGCTAGAGCAACTCGAACTCTACAAAAAGAACAGATACCTCAAGTGATCAGGAAGGCTACACACACTCAACAGAAACTAAAAATAAAGCAACCCGAACTCTACAAAAAGAACAGATACCACAAGTGATCAGGAAGACTACACACATTCAACAGAAACTAACAATAGAGCAATCCGAAATCTACAAAAAGAACAGATACATCAAGTGATCAGGACGGGTACACACACTTAACAGAAACTAAAACTAGAGCAACCAAAACTCTACAAAAAGAACAGATACATCAGGAGATTAGGAAGGGTGCATACACTCAACAGACCTACAAAAAGAGCAACCTGATATCTACAAAAAAAGACAGATACCTCAAGCGATCAGGAAAGGTAAACACACTCAACAGAAACAAAACATTCGGTAACTCGAACTCTACAAAAAGAACAGATACCTCAGGTGATCAGGAAGGGTACACACACTCAACAGAAACTAAAAAAAGAGTAACATGAACTCTACAAAGCGAACAGATACCTCGGGTGATCAGGAAGGGTACATACACTCAACAGAAACCAAACAGAGATCCTTCATGTAGTATAGGATGATCATGTTCAAAAACCAGGACGGAGCCTAAAACAAAAACAAAATAACAAAGTTATTGTGCGAAAACCAAATGTCTTCGAACGACGACGACGACGACGACGACGTAATACCAATATACGACCGCAAAATGTTTTGCGGTCGTATAAAAATAAATTGACAGCTCATAACCTCAAGACAATACAACATTTATTTATACATAATTTAAAAGCAGGGTAAGGGAGGTAATCTAAAACATAATGTGTTTGGATTACCTCCCTTACAATGCTTTTAAATTGTCTTAAGTAATTGATCATTAGTCAGGAAACCCTTGTTTTTCCCCCTTTGTTGCCCCTAATTCCTAAACGGTTTGAGCCACAACCCCACAAAACCAATCCTAACCACCCCTTTGTGGTATGGAAGCTTGTGGTATAATTTCAGAGAGATCCGAACACCGTGCAACAAGTTATTGTCTGAAAACTTAAAAAAAATGCACATTTGGGCCTTTTTTTACCCCTGATTCCTAAACTGTTGGGACCATGACCCCCAAAATCAATCTTAACCTTCCTTTTGTGGTTATAACCCTTGTGTTTAAATTTCATAGATTTCTATTTAATTATACTAAAGCTATTGTCCGGAAACCAACTGTTTTCAGAAAACGACGACGACGACGACGTGATACCAATATACGACCGCAAAATTTTTTTTTAATCTGAACTCTACAAAACGAACAGATACCTAAAGCGATCAAGAAGGGTACATACACTCAACAGAAACCAAAAATAGGGTAACTTGAACTCTACAAAAAGGACAGATACAGGTAATAAGAAAGGTTGGCAAATCATTCCCCTCTTGTGTCACCCGTCGTGTTACTTATGTCAAGTATAAATCCGAAAACCGATGAAAAGAGCACTGCATTCTGACTACTATTCTTATTTTGTCTGTTTATTCAAGAAATGGATGTCTTATTTTTATCAGTGAAATCTATTGATAATATAGATTGTCTCCTTTTGTCAGATTTTTACAATTTCTTATAAGCCACTGTTGTGGCCCATTGAAATTGAACTTCGAATCAGTACAAATCCATTAATACAATTCAAATGACATCTTTCATGACTTCTCCATTTTTGGTAATACCCTTTTGGCGTGGCTCGGTATTCATACATATTGTACTATAGTCAATTTTTTTATTCTTGTCTTTCATTTTTGCTTATGTGATTTGTCTATAGAGTGCCTATATGCCATTTTGTTTATCTTTGTTGCCAAAGTTGTTTGTTTTTATTGTGATTAAGATTATTACACAATATTGACTGCTGTACCCCAATTTTAGACATTTTTACCGATTAAGTCTGTCTGTTTGGATCACAAATTGTTGTCAGTATAATGAAATTTATGCGACTGTCATACAAGTGAGAGGTTTAGGTAGCTATAAAGCCAGGTAATTAATCCACCATTTTCTACATAAGGAAATGCCTGTATTATGTCAGGAATATGAGTTGTTTTCCATTCGTTTGGTGTGCTTTTGATTTGGCCATTTGATAAGGGACTTTCCGTTTTGAATTTTCCTTGGAGTTCGGTATTTTTGTTATTTTACTTTTTCTCAAGACTTCTTGCATTAAAGATAAGTTTTGCCAAAAAGTATGTATGAAATGGGAAAATTTCGGTCAAATATGCAATTAATGATATGTCGTTACTGTGACAATACAAATGTGTTTTAAAAGCCCCAGTCCCACTAGACCACGATCGCACCACGCTCACCGCGATCTAAAATAAATTTAGATCGTGGTGAGGTCGCGGTATGAGCGGCATGAAAATGTTAATTTTCGTTGCTTTCACGATGCTACTACGTCCTAATTACGCTTCTACAACGATCCCGCTACGATTAAACCACGTTCTCACCGCGCTTATTCTGCGACCTTCACGTTCTCACTACGACCATACCACGAGTTATCCGATTGCAACACGATCTTACTGCGATTATAGCACGTTCTTATCACGATTATAATACGTTCATACCGCGATCTTACTACGTTCTCAGCAATACCGTCAATATCGTGTTTCATATCAATAGAGTTCCATTCCTTCTATTTCTGATTAAAACGGAGATTTCTCGGAAACAATACAGTCATGCCACCAAAATCTACTAGAACACGTGGGCGTGGTGGTAGGGGTTGGTGTAGAGGCAGAGAGAGCAAAGTATGAACGCCATGCTAAACTCCAAATAGTACACAAGAAACTAAAATTAAAATAGTACAAGACTAACAAAGGCCAGAGGGTCCTGACTCGGGACAGGCGCAAAAATAGTGGGGTTAAACATGTTTGCGAGATCTCAACCCTCCCCCTATACCTCTAGCCAATGAAGAAAAGTAAACGCATAACAATACGCACATTAAAATTCAGTTCAAGAGAAGTCCGAGTCTGATGTCAGAAGATGTGACTAAAGAAAATAAACAAAATGACAATAATACATAAATAACAACAGACTACTAGCAGTTAACTGACATGCCAGCTCCAGACTTCAATTAAACTGAAACTATACACTTAAGTAGTGTAATACTTGTCATCAAGAGATGTCGGAACGACCAATCAAAACTAAATACAACCTATTGCTGGTCCATAAAGCTCAAATGACGATATTTTAGTGAACGATAGCAGAGATGACACAGATGTGTCAATATATATAGGAAGATGTGGTATGAGTGCCAATGAGACAACTCTCCATCAACGTAAAAATCTATAAAAGTAAATCATTATAGGCCAAGGTACGGCCTTCAATACGGAGCCTTGGCTCACACCGAACAGCACGCTAAAAAGGGCCCAAACAAATACTAATGTTAAACCATTTAAACGGGAAAAACCAACGGTCTAATCTATATAAAAACGAGAAGCATAGTTGAGCCGTTAGAGCAAATGGATAAATACATTCAGACAAACAAAATCTAGGGATTTTTTTTTATATATTTTATGGGAAAATGACAATAAAAATGATGGTCGTAGTGTGAACGTAGTAAGGTCGTGAGAAGAGCGTGATGAGGACGGCAAGGGCGTGCTAGAATCGTACTATGGTCGTGATCAGCGTGGTTAAGTCGTAGTGGAAGCGTAGTTGGGTCGCGGTGAGAACGTAATGGTCGTAGTAAGGTCGTGATAACGTCGCTGTGAGATCGTAGTGAAATCTCTCTGAATAGAATCACGCTTTCGCTACGCTCTCGCTACGATTGTACAGCGACCTTTGCGATCTTACTACGATCTTAGTGCGCTCTCACTACGCTTCTACTACGACCTAATTTCGCCACGACCGCACCACGATTGTTTTGAACATGTTCAAAGTTGGCCACGCTCTTCACGATCTTGAAGACCTCACCACGACCGTGGTACGACCTTACTACGACCTACACGATCGTACCACGATCATCAAAATTTGCATTTTTTTCACAGATCGTAGTGCGATCGTGGCCTAGTGGGACTGGGGTATTATACACAAATATATATATGATTTATTAAATATAATTAAGTGAATTACCACATTTGCAATCCTCCTTTCAATTTTTAATATTTTTGCTATAATGAAAATTTAGAAAATTTAAACTGGCCTTTTTCACACGTTCTTCTTATCAAACAAATTATCAACTAATATTATTTTTTTTATTTTTTTTTGCATTGAAATAGAACTTAAATATGATTTCAGGTCAGAATATGTAAATGTATAACCTACACCTCAACTCTAAGATCACATACATACAGTCGACTCTGACATGGGTAATTAATGTTTTTGATTGGTTGATTGATTGATTGGTTGGTTGATTGATTTATTGGTGTGTAATGCCACTTTCAGCACTATTGTGCTTTTCCGTGGCGGTCAGTTTTTTTTTGGTGACGGAAATCGGAGTGCCCAAAGAGAACAACCAAACTTTAGTAGGAAAACTGACAATCCTAGTCAATTAAGATTGGAGTCGAGCGCACCTGCCACGTGCGGGATTCGAATTCACAACATCAGTGTTGACAGGCTAAAGATACAGTAGTTCGAATACTCAGACCACTCGACCACATGGGTAATTAAATAAGTCTTCCTTACTTCGTTTAGATATATCTGGACAGTCACATAACTTGTCTCTCCATTATCCCGTTTATACATGCCATCACAATGCGGTCTGAAATATTCGCCTGGATCATATCTAAGAATCCTTAATCTAGAAGATAAAAGTAAAATGATTTTAGACCTTTGCTCCGTGTGTTACTACGTCTTAAAATTGATAAAACAAGTATGTGTTCATAGTACACGGATGCCCCACTCGCACTATCATTTTCTATGTTCAGTGGACCGTGAAATTGTGGTCAAAACTCTAATTTGGCATTAAAATTAGAAAGATCATATTAAAGGGAACATGTGTAATAAGTTTCAAGTTGATAGGACTTCAACTTCATCAATAATAATACCTGGACCAAAAACCATAACCTGAAGCGGGACAGGCTGGCGAACGGACGGACGAACGAACGAACGAACGAACGAACGAACGAACGGACGCCCAGACCGAAAAACATAATGACCTGAGGTGGAGCATAAAAGGTTGTTTAATAAAGAGCGTTGTGTATAATTCGGAGTTTAGTATGACGTCCAATATCACTGAACTAGTATACATATTTGTTTAGGGGCCAGCTGAAGGACTCCTCCGGATGCGGGAGTTTCTCGCTGCATTGAAGACCCATTGGTGGCCTTTTGGCTGTTGTCTGCTCTATGGTCAGGTTGTTGTCTCTTTGACACATTCCCCATTTCCATTCTCAATTTTATTATCTAAATACAAAATTTCAAATATTGCACCTTTCATTCAATCCCATCACCTCTCTGTGACACCATACATCAGGAACATATTCTTTGATTCTTTTCCATATCTTATCAACCTCTTCTTTGGTATCCCATATACACCTTGAACTATTTCTTACATCTGTGACTAATACTTGTCTGTAAATAAACACTGTTGCATTTATATACATGCTATTTAACAAGATTGTTTGTTGTATTGATGGTCGCCCCCTTGAAGATTTTAGAAAATCATTTCATTTATGGAACTCTTTAAAATACAAAATGTACGTTAAACGAATTTATGAAGAAAGGGATATATGGTCACTTTGTCTTAATCTACTAGTAATCTGTTTTACACACAAGGGCATTCTCGGAAAACTAGCAGAGTGTAAATATTGAAATAATAATGAATAATAGATTTCTACACGTCTTTAGAAAAGAAATCAATCCTTTCCTTTAAATATCATTTAATCATAAGGCCGTTGTTATCAAGTATTGCAATTATTTTATATTTAGGTATATCAGGTGTCTTTCGCCATCTTGGATTGCTAAATAGCAGAACATAATATCTCTAGACCTTTAATGAAATATTTAAAATTTGTGAAAGGAATTAATTCATAAAGTTATATCAATAGTTCATTGGAATGAAGAAACAGAGTCATCTTTTCGTATTTCATATACAAAAAATCGTTAAGTTTTCTTTCTATTCACTGCACAAAATTGGTTAAAAAAAAATCCGTGGCCCGTACCTTTTTTTTCTCCTACATTTTTTTCAAATGATATAAACTACACCTGGGCAACGTATTTTTTTTAATGTTTTTATAGCCGACTATACTGTATGGGCTTTACTCATTGTTGAAGGTCGTACGGTTGCATGTAATTGCTTACACCCAATTCATTTGAACTTTGGTGGATTTGTCTTATTTAGCAATCATACTACATCTTTTTATATCAGCTATATATAGAATGACATCATGATAGACGTCATGTTAACTCGTTCATCTTCTTCTACCAGACTAATTTACTTTTTTGGGCAACATTTGATGAATATTTTCTAATTCAAAGCTTACGGTTTTAAAAGTGAGTTTCGTCTATCAATACCCGATCTTCGCAAAAAATCACATGTCAATCAAAGCTATAATTATTCGTGTATTTTTACCTATCTCCTCCGGCATTAAGAAGTGCAGCTTCAAAACCTTTTTTCTCTGCAATGTTTATGTATTCTTCGCATTCCTGAAAACAAATATGTTTATTTAGTTAATTTATTATTTGTATGTGAAATGCCTCTTAATCTGCAGATTCACAATTGAATAATGTGATGAGGGGGGGGGTCTGTGATATTTGTCAAAATAATTCCTCATTTCCATTCTCAATTTTTTTTTTCCAATTTTTTTTTCATTAAAACTAATTCTGTTTCACACTGAGCTGCAACTCGTAATATCATACTGAGATACAAATTGAATGGACTAAAACAAACATATTGTCTATATGACAACTTAAATTCTTTAAAACTAATATTCCCCAAAAGATTCATTTTGGGAAATAATTTCTTCTTATGTGATATTGCCAATATTTTATGGTAAAGAATATGGTAACCTGGACTTCTTCGAACTGGCAATAAAATCAGTACTAAAGAAGGGCATCGTTTGAATTTTTACTGCGGGATATATAAACACGATGCCACATTACATCCAGTTGGAATTGAGCTGAAATTCTGATGCCTCGTGCAGTAAGAACATCGCACTCTCTGCACGTTTAAGAACATTTGCAGTGGTAGTCTGATTTTTTTCATCCTTCAACCAGGTCCACATTATTCGAAAAACCCACATAGTTGGTTTCGCCCTGAATATACCAGAAATATTTTCCACTGGACTTGAAGAAGATAACAATCAGTTTTGCACATAATATAAATAACTTTTTCTTTTTACAATATGTATTTTATCGCTTTACATTGATAGTATTTAAAATATACATTAAATCCAAATTGCGCGGCCCGGATTTTGGCGGCGTTTTTCTGGTAAATGAAAATAAAACAAATTGAATCATTAATGTATGCTAAAAAAGAATGTTTCGAAAAAAATATAACAAAGATGAATTTGCTCATCATATATGAATGAAAAAACAAATTAAAAATGCAAAATGTATATCACCTCTTTCGTGACAACGTTGTACAAAACAAATGCCAGACAATTTTGATAGTCTTTTGGCAGCTGTACATCTTCTTTTATAATATTTGAAGCCATCCTGAAAAAGATACATTTTGCCATTATCATGATTATTACATGTTGCGTATAAATTGTTGACCTACAAATTGTGTACGCATATGTACTTTCATTAACTATCGCTGCATAATACTGCCCTTTATGGAAAACCAAACCAAAAAAAAAAAGTTAAACAAATTTTTTTCAATAGGTCCTGACATCATGTCATCTTCGTTCATTCACTTTGCCATGTTCGGTGGACCATGAAATCTTGGTCAAAATCATAATGAGGCGTATATATTATAAGCTTATTCTTTGTACTTTTATTTGAGATCCACCCTCACCATCCCCGTACCTTCGCGGTATAAAAATTAAACGAAGCCCTGAATATTGTCACTGGGTGTGTAGCAATCAGCATTTTTTCAACAATGTGTATTTGTTATTAAGTGGAAAATGTTTTGGTTTTTATATATGAAAATACAGTGATTAAGAATGAATTCTTTCAAACCACATCTTCGTTGATCTTTAAATAAAACAACTTTAAAATAATTTCTCTTTTTCATTATGTTATACTTATTTGAAATTACCTAGTATATATATATGAATATAAAAAGAAGATGTGGTATGATTGCCAATGAGACAACGCTCCATAAGATAACAAATGACACAGAAATTAACAACTATATATATATAGGTTAGAACGTAGTTTTCAATTTAGACTCGTTTATATTTTTTCGTTTGGGCTTGTATCATATTTTCCCTCCGGTTTATATGATCCGTTCATCCTATATTGACTCTTAAAATTCAAGAGTTTATCTAAAAATGAGGGTACTTTTTCTAAAAATGAGGATACTTTTTATATGGCCTTCCAAATACCGTTTCAATCCCAAACATCACTGAAGAGACATTAATTGTCGAAATTCGGATCTGGTGTACTAAAAAATATTGACACCGTATGTTTGTGGCATAACATAGTGGCCACAAGTTAAAAAAAATTCTGTTTAAAGTATTAAATTTATATTAAGATCCATTTTGTTACATCTTGTGATCAATTTTATTTGGCAATCGCCAATGGCAGTCATCAGGGTTACAGAACATCAGTTGTTCGACTTGTTAGTCAAATGCGTTTTGTTTAAATATACTTTTTCACTTTTTTGGTCTTTTGGAAAATGTTGTTTGTGCTGTTTTTAGACCCTTCTACAACGAAATTTGTTTTATATGCACACGTATAAAAATTGCGGTTTTCATCCAACGCAATCATAGGTTTGAACGTAGTTTTCAATTTAGACTCGTTTATATTTTTTCGTTTGGGCTTGTATCATATTTTCCCTCCGGTTTATATATGATCCGTTCATCCTATATTGACTCTTAAAATTCAAGAGTCTATCTAAGAATGAGGGTCCTTTTTCTAAAAATGAGGGTACTTTTTCTAAAAATGAGGATACTTTTTATATGGCCTTCCAAATACCGTTTCGATCCCTAACATCACTGAAGAGACATTTATTGTCGAAATCCGGATCTGGTGTACTAAAAAATATTGACACCGTATGTTTGTGGCATAACATCGTGGCCACAAGTTAAAAAAAATTCTGTTTAGTATTCAATTTATATTAAGATCCATGTTGTTTCATCTTGTGATCAATTTTATTTGGCAATCGCCAATGGCAGTCAGAAGGGTTAAAGAACATCAGTTGTTCGACCTGTTAGTCAAATGCGTTTTGTTTAAATATACTTTTTCACTTTTTTGGTCTTTTGGAAAATGTTGTTTGTGCTGTGACCCTTCTACAATGAAATTTGTTTTACATGCACACGTATAAAAATTGCGTTTTTTATCCAACGCAATCATACTAGGTTTGAACGTAGTTTTCAATTTAGACTCGTTTATATATATAAATAGATATGTGTCACCGTACGGCCTATGTATGAATATCTACATGTATAAACATTCAGGGTAAAAAATGGGGTTTAATCTACAAAATATTAGTAAATATACATGTACAATATTCAAATTTATAGATTGAACTCATCGAAAGAATATACATTCAATTTCTAAACTCACAATTGTAACTAAGAAAATATTTTCAATGGTATAAATATATAAACCCAAAGGGTTGACTTTTTTTATACCCGGACTTCTCCGTCACTTTTGTCCGTCGAAATTGAAACTTTTGCTACATTGGGGTGTTTAATACGAGAACTGCATGGTGTAGGGTATTCCTTTATCAGAAATTTGATTTAAGATCGGAGTTCTCACTTGATGTAGTTGTGTATGTATACATCAAACATAGTCCAACGGACACTTGCATATGAGCATATGCCAGCGGGAGAAGAGACAATTGAAGTTTTTAGTTTGTTAATAAAATTTCCAAGCACCGTTTGAAACAAAACAAAAACTGTCCTAACTGAGGAGTCCCAAATAAGGCTGTCCTTCTTTAAGAGATAATCTTAAAAAGAAAATGTATATCCAAGACATATACATATATATATATATATAAATAACCTACAATTAAGATATACACACCTTGACTCTTCTGGTCTTTTATCACCGCTTTACCTTTCTAAAGATCTGTTTTAAATATATTTGCAGTAGTGCACGTTATTGCGAGAATTTGCTTATACACTTTATGCGTAAATGTAGGAAAAAAGGAAAAGGAAGTCTTCCTGTTTTAACAGTTTTTAATACGCATTTATTTAAAGGTGGGACATCATTGTTTACTCTAATGCAGTGTTTACTTCTGTACAGGGATGGTTGGTTTTGGATTTCAACTTTGAAGGTAAAATAATATCCTTCAGAAAGTCACAGTGGGGAATTTACAAATTCGAAATTGTTTATTTTAAGATTTAACTGCAATTTTATGATCCAGGAATTAAAATACAAATAGTAAACAACATTGTCAATTGTAAAAATGTCGATATTGTTATTCAATGAACTCGTTGTTATGTATCTTATCAAGTATATATTTTTTTATTTACAAGGTACTACCTGTGATCGTATAAATAAAGTATAAATCATAACATACCTGTTCGAAATGTAGTAGCCGTTCTATTTATTAAAAACCTTCCACATTGTAGACTAGCACAACCTTAATTGGATCGATCAGATTTACATTGTGTACACAAAATAAAATGACATGTTTTGTCCCAGTTTAGATAAAAAAAGAAAAGAAGAAAGGAGTAACCTTTCTATTTTCATAAGGGGCCTCGTTTGCCAAGAAATCTAAGTAGTTCTTTTACTGTAATCACTAGACAGTCAACACTGATGGTTTGAGGGCGAAATCCGTCTGTGTGGGGTTTTTCGACTCCAATATTAACTGATTAAGGACGGTCAGGTTTCCTATCAAAGGTGTGTGGTTTTCTCCGGGCACTCCGGCTCCCTCTACAAATAAAAACTGTACGCCACGAAATAGCCGAAATTTAGCGCGTAGAAGTGACGTTAAAATACCAACAATCCAATCAATCCATCTTTTTTTCCTTCTTATTTTGGAACTACGATGTTTGTACAAAATGTTTAATTAATTAAATTGATTTGTAACTTCAAGTCAGATGGTGGATAGGTTTTTTTTTTATTTGAGGGTGGGGGGGGGGGGGTAGGTTGTTTATCTTTGAATGGGACAACGTAACATTTTTAGTCTCGCTACAATCGTTGATAATTTTTAATTCTATAGGATACATGTAACACCCTTTTCAGAATCCAGGAAAACCCCCTTAAGGTAAAAATAGATTTGAACTGTGCATTATCTGAGGTAGTTAATGCACATCTCAGCTGTACATTATTCAGATTAGAGCACAGTATGAACAAAGAGATTTTACCCATGTCATGTGTTAATTTTGTTTACTCATCGATGACCTTTTAATTAATTAATTATTATTTTCAAATAAGCTGTACATAAACTATACAATAACAAAATTTAGGCGATTTCTGTAATTTAGTTTTTTTTTTATTTCGATATTACCTATATTTCTCCTATTAGTTCAACAGAAAAAAAGTACCTTTACAAAAATGCATTCTTTTTTCAAAGGCAGAGTGTGAGCTTAAATGAACGGATGACCCTATTTTTTTATTTCATTTTTCTATTAAGTATATGTTGACACATGCCAAGGGTAAAATCGATTTGTTCTTACTGTTCAATAAACTGGATAATGCACAACAAAGGTGTGCATTAACTACCTCAGATATACTGCACAGTTCAAATCTATTTTTACCTTTTTTAGATTTTGAAAGGGACGACATTCTAAAAAATAAAAAAAATAACACCGTGTGAAGCGAGACTAAAAACAAATTGAATGAGTATTGATAATGCTAAAACACGATACTTTGTCCAGTCCAAGGGCGAACTACCTATTCGCCCCACCCGAATCCGCCATCTGCCTTAAAAAAATGACGACAAAGTTGAACTATGTACAAACATCGTAGTTTCAAAATAGGAGTTTTCCGAAAAACAAAAGGTTTCTCATACCTTTTTTATTTTATCTAAGCTGAGAAATAAAATGTTTCATCATATTTTGTGTACAACGTAAATCTTAAATCAGCGTTTTAAAGTTAAAAGATAATTAAAACAATTTTTGGTAATTTCTGCCAAAAAAGAAATGTATCTAAGAATATCTGAATAACAGAAATCTAATTTGGATTAGTTTTAAGACTCAATGGAATTTATAACGACTTTTTGAATATCTATTTCTATAAAGTGACTATTTTAGGATCGAATTAAATGAGGATCATATTTCAGTTTGTTTCAAACAGGGGGATTAGCTGGGGATCGATGAATACTGTTATTGAAGTTAGGGCCAGGAGGTCAAAAATAAAGGAAACAGAAACTGTTGGTAGCCAAAAACAGAAGGTATATAAAAACAAATGGAATATTTACAAAACTAACATCATTCAGAATATTGAACAGCAGTTTTTATATATTTGAATAGTTTCTTACCAAATTTCAGGTTACCAACATTTAGTTATATATAAAAAAAAATTATATAATAAAACAAGACTGTCAAAATGACTACATTTTGAGGTCTTGCAATTGATATTTCGATATGATCAATAGATGAATACAGTCTACAGGATCAGCTTATAATCATGATCAAGTGAAATGACACTCTTCGTACGAGTATAATTTAAAACAAGTGCTTTACACCAATATTTGATCATTAATAAGCAGCTTGTCATTGATATATGCTAATAAATTGACACACATATTTTTAAGAAAAGTATTTATTGCTATATTTTAATGCACAGTTACAAATCACGAAATTTTGTATTTTCTTGTGAAAAAGGGAAGGGTCAAACCTTTAAACAAACAAGGTGCTTCACCTATTTAGTTATTAAGCTACATGTATAACCAATTATAACAAAAGGTTAAACTGATGGTTGGGAAGTCATTTTTCTTTTATTGCGATAAAAATATGAAGAATTTATTTCTCTCTCTCTCTCTCAATAGTACAGTTTGTATTGAAATGCAATGAAAAAAACCCCAACCCAACCTGAGTCAATTTTTGTCTGATTTCAGTTTCATATATACCATTCCAGCAAACTAGAGGTTTTATAAGGTTATGAATCACTGGTAAGCTCTAAATTGTTTATGTATTATTGCAATTCAAATTACAATCAGGATATTGAAAATATGCTGATATGATTATTGTTGCTATGGTGTTGTTTTTAAACAGAAATGCTTATTTACTGATCTCCTCGACGCGATATTTTGAGTTAAACCATGAGGCAACTGTTCGTTATGTAGCACTGCAAACTGTGCTTAGTATTATTTTAAATTGTCGTTATTAAGGAGGTAGACCTAGGTTAAGGGAGATAACTCATAAAATCATCAGTAATGTTTGTGTCAACCACTTTCATAAATATATTCTAAGCTTCTAGGTAACCTAGATTATTTCCACTCTGTTTCAGGTAAATGCTTAAAAAACATTGATGAAACTTGACTTTTACAAACGCATTACGGATTTATTGAGTTATCTCCCTGAACCAAGGTCTACCCCCTTAAATGACATCATAAAACGTGTGATTTAATAATGTATACCAAAAATCCTAATGTACATCTCTCACTAATAAAGGGTTTTCAATGAAATACATATAAAAAAACTTTTATATAGAATTATGTGAAAGGACAAGTTTTTAAAATTTATTTTAATTCACTGTGTTTTAATTATATGATAAGTATGAAATTCACAGCAGTTTAGTGTGGTTTTTAATGTTGAAATAACATAATTTTAGTGGTAAAAATAAATGTTGAAATAACATAATTTTAGTGGTAAAAATAAATGTTGAAATAACATAATTTTAGTGGTAAAAATATATATATGTATGTTTTGGGTTTTTGATTAAATCTATATTTTCGCATAATTTCCCAGTCGAAATTCACTTTAAGACATGAAAAAATCAAATGCTTAAACAGGGTCTGTCTATTGTAATTGAAGTTTATCCTCAGATGTTTTATCCATAGTTTGACTTGTAAATGTATATGGAATAAATCAATTATACTAACACGTAGTATTCAGCATGTTCCGTTGTGATAAATACAACGAGTAAAGGGCAATTGCTTTATAGTGTTGAAATAACTTTTTTTCTGTCAAAAATAAACAAAGATACACACAGAAAGGCATAATGGTGAAAATCAGAACTATGGATTTCAATATCGGTCAATACCTCTAATGCCCCTCAACTGGAGGGACACAAAAGTTGTGCGTAAACAAAAAATCTCTGCGATATTGGACATGGTTTTTTTATTTTTAACGAGTGACTGATAAATAAAGGCAACAGTAGTATACCGCTGTTCGAAATTCATAAATCGATTGAGAAAAAACAAATCCGGACTACAAACTAAAACTGAGAGAAACAGGAGAACAACGACACAACAAAAACACTAAAATGCAACACACACAGAAACGAACTAAAATTTAACAATGGCCATTTTCCTGACTTGATACAGGACATTTTAAGAAAAAATGGTGGGTTGAACCTGGTTTTGTGGCTAACCAAACCTCCCGCTTTTATGGCAATGTTAAATATAACATTAAAATGACAACATTACATGACAGGACTGCAATACAAATAAATGGAAGAATATACAGGACAGAGAAACTCACAAACAAACAATACAATAGAACATTACGACAAGCTTATAGTTATTAAAGATGCATGGCTTATAATTTAATAAGCCAGACGCGTGTTTCGTCTATATCAGACTCATTAGTGACGCTCAGGTCAAAATAGCAAATAAAGTCAAATAAAGACGAAAGATATGATGACCAAAAATTCCTAAAAGTTCCAAATACGGCTACGGTTATCTGCCTGAGCGTAACCATTCGTGTTAATTTGAAAAGTAACGGACCATAGAATATATATATGTGTAAAAACTATGCAGTTATTAGATGTATACAAAGTATTTAAGTTTCAAAGAACTTATTGTGTGAAAAAAAGAGATTTTCTACCACCAGCTGGGAGCCGCATCACGAAACGATTTTCGGGATGTGTTCATTAAAGGAAAAATGAATAACACTTCGTACCTAAAAAATTTAATCGCATATGTGAAAATGTCTCAGCTTCGAACTAATTACATGTAGGTATCAGGCATATCCAAGTTTACAATATTGACTGTGCTACAGAAGAAAACGGTACCATCACCGCCTATGTAAAATCAATAACGCATACATTGCCTCAACTCCCTCACTTGTTGTGCAACAAATATTTCCCTTGTGAAAAGAAATAAAAAAGACAATAAAGCACATTAATCAAACGTGATGGTATGTTACTTAAGTCTGATATGTAGAAGATGTATAGTTTGCACATATGTAAATACAACTGTTTCACAAGCCACACTGGGAGATATATTAAATTCATAGATGTTTTAATTTGTTGACCTACTGGTTCCTTGAAACGATCTCTATGTTTCATTCCAAAGAGAGATATGTTGGGAATGTCATCAGTATAAACACACGAAGTACCGGTGAAAAATGAATGCTGAGGCAGACCAAAAATAAAAGTAGGGGTATTACATAATTTTAGTATAAGTTTAGAAGTTCAGGGAATATAAATGTTGAAAATAGGCCTAACAGCCCTATATTTTGACCTTTGAATAAAAAAGTAGTGCACATCAACTTTCCTTTCTAGAATATAATTTTTTAAGAAACTCTGTAGTTAATTTTGCACAGCGTTAGCCTCAAAGGGAGTTCCTATGGTAAATTGATGGGACAGAAGTGCAACCTATATATATTTGGTGAAAAAAGAGAACATATAGAATTTCACCAAAGCTGGCGTATATCAGAGATTTTAATGAAATTAACTCAATTATAAAATTTTACAGATATTTTATGAAGATTGAGAAAATACAGAGCATTAGATATGATGACACGAACCCACCATTTTTTCTTAAAATCTCCTGTACCAAATAAAGGCAACAGTAGTATACCGCTGTTCAAAACTCGTAAATCTATGGACAAAAAACAAAATTGGGGTAACAAACTAAAACTGAGGGAAACGCATTAAATATAAGAGGAAAAAAACGACACAACATTAAAATGTAACATACACAGAAACGGACTAAGCATTAGACAAAATCCGAGTCAGGAAAATGGCAGTTGTTATTTTATAATTCGTTTCTGTGTGTGTTGCATTGTTGTCTTTTTGTTGCACTTTAGTGTCTCTGTTGTTTGGTTGTTTTCCTCTTACAGTTGATGTGTTTCCCTCAGTTTGCAACCCGGATTTGTTTTCCCTCAATCGATTAATGACTTTTGAACAGTAGTATACTATTGTAGCCTTTATTCAGCATAAATTGAAAGTTTACAGTAAACATAGTATACTTAAAGCCCTGAATGCAAAATAAATTCATAATGTATATAGATATAGGAAGATATGGTATGAGTGCCAGTGAGACAACTCTTCATCCAAATAACAATTTATAAAAGTAAACCAGTATAGGTCAAGGTATTGACTCACACTGAACAGCAAGCTATAAAGGGCCCCAAAAAATAGTAATGTAAAACCATTCAAACGTGAAAACCAACGGTATAATCTATATTAAAACGAGGAACGAGAAACACGTATGAACTACATAGACAAACGACAACTACTGTACATCAGATTCCTGACTAAGGACAGGTGCAAAAATTTGCTTATATGTAATTTAAATACTTATATTTACTCTCTGCAGTCAGTTAAACTCATACTTGATGATTATTGTTGTTAGGGTGTTTTTGTCCTGTTCATAACCCAAAAGATAGCTATAAAAAAAAACATTACATCTGATTTTTTTTTCCAGGGCCCAAAAAAAAATCAAAGCTAGAAACACCAAAAAATATCAAAAACACTAATAATAATGTTTTCTATCATAAATGTGTACTAAATATTCAATATTCACAAAAACAGAAGAAAAAATTAGCAAATGCCTTCCCCATGGGTCATAAAACAGATTATTCATCATGTAAATGCCATGATTTAATTATTTTAAAGGTTTTTTGTTTAAAAAAAAAAACCAAAACAATAACTGTGCTTTGCAGTAATAAAGGTATATAATTCAGCTTTTTTTTTTAATGAATTCATACATCAGACTGTTGACTTCTTAAACACAACATTTGCAAATATGGCTTTGTTTAAACACTTCTAGTTCATGTATTAGCTAAGTTATGTTAGAAATATGGTAAGAGATGATACTGTTGATTTCTAATCCTACCGTTATAACCAGAAATTGAGAAAATTTATTAACAAATAGACAATCAAAAAGATTAGGACTGGAGACAGAGGCATGTTTGGATACTTTATATAATCTTAAATGTTACTCAACTTTACATTTATAGCACACTGAAATGCTTTCAGTTTGATTCAAAAATGTTCTAGCCTTTTCATCTCAGCAAACATGCACATAGGGTAAGCTGACAATATTTAAAGTCTTGTTTTTAAATTTTCTTTAAAACGTGAAACAGGGATGTGGATATGAAATGTACTGTTAAAGAAAAGTTATATGCAGTAATTTTCTTAAGGCTATAATTCTGATAAAGATGATTTGTTGAGAAGTGTTTTTTTCATCTATTTGAATAAATGTAAGTATAGGTTGCACAAGTCATGCCTTTTTATATAGTATTCATGAATATTTTAATTTGTTTACGTACAGGTTCTCAGACATGATCTCTATGTTTAAGGATTATGTACCCTTGTTTTGCTTCAGTGCTAAACATATGGAAATTTTATAGAAAATTCACAGCCTTTTCCCTTGTACTCTCAAATTTGGCAATTCGGTACTTGATATATAGAGAATTATTGCATGCAGTGCTAGCAATGATTTCCTTAAAACAAGTTTATAAATTTAGATATTGGTTAAAACAAATAAAAATATGGACCAATTCAAGTACACCTTCTAGGTGCGCTCGACTTAAGTGACTCAGCACGAGGTGCTTTGGAATTTAAAGGTTGTTTGGGACTTTTTGAAAACAATAAACGCTAGCTGATCATAGAAAAAATGCAATGAAACTTTAAATAAAATGCTCTGCAAGAAGTTTCCCCTCGGTATATGTACAAGATGGCCCAACTTTATTTTTCGTTATCTGTGTTTTGATACTATTGCAGTTAGAAAAGTTCATAATTTACAGGCCACAGAAGGGGTCATAAACCTTTATAGAGAAATAACTTGGCAATGTTTCTAGTATAAAAACACAAAGCACCGGTTAAAAATGAATTCTGAGGCAGACCAAAAATAAAAGTAGGGGAAGTACAGAATTTTAGTATAAGTTTAAACTCTAAAAAGTTCGAGGCATATAAATGTTGAAAATATGTCACAGAGCCTTATGTTTTGACCTTTGAATAAAAAACGGTAGTGCATATCAACTTTATGTTCGACTATTTTTTTTTACTAAACTTCATAGTTAAAGTTGCACAGCTTTAGCCACACAGGCAGTTTCTATGGGAAATTGCATTGTCTTAATTACATAAACAGAAGTGAAAATCCAATTCTATTTCTAGTCAATGACATACAATATATAGTAACACGTCTATACCCTGTAGGTAAATCCAATAACATGTGCAAGTTTCAAGTTCTTTTAACACTTGGATGACGAAATTTTATAAAGCCAATGTCATACAAATTTTCTATCAAGCTAATTTTAAATTCATGCATTCAAAAAATATCACGTCAGTTTGATGTGGTGAAACTAGATCATCCTGTTATTACCGTTAAGGTGGTTCAAGGGCTGAAAATAGAAAAAAAATAAATTACACCGATAACTGAAAAATTATATATGTATTGGTTGCATGGTGATATTCTTTTTAATCAATCAACAAGTGTATGTCGAATGTGTATAACGTATAGATTTATAATACTAGTAACACAGATTGGCTGTGCGGTGATTATCTGAACACCTCAACATTTATCGAGGGATTAGACAAGGATGTCCTTGCAGACCTTTAATTTGTGTTATTGCTGTCGAGATATTCGCATAAAGACAAGACCATAATCTGAACAGATTTAATATCAAGATAGATGAGAAAACTCATTCATTTCGTTTTCCATGTTGTGTCTTGTGTACTATTATTTGTTCGTTTGTGTTTTTCTTTTTTAGCCATTAGTCAGTTTATTTTCGATCTATGAGTTTGACTGTCTCTGTAATCACTTCCGTCATTCTTAGAAATTCATTCAACTTGCAGATGACACCACACTTTTTCTTAAAAAAAGGGATTTCAAAAGTTTGTAACATGATTGAAATTTTTGGTAAATTACATGTATCAGGGCTTAAATTTTACAGATCGAAAAAAGAAGGCATTTTGTTAGGGAAACAGAAACATTGCACATAAAAATATGAAAACGTCAACCAGTACAGTGAAATATTAAGGATTTTTTTTTCGGATTTTACAAAACAGCATGCTGAAAAGCAAAAAAAAAAAATGTGAAAAGATTAATAAGAATTGGAAGAAAAACCATTTAACCATAATAGACAAAATAACAGCTATCAAATCATTGATTATACCCAATCTTACCTTTTGGCATCTGTGTCGCATATTGAAAAAAAATCTATTGTTAAATCAAATCAAAATATTTTTATGGAAAATAAAAAAAAAAAGTTAAACGTACAGTACTAAGTTTTGAAAAATGACGGTGGTTAAAAAATGATTAACATACATAAAAAAATATATAGAACCTATCAAAACTGGTTGGTTCAAAATGTTATTTACTGGAGATTTAAATAACAGGAAAATTATACCTTTATTTTAATTTTAATAAGTTTGGAAAAGATTTTCTTATCTTTATATGAGTATTGATAATTTCAATTATTTTCAAGATTAAAAGAAACTGCCTGAATTGTATTGAATATAATTAACACATGGATAAATAATAAAAGAACACAACAGCCATTATTATATTAAGATAAAAAATCGATATAAATACGAAGATGTGGAATGAATGCCGATGAGACAACTCTCCATTCAAGTAACAATTTGTAAAAGTAAACCATCATAGGTCAAAGTAAAGCATTCAACACGGACCCTTGTCTCACTCCGAACAGCAAGCTGTAAAGGACCCCAAACAATTACTAGACTAAGTGTAAAACCAATCAAACAGGAAAACTAAAACAAAAACAATAAGCAAACGTACATGACTATCGGGAAATCTATCCGGACTAAACTCATTTGCATAATAATGTAAAGATAATTCATATTATATATATAAAGAGATAATTTTCTATACAATCTTATTATTTTGATAGCAATCGTTTAACAATAAATTATTTTGATTGTTTGAGTAATCTTTATTTCATAAAATAAAACACATATTTAAAATTCAATTCAAAAACATCACAAGACCACTAAAATGTCACTAACATATTAATGATAGTAATTTAACATTTGATAGCATTGCCACACATTTCAAGAAAATGGTATCGAAAGACCATATTAGATATATTATAGAAGGACAATTAATAAAGAAACCATTGATGTAGTTTATTCAGATTCAGATCGCGTTGATATGTGTGAAAAAAAAACTGCAACGTATAAAAGCACCAGGATATGACAATATAATACGAAAAAAGTAAAATAAAAAAATACTGAACTCCGGAAAATTCAAAAAGGATTGTCTCTAATCAAATGCCAAAATCAAAAGCTCAATATTCGTATCATCATGCACGAATTTGTAAAAGAATGTAAAACTGTCCTTTTGCCGTTACTATGTAAGCTTTTTAATGTTACAAAATGTAAATAATATACAGAAAGGTTCAATGAATGATACGGGTAAATATAGAGGAATGTCACTGGTTTCTTATTTACATCCGTGATACATACAAGCTTAAGATTGATGAAATGGTGTAAAGAAAACAGTATTTAGAACGATTTGCAATTCGGTTTCATTCCGAGGACGTAATATTTTCTCTCTTCATTCTGTTATAGCTTAATCTTTATGTAAATGAAAACGGTTATATTGCTGCTTTGTTGATTATGTTAAAGATTTTAAAAGTGTTTCACATCTTTTTTCTCAGCAAAAATGCTTAAGTGTGGAATAATTGGTACTACTAAGCTATAATTGTGTTTAAATAGATCTGTGTACAGTATTCTAAATTGAAAACATGCATGTGGTAAGTTAGATGATCAGTTTTTAAAGTATTTATTCCAAAAAATCTGAAAGAGGTAAAATAAAGATAACGAAGAAAGGTATTTTAAAGATAAAATATTAGAAAAATGTTTTGAATTTGTTTACCATGGGTTATTGTTTTTAATTATAACGTTTTATTTACTGTAACACAAAAGACACTAACTGAACAGGACAGAAAATTTCAAGCTACTTTCAGCTTCCTGAGCTGAAATTATTCATTGAGGGAATCGCAATCTGTTTCGTGCGGATGATACATATCAATACATGAGTATTTTCATAGAATGTAGGACAGAAAGTCACAGGACAAAAAGTCACAGACAAAAAGTCACAGGACAAAAAGTCACAATTCAGTTTTTTTAATATTTTTCTTTAAAGAGGAAAAAACTAATTTTAAAAATGATTTTTTTTCTTGAACTATTAGATATAAAGCAATTTTGTTTTTAAAATTTATTCAATAAATATCAATAATGATCAAATAGTTGTTATGAAAACAAAATGTGACCAGCCACGACATATCCAGGCTTATGGAGGTAGAACATCATTGTGAGAAAAACGTCGTTAACTATATTTGACTAGCCACTTCCAGGCTTAGGAGGGTACATTGTCTAAAATTTGCTTTTTGTATATTTATCTAGAATATTCCGAAACAAAACTCTCTGTCATGTTATTATTGTTATAGCAATGAAACGAGTCATTTCGAATACCGGTATGAAAATGAGACTGTTCTATGACGACTTTTATTTATTGAAGTCACTAATTTATATTTATAAAATACAAAATTATTGTATGTATTGGCTCTTACTAATGTTCAATACCGTATTTGAATAAAACTTCAAAGACTTAAATATACTACAATACAAACAATTCTTAGCTCCATTTTAGAACATGTAATTTAAACTTGTTGAAATGAAGTTAGATTAAATTTGGCAAAGTAAGCTTTAAGAATTCCTTTTTTTTTTAAATTCGTCTTTTAATTTAGATTTATCATGCATGTTTCTAAAAATAATATGCGACGCGTAACAATTTATAAGTAGGTGTTCTCATATATGCATTTGATACGCTGCATTTTTTATGGATATATTTCAGACTTCATTTATGAAAGAAAATTTCTGAAGCAGAGCATTTTTTTTGTAGCTCTTTTTTAGAACATGTAATTTAAACTTGTTGAAATGAAGTTAGTTTAAAAATTGTCAAAGTAAGCTTTAATCATTCCTTTTTTTAATTTAGATTTATTATGCATGTCTCTATACTTAGTATGCGACGCGTAACAGTTTATAAGTAGGTTTTCTCTTATATGCATTTTATACGGTGCATTTGTTAGGGATATATTTCAGATTTCATTTCATTTACATCTTCAAAACTCATATATAATGTATAGTTCGGCGTCCGCAAAAAAGAAGCCAAGGAAAGTGTTTATCTATTCTTCACATATACGTATTTTATTGAATCTCGATATTTATCATGTTTATAATTTTTCTAACAAAGACGTTCTACCTCCATAAGCCTGCAAATGTCAAGGCGGGTCACATTAATGTCAAAGTGACTTGGTACTTATATGGCTTCATGGTGCCAAGAAATATCTCCTTTGCATGATTAAAATTAAATAAATTTTCATTTAACAAGGCTTATGTTATACTATTGTCTCAGTAAAAGGTACAATTAAAACGTTTAATCCCGCTGCCAATGTTTGCATCTGTCCTAAGTCAGGAATCTGATGTACAGTAGTTGTCGTTTGTTTATGTAATTTATACATGTTTCTCGTTTTTTATATAGATTAGACCGTTGGTTTTCCTATTTGAATGGTTTTACACTTGTAATTTTGGGACCCTATATAGCTTGTTGTTCGATGTGAGCAAAGGCTCCGTGTTGAAGGCCGCACCTTGACCTATAATTGTTTTCTTTTATAAATTGTTATTTGCACGGAGACATGTCTCATTGGCACTCATACCACATCTTCCTATACCTATATTATGAACAATTTCCTACACTTAAAAATGAAATAAAAAGAAAATATTCCAAGATCTTTCTCTTATTTATTCAAACATTTGTCAAAAAATTATTTGTTATTTTTGTCCTGTGACTTTTTGTCCTATTAAATGTGTAACTTTATACTGTGACGTTTTGTCCTGTGACTATTTGTCCGGTTACCTTTTCATATATAGTTGTTTATTTCATGATTGAAAATGATAAAATAAGATTTAATTTATTTGTAATTTAATTTTCTGGTAACATCCAGAGACTCTCACTTGAATAGATATAAGAAGATGTAAAACTATTCAAACAGGAAATTAATATATACTGAGTGCCAATGAAAACGCAACACTTTTATTTTTCAAAAAAATTCTTATAATTTTTATTTCATTTATATTAGAACTTTGTATAGTTGGTTGAAAATGACTTTCAAGACAAATGTCCACAACTTTACGGTCGAGCGATTTTGGAACAAATGCGAAGTAAGGGTTATTTTGAATGTACATCAACCGAGTTCACCGCTTTTCAACATACGCACCATTTTCACGATTTTGTCATTTAAAGCTTGGCTAATGTCATGAATTTTCCCGCCCTTATTGTTAAGAAACTGCAATAAAATTCTGAGTAAACGCCAGGACTTTTTGACAACCAGCGACATGCAGTTTTGGGTATGATCCAATGAAGCATTTCACAGCATACAATTACGAGAAGACTGAAGTTGTAACCTATATAATAACCCAAATCATCCACAAATTCAACCTAATTAGATCATTTAATGATAAGCCACATCCCGGGGTACAAAAAGCAAGGAGAAAGAAAATATATTTACAAAATAAATAATTTAGATGTTCATAGTTCGAAGAAGTGAATAGTTATAGTAAGACCAAACACTTATCAAAGTTGGTATATAGAACAGATATAACCCTGAAGAAGTAAAAATTTAGTTACAAAAAAAGAATTACAAATAGTATCAACAGGTCAACTTAACAAGAAAGTACGATTTGAGAGTACTCTCAGTTACTGACAGCTAGTTTAAAGCTGAGAAGACTTATAAGATGAAGGGACAAAGCATATAAAAAGAGGAAAAAATCAGGTGATAAAAGGGACACTGCTTCATACAAAGATCTAAAGAGCAAAACCCCAAAAGAACTCAGAAAGGCCTATTTGAGGTATATAGAGGACATAGTTACATCAAGTAGTGAGTCGGACAAAGGCACTAATTGCATGAAAAGATTCTGTACTTACATTAGGTATAAACGGTCAGATGGGAATAGCATACCTCCGCGTAAATCAGCAGGCCTACTACACGACGACTCAACTGACAAAGCCAACATATTAAATGCACAGTTCCAGAAAGCATTTTCACGTAAAAAGGACCTCAGTAACACAGAATTTAAGGAAAGATGCAACATGTCTGGCCAATATCCCACATAATCTGATATTACCATCACACAAGAAGGAATTAAAAAACTACTAAATGGTTTAAACCCTCATAAATTTAAAGCTGCGGGTCCAGATAACATCTCACCTATGATCCTTAAAGAACTAGCCAATGAAATAGCTCCAATACTCCAACTTGTCTTTCAGAGATCAAATGACACAGGAGTGGTACCAAACTTATGGAAAACAGCAAACGTTTGTCCAGTTTTCAAAAAAGGGAAAAAGTTTGAACCAATCAACTACAGACCAATATCAATAACCTGTATATGTTGCAAGATAATGGAGCACATATTAACCAGCCATATCATGTGCCATGCCGATAAAAACAACATCCTGTATGACCTTCAACATGGCTTTCGGAAGAAACTATCATGTGAAACCCAACTGATAGAATTCATCGACGACATCACCAAAAACCTTGATAGTGGCCAACAAACAGCCTGCTAATCATGGACTTTTCGAAGGCATTTGACAAGGTCGGTCATAGTCTACTAACATACAAACTTCAACACTATGGAATAAGAGGAAAAACAAACGACTAGATTTAAAGCTTGCTATCTGAGAGAACCCAAGAGTTCTAATAGAAGGGGAAACATCTGACTCCATTGAAGTAGAGTCCGGGGTACCACAAGGATCTGTGCTAGAACCCAGCCTCTTCCTCTTCTATATAAACGACATGCCAGAAAATATTAGATCAACTGTGAGGCTATTTGTAGATGACACCATTGCATACATCACCAGATGATAATACCTTCCAGGAAGATTTAGACAGGTTGGCTGTCTGCGAAGAAAAATGGATGATGAAATTCAATCCAGATAAATGTCAGGTATTATCAGTAACAAAGAACAGAACACATATTATAAAGGACAACCGTTTACATAACCACACTTTGGAGCACGTAACATCTGCAAAATACTAAGGAGTAACTATAACATAAGACCTCAAATGGGATAATTATATCGGAAACATCTGTGCCAAGGCAAATAAAACCATCGGATTTCTGAAAAAAAAACCTCAACATCTCTAACAGTGATATCAAAGAAAAGGCCTACATCTCCCTCGTTAGAGTAACAGTCGAGTACGCTAGTTCTCTATGGGATCCATACCTCCAAAAAGATAAACACAAGTTAGAAATGGTACAAAGGAGATCAGCCAGATATGTTACAAACTGGTACAGTAACTAATCATCCGTTACTGATATGTTGGCGATAGAAGGAGAAGCGCACGACTATCAATGCTGTATACGATCAACAATCAGGAGGTCAACGTTTCAGCAAGCCACAAACTCATTCCACCGGACAGGATCTCAAGAAATATGGGCACAAACTCTTTTCAGATTCCACAATGTAACACGACAACAAGGAAAGAGTCATTCTACCCGAGGACCATCAGGGATTGGAATGCCTCACTCTCCTAAGTTACATCTGTCAGAAGCCTCGAATCGTTCAAGAGGCTCCTGATAAACAAAACAATCAAAAGCCCTTGTTTTTAATCCCCACTGTAAAATATTTGTATAGCACTTTTTTGTTTTTGTTTGATATTTTAATCAAAATTATTTTTGCGCACACCCAAAAGTGTAAGAATAGTCAACATGATGACGGTAGAAGTAGAAGAAAAAAGCCAAAAGCAATTATTAATAATAAAAATGCATCAGACACTAAAATCAACTAAAACACTTCGCAGGGATTTATTATTTGAACGTAATGGGCAGTCATAGAAGACATGACTTGTTCATTGTCAAAAATAAATGTATCTACAAGCAGTAGCTATATATAGGATAGTTATGAGTTTACTTCTTAATAGATACAAATGAACGTGGCTGTGTCTTTATACATTACGTTTGAAAAGAATACAAATTTAATCCTGTTTTAATTTGCTGATGACAAAATCGATATAAGTGCCAATGTAAATGTTGAAATATTGAAGAAAATTCTTAAAAGCAGTAATGCAATATGTTATTCAATAAAAAAACCCAGCATTTTAACTTAAGACAAAATCAATGCAGGTGAATATTAATGCTTTATATTGCAGAATTTAACACAGAAAGCAATTGGGCAATGCATTAGTAGTTTCAGACCTTAAGTAGTGGTGTATTTATACCTAAGACACAGCGAGTTGCAAACCTTAACGTCTGTTTAGCTGCTGGATGGGATAACTCTAGGGACGACCATTTTTTTTCTAAATCCCAGTTAACGCTTATGATGGACATATTGCTATCAAACTGGCGTATGTAAGATTCATATGTAGTAAAAATAGCAAGTATGTTTATAATACTTATAACTATGCATGTCAAATGTGGATATTATATTACTCACTTTCGCAGTGTGAACCGGAATAACTGTTTAAACAGTTGCAGGAAAAGTTATTACCTATCACCGAACAAATCCCATCGTTTTCACATTGAGATCTAAAACATGGCGTTACTGCAAAAGAGTACAATGTACATATAGAAGATGCATGAAAACATAACAAAATGTCGTATGGATGATAATGGGACAACTCTCAACCAGAGACCAAATGAAATAGAATGTATACATTATATATATCAATAATAATGGATATCAACTGTCATACTCAAGACTTTGAACAGGCTTTTTCTTATGTAGAGAATGGTGGATTAAACCTAGCCAAACCTCTCACTTGTTGACAGTCGCATCAAATTCCATTCTCTTATTCTCTAATCTATGAAAGAAAATATCCGGTATGCAACCTACTGGTAAAAAAGACATGATGATAAATTAATCAATTCATATGTCCCCAGTCATTATTAAAGTAATGAATGTCTAACATAAAAAAAGCATTGAACAAGGTCGTCCTTTTTATGTTATTTTTATTGTTTTTTCCACTTAACACATTGTAGGTGTACCAATTAACATGCAGGTCTTGGAGATTATTATTTTTTATTCTAAGTTGAATTTGGGCTCTGAACTACTATTCATGTTTTGCTAATACTGTTAGATCTTTTCTTTAAAAGAGGGACGAAAGATACCAAAGGGACAATCAAACTCATAAGTCTAACACAAACTGACAACGCCATGGCTAAAAATGAAGAAGACAAACAGAAAAACAATAGTACACATGACACAACATAGAAAACTAAAGAATAAACAACACGAACCCCACCAAAAACTAGGGGTGATCTCAGGTGCTCCGGAAGGATAAGCAGATCCTGCTCCACATGTGGCACCCGTCGTGTTGCTTATGTGATTACAAATCCGGTAAATAGTCTAATTCAGTAGGTCACATTCATGAAAAGGAAGGGGATTGTAGTTACGACGTAAGGAACATATCCGATATCATTTGTGGTTCGGTTATTCCATAACGGTCAACCAACTCGTGATGGCGTCCGTAAAATTTACGAAGGGATGATTTCAACTTCATCATTTGGAACTCTTGGTTTAATAGCTTCCTTGTGATCAGTAACCCTCTATCAAGAAAATCATGATAGGAAATGCAAGCACGTGTTTTGTTACTTTTGTCCGATTTTTGTACTTATCTTTACACTAATGAAGCTTTGTCCGATGTTTTTTTTTGCAAAATGTGAAATATTGTTTCTTTGTATTGTGTTTAAATACAACTGACCCAGTTAAAGGGGAAATTTGAGCGCTAATCAACATGTAAATCACTTCAATATTTGTATGTGTCTCAAACTACAGGAACGGTTAATTACTTTGGTTCCCGTCTGCCATATTTGATTTTTCGTTTATTATAGGATTAAACGCCTTTTTAAAGGAATTTATTTGTGTATAAACTCGACCAATTCACTTACAAACGAATGATATGTTTGTGAGTGACTTGGTCCAGTTTATAAACCAATAAATTCCTTTAAAAAGGCGTTTAATCCTTATAATTCTTTAAAAATGGAGATAAGGAATATATTTTTTCACACTTGTAACCTCGAGCTCTATCACACGTAAACTGTATATTTGTGTCATTGAATAGGTCTAGCGCATGGATAGATTTGTTGGTAAACGCAAAAATATGTACTCAATGAAACTTGCTATCTGATAAAAAATTACAAACACTCTTATTATAATTCAAACTAATGTTTTTGTGTTTATGATTTAATTTAACGATTAACGTCCAGTGAAAATAAATTTTGTTAACGTCGGTGCTATAATCACCGCCATCTTGTTTACATTGGTTACGAAAAGAAATTCGGTCGACGTCGTCTATCTAAAAATAAACAACGTAAAGATCAACTACCGGAAGTCCTCCCGACCGATCATATCAACGTATTCTCTTATATGCAAATCATATAAGAATTATACTGCAGTATTAACTATAAACAATAAGAACAAAGTGTCGAATTCGGTTAAAAAGGCTTGGCATCAGATCAATAGAAAGTACATAGAACATGTTACAAAAATACTAAAGGCATAAAGTACCAATCTATGAGAACTCACCTTTACTGAAAGTTGAATCAAAACTAATATCAACTAATGAAAAATATCATATATCAAAACAACAAGTCCGTATTACCAATGTTATTTCAACTGATCACGCGGAGCTTACGTTCTAATTTGCATATGAAGGACAGCCTTTAAAGATGTGTGTGATAAGGACGATTGCCGTTATAGTTATTATTGAATTTTGTTCATCTACCAGTGTCACCAAACGGATATACAAAACAACTGATTGTATGATATGGGACATAACTAGACACTTCTTCGGTGACTGTATCCAAAACGCCGGTCTATAGGTTGCAATTCTGTAAATATTGACAATGCAATTTCCCATAGGAACTCCTTTTACGGTTAAAACTACCACTTTTACTATGAAGTTTTGAAAAAAATCCTATCCTAGAATTGAAAGTTGATATGCACCACAATTTTTTTCAAAGGTCAAAATATAGGGCTGTGCGGTATATTTTCAACGATTATATGCCCTGAACTTCGCAGAGTTTAAACTAACACTAATTTTCTAAACTACCCATACCTCGAATGAAAGGTTGCCACAGATTTCAATGTAAACAATATGCACATGTAAATTTACTGGTAACATTCCCAAGTTATGTCTCTGTGAGATGGAACACAGAGAGCATAACTGGAAACCAGTATGTAAACAAAATTAATTTTCTATGAATATTCAAGTTCTCCCCATAAGAGGCGTGTTTTGAGAAACAGCTGTATTTACAAAGTGCAACCTATAGATGGACTTGTCTTTTATTAGTGAACCGGTTAAACCCCACCCAGTCAAGTGAAATAAATCAGGTAATACACATCTAACGAATGAATAAACACATATTTATTGTCTGAGAAAAAACATGATTATTTTGCAATGTCAAAATATAACCATCATTATGATGTAAGAATGAAGGTTTAAGTTTATCCAAAATTGCTGAATAAAATGTAGGTAAAGATCATTAAGTAAAGATTAGAAGAAGTTAGTGGTAACGACTAAATGATTAACCAGTGATAAAGAAAATCACTAACATTTTTTCAAACACAGGTGTACCGAACAATTAAGGTCCTTATTTTGATAATTTATGATGTGCGGTAAAACATGACCTCAAAATAAAGAACAAAATTAAGATACAATGTATATGAGAGGACAACAACTGACGAGTTTCCTGACTTGTGACAGGCACAAGAAAATGGTGCAACTAGGCTTTGTTAAATCTTACCTATTCCCTTTCAATAACTAATCAGAAAAAAGTTCATTAAAGAGCATATTACGATATAACAAAGTACAGTTCAAGCACTTGCCTCGAAAAAACGGTTTCACATGAATCTTTTAACCAGTTGGAAACTTCCAAATTGAAAACGTTGAATGTTAACTATCGTCTATATATATTGATTTATCAATTAGTTGATTATTGGAATGATTGTAGCTTGTTGACCATCCCGTAACAAAACTTTTTGATTGTTTTAAATCCATAAACTAATTTAATTAACAGCTAATTATAATACAATTGAAAGGTTCTGCAGATAGCTGATAAATATGAAAAAAAGGCATACATTTTCACTGAACAAGTACACTTTTTAGTTTAGCAAAATAGCATTTCCTATATTTGAAGAGATTCATGTTTGTTATGATTTCAAACAAGTATATATATGCGTGCTCGTTACCAAAAATAACTCGATAACATGTTTAGGGGACAGATGAAGCTCGCCTCTTGGTGCGGGATTTACTCTCTATGTTTTAGGCTTATTGTTGGATTTGGCTCTTTTTCTTAGGTCGTGATTTTGACACATTCCCTATTTCCATTTTTAATTTTATGTTTATATAGTTTTGGAGTTTGATCGAAATAAAAAATATAAATAAATTGTCATATTTCATAAGCTCACTTGTATATTTGCTACCATTGAATCCATTTTTTCCATCACATTTTGGCTGAAATTCACCAATAAAACACGTACCACCATTGTCACAGCTATAGCTTACGCATGGAGTACGTGATACGAAGTCAAGTGTTACGTTAAATTAATGCAATAAGTAAAGCCATTTGATGATGGTATATTACCCGTGAAATAGTACTTTTCCTTTTTGTATGTTGTTAGGTTGAGTTCTAAAAGACGTATATGACACAGTTTGAGCAGTCATTCAATCTAATCTTTGAAGTAGGAAATTCATAAGAATATAAACTTGTTGTTATTGTCACCAAAACACCAAAACTTCATTTAAAGTTTTTTGTTACATGTATGTTTGAAAACTCACAAAAAAGACGTGAAATGCATAACATTCACATGATGCCCCTTTCAGACAGATATAGAAAATTATTCCTCTGCCACTTCACATGTACTCGAATTCAAACATTGGGTTCCAGACTATGTGTTTAAAAAGTATTTTTGTACTCCGTCATGTACCAAATTGTCTGCTGTCAAAATATTTTTTCTATAACATTATGTATAGTTACAAAAAATAGAGTACATATAATTATAAAAAGAGACCTAGCGTCATATTTTTTTCAATTTTCATAAACAAATTCACATACAAACGATTCTCAAAGTTACACGCCATTTCAATTTCACCAACATGATCGTTGATTTATTTATATTAAATTTTTTGCATTCCTAGCCAAGCTTTAGAAAGTTTGATAATAAGTTTCGGTTTGAAACAATAATATCACATGGTTGCAACGTTTCAATTAAAAGACCATTAGTTTAAACGTCATCGGCTGCCAAATCTTTATTATGTATTTTTAAAGTAATATGCATTTACAAATGTTAACTTACCTTGAATTCCAGAATCTGTGTCTCCTAAAATAAAAAAAACAAAAATGTATATCAATTGTGCATTATTGTATTCTTTTATATGATAATGCAATTCAATTTCTAATTACACAATATAATCGTTATAAAATGACCAAGATCAATAGTATCACTACGTCATGACATCCAGGTGACTTTGCCTTTATTAAAAGCATAATAGTAACTGTGTGGAGACAATTAACAACAAATTGTTCTTTGTTATGGAAGCATGGTATGTAAATGGACGACTATGAAAGCAACTAGAAGCGTTGAAACTGCAAGTGATTATGAAAAACAACAAATTATATGCTGGAACGGAAAGTGGCATATTTTAAATCTTAATTTGTCCCAAACTTCCAAGAGTTTAAATTTGTAATAAAATTCTGTACTACCCCTAAATTCAATTTCGGGCTTCCACACATTTCCATTTGACCGCTATGCATGTGTATATTTACTTGTAACATTCCTAAGATATAGTTCTACCAGATGAAACTAAGAGATCATATCTGAGAAACAGCAAGTAAACAATACAAAAAATATTTGGATATTATCTATCTTCCCAAAAGAGGCGTGATTTGTGATACAGCTGTATTTGCAGTGCAACATTTGCTAACATTTAAATAGAAATATCTTGAAAAACACTTTTTCTCACATAAACAACTATTTATCAGAATCATAGCCTTAAAGAAATCATTGCATATGTTCTAACTTTTCTTTTACAGTACTGTACAGATTACACCCACCCCTGTTTCAATTCTAAAAGAATTTGAAAACAAGACTTTAATTAATGTCAGCTTAACCTATGTGCATGGTTTCTGACATGAAATGCCTGGAATCTGTATGAAACTATTCTGATAACAAATTGAAAACATTTTAGAATACTATTAATGAAAAGTTTAGTAGTTAATAATTACAACATTCAAGAAGTATCGGATTCTGCCTCTGTCTCCAGTTCACATCTTACCATATGCCTATTTACCAATAAAAGTTCTCAATTTCTGCATCAAATGATCCTTTAAGAAATTTTGTCATAATATTATCTCTTAACAAAAAATGCTTAATATATACCTAACATAATTTGACTTATATTTGACTAGAACTGTTCAAACAAAGCCATATTTACAAAAAGTGTATATTTGAATTCACTAAAAGTTTTATAGAACTGAGTGATGTAATCTGTTTATTGCTTAAATTCACAGCACAATATTTTTTTTTATGCAGATGACATTTATAATAATAATAAAATCCTAGCCGTAACAGGCTAAATTATCTGTTTTATGAACCAAGGTATAGTGATTTTTATCTGTTATTTTTACCCTGGGCGTCATTTTAGGATAGAACACACTATTGTTAGTTTTATTGGGGTATTTTTGGTATCTGTACCTTGTAATTTTGTTATGCTGCGGTCAAAAGAAAGCACAAGCAGGTGTTAATGCTTGCTTTTTTCTTCGACAGGACAACACCCTTACAACAATATTTATCAATGGTCAATGAGTTTCATATTGTTAACTGTGAATTTATGCTGAGTCATCGTAGCAAATGCCCAGGAATTTCCAGATTTTCATGAAATATTTATAAAACTTTATATTTGAAATAATTTCATTAAGACTCTCAGGATAAATCAGATTTAGTAAAATTTTACATTTTCTCGTTTTTTAACCAATAAAGGTTGCAATTCTGTTAACATAGAAAATGCAATTTCCAAAAGGAATAACCTTTACGGCTAAAACTGTACAAATTTAACCATGAAGTTACGTAAAAATTATATTCTAAAAAGGAAAGATCATATGCACTACTATGTTATTCATTGTTCAAAATATAGGGCTATTCGGCATATTTTCGACATATATATGCCTAAACTTCAAAGCTTTTAAACTTGCATTTAAATTCTGTATTCCCCCTCCCTTCACTTTGGGTCTTCATCAAATTTTAAACTATTAATTAAACTATGCATGTGTATATTTACTGGTAACATTCCCAAGTTATGTCTCAACGGGATAAAACAAAGAGATCATATCTGGAAACCAAACGAAACAAAACATCTATGAAAGCATCTATGAATATTATATATTTCGCATACAGAGGCGTGGTTTGTGAAACAGCTGTATTTACAAATTGCAATCTTAACTCATTTTAATTCCTTTCAGTTATTGTTTAAATGGACGAAGGGCTTTTACTTGAGGCATTTTATTTATGGATTAGTCTTCGTGTCTATTAAGGACATTTTAATTAACTGTATTTTTGACGTAAGATGACACAACGGTGCAAAAAAATGGTAGAAATTGTACAGAAGATTTCTAATTGTAAGTATGAATTTAAATTGTGCAATATTTAACTGAGGAATTATCTTTTTGTTTATTTACTGCTTAATTTTATAAATTCTAAATCTTAGTTAAAACTAAATTGTATTGCACAGCAAATTTTATTCCAGATTTTATATAGCGAACTAGCACATTCCATTTTTACGGAAATTTTGTTTACCGTGCCCAGAAATTTAGAAACGATCCTGGTAAAATGATCGATCCATTTAATAAAGTTATTCTAAGAGATAACCAATTCAACACTGTAATTCGATAATTAAATATTGTTTTATTGGTATTGATATTGATTCAGTAAATTAAAAGCAAACTAAATATTATTGTCATATACATATACACATTAATGGATTTACAATCTGTCGATACTTGTATCTTGGCATTGCACAAGGTCATGTTTTTCTCTGACTGTTCATGACGTCTTTACCAAATCCATTTGATGCTGGATGTGTACTGATTGATAATTTTGTCTTAGATGCATGATTTTTTTAATTAGTTGTTAGTGGCTTTGAACTAGCTGTCAGTAACTGAAAGTACTCTCAGATCTGTTCTTAGGTAAATCACTTGTTTCCGCTATTTAGAACATGATGTCTATTCATTCTTCACAATTATGGAACATAAAATCCTACAGTTTCATTGGTCGCGATCACTGTGCTTTATTCTAACGAAATAGAAGGGTCATTTCAGCTCCCATAAAACACGACTAATTAAGAAAGGAACTGCAATTGGGTAAAGTTATTACAACGATTGGTTAAGTAAGATACACAATGGATGAGCGTTTACTTAAAACATTATAGGGGTATTTGTTGTTCAGTTCATCGATACTCAAATTCCTATATTTGATTTGTAACATACTTGAGAGATTAACTATTTTTTTTGTTCTTGGTGACGGACGAATTTCGGGTTGTCGTGCTTTTATTTTAGCGCAAATAAAGTTTTGTTTCTAAATTAATCTTTCTAGTTAGGTTACCCCTCAACCTCGTACTTAAATTGACATGCTTTACTCTTTTGGTTCGAGCGTCATTGATAAGTATTTTTGTAGACGAAAGCGCGTCCTGGAGTACACATTTTTGTTACCTTGTATCTCTGATGAATTTATTTACCAGAGATATTAGAAACAAAAATTCTAATATCTTTGGTAAATAAATTCATCAGATTCAAATACGGACAAAAAACTGAGATTAAATATGACTTGCAAGCCAAAAATACACAAGCAATGTTTGTTTTAGCTTATTTTTACAGCACGAACCAAACTAACTGTGATTAGCGAAATACTCATTGTATATTTTGCTTTTAAAAGCGTTAGAAACAAAAATAACTCAAACTTTTATTTTTTTCTAAATCGTACGTTCATATAATAGTCCTTTTAAGAAGAAAACTTGCCATTACACGGATATGTTAGTTGCAATTACATATCATTTTTCAAAACGACTCGAAGGACAGATTTTTAAGAATAAAACCATTCATTATTTTACGTGATTTTTATGTGTATCATAAACAGGCTAGAGTACTTCTTTCAACATATTATTAAATATTGAAACAAACTGATTTTCATATATGTATTTTAATATTTTGATTTCTTACAATATACATAAGTTTAAAAAAAATCCTAATGTATTACTATTTAAATTTGTTTGCCTACGACTTACAGTTTAGCTTTCGATTGTGGTGTACATTTGTACCAGTGTGTTGTCGTAAATTCTTGGAGGTGCCCGTTGTTATTTTCAGCGGTTTACATGTCGTAATGTACTATCATATTATTTATTTATGTATTTTTCTGTGATAAGTATCTTGCGTTTGTTTGTATTGTATTCCTGACATGCAGTGTTGTCATTTCAGCGGTATTTTTAACATTGCAATATGAGCAGGTGGTTTGGATAGCCATAAAACCAAGTTCAACCTACAATTGTTTCTTAAAATGTCTTGTACCGAGTCAGAAGTGTGGTAGTTGTTATCTACAGTCTGTTTTTATTTATGTTTGCGTTTGCTTTTGTTGTAGTTGTTATGTTTCTGTTGTTCCGTTATTTTCCTCTTATTGTTGATTTGTTTCCTTCGGTTTTAGATTGTTACCCGGATTGTGTTTTGCTTAATCGAATTATGACTATGAAAAAGCGGTATACTACTGTTGCCTTTACATCTTGAATGAATCGAATAGACTTATATAATTGTAGAAACTAACAAAATCTCTAGTTTCCAATCTGTCTTGACGTTGTGATAGAGTAATACAACAATCTAGTTTGATTTTTAAATAACGTGTGTAAACAAAGAAATAAAAAATCTGCATTGACTTAAAGCAAAACAAACGCACCCCAAAATACCCAGATAACAGAGCTGTTACAAATTGGGTTAATTAAATGATTTCACTCTGATACCAATGTATTGGTTGCATTTAAAATGGAAATGAGATATGCCGATTTTCGGACAGGTCTGCAGCGATTCGATGTGCTTTAATATTGACTCAGCGCAAATCATACTTGATCATCTATAATACTAAAATTACGAGGTCCAATTTGTCAGCCGTCATCACGTAAAAACGACGAATCAAAGAATTCAACTTTATATACAACTAATATAGTACAAACGTGTAGATTAAAAATTACACCACTCCAGGCCCTTTTGTTTTCCCCTTAATTAATATCGCCAATAATTAGGAAGTTCCGGGTCGAGTCCGATACCGATACCAATAGTATAATCACCTGTTACCTATTACCTTATCTGTGCGTTCCGCATCTGACAGGCGCACCACCAAACGGTGTATTCAGGATTAATATGCTATATTAACGGCTCATAATCACAGGGTTGACACTACTAAATTGTCAAATTGTTACCTATTGTAGTATTTTAATCCGTAAGACTTTCTAAGATAACAATACGAATACTAAAAATCTGGACTAAAAATAAGTTTCAATTTGTTAGCGGCATGACGTAAAACAGCGAATCAAAGAATTCAACTTTATTTATAACTAATATAGGACAATGCTGTTGATTAAACAATACTTCATTTCAGGACTTTTTGTTTTCCAAATATTTAATATTACCAATAATTGATAAGTTCCAGTTCGACGGGTTCAAACAGAAAGATTTGAAAGCAGAGAAAATTGTGTATCTTATAATCAGCATGACTTTATCAGATGTCAATACTAATAAGGCTTGCGCATAGTTATATACTTTAATTCAGTCACGGACCCGCGATATCACGGGTGTGTTCTAGTGTAATCTAAAATAAGTTCGTGTCATATTGAAATTGATGAAATGAGTTCCACACGATGTTTAGTTTGTTTTGCAGCTCTGTTTATTTACCTGAACGTTATTAAAATTTAAAATTGATGAAATAGTAAGTGTGGAATGGTTCATATTTTTACTCCATAGAAATGAGTACATACGAAGGAATTATTGGTAGTGTTCCGAATTATGTTTCAATATGCATGTGCTGAAATGTGCACAAGCGGAAGTATATATGCATGAGCTGAAGTATGTATGAACTGAATTATGATTAATGTAATAAATTATTTTAATTTTGATGCGATTATTCTTTCTTACTGAATCGTCTTTTAGTTATTATCATTAAAATTCTAGCTAAAAGGAAACCGTAGTAATCCTTTAGCAATTATTGCAGCCTCGAAGTTTCTTAAATTAATAATCACCATAATTAACTTTAAACATACATGCATTTTTAGGGCCCTTTATAGCTTGCTGTTCGGTTTGAACCAAAGCACCGTGTTGAAGGCCGTACCTTGACCTATAATGATTTACTTTTATAAATTGTCACTTGGATGTAGAGTTGTCTAATTGGCACTCATACCACATCTACCCATATCTTTATATTACATATATGGTCCTTTATACGTAGTTTTAATGTGTTTCTCTAAAGTTTTTATCCGTACAACTTTTAGGTGCTTATTTGCACATCATTTACAATGATTTAAATATGAATTTTCCAATGTACTACTACTGACAACTGTAACATCCTACTGTTTCAGTGACTTACAAATTAGACTTTCCTGACAATCTAAAACCTGTTTCAGTTCTTGAACAGTAAAATTAGAGACTGATAATCTCAAATGTATTAAGATTTAAAGGACACTAGTCACGATGTCCGTAAGCAAACAGTATATTGAGGGTAATTCGTTACTCTTTTATATAATTAATGTAAATAACAAGTAATTTTACTAGGTCTAATTCCGAAGGAACTCAAACTGAAACAGTATAAAGCACATATGATTTATTTTTGTTGTTGTTAGTGTTGTAGATAAACATATATTCAAATGCAATTTAACCAATTCCGAGTAACTTTGTTTACTTTAGGTTTTTTTGTGGAATGTCTGTTCGAAGTCAGGGACCTGTACTTCAGTGCATATTTTATCTCTTATTGGTTTTTCGTTTGTTGTTTTGTACATATGAAAAGATGTTTTTTTTTTCATTCAAGTTAATTTACATTTCGTAGAGTCAGGGTCTTTTATTGCTTGATATGTAGTGAGGGTTTTGCTCATTGTTGAAAGCAGTACGGCGAATTCTAGTTGCTAAAAGCTTTGCCGTAGACAATCATTACAACATCAAGACCTTTTGTTCTGATATTAACACTGAAGTTTCTAATATTATATTAAAATTTGCAAAAATGTTCGAGGTGTAAAACATATACACATGTATATAATCTACCTTTTAATTCACTCCAAATAAACAGACTGACGAATATTACTGTAGTACACAGAAAGAAAACTGCGGCAATTTTCCATATCAGTGATGTATTCTTTGAAACCGTTGTTTTTGTAGGTGACATGTCCATATCTTTATACCTAGAAAATAAATATTTTTTTTTAAATATATTAATGGTACAATGAATGAGAATTTGACTTTACCTTTGTGTGTAGAACTCATTAAATATAAAAAGTTTTAATATGAAACTTATCACACCACATCGTCTTTTTCAAATGTAGTTGGTTTCTTCTCAAGGCGCGTTGGAAGTGCTTCATTCAAACAAGATGGAAACATAATTAAACGTGCAGTTGAAAACATTTTATTGAGTTTGTGACTGTACTTTGGTAATATTCCTATTAATTTTACTTGAAATATTCTTCCTTACTAGAACAACTATATCTTCAAATGTTGAGAATGGGTCACTGGACTTCAAACAAACAATAAATCAACCGATGAGTCGATATGAAATATGAAATATGCGATTTTTTTATGTTATGTTATGCAAAGTACATGTATTAATCAATTAATCAATAAAATATTTAATTAATTAATTAATCCATTCATCTACCAACAAACCAGCCAACTAGCCAACCAGCCAAGCAATCAACCATGTAAAACTAAAGGAATATTAAATAGCCATCATCACAAATCGTTTGCTAAACAGTTATTTACTAAAACAATTATCTTATAATCATTCATAGCAATGACATACTAAATGATATCAATGTGCAGAGTAAAAAGTAGTGTAACAAAAATACCAAACTCCAAGGAAAATTCAAAAGGAAAGTTCTTTATAAAATGGCAAAATCAAAAGCCCAAACCCATCAAAAGAATGGAAAACAACTGCCATGTTCCTGACTTGGTACAGGCATTTAATATGTAGAAAATGGTGGATTGAAATAACCTGGTTTTATAGCTATATAAACATTTCATTTGTATGACAGTCGCATCTATTATTAGATTCGGACGTTTTAGATGGTCCCTTACTTAAATGTCTCGACTCTAGACTCTCGACATTTTTTTTTATTAAAACATCATCTTCAAAAATATTTCCAGAATAACAAAAAAACAATTAAAAGTGTGAAATGGTGATTTCGGAGGTCTGTTATAACAATCCCTACCTATTGATCAATTGACACACGTTCCTTAAAAAAATGTTAAAGCAATAAATTCTCTCCAAAGTTAATCCTCATGAGGAATTTACAAGACATGATGATGCGTAATCTGTAAAAGTTTGAAAATGAAGTTTCTCCTATTTTCATGCTATTTTGACATTTCTCAATTGGAGAAAACTTTGTTCTCGGTAATTGATTGGTCGAAATGCAACAATGACGTCAAATTTTCTTTAATCGTTTATTCTTTTCTTTCTTATTTTAATATGTTTTCTACTGAATTTCCTATTGTGACGTCATATCTGATGACGTCACATATAACACAAAAAACAACTTTCTGCAAATCTTTGAAGAGGAAGGATAAACTTTGTTTAGACATCGCCTAAAAATCATTAGAGAAACAGAGTCCAACACTATATTTCGTGAATTACGATATCTCTCAACTCTCAACAGTTCGATTTTAAATATTCAAAAAGTTCGACAAGCCTCGCGTTTTAAATTTTAAAAGTAAACTGTCTCGAGTGAAAAAATATCGCAACACAATTAATGAAGTAGTGGAATCTATATATTTCTTGGAATCGGCTGTTTGAAAACAGGAGTAATATGCTGGTGAATTCATTAAGATCTTTAATTGACAATTTTAGAATTTTCTATCATCAACTGATTATACCTGCAAATCAAACATTCATCTGTGAAAACATATTCGTTTAGATGGTCACAATACAATATTTTAGATCTTGTGTTTCTTCCCATGATGTCCTTGATAGAAGGTTGCTGCTTACAAGGAAGCTTTTGAACAAATAATTCCTATTGGTAAAGTTTGGGTCATCCCTTCGAATGTTAAAGGACGTCGTAATGATTCTGTTGACTGCTATTAAATATGTGTGCCATAGATGACCACGAATATATCTCCATGGTCGTAACTACAATCCCCTTTTCTTTTCTTTTAAAGAGTGTATAGGTAAGTTTGTCAATTAAAAAATCCAACGAGTTTATAAACATTTAAACATAACTAAATAATTCTCATGGCTGAGCACCCCTGTCCTCTACTATTATTCATTTTCATAAGTTTTATCCATCACATTGCTTAACTTTCAAGTAGTTTTTTTATATGAAGTATATTTAGTTCACTTCATCTCAACTAAATTTCAATCTGAAACTGCTGATTTAGAATATCAATTCCTTTATTTTTCAGGTTTAGACTATTTTCTAATCTTTTTCCTGAATTCATTGTAAACATATATTAGGTAATATATGTATGTGTTTTGAATTTGAATTTTGAAGAAAGCTTTATGTTAACTTTTCATTATTTATCACAATTATTAAGTAATTAATATATTTGACCTCAAAACATATATAAGTTACCCAGGAAAAGACAGTGATTTCTTTTAAACATCATTAAATGCAATATATATAGAAATACTTTCCAGCATTTTTTTTAAATGACCTTTTAGTCATAGTTCCTAACATTTCTACGTTGTTGTTGTTTTTTGTTCACCCCAGGATGTAAATGTCTATGTTGGAGCGTTCCTGATTCCAAAGAGGCGTGCTTCTGGCACACGAAATCCATAAAGTGTTATTTTCATTTATTGTTCTTTTATGCTTTCCCTTTCAACATTAAATTATCTACATTTCTAAGAGTTTTCTAAGAGTTTTATTTTTCCTCCAACATCTTTTGCAGGTAAAAAAATTAAAAGATTGTGTAAAGAGTATAGTTACTATTTTTCAAATTGTGATTAGTCGAAATGTGAAACATTAGGCTCAACTTCAAACGACAACTTTTTTTAAAATTGAGTGTGTAAGGGATATAACGCTTGACATTTGTAGAGCTTACTAAAATTCAATTCACTGACACCTGAAGTATGAGTATTATGGAAATATTTTGTGTAGTTTTGTTACCTTGAATTTAAAGTGATAATGAATGCAGTCTCTTCTGTAAATGGTCAGGGATAAATCACTAACCATTTCATCTTTAGTAAAGATGATTTGTTTCTGCGGACAAACTAGTTTTATGTCGACGTTATGAAAAATATGAAGTCATCTCATTTTGCTCATAACATACAAGAACATGTATAATTAATTTCTCAAATGATTCTAAATTTATTATTTTAATGTTTACACTATAGAAAAGCTGATGTAAATGGCAGAAAAAAATTGACAAACCAAACTTACTTATTACAATTGAGGAACATGTATACAATTGATTTGCATGGTCGTCATTTTGACAGATAGTAATTATTTTGTGGAACTTGCAACATTTATCTTATAAGCTGATTTTGTGTGAAGTACACACTAAATGTCAGCAGTAATACGCTAATTGAACATGTATCAAGTCTGTGTAAAATTTTGTAAATGTAGAATGAAATTGTCTTACCTTTTTTATTATTGAAGACTTCTTCAAAGTATCCTTTTTAACAAAGATCTTTTTCCTTTTCTTTAAGATAAATTAAAACAGTAAGCAGCAACTGTAGAATTTATGTAACTTAATGAAAGTTACTTTAACATTATAAATTTATACAACGAGTTTAAGTTGACTGCATTTTATGTTTGATGTTATTATTGGTTACTGATTTGCACGGTCGTCGATTTGACAGATGGAAATTTCTTTGTTAGTAATTATTTGGTGGAACTTTAAATATTTATCTTATATAAGTTACATGCTTATCTGATTTCGGGTGATGTACACACTAAATATCTGCAGTAATACGCTAATTGAACATGTATCAAGTCTGTGTAAAATTTTGTAAATGTAGAATGAAATTGTCTTACCTTTTTTATTATTGAAGACTTCTTCAAAGTATCCTTTTTAACAAAGATCTTTTTCCTTTTCTTTAAGATAAATTAAAACAGTAAGCAGCAACTGTAGAATTTATGTAACTTAATGAAAGTTACATGAACATTATAAATTTATACAACGAGTTTAAGTTGACTGCATTTTAGGTTTGATGTTATTATTGGTTACTGATTTGCACGGTCGTCGATTTGACAGATGGAAATTTCTTTGTTAGTAATTATTTGGTGGAACTTTAAATATTTATCTTATATAAGTTACATGCTTATCTGATTTCGGGTGATGTACACACTAAATATCTGCAGTGATAAGCTAATTGTACATGTATCAAGTTTGAGTTAAATTTTGTAAAGGTAGAATGAAATTGTCTTACCCTTTTTATTATTGAAGACCTCTTCAAAGTATTCTATTTTAGCAATGATGTTTTTCCTTTTCTTAACGATAAATTAAAACAGTTAGCAGCAACCGTAGAATTTATGTAACTTAACGAGAGTGATTTTAACATTATAAATTCATACAACGAGTTTCAGTTTGCTGCATTTTAAGCAGGATGTTATTATTGGTTAATGAACTTTAGACGGAAAATCTTTAGGTCAAATTTTGATGATCAAGATCTATTACATTTCTTTCTTATTGTGGACTTTGGTTTCGTTTCAATGTTTGGTAATGGTGATGCAGCTTTAGCAGCAAAATAATATATATTTTTCGGAATTATTTTTCTACATTTACTGTTATAATGGTGTAATGTTTAGATACCATACACTTAGGTACATTCAGCTTATTAAGTCTCAACCAGTAATAGTAAATTGTCTTGATGACTTTTTGCAATCACGAGAAAATCAAATTCCCTTTTGATGTTTAGCAATTTGTTTCACAGACCTATGATATTGTCATCATTATTTATCAAGCATCGCCGTTAAAATTTTGTCCAATGGATACTATCAAAATCAAATATATTTTTGCACATGATAAAATGTATTTTAGGTTGGTTTTGTAGCAAAAAAAATTAACAACATAGCGTTGAAACTATACATGTGCAAAATTTGCACCTCACAATGCTTAATCGTTATTTTTATTTCTTTTCTTCAGTTTCACAAGAAAAAGCCTTTTACACATCAATGGCGATTTTCTTTTTTTTTTAAAGATGCATTTTCCTTACCCCACCCCCCCCCCCCCCCCCCCACTGGCAAAACAAATAATTTGATTGAAAGTAAATTGATCATTTAAAAATTTGTGATCGGCTACTACTTTCTTTTGGTTTCTTTAATTTCTTCTAAATTCAGTTAAATAATGTTTAAATTTCGTACTGAAGAATTTGTGAAATACTCTTTACCTTGGTTTTTTATATTTTGAAAAAAGTTTAACGTTATATTTTGAAATATTTGATGTGAAAATTATTTGATACTGCACATGCCCTGTAGATTTCTTTGAATATAGTCATTAGATATATTATAATAATGTACCATATCCAATTCTTATATGCGATGTCATTTGTTAAACTAATTACACATGTGATTTGTAACGCTTCGCATGATATGCGTCGTAGAGTCATGCATCATGTTTTTAAGTAAAACTGCATATCATATTTAAGCTTTCAATGAGAATTTGTTTACTATGCAGTTAGAAATTAATAAGCACCAATACAATAAAACAATTGTGTACTTTATAAATAAGGGCGTTTGTTAATCGAGAAGTCGCCATCAAATACAGTCTCCGGTATGTCAATATTCAAAAACACTCTTTTCATTATTATTACAAATAAAATGTAACTAATAACTTGAAAGAGAGTTTCGTTTCGGTATATTCATTATGTACTAGATAAATATACATATACAAAAGTGCATTCAAAACCACCAGTAACCGTTTTTAATAAACCCCTTTTTCTTATGGTTGTAGTCTGTTATCTATTTCTCGCATGGAAATATATTTCTCGAATTACACTGCTTGTAGTGTGATACGAAAATATGATACGAAGAATGAGTATAACTTGATTTGGTTATCAAGCATCATGAGACGAGATCGCGATATTTTCATTGGCTATTCGTTAGGTCAATGATGAATTTCAAAGATTAAGACGATGTACATTTCACCCATGGCAACGGAGATATGTTTTGTGTTCAATAATATACAAAGCACCTATACTTTGAATCTGAAAATCTTTTTTTTTTTGTCAATTTTACTACATTCTGAACCGTACATTTTTTTTAAATGTCTGATGTGCCACTGCAAAAGACTAAATCAACGATTCACGGCATTTTTAATTTAACACAATCAGAATTTTTACCATAAGAGAAATAGGTTGAACAACTCGTCATAGTTGGATATCGCTTGATATTAACTCCCGTTATTTAATTTGAATAGTAATTATAAACTCGCACAAGGCTCGTTTATTATTATATTGAAATTAAATGACTCGAGTTGAGACCAAGCGACATCCCTTTCTCATTCGTTATGAAACCTATAATAATCAACACGCTTTTTAAATAGAATAACTATAACCATCAGTAAGAACCAGTCATTAAGATCGGGCAAAGGAAATAAAGTTTTTGATTTTTTTATTAATTTGCACATTATGTTTGGAAATGCTTAAAAATGAAAAAAATATTAATAATTCAAATGAGATGTTTTATGCTATGACGTCATATTTACGTCATTATGTTCACCGTTTTCATGAAAATGAAGAAACTTTGTGCAGTATTTCCTTGTCATTTCCTTTGTGAAAATTTCGTGCAAAGCGCAGAAAAAATAAAATAATGTATGTGAAGCTTCGTTATAACTATTTACATGATCTCATCAAATGTATGGTTGGTTTATAGTTGCTCACAAACTTTTACAATCTATTATATACTTTAAAGCTGATGTAAAATAATAAAATTCAAGAAATTTTACAAAAAATAAAAATTTCGTCATGGTTTGTTGCCATGGTTATTCGTTAAATGTTAAATTTGTTTTTATTTTCTGAACATCTTGAATCTTAGTGTAGCTGTGACACATTTAAGATTTTGTATTGTTTGCTAATGTGCTTTGTCAATATAGATATAGGAAGATGTGGTGTGAGTGCCAATGAGACAACTGTCAATCCAAATAGCAATTTGTCTTTTTGTGCTTCTTCGTTACATATTTGTTTGTTTTTATAGTGATTAAGATAATAACACAGTATTGTCAGCTGTACCCCTATTTGTGACATGTTTGCCTATGATGTCTGTTTGTTTTGTTCACGCATCGTTGTTAATATAATGGAATTTGATGCGACTGTCATACCAGTGAGAGGTTTAGCTAGCTATGAAATCAGGGTTAATCCACCATAATATTCTTCATAAGAAAGTGCCTGTACCAAGTAAGGAATATGACGGTTGTTATTCATTCGTTTGGTGTGTTCGAGCTTTTGATTTTGCCATTTAATTAGGGACTTTCCGTTTTGAATTTTCGGAGTTTAGTATTTTTGTGATATTACTTTTTTTTTTACTTTTCAATTTCCTCTAATACTTGGGCCAAATAAGGGCCTTATTGCTCTTACTCCTTTCACTCGTATGCTTTATAAAAACCTGGATTATTTACAGATAATATGTCATGCAAACATGTAGCTGCAGGTATCAATGTTTCGTTGTGTATTTTAGAAGTTTAGCCATTAAATGTAAACAAAACACAATAACAATCCGTCAGTCGACATAGGAAAACCATTTAATCACTTGACAAAACATTCAATCTCAGAAGCGATTATCAAATTATTAAATATTATTTAAAAAAAAATTCCGAACTCTAATGCTTACTCGATAAAAATAGTACTATTCGCTACAATAATTTTGTTTTTTTATATAATTCTGCATAATTGATCAAAATGAGCCCGAAAATAAAACATGCTACACCGAAGTACAAGTGATCAGTATGCTGAAACTTGTCATTGACAAAATTTTTGTTGAATGTGGAGATAGAATTTTTGAGCATATTCTCGTCATTCCTGTGGGAACCAACTATGCACTTCTCCTGATCGATCTTTTCATATTTTCATATGAACCGGAGTTCCTTCAGACGCTTGAAAAAAGTAAGATGATCATAGAAGCTAGATCATTTAATTAAACATACAGGTATATTGATTATGTTTTTTTTCATTTACAATCCAAAGTTTTCTGATAGGGCTCCATTAATAATTCCGCCTGAACTAGAGATTAAAGTAACCACAGATACAGCTTCCTCTGCCTCATTTCTGGACATTAATCTCGATTTTGACAACAGCGGTCATCTCAGTATTGTATCGTTGACACAATTTCAGTTTTGAAATTTGAAATTTTTCTCACCTTAGCAGCAATATTTCTACTCCCCCCGCGTATGTAGTATACATTTCTCAACTCAAGAGTTTGAAGACTTTGTAAAACGTCATCTTTGTCTAAGCAACATAATAGTTAGCAATGGTTTTACAAAGAACGTCTAGTACATCTGAAAGTACCAATACCTAACAGATAAATGATGAGTGTCTACTTCAGAAATGGTATAAGATGGTCTTGAGTTATAGACTCTAGGTGCGGAAGTTGTGTATGTTTTTATATATTTTAACGTTTTGCATTTATTTGTCTTCGTGCTATTATTTTTGTTTTGGTCGTCTGACTTTGACGTAACTCGGTATATTTGTATCCCGCTATCAGGTTTTTGACTCTGAGCGTTCCTGAGGTGCGATATCGACACAAAAGTTTGTTATAGTGTTGTTTCCATTTTGTTAACCCTTGTATTTATATTTACTTAATTTTTACTTGATGAATAAAGTGTATACTATCTTATGTATGTACTATTAATTACAAAACTTTTTTTCGGCGTCTTTGTCACTTTACTATCAACTACAAAAACGTTTTTGTTGGCGACTTTTGTTAGATTTATTTGAATTTCGGTTTAAATTTTTTAGGCCGTTGGGTTGTATTTCTGGAATGCATACCTACACAGTTTTGGCTGCTGGATCCCAATTATTGACACATTAACCTTTTATATCTGTTTGGGTTGCTCACCCATTTGGTTTTTTTTTAAATATAACGGAACTATAACATGTATAAACACCCTTCATACAGGTGGGAAGTTTAGCTAGCTGTTAAACCAGGTTTAAATTTCCATTTTCTTCGACAAGTCAGAAGTATAACAGTTTTTATCACTCGTTTGGTTGGATAATAACGTTTGATTTGTCAGATTTTATGTCATTGCCCCTTTTTTCGTGTTGTATGGTGGTGTAAAGGGTGAAAAAAATCGAAGGTTTTGATGGAATTTATTTGAGAGAACGAACAAGATATACATTTTCTCAGACTTTGTTAAAATCCACATATGGGTAATGCAACTACGGAAATAAACAGTGTCACAGTACTTCTCTCTCTCACTGCGGACAAAATTTTGGTCAATCTAACATTCATTTCCTTGGTAGAACATGAAGTTGAGGCGGTAATGTACTGTTGTTTGTACGGAGCTTTGTGAAGTTTAGATATCCTATACAAACCAGGTAAGTCCTCAGATATGCACAGAGGCCACGAAGGACTTGTGATTTCCCAAAATCTCATTAAATGTTACGTTTTTGTATGTAGGATTACACAAGTGTTTGTCCGCCGAAACAACAACAAGTTTGCCATGAAGAGACTTCAAACAGTTCACAGCCTCGTTGTCTCTGAAACAGATTAAGGTTCAACATTAAGGAGGTAGACCTAGGTTAAGGGAAATAACTCTTAAAATCATCCATACGTTTGTGTCAACCATTTTCAAAAACATATTCTAAGCTTCTAGGTTACATAGATTATTTTTAATCTGTTTCAGGTAAATGCTTAAAAAACATTGATGAACTTGACTTTTACAAACGCTTAACTGATTTAAAGAGTTATCTCCCTGAACCAAGGTCTACCCCCTTAAATAGGTTTGTTTTCAACTTGTGAATTTTACGCTGTATCAACGACCTAATTGTTTGAACCCATTCTGACAGACTACCTAGTTCACATTTTCTCGTTTTGCCCATGTTCTGGCGTACTTCGCAACGGAATCAATTTGTATTTTAAAGTTATGGTTCCAATTGATGTGTTGTGGTTATCTAAATTTTGGACAATGATATATCACCTTCCGGAGGTGTTCAGGTTGAATTATATTTAAATTACCAGTAATTACATATCCAGAGGGCATGTAAATATATGAATAGTAGGAACAGTCACATATCAGAGGGCTTTTTGAAGATCTTGTTATCTTTTTTATAGTTGAATATCTCAGGTGCAATGGTTTTAGTGTAGCTATAGGAGACAATAGGAACAGACTGATTTTGAAATTTAGGCGGAATTTCAAATGTTACTTCTTTGTGTTGAAGAACGTTGCAGAAGTTGCTAGCATCTATTCCTTTATTTGAAAACTGAATTGGAAGGAATTTCCGATTTTCTTCGTATAGTGGTTCAGATTTACATTTGGACGATGGTAATGTTTTCGACCATGATTACACGCTTGGATCTTAAGCTAGTGTAGAATAAACTCATTACATTAACACCACAGCATGCTGGACTTGATAAATTTACTACACCTTTGATGTTATGTTTTTAACCGTATGGCATTGCAGTACCTAATGCCCTCGTCCAGAAATTCCGTCTACCTGTTCGGAAAGGCGTTCTTAGTATATGGCTATCAGTATGGCAGTACATTTTTTCAATGATGCGTACTTTTGTGGACAACAAGAAGGATCATGGTCCGGTTAATTAGAATTGATATAAAGAATCCTGAATTTTTGCCGATGTTCATCTACATTAAATAGCACACATAAGGTAAACTATATTCTGTAAATTACATTGTTCGTGGAACAGAGGCTTAAATGATTTTTTGTTCTAGGGCTTTACTGTTAAATTACTAGTGAATTTTCGAGTGATGATTAATAAGCATGTTGCATGTTTTGAATGTGCTATTTTCCCCTTTTTGTAGTCAATTCTACATAATTGGAGCCACTTCACTAGTTGATTGACCTTTTAACCAAAATCAAAAGACTTTTGATCGTTTATGTATCAACAGTAAGGTAATTGCATTTCTTCAAGGTATCATTTGCTAGAGGGATTGGTACCCTCAAATATCCATTTAAATAAATGCATAATAGTTAATATTTAAAGATATATACGTTAAAAATAAGTCAGACAAATGCAGACATAAACAATGTGCAATACATTCATTTATTAACATTTTCCAGTACAATATAACATTATGTTATATCACAAATGTTTTATTACTGTTATTTTAAGACCTTTCAATGACGTTTGATATTTTTGAGGATAAAATTAAGATAGGAAGATGTGATACGATTGCTAATAAAAAAATCTCTCCAGCAGAGACCAAATGACATAGAAGTAAGCAACTATATGTCACCGTACAGACTTCAAAAATAAGCAATTCATACCACATCGTAAACTATTAAAGGCCCCGAAATGACAAATGTAAAACAATTCAAACGAGAAAACTAATGCTTGAATACGAATAAGTTCACATCCAACATCCAAATGATTTAGGCCGTGTTCACATTCAAACGCCATGTATAGTAAACTTGTATACAATTAGGTTAATTTACTGGACATTGGTTTCACATTAAATTTGTTCACATCTATACACATTGTTTAATTACCTGTACATAAGATTTGTTCACACTTGTAAACTCTATGTCATTTAAATGTTCATTACGTAGAACCGAATGCAAAGTTTTCTGGCAGTAAGGGAACGACCATTTGACTTCAAATCGGTTTGGGGGGGGGGGGGGGGGGGGGGGGGGATCGATGGAAATGTTCCGAACCCCAATTGGATAAAAAAAAGTCCTACAGATGATACAAAAATATCTAAATCAAGAGTTTCCCCATACATTATAGTGTTAAATGTTGAAAAAAAAATTGATTACCAGCATCGAAAAAAACCGGAATAAAACGTTTGCGCGGAAAAATTTCTGGCTCAGGTAAATTAACAAAATACCCCCCCCCCTTTTTTTAAGTTAAGTGATTGCTTCTTTATGAAAGTCATTTTGATGATTTTCAGTAGTTTAAAAATAATAAAGATGTCTCGATTAATCATTAGAAAACGTAGACTGTTGCAGCGTGCTTACAGGCGAAGAATATATATTTTTATCGCATAAAGCCAATGCATTACATCGGTACAGAGATTGAAGGTGAAGAAGGAATGATATACTAGGGATCACTATATTCCTATCTTTTCTGTTTGTTTCAAATGGTATTTCTTCTCCAAGGAGTATTTGGCAAATGGAGGGGGTAATGTTTTTTTTTTTAGTTTTAAGGGTAATTTAACGAATCCGAGATACATGTACTAGACAAACAATACATTTACCTCACACTTTTTAAGTAATGCACTTATGAGTGAATCAATGTTTGAGTAAAATCAATGGCAATCATTTCTGTGCAAGTCAAGTCGATTCGACAAGGCCTTCATCGAGTATCGACTGCATATAGACAAAACATGTTTACACTACATGTAAACATTGAGTTTTATCAATTGGAACGCAATTATGTTTATTTTACGTGTGAGTTACACTTACACAACACCGAGTTTAGGTCAATGTGAACACGGTCTAAGTGTAGAGACTTCATTCACAGTCAGTGAAAAAAATGACTATGTGCATTTTTCAAATACAGTATAGGTATTGACAGATTGATTGACATATGTGTATAACAATAAAATTTAGTTTAGTTTTAATCTACTGATAACAAAATCAATATTCATACCGATAAAAATAATATTCAAGATCCTATTACAGTGTTGAATTGTTAACCTTTTAAAATAAGTTTATTTAAAGAACAGACAAGTTCATCAGAGGTCAATGTAGTACTCCTTTAACTTGAAACTGTGAATCGTCGAAGTTTAGATATGTTCCCTATGGCCATTTTATTACGGGGGACCTCAAAATCGTCCATGACAAAGAGTTTTAAAACTTTTTGAAAAAAGGACCAAAATATCGTCTTCCATCTAAATTAGATTGGAAACAGTGTCGTCAGGTCACCAAAGATGCTCTTTCCTCGTTTTGTAAAAAATAGTGAAACCGGAAACAATCTGATAAAAAATCTCTTGATTCTTATTTGAATGTATGAATGTATGAATGTATGAATGTTGTAGATAATAGAATATCGCATTTTGAAAATAATTCAGAAATAAATAAAAGAGTACATAATACGCCATGGTGGTGGTGTTTCGTAAATACTACCCGGACGTTCTTAAGAATGAAATTTTCAATTAATCTACATACAAGTCCGTGCGCTCCACAGATGGTCATATAGTAAATAAACATATCATAACCACATCACAGCTTAAGGCTTCTGTAGAACATTTGAAGGTCCCTACTATGTATTTGTTACCTAAACTACAAAGAAACACAATAAAATATCGTTTCATCTCGGCCTCTAGTAAGTATTCTACAACTAATCTTTCGGTGCTTTTAACCTGTTCCTTAATAGTCGTTTGGTAAATCTGAATGCAAATATATTTGCTGCAACTATTTTAAAGCCATTTTCTCTAATGAGAAAGGTAAATATGCTAGATATACTTACTGGAGGTGTGATGAGATGATTAAAGCTTATAATTTTTCTCTATGATAATATTTATGTCCGTTTCGGCAACAAAGTTTATCGACAGGTTGTATGTATCCCAATAGGCACTAATTGCGCCCCTTTAATAACATACTTATTTTTGTACTGTTATAAATCACAGTTTATGACCAAACTCAGTAAAGACCCGTCTAAATTGCATTTAATTGATAAATTCAACAACTCTTACCGTTATCTTAATGACATTTTTTCGTTAAATAATAAAGAATTTTCTAAATATACTGCCGAAATTTACCCAAAGGAGCTTACTTTAAATAAATCAAATTTAAACGGTTATAACTGTCCTTTCTTGATTTAGATATTTCGGTTTTACATGGGAAGCTTCACATTAAAATTTACAACAAAAAGGACGATTGTTCGTTCCCTATTGTTAATTTTCCGTTTTTGGATGGTGATGTTCCTTTGGAACCATCTGACGGTGTTTATAGTTCACAACTCGTTCACTATGCCCGTGCCTGTTGTGACGTTTTTGATTTTAACGAACGAAATCTACGTATTACTGGTAAATTATTAAGCCAGGGATTTCGTTACCACAAATTACTTAAACCCTTTACTAAATTCTTCCATAGATTTAAAGATTTGGTTTGTAGTTTGGTTGTACATGTAAAAGCTTATTTCAAACGGGATATCACATCCTCATTTTTAATAAAATGTTGTTCACTGTGCACGGAAATTTAAAACGATCCCGGTAAACTTATCGATCCTTTAAATAAACTTATTCTAAAAGGTTACCAATTCAACACTGTATAATCATTGAATATTGTTTTTATTGGTATTAATATTGATTTTGTTATCAGTAAATTAAATTACCTGTATCTTGGCATTGCACAAGGTCATGTTTTTCCTGATTGTTTATGACGTCTCTACACTAAATCCATTGGATGTTGGATGTGTACGGATTGATAATTGAGTCTTAGATGCATGATTTGTTTAATAATTAGTTGTTAGTGGCTTTGAACTAGCTGTCAGTAACTGCGAGTACTCTAAGATCTGTACTTAGTTTCTTTTTTTGTTGGGATATACAAGTACCCGGCCACGTCCACTATGAGTAGTATTTCTGTTTGTATTCATCTGATGAGTTAAGCCTTTTTCAACAGATTTTTGTAGTTCGTTCTTATGATGTACTGTTACACCACTGTACCAGGTTAGGGGAGGGTTTGGATCCCGCTAACATGTTTAACCCCGCTACATTCTGTATGTATGTGCCTGTCCCAAGTCAGGAGCCTGTTATTCAATGGTTGTCGTTTGTTGATGTGTTACATATTTGTTTTTCGTTCATTTTTTTGTAGATAAATAAGGCCGTTAGTTTTTTCGTTTGAATTGTTTTACATTTGTCATTTCGGGTCCTTTTATAGCTGACTATGCGGTATGGGCTTTGCTCATTGTTGAAGGCCGTAAGTTTATAGACTCAGGAAACAACATCACCGTACCAATTGGGATGCGTTATCCTGTTTGTGATAAGTTTTCCACAGGAACAAACAAATTCCAAACCAAATATGTGTATCTATGAAATAATTTAGTAAAGGTTAAAACTAAGTTGCTGTAACGAAATCCCTGACTTAAAAATTTACCAAAAAAACATACATTTAGAAAAATCAAAAACGTCCCTATAGACACAGGCATATAGAAGGGGTTGGAATATACAACAGCGTAAGATGGTACCAAAGAAACATCACCGAAAAATTAACAATAGAAAACGAAAATCATCCCTCTTGTAGTAATTTCCCGCTTAAAACTAAAAATATCTGAGTCTAGAAAAGGACATGTACTGCTGTTTATATTTAATTTATTTAAATTTAATATAAAAATAAGAAGATATGATATGATTGCCAATGAGACATCTCTCCACCAGAGACCAAATCACATAGAAGTTTACAACAATAAGTCACCGTACGGCATTCAACAATGAGCAAAACTCATTAACGCATAGTCTCCTATAAAAGGCTTCGAAATGACAAAATTATACAAACGAGAAAAGGACTAAAGGCCTGATTTTGTTTACAAAACAGTTAACGAAAAACTAATATGATATACAACAACAAACGACAACAACTGAATTACAGGCTCCTGATTTGGGACAGGCATAAACATAATGGTTCATTTTGGTTAATCTCGGCAGTATATTTAGAGAATTCCTTATTATTTAACGAAAAGTATACCGGTAAGTTTTGTTGAATTTACCCATTAAATGGAATTAAGACCAATCTTTAGTGAGTTTGGCCATAAATAGTGATTCATAACAGTACAGGACCAAGTATGCTATTAAAAGGACGCAATTGATGCCCATGGGAATACCTTAAACCGCGATAAAATTTATGGCCAAACGTACATAAATATTGTCAAGGAGAAAATTTACAGCTTTATTCATTTTATTAAACATCTATTAAGTATATCTAGCATAGTTAACGTTCACAATATAGAAAGAAGAAGGGTTTTATATGGATTGCAGCAATCTAATCATATTTTTTCAAACGACAGTTCAATTGAATAGGAAAACTTTTGTTTGGTAAGATTGTAGTGTCATGAGTTGAAAAGTCAAGACTGTCAACCCAATTAAAAGTACCATCTAAAGCAATATATGTTTGTTTAAATTGATTTGAACAGTAAAAGAACCACCGGTATACTTTTATCCAACTTAGTCAATAAGATGTCGTCAATGTGATCTAAGTTGAAAAAATAAGTTTCACTTTACTTTTTGTTTTATCGTACTATTGGTTACATTCTTATCAATCAAAAAATATGGAGACAATAAATGATTTAAGGTTAAACTTTTAGGAAATTGTTGAGTTCAAGATGCTTTAAAGTCGACATGCATATAATTTGGAGTTCTGACTTTGTTTTTTAATTATGAATATATATATAATATATATAAAAGGGACATACATTGTAAGCTGTCAAATTCATGTTCTCTGATTTGACTCATATTCTCAATATTTTATTTATGACATACTAAAACGTATATCCAAATTAGATAAGTCTGAAATAATCAATTAACAATGCATGGACTCGATAATGTATATCAGCATTTCGTGTGTTTTTAGTCTAGACACAATCTAATTAACCCTCGAGATGACCTCCGAAGAAAGACTACCGACGGTCACATATCTAATTTAAACAGAAACAGAAATATGAATAGACAACGTGCAATTGGACTTTTCTAGGTCTGTTTGATTTCATGTTTCTTTTTGTTTCTTTTAGCTATGTTAAAACTTTTGATTTTTCAACCCTGTATACCACCATTCCCCATGTGAAATTGAAAAATCGCCTAAAAGAAATAATCCACAATGCCTTTCAACATAAAAATGGTAGCATACGGTATAAATTTATTACTTTGGGATTTCATAAGGCATATTTCGTAAATAGTGACAAACAAAAAGGTAAAATATGCTACACAGAATAGTCCGGCCGATTGGTGCAGATATAGAGCGGAATTGCTCACTTGATGAGGAAAGCATGAAACTTTACATAGTAGTTCTTGGTTATATACCCTTTGATTTCAGCTATGGACCCACTCTGAAAAATCCAATATGGCTGCCATTTTCAAGATGGCAGAAAAACGGTATAAAATTCAAGATTGTCCTAAAGGTATTCTATATAATTTCGGAAATTAAAGTACTGATTCTTTAAAAATGAACTTCATGTTCTTGAATTTGTTATCAATTAATTCTAAAGTATAAAACAAATAATTTGGGTATTTCTATAACACATAAGTTGCAAATAAAGCTGCATATATAAAAACAAATAGTGAAATTCAAAATGTTAATCAATATATATGTTACATGTTATTGTAATTGTTCTTTAAACGCTTTCAGTTTTAATGGCTGGAATGAAATAGGTTGAAACGAGTCGATTGACGTTAATATAGGTCGGTTGAATGTGGTGGAATAGTAGGTAACTCATCTGCTCTTTGAGGCAGTGCCGAGGGCACCTTGTCTCGTTTCTCTTCAATGCCACGTCTTACGTCACTTATCGCGTTTTCTTCTGCCGTACCCACTACATCGTCAAACTATTCTATGTAATCAATAGGTGTACCTTTCTTCAGGCGGATTAGACAATTGCCATCATTTAAAATAGTTAAGGGGCACCTATTTCCTTTTCCAACTACGTGCGTAACCAATTTGCAACATTTCAGCGAGCATGGTCTTAAAATGCACTCCAGGTCAGCACTTTTATTAGTTTTAATGGTAACAGTCGTGTTTGAATTTGTCGGAACTGTGATGGTTCGTTTTATGCAAACTAGCTGAGTTAAAATCTCGTTTCCACTATTAACAAATGGCGCATTTATCACTTTATTGTTGATTATAATTCTGGGAGTACTCAGGTTTATCACTGCGATCAGTGTGTCCAAAATAACTAGCCTAAGTATAACATCGTCTGTTAATGGTTAATGTTTACTCTATTAATGTCGAGAGTCGTTCCTTTTAATCTCCCCAATAACAAGCTGTTAACCCAAACCACGTAGCGTTACGTTCTCCAAATCTCCATTTTCTGCCGGAATTAATTTCTCATTTACTAATGTTATCATTGCAGCAGTGTCCACAATCATGCGTTACGTTCTCCAAATCTCCATTTTCTGCCGGAATTAATTTCTCATTTACTAATGTTATCATTGCAGCAGTGTCCACAATCATGCTCACATTCTGGTCATGTATAGTACCTCGTACTACTAAGCTCTTTCAAATGGTTCGTCTGATGACAATTTTGAGCGAGGCAGTGGGCCTCTGTTCGATTTTGTGATAAGGTGATGTTTCATGGCCAATAGACTTTGGAATCTGAGTTGTCCTACTGGCCCGACCCTTTGCTCCATTGTTGGGGTTACACTTTGATTTGCTCCGTATCCTGGTGAAGGTGACCGTTGTCTGAAATATTCTGGATTTCTGGAGTTTGTCCGTGGAGATGATAACCGTTGTCTTTAGGGACCATATGATCTCTATCTTAGTGGGGGTGTTGCTGATCGATAGGCATTACGCTTGGGTGTACTTCTATCTGCCGATTTACCGCGATTGTATTGCTCAAGGGATCTTCAACGTTTATATTGATCAGGTGATCCTTCATTGAACTGGTGATCTTCCATGATTTTTTTATCAGAAGAACCGCGATTATATTGATCGGCCAATCTAAAGTTATGCTGATTAGTTGAAAACATAACATCAGCTAGTTTTGTGACAATTTGTGTGAGGTTATGCAACTCATAATCCAAAGGACTGCTCATATTTTCTTTATCGGTCGGTGATACTGCGCCATCAGCAAAGTAGACTTGTCGCTGGTCATAATTGGCACTTTTTGTATCCATATATCGCCATCTGGTTTGCTTTTTAGGTTTTCAATTGTTTTAACGCCTTGTTAGATGTTTCTGGATTCCTCTCTATTACATGCCTTGAAGAATCTTTGTCTTTACATCCTCGACGGAATGTTTTGGTTCCAATCTGGTTTGATCGTCTTTTTTGCTGAAGCGCTGCTCCAAATGAATGCTTTTTTAAGGCCTTGGAATCATCATCTGTGTTTACCATGCGATCGTACTCAAAGCCAACATCGGCCTGGCAATCTGGGGCCTACACACATTTTTCCTGATTTTCCATTGTCTTCTACCGGCAGTTCGTTCAAATTGGTAAATGAACGCCTCCCAAGTGATGGATCCTCTTCAATTGAGTTTTTGCATTTTTTGGCAGCTGTGGGCTTCGGCTGCGATCCCTTGCACACAGATTTTCTTGTAATCGGGTATATTCTGTCTCCAGTGAAGAGTCTGAGGAAGAGGTATGGTAACACTCTTTTTCTTTCCTCTGCCCTTTCCTGGATCGGTAAATGGAATCAACTTGCTGTTATGGGAAGCATATTAGAGCTCCAGAAGCGGACGAGGTTGTCATAATTGGAGTGTTAAATGTTGGATTTGCCATTGACTCGACGGGGATGATATCGTAAGTAGGCACTGCATTCAGCATTGGCGAAACTTGATAGAATCCACTTGCAGCCAATTGTTTCTGTGATGGTGTGCTGATCTGAACCAAATATTATTGACTTATAGTAGATGGTTAGTGTGCGTAAGAAGACACATAAGCCTTTTGCTGGTATCCTTGATTAGTACTAGAGGTTTATAGTATGTTCTTAAATGGAGATTGTTGTTGAATAACTAGAACTGTCTCATGCAGGGCCAAGGGACCTGACATAGGACGTTTGACTTAAGGTGAAGACACCTTCGACAGAGTTGGCGCGGTGTATGATTCATGCGAACTACAATTGGGGAAAGACCCACGGCATGGATTTTGTTGTGTACTTTTGGTAAACTTGCGTTGTACTGGCTAAGATCAAATTTTGGCTTAGATGGTATGTCCATTGCAGAAATATTAACTTCTTTATTTCGATTGTCCACTGATTCATTTACAACAGATGCCAATTGTTTGAAGGTACCCTGCTGTTCAAATGCACTTTTAAATAGAACTGTGTCTCCTTCCTCGGTTGTCGTTAGCTTGTCTATTTGTCCCACCACAACATTGAATATCTTATTGGTCTGATCATCAATTCCGCCAAGTAATTATTACTAGCCTTGTTGTCTATCCTGTCTTCAAACTGCTGAAGTTGCTGAGATATTGCTTTCATCTGTTTGTTTTTAATATTCATTGCCTCTTTCTGTTCAGCTTGAAACGTAATGAGACCAACACATGTTTTATATATTCGCGCTTTGCTCTGTTTTATATTGCGTTAAATCTCAGCTGTTCTTTGAGCATTTGATTTTCTCTCTGTTAAATATTCTTGGTACAATTGTTTAATAGTCATTTCTGAGCTGTCCTCTGTTAAAGCGTCTTCAGCTGAGGGTTTCTCCATATCCCCAAGTGATTCAGTTTCTGCAATTTCAATGTTCTTGTCCTTGTTGTCCTCAATTCCTGCCATTTTACTGATATGTGTTTAACTGATTCTCAATTCACAGTTTAATGTCTCAAATTGCAAAATATTGCGACCCAAGAGATAAGATAGGCACTGAATAATATCTTAAGGCAGATAAATCCCAAATCACAGCTTTTATGTGTGACCCAAGACAACAAATAATGCAGCTTTTAATGAAAGCTACTACTGCAGCTTTTTATGAAAGCTACTACTTTGTGTATGAAATGACAAGCAAGGCAAAATCAGAAAGGACAGAAATGGGACAGATACCAAATGACACTATACATCAATAAAATGCTTATATTCAAGTCAATTCTCAATAATGAATATTTGCTTATTTTTCAAGGCGGCCATTTTGAAAATAGCCGCCATTTTGTATTTCAAAAATATATCAAAACAAAATCTTGCTAGGTACACCAAGTCATTCAAGTATGTTGGTTTTTGTGCACCCAGCATCAAATCCACTGTGGTTTATGCAATACTGGAAAATATTTTAGAACGTACGGCAGCCATCTTGAAATAAGCCGCCATATTGAATTTTCAGAGTGGGTCCATAGCTAATATTGCTCAGTACACAAAAATGTACCATCATGCAAAAATTGGTGCTTTCCTCATTATTTGAGCAATTTTTTCACCGATCGGCCGGACTAGAAGAACAAGTGGTCAGTATGCTGGAGTTTCTTATCGACAACATATTTGTTGAGTTTGGAGGTAGACTTTTCCAACAAATTGTCGGCATTCCTATGGGAACAAACTGTGCGCCTCTTCTTGCCGACCTCTTCTTATTTTCATATGAATCGGAGTTCCTCCAGACACTTGTAAAAAACAAGAGAATCAAAGAAGCCAGATTATTTAATTTCACTTTCAGATATATTGATGATGTTCTTTCCATAAACAATCCGAACATTTCTGATAGGGTTCCATTAATATATCCCCCAGAACTAGAGATTAAAGAAACAACAGACACGGCATCATCCGCCTCATTTTTATACTTATATCTCGAATTTGACTTACACAGTCATCTCAGTACCAGAATCTATGACAAACGAGACGATTTTAATTTTGAAATCATAAATTTCCCCCACCTTAGTAGCAATATACCAACTTCACCTGCATATGGGATATATATTTCCCAACTTATTCGATATTCGAGAGCTTGCAGCTCCTACTCAGACTTTGTAATACGTCACCAGTGTCTGAGTAGAAAGTTGATGAAACAGGGTTATGTCAAAGAACGTCTCGTTCTTTTTCTAAAAAAGTTCATCGGAAGGTACCAAGACCTTGTTGATAAATATTCCGTATCAACTTCTCAAATAATACACGATGGTCTTGATGTATAGATTCTTCGTACTGATGTTGTTTATCATCTTAACAACGTGTTTTATAGTTCTTTCATTTGTCTTTGTTCTATTATTAATATTACTTTTACTGTTGAATGGTTTCACGCCTTTCATTTTTTGTGGTTTGTTTTGTATTTGCGACTTTTTGTATTTCTTTTGTTCTTATAACGTGACTCTGTACTTTAAAAGATCCCGTCAGTATGATATTGTTCTATTTATATGTCATTATGATATATTTCTATTATGAATTACAATATACGTTGAACCACAAACGTCAAAATCATTCAATCGCGTAGTGGAATTAACTATTTTTGGATTTTTATAAATTCTATATATAACTTTTGGACTAGTTTAAATCTCTGTCTATTTATTAAATTTATTCTTACATACTTTTGATTTTTTAACCCTGTATCCTAACATTCCCATGAAAATTTTAAAATTGTTTGTACGTACATTGAACGACAAATTTATGTGACGTATAAAATTTTCTGACGTCAGACACTCAAATCAATAAATGTTTTCGTAGATAGTAGATGTTTTTGTGTTCTGTTAAATTGTTCCTTTTAAAATTGTTAAACGATGATGACTGGTGTACCCATATTTTGACTATTATATTTAGTGTGTCTGTTTATTTAACGCATCAATGTAAAAATATCGGAAATTGATGAGACTGTCATTAAAGTGAGAGGGTTAGCGCTATAGAACCAGGTTTAATCCACCATTTTCTACATTTGAAAATGCCTGTACCAAGTCAGGAATATGACAGTTTTTGTCCATTCGTTTTTGATGCGTTTTGTTATTTGATTTTGCCATGTGATTATGGACTTTCCCAATTGATCTTCCTCTAAGTTCAGTATTTTTGTGATTTTACTTTTTAAAAGATGTTAAACATAGCCACCTTCTGCGTATATTGTTAACTATGAAAGTTAGACTCTCGTGAAATGGAGAAAAAAATAATATATGAAATAAATTTCTTTGTAAATATTTAAAATGCACTAATGGCAAATAAGTAAAAAGAAAAGAACCCACTAACTACGACATTTTTTCCACCTTTGCGACTACACAATTTATGAATAAATATTAAAAAAAAAATCAATTTGTTTGATGTGTTTGAGCTTTTGATTTTGCCATTCGATAAGGACTTTCCGTTTGAATTTTCCTTGGAGTTCGGTGTTTTTGTTTTTTGACTTTTTAATATTAATACATTTATACTGAAATCCTGTATATTCGAAGGGATTATTTCAATTTTTTTTGGCATTTGTACTGGACTTTTCTCTATGGAAACTCTTGTTTCTGGAATATAGTTCTCAAACGTACTGTAAGTGAACGTGTATTTTTACTATCTGCTCTACAAGATTGATTTTGCATATGGTTTCTATTTACTTTACAAACTCATATAGCAAATTACAGCATAAAATTTATTCACGCCTCTATAGTATAGAGTACCTTTGTGTACACCTCCAGGCGAACGATTCATCGCAATTGGACTTTGGACGCTTCGTATTAAATTGTATCACTGAAGTATTGAAAATGAGTTGATCGTCCGCCCGAGGACTAATCTGTAATAGTTATCCCATGAGGACGCGGTGTGTCAGTGTAAGATCATCCCGATGGCCGGAGGCACACCAAGTTCGAATGGGATAATTTTTTTACTTCCCATCTGTTCTAGATTAGATAAACAATCATTTAAGCTTCATAATATCTAGTTTAGAACGCCTCACAACTATTATAATATACTTTATATATTACTATATACGGTATACTACTGTTGTCTTTATTTATATACCCTTTATGATCCCCAAACACAATGTTTAAATATGTTACATTAACGGAGAGTTTGTATCCAGTCGTCCTTGTGGAAGTATTACTCGTGGGTCTATTTGCAAAAGGTCTTGAGTACGATGTATGGGTTAGACAATATTTGGTTATGTTTTATGAAGATTTAAAGCCCAAGGGGTAAAAATATACAAATTTTAAAAAGCTGATTTATATAACATTGTGTGCTTTTGAAAATTTAAAGTACAATAGTTGACTCGATTGACCTAGACGATAGCCTGACAGTTCTTAAAGAAGCCGTAAAAGCTTCACATGATATCAGAGTCATTGCGTTGGTAAGTCAGATAATTGTGTCATTGACTCGTCAAGGCCGAAAAAATACAGAAAAGCAACAAATACTGTAAAGATAACGAAGCGGTAGGTTGCATTTGCAACTCAACAGAAGATGGCGACATGATTCGTTGCGACTGGTGACCTGACTGGTTCCATGAGAAATGCAGGGGAATTAAAAAGAATGAGAAGATATGTTTCTGGGTTTGAACAGTTTGTAGGGACATTTCGTTTGCGATGAGACGCATCGAATATTCAATTAACTCTATTGTATTAAACAATATGGACTTGCTACATTAGGTAGCGTCTAAGATTACGCACACAAATAAACGGGAATAATCGTCTTCGTGTCTTATTAAATAAGTCGGAGGCTAGGGTCACTGGTCCTGAGTTAGCGAGCACATCCAAGAACACAAACCGGCGTTGAAAGGAAAATGGAAAACATAACATCGCTATATCAGCACAGGAAGACGAGGATTTTGGAATCGGTTTACTCCGTAATTCTGTCTCAGAATAAACTAAAATCCGTCAATGCTTGAGTAACAAATAAACAAGCTAGTAACTTGCTGATAGGTAGTTATTTATACGTGATATAAATAAGAGCAGTTTTATCTAAGATATAGAACCAATATGTGTTCGTGGAGGTAAAATTAACGGTTTCACAGACACTACCACAAGATACAAAGTATATCTGTCGACACTATTTGTAGACAATGATTTCAGTTTTAGGTTACTAAGTGTTGCTATAGACATGTCTTTGTACAACAGAGGGTAGGTTCACTTGAACACGAAGGGAGTATCCAAGCTTACCAAGAATTTGGACATAACCAGTAAGGAGAAATCAAAAAGACAGGAGGCTATGGAGAGACCCCATGTGTATCAGAAATCCAGAAAACAATATCACTCTAAATCAGGATATGGCAATTCCGATTTTTCTAGAAGAAAGCTGGCGAAACTCGTAGTCGCATGCATCCCCATCTCGCTGACAGCAAACCATTAAGGTCTCAAAGATTTGAATATGTTCAACAACGGTACTTTATGTTGGTATTGTAGTTAGCGGAATCATACTTCCACTGTATGTCGTCATGAGGCCCCTGTCACGAGTTTAATGGTAAAAGCCAAAAGGCTAAGTCCTATAAGTTGTTTTAGGTTTTCGGCCAAGTGAGCACGGTAAATGGCGAAAGCTCTTGTGAATGAAATGTCTGTAAGAAAGAACAGCGTAAACATTAACGTGGAAAAAAATGGTAAAATAGACTTTTTAAACATCCGCTGTACCACCAGCAAAATACACGAATTTAACAATCATCTCTCGAATCATGACGTAAGCATATTTGGAATGGTCGAAACCTTTTTAAAAACAAATGATAAACCCGCAAACTTTGATCATGCTTATACATCGATCGGTTAATGCAGGTTATCAGGTAAAGAAAGATAAAGGGGGTATAGGTCTTTGTATAAAATCAGAGCTTCCTGTCCTTGACGATAACCTTCTTCATAGTAAAAACGATAATTAGATATAGGAAGATGTGGTGTGAGTGCCAATGAGACAACTCTCCATACAAATAACAATTTAAAAAGTAAACCATTATAGGTTAAAGTACGGCCTTCAACACGGAGCCTTAGCTCACACCGAACAACAAGCTATAAAGGGCCCCAAAATTAAACATGAACGTGTGTTGGTTCTATCTGGAATAGGCAATACAAAAACAGCTATTGGAATTGCATATTTTCCAAATGATGGAATCGACCGGCAAACAAACCGATATGCTCATGTATGAACTACTTGAAAACTTCTCATTGTTAATCCACTCTGGTTGTGTAATTTAACTAATGGGTGACTTTAACGGAAATGCATTGAAAATTGTAACGTTACAAATTTTAATATCATGTGTGAATTAGCATCCTATAATGGGAAAAGTTGTCTCATTGGCAATCATACCACATCTTCTTTTTTATATATTCGTCAGTTTATGGATGCGAATGACTTATTTGCTGTCAATTGCCTTCCCCATTTGTGCAGGTGTGTATACACTTATTCTAAATAACCAAATGTCCGAAATCGACAACATTCTTCTTTCTGAAGCCCTTTGCCGCAACGTTACACGTGTTCTAATAGATGAAAATGGCTTTTTTGATCTACATAGTGATTATGTCATAGTACGAACCGAAATAAACACAAACACGCGTTAAAAAAAAACGATCCTAAAGAACATGTTTTTATTTGAAAAATAAACGGAAATACTGATTGAGTGGAATATTGTTCAAACAACATTAAAAGAGGGACGAAAGATACCAAAGGGACAGTCAAAGATTAAAAGATAAATTTAAGGAAATCAGCACACTATAAAATTGTCTGTGGATATCAATACAGTTTTGAGTCACTGTAAAAGTTTTCGGACAACAAACCTGACATTTTGATTAAAAACAGAAGACAAAGTAAACGCTTGAAAAGAGTTCATGACAAAACCCACGACTGTAATAGTGAGACTGGTAAGATTTTATCTGACACTTATCGTGTGCGAAAAGCTAAGGTCCAAGAATCTATCAAAAGAAAAGTAAACGCTCTGAAATTGAAACAATTTCCTGATAAATGTGTGAACTCTTACATTAAGGTTAGAGGATTCTGGGATATTTTAAAAGGGAAGCATAATAGTATAATTGCTCCTCAACAGATTATGAACCCCAAATGGCCCCTCCAATGGTATTGCGGCTAATCGACAAGTTTTATTCATAAACACGGGATGAAGAATAGCAAAGTTCCAGTGGAAAATGAAAAAGGACAACGTAGAGAATTTTATTTTTATATATTTATGTTTTGGTATTCAGGTCGTCCATACATTGAACCGAACCAAGGAATTCTGTTAAAAATAGTTATACTGGCGTCATACATCAGCGTATAGCACCGACGTACGCCGGGCGTAGTCAAAAACCATGTACACTGTCAATACGCTATTATTTTGGACGCATTCAACTTGTCAATCACATCTGTATCGTGTGCATAACGAGCTTTGATCGTGCTTAGGGCGTACGAGATTCGTATATATAAGTGTTTATTGGGCGTTCAAGTAACGTATGTTGGCGTATGTCTGACGCTTGTCTAACGTAGATGAAGTGCACGCTACGAAGGAAAAACGTCCTTTGAACGTGTTTGAGACGTGTCCCTGTCGTACTTTGGACGATTATTCGTGCTTTCTTCGTGTCTGGGTTATGTAATTATTGGGTGTTTGGGAAGCACTCCACAGAAAGGTGTGAAGTTTCGCATTTTGGCCCCTGTCGATTTTTCAAATATGAGAGCTAGTATACAATAAAATCGATTTTTTTATAGCTGAGGATTAATATAGCATTCATAGTGCGTTTATAGGAACATCAATATTGTGTTATTTATGTATTATACGCTGTTTTCTGTATGACAGTCCGTACTTTTAAAATCCATACAAGACATCGGTCCGGCAATTATTGTAAAGTTTCTTTCCAACTTTTTTGTCGCACAAACTTTTTGATAAAATTGTACGAAAAAATGAGGCGAAAGACATCTAATTTTTATTTGATCATTTGGTAGATAAATGTTTACAGTTTCAGAAAAGGTATCACTCAAGGGTATTGAACTTCTAGTTTTTTTGGGGGGAAATATGTGACATTTTCATGCCCCTTTTTGCAATATTTTATGGTAAATAAATACAGAATGATGCCATGGATACACAAACAAGGAATTATTTTTTCCCATTTTTACTTTTGAAAATCTATGGAAGATATTGATTACATACATGTACATTTGTATGACACAAACAGTTGGGTTAATGTATTAGAAAGCTAGGAAGAGAAGATGATTAAACATTCGGTGGTTCAATTTTAATTTTATTTTGTAACTGTGGAGTGCTACATTGCTGTACCTTGTACTACATCTGGATACATATGGTCTTGTAAATTCACGGCCCATATGCCAATATAAATGCCAGAGCAAGTCTCGTTGAATGTCAAAACACGTTTTTGATACGCCACATGTGCGTTTTATACGTTCACGGAGCGCTGAAACTACGACAGGCGTCTGTTACAAACACGCCCTGCATACGTCCAAGTAAAAGTCCAAGTATACAACGTGCTTTAAAAGTGTCTCAAACTTATCTGTAGCGTTTTCCAACGCGCTTGTAACGTATGTATTACGTGCGTGTAGCGAACAGGTACACGCTTGACAAACGCTACAGCTAGATGAAAATTGTTATGCTGCATCAAAATTTCCTGGAGTTATAGCGTTCACCAAGCGTATACCTTTCGACGTACTTCAAACTTATGCACGCGCGTCTAACGATTGTTTAGCGTTCCTCTTGCGTGCACCTAACGTATACGGACTTAGTCAATTTTATATGTACGCTGGAGCACGTCGGTCCATACGCCAATGTGTGACGTCGGCATTTTGGAAACCCACTAGTTTATCCTTCGAAACTAAACGAATAAATAAAGTTAAAACTTCAAAGAATGTTTTGAAAATTTGTTAGATAACACCAAAATGACAAATTCTACGGAAGCCCTGGAGTGCCATGCAAACAAAAATTCAACTTGTGCGCACAAGTTACTAACTTGCGCGCCCAAGTTACTATCTTGCGCGCACAAGTTACTATCTTGTGCGCACAAGTTACACAACTTGTGCCCACGAGTTACACAACTTGTCCGCACGAGTTGTACAATTTGTGCGCACAGGTTACACGTATCTTAGAGACATGCGCTATTTTGCTAAAGAGACTACTTTATGGAACGCCGTAGCTGCCGAATACAAGCATATGTTTATATACATGAACAATGATGAATGCACATACATTTCAATATCTGCACATGTTTTTTTCTACTATACACATACTTTTCATATATTTGAACATAGTTTACTTTATATGCACTTACTTTTTATATATATATATGCACATACTTTTCCTACATATGCACATCGTTTACCTTATATGCACATACTTTTCTATATATGCGCATTTTTTTATATATATATCTATTTGAAGATAGTTAACCTCATATGTATATACTTTTTTTCTATATATGCACATACTTATTCTACATATGAATGTACAAATGTAGTTCTGCACGTGAATACTTTTCTCAGTATATATGAACATAGTTTTTCAACGTGAGAATTACAATTCATATTATGCTTTTCTGGTTTTTTTTTTCAAACTGAACTAAGGGTTCCAATATCATAAAGGGAATGTTTATTAAGAATTTCTTAATGATGTATGTTATTCAATTAAGCAACTGTTGGAATCATTTTAAATGAATGCAATATTATTTTGGTATGTATGATGGTATGGCGCTGTTGTCTTCATCTATAGTTTATTACCACTAACGGGTCAAAAGTTGTAAAAATGCATTCTTATAAAACTTAATTTAAATTGCCATTTTCTTTACCAATTTTAATGTGTTTTCAAAGTATTCAGTATAGTCTAAGATCTCAAAATGTGAATTGTTTTCTATTATTATGATGTTATAGAAAGGACCAAAGACGGGGGATTTTTTTTTATGCCCTGCCGATAGGCGTATGGGGCATTATACATGTATTACCCTTGATCGTCCGTTTTACCGTCTGTCCTTCCACCTTTCCATTTTATTTTGCTGCACCCTAATTCAACTTTGCCTCTACTTAATTTGATAAAGCTCATACACAAAGGTAAAAAACTATAAAACGCAAAAAGTCACCTGCTGTACTACAGTTCTGCTCCTTTATAACTAGGAAAATTTCATTTCTTTTTTTGTTTGTTTTTGCACTCTTACTTTAATCACCAAATGCTGAAAATGTAGACGCAAAACAAGAAATGCAGAGTGAATCAGACAAATCATAATTCAGAACTGCAGCGCGTCATATCATATTTGATATTCACACCTTTTTAAAGTTTTTCAATACGTATACGTTTTATTTTTACGGCGTCGGCGTTGGCTTCGCAATGTATTAGTTTGTGATTAGGTCTAGTTTATGTTGAACCACAAGTGGTGGTTCAATGATATGCTTTATGCAGTTGTATCAGTATTGGAACATCTCATTTCCATAGATAATATTTGTGCCTGTCCACTCAGTAATTGTCTATTGACTTTGAAAATTTATTGGCATTTGCAAGTCATATTTCTATGGAGGTTATAAAGCCCACCCCCTTCTTTGGGATATATTATATAGATTAGATGTCTTAAAAAAACCTACTTCCGGTAAAATCTAATATGGCGGACATTGTACTAAAATAAGCTTATTTTTTAGGGAGGGTATAATTGAAATATGTTTAAACACATTGCTACTATCATTACATTGTGCAGGAACCATTTATTTGGTGCTTCTCATGGATACAATGTATAAGATATATTTCTTTAAAACCCTTACTTCCGATAATATCCAAAATGGCGGACATAGAAATATTAATTTCTTTTTTTATATATTCAACTTTTTCTAGATGTAAAGAAGATGTTGTTTATTGTGCTGGCTCTAAGTTATCATCAAAACCACTTATTCTATTCTGTTGTAAATGCAAAGTTATCACTTCCGGTAAAAAAAACAATCTGGCGTAAATTTCAAAGATGAGTCCTCAATCCATATCTTCGATGTAGAGTTTTGGATAGATTGATTAAAACAAAATAAAATTACTTTAGTACTAAAACATTTTTAAAACTGCTACATAATAACTTAATTTTAACATTGATCACTCATAAAAAGGGAGAAATTCACATGACAAAAAAAACTATAATTTTGTTCAACCAGTCGCTGTACCATTTATAATAGGTCAAGACCAAAGAACATATGACAGACGGAAACTTCGAAACATAAGGCTATTACAAACAAAGTATGAAGCATCCAGATATTCTATCTTAATACCGAAAATATAAAGCTCTATAGAAATAGTTTTCGCCATCGCTGGACAGTAATACCTTTGTCTCACTCTATTACATTTTATATTCACTGTTTATAGATTATTCCAACACCGACAAAGTGCATTCGGCTCTTACTAATGTTTTTTTACTAATAAAACATAAAACCTGTATCAAAAAAAGTCTTAAAACACGAATGCCCCCGCTTAAAATTTTCAATTTTCCAAGTTATAAAGGGGCATATATAATTGTCCAAAAAATTACTGCCCAAATTCTAACTCGGCCTGACTTTGTGTGATATTATTAACATTGTGTGTGAATTTCAATAATTTTGGATAAGGCAAATTAACGACAGAGTGCGGAAACCAAACTAAATGCATTAATATAACTTGTGACCTGTTATCACTGAATTGTTGGGACAAAAACCACTGAATTCAACACGCCATTAGTGATAAAAATCCTTGTGTTAAAATGTAGTACATAAAACAAGTGACTATAGATGAAGACAACAGCGCCATACCATCAAACATGCCAAAATAGTATTGCATTCATATGAAAATGATTTCAAAAGTTGCTTAATTGAACAACATACATCATTAAGAAATTCTTAATAAACATTCTTTTTATGATATTGGAACCCTTAGTTCAGTTTGAAAAAAACTTCGGACTTGGTGTGTCAGTGTAAGATCACCCTCTTGCCTCGGCCATCGGGTTGATCTTATACTGACACACCGCGTCCTCATGGGATAACTATTACAGATACCACTCATGATGGACAGTTAGTCTGCGTAGATACCATTAGCCAAGTACTTTGATGCAGAAATGATCCGTACGATCCATTTTTAATGAAGATTTTAAGTAGTAAATAATAAAATCATACTATAAGATGGGCCTAGACTGTCACTCCCTCAGGCAAAGGCCAGTTTACATGATTTTGCCTCTTTTTTTTGTTTAATTTCCCACCTTAGTGTCTAATTATTGGCTTCTCAAACCGGATAAGGTGATTCAAGAAACACGTGCAATTGAAATCGGTACCGTGTTTCTCTTCAACCGTTATTCGATCTTTAAATAAGACAAAATTAAATAAATCTATTGACTTACAATACAAATCTATACTATTAAATGAAAAGACCTCATTTTCTGTGTCGCTTCTCTTCCTTCCACAATAAATTATTCATCATGCCTCTGTGTCCTATAGGTACCATACATAGTCGCATTTGTCATCATCGCTTATGATTATTCAGTTTGGCTTATTTTTGGAGGAAAACGAAAAAACGCGTCCAGGTATTGTTTCCGTCGTCGGGCGGACTTTTTAAGTCATAAAGAGACTTCCGTTTAGGACTGTTTTAAAATATTACACATAATTTTCATAAGTACTTTGGGACAGGACAAATATCTTTGCGTTTTTCTGTATACTATGATACATATACTATAAATAAAGTGTATTTGCTATTTACTATCAATTCCAAGTTTACTATCCACGGCGGTCACTGAAGTATTATTAGTGCGGTGACAGAAGTGTAAAAAGTCGTCTAGATCGCGAGTTTAATCTCCCCAAATAACACACGGCTAAAAATGGTCTTAACTTAAAGACAAATATGTCTTCTTTAGTTTTTGCCCTGTCGTCAGAATTTCGTACGGTCACATTTTTCTAAAAAGTCGTTTTAATGACTAGTAGTATATAGGAGAGTTTCAACCCCCCTTTTTCAAAATGAAAAATTGTGTATGTTTGCTTACATTTAACTGAAATAGTTTTTCCTGACGCTATTTTCAGATATCGAAATATTCTATTTAGTATTTCATTTTCTTATAATCTATAAAATTTGCGAAGTTTAGACTGTTAAAAATTTAGGTAATTTTAATCGCAAATTCAGACACAAACTTTAGTTTCTTCTTCATCGTAGTAAAACAAATTATCCCGTAATATTTTTAGCATATAGTATTTCATAAAACTAATCAGTGATAAAAAATTCGGAACCAAAATATGAAAAAAACCTTAAGAAATCAATGGAAAAAGAATGGAATAAAAAACTTCAATTTCAACACGGAACTTAATCACTTGCCTTCCGTCACATTTTGTGTATTAGTCAATAATTTGGTCTCAACTGATATATGACATTACTACCTTTTCGCTATTATATACACATATTTGCACTGATATATGCTACAATCTTTGTGTGTATGTGTTTATATTCTATGTTTTTTTGTTATAAAACATTAAATATACTTTGTCAGAAAAGTCTAATTGTAAAATCCAAATAATTTACGGATAGTTTCAGTAAATATTCCGTGATACGTCAAGTCCGTTGCAACTTGCCCCATTAAGTCCAAAGAAAAGACAAACGTTGTTAAATTTTATGCAGTGTTTAATATGCAAAGAAAAGAAAAAATGGACTGACATTTTGAGTCAATTTACCAGTATTGGAAAGTCGATTTTTGTATCTGCATTGAATAAAAGATTAGACGAGGTGAACATCAAGATGTTTCATGCGGAAGCTGTTAATTTACAGAAGTCCGTGCAGGCTGTTTATCGTTGTTCATGCTACAAAAGTTACACAAGTAAACATATTTGTTCCCCCTTTTAGAGCGAGGAAGCTTCTAATCTGATATTTAATGACGACATACAATTTTCGGACTGTTGTCCCTCTGTTTCGGTATGTGTACGCGTTCTAGAATGCAGTCGTTCAACTGGAGCGCTTGTATATTTTGTTGCAACCAAACATTTTAGAAAGATCAAGAACTACTCAAGTTTGAATCAGATGAGCGTATTAAAAATGTTTTAACCGTGTCAGATAAAGTTAAAGTTAAAATAGTTTCCCGTCCCTCTTTTAAACTTCAAGCACTCTGTCATTTTGGTTGCATTACAAATTATTTGCTAAAAACGAAAAAAAAAGCAGATATCTCAGATCACGATACTGCTTTTACTAATTTTATTTTGGCTATTGACAACGATGTTATGGTCATTCCTCATGACACCGTTACTAGATAAATATATTACTTAGTAGTAGATCTTTTCTTCCAGCTGATTCTAATTTAAAATATTCTACTTGTAAAATGCAGTCTAAATTCATTGATTTCTATAGAAATTCAGTTGTCAAACAACTTCAACAAGTTCAAGGCAAATATAACAATATTTTGTAGCAAAATAACTATTTAAGATGCCATATCAGCTGCAAGTCAATGAAAAACTGAACTCAAAATTTTAATGTCAAATGTAATAGACAAAAATAACGGACAGATATGTCATTCCGCTGCAAGTATACAATAGAAAAGACATATCTACAAACTGTACAGAAGTATACCCAACTTCGGAAGAATTGTCTTGTTCTTCTTCAATTCAGTCAATGCCTTCGTCTTTATTGCAACTAATTTTATGGTAACTCAATGAAACTGCATAGCCAAAACTATTCTCAGGAAATAGCATCACAGAAATTTCTTAATTGCTAAGCAGTTGTTGCGTCAACCGTTTGTGTTGCCATTTGTTTTACTGCTTTTCATTTCATATTGGCTTTACAAATGTACAATGAGTTTGGTTCGAAACACCTTGTTGAAATATTGAATGCCAATGGATTTTATGCTTCTAAATAGAGTGCGACGCTATCTAATGTGTTGCCAACCATGAAATTGAGCGAAATGAAGACAGTGTGTACGTCTCATGCATAATGTTTCCCCCATCATCTTTGCAGACAAGCATATGGATGTCATCTCCCCATTTTAGATCTCTGTTAAATCTTGGATGAATTGAAAGGGATGGTTTGAAGCTGGTATTTCTTTGGGAACAAATGTCTTCGGACTTCCTACAATACCTTGTCTGTACTTATAAGAAAATCTCAAAATAACGTGTTTGCTTTGAACAGTACCTTTCATGTGCATACCTGTGGCCATGAGTGAAATGTATAGAAATATTAAAAACATGTCTTGTGACGGTTGGTGAAAATGAAGATGATGGAGATAACGGTTGATTAGGTATATAGCTTGTTGAACTGATACACACGGTCCCACCCCCGGGTTTGGGGAGTGTTGGCGTGCCCTTGAAAAAGTCAAACCCCGCCACATTTTGTTTGTGTCTGTTTCAAGTCACGAGACGGTAATGCAGTGTTTGTCGTATGTTTCTTTATAATATATTTTTGTGTTTCTTATTCATTTTGTACATTAATCAGGTCGATAGAATTTTCGTTTGTTTTACAATATTCATTTCGTGAATTGAAGACTATGCAGTATAAATTTTACTCATTGTTGAAGCCCGTACAGGACATATTGTTAATTTATGTCTCATTTGGATGGTTGCCTCATTTGCAATCATATCACATCTTCTTTTTTTTTTATATGGAATACTTTTGAAGTTTGTGGTACGTTGCAAGGATAAAAAGGGGGGATATAGGTACAAAAGTTATAATGTAATAGATATTAACCAGAGTAAAATACGCAACAACAGATAATACTATATATGGAAGCAGTAATAATTGTGAAAGAAACCAAAAGCAACAAATAGTCTATAATAAAACGTAAAGTATCCGCAATTCAATTTGAGGTCATATTTGACTGTAGGGTTCTATTGCTTTGATTTGATACCTCACCCAATATGATAGTTTAAAAAATAATTGTAAAGTATTGTCCTGCATGACACTTGATTTTTACCTGAAATTAAATTTTTTCAAAAGGTTAAGGTGCTCTAAACATTTTATAGGTTGAAAACTTAATTTTTGAGGTTTTGTATATAAAACGTCGTTTTAGGATTTTTTTGGATAAAATAAATCTTAATGATTAAGGTTTATGTATAATAACAAACATTAATAAAGCCAAAACAGTATCGTTTGTATTTATGTAGAGTTTAGAAATAGAAAAAAATGTCAAAATTGAAACCCTCCCAAATTTTCACAGATTTTCACGTATGACCTTTGACCTCAATTTAAAAAAATTGTGACCATACCAAATCCTAACGACAGGCATATTATTATAGTACACGATTTCCTCTTTCCAATGATATATTATATAGGTGTGTGTTCGGTGGGGAGATTAAATTCAAAAAAATCTACCTTCAGTCACCGCACTATATATAGAGAGTTTCTTTATAATATATATGTGACCGCCGCCGTGGGTAAACCTGGAATTGATAGTAAATAGCAAAACACTTTATTCATAGTTTATGTATGTTCATAGTATACAGAAAAAAAAATGAAAAAAAAAATTAACGACTTTGGAAAAAAGGGGAGAGCTAAAAAAAATTGTCCTGCCCCCAAGTACATGTGTACCTATGACTTTTGATATCTTTCCTGAAATTCTCCCGTCTGATTTGAATCAGAATATTTCTTTATATATATATATATATATATATATATATATATATATATTTATCGCTATTTTGTGCATTTTTCTTTTGATCTTTTTTTGTGATAATTTTCATATCATGCTTCTCGCTTGAGATGGAAAAATTATCGCTAGAAACTAAGGAGGCCACATGGCGTTGCTAACGAAATTGACATGAAATTAACAACGTCGTCATAGGTAAAATAGCGATTAGGTTGGTCCCCTCCGTAAAACATTCAGTATGCCTTCGGAATATACCCGGTTTGACGACGTCCACATACGGTACCAGTTGAAATGGCGTTTAACGTCAGTCTACTGAAGTAATTTCTTGATCAGTTCGTGGAAACATCCCAAACTCATTAATTCTTGATTTAATAATAGGGGGAAACAAAATTATATTAAAGCAAAGGCTTTTTATGGGGCATCGGCAAAATAGCAAATATGATATTTGACCAGCTCAGACATAAACAATCGCATAGCTCCAAAAAATATTGCTTTTGAAATAATAGCTAGTTATTTGAATTGTATACCATACATGTATCTTTAAATAAACTAGGTTTTAACTTGGCTTCCGCTTACCAGGGACTTGCTATTCTAACGGGACTTGTCTCTATTAGTTTTTAATTATTTTTTATTAATTTATTATCATGTATACATAATGATAAAATGTCCCTCTGCAAACGTATATTCTATTTTTCCAGCGCCGGCAAAATGACAATAAATTAATGGTGCCGGTAAAATAGCCATTTCTATAGAAATAGGCTATTTTGCCGGTTTGAACTAAGATATTTCACACAGTGCCGGCAAAATAGTAACTGCCTTTTATTTAACAACAAAGAAATATAGATTACATGTCGACTGCTTTCCTCATTCAATAAATTTTGTGAAATGTACGAGCTTATCATAGATAGCCGATAGAGCGACGATATAATTTATAGGTCAATAAATGAGGGGGGTTAGGAGGGGTCCTGATCCCGAAACCCGGGCTTAAAAACACGAAATCCCGAGGTCCCGAATTTAAATAAATTAAAATCCCGACATCCCGAAATTCGGAAAAGGCTGAAAAAAAACTTTATTGGTGGTTCACCATCAGGCTTTTGTTTTATATACATGAGTGGGAGGGCTAAATCGCTGTTATTTTGAAACCTTCTCCCTTTAAGCTTTCATTTTTTGAATGACACATTCCAAGACCCCCCCCCCCCCCTCTTCCATTTTTTTAATCCCACATCCCTACTTTTATCTATTCACATAACACATACGGTCAAACTTCAATCGGAACCCCGTATCAATCTTATCCTATGGCTCCCCCAACAACTCCTGCAGATTTTCTTATAGCGAACCAACCTCTTCAAACTCATCTCATCTTTTAAAATTAGCTCGCCACAATCTCAACCATCTGAATTCTCGATGTATAGTAAATTTGAAAACTTTATGATAGACTGTTCACAAAAACTTCAGAAATTAGACATACTCGATGAGATTGTTGTGAAAATGAATGCTATGGAACAACGGTTTGAGCATTTAGACAGAAACGTAACAGATATGAGACAACAAATCAACAAACACGACACATATATGCAGGAATCATCACAAGAGATTCATCCCGCATCCACCACCGCAAATGCCACCTAGACCACCGTTCCTAAACCAGCGACCAATGGAGCAAAGACCACCTCCTCCTTTTCCTGGTGCATAGGGATGTTGTGCAAGAGGAACAGAAAGAGATATCAGAACTAGTGAAAATCGAACTAACAATGCGGAACCTATTTTTTCTGAATTAAAAATTTCTTTTCTTAACGTTAGTGGTATAAAACAAAAACTGTTATGTCCTGAATTTATAGAGATGATAAAAAATTATGATATTTGTTTGTTTACAGAAACAAAACTGTCTGACATTGATATATCAAATATACCTGATGACTATATGTATTATTCTAAAATTAGAAAAAAATGTAAAAGAAAATCAGGGGGGATTGTAGTTATGTATAGAAATAAGTTAAAAGGTTATTTAAACTTTATAAATACAGATTGTGAATTTGTACAGTGGGTTAAGATTTCAAAACTTATTATAAACCAGAAAACTGATAGTCTACTAGGTTGTGTTTATATTCCACCATCGAATTCGGAATATTCAACAAGAGAATCATTCGATGAGGTAGAAAATGAGATGCTTAATATTAAAAACATAGAGAGTCTAAATTGTATTATTTTTGGTGATTTTAAAGCAAAAACTGGTAGTTTACCAGACTATACCGGACGAGAATCTGGTTGATATTTTTGAATTTAACTCAGACGAGGATATACTTTCGTATATGTTTGACTACGAAAATTTACCTAGAAACAGTGTTCCATTACACAGAGTTACAAGTTGTAATTGTGCCCCAAATAATTATGGACACAAACTTTTAAATGTATGTAAAAGAAATAACATGTATATAGCAAACTCAAGAGTAGGTAATGATAGAGGTATTGGTAAAAAAAGCTTGTAATGACACAAGTATTATTATCATCTAATTTATTTCCAGTTGTTAAAGAGTTCGATATTATGGAATTTGATCCATTGGTCTCAGATGTCCATTGTCAATTACGTTTAGTTATTCAAGCTCCAGTGATTTTATATAATTGTAATGACGAATACGAATACGAATATTTTATTCTCATAAACATACATAGTTACAGAGAAATTAGTATACAATTATAATATAATAATAGTGCATGCGTAAATAAATATGAAAAAAGACAGTTCATTTAATTGTGTATGTTAAACACAATTTAACGAACTCTCACAATTTTGTAGTGAAAAATATGTCAAGTGGAGAAAAGAAAAGTGTTCAGAATTTTTAGATAATGTTAAAAGTGATCATGATTGTCAGTTAGAACAAATACTGTTAGAATTAGATAATTTAGAGGTACAACAAGGGATTCATCAAAATGAGATGAACAAAGTTGTAGAGAGAATTAGTACCTTTTTTCAATCAGTTGCTACAAAAACTTTTTTTAACAAGCAATGTTTTGATAGTAGAAAAAAATTTCATAAAGCGCGGAAAAGGTACAGTTTTATAAAAAAAATGCTGAAAATCAAAAACATATGAAAAATGCAAGCAAAAGCTATAAAATGGAAATTTCTAAAGCATATGAACTGTACCAAAGAAATATTGGAAATAAATTACGCCAGACCAAAAAATCAGATAGTAAAAAGTTTTGGGTCAAATAAAAAAAAAAGGCGTAGACCCTGAAATTTCTATTGAAGCTCTCTATGACTATTTCAAAGATATGAATAGATGTGACTCAAATACTGAGGAACCAGAAGTTAATTTTATTGTACATAATTTACCAGATGAATTGTATAGCTTATTGAATGGTGCTGTAACCGAAGATGAGATTTTAAAAAGTGTAAAAAACTTAAAAAATGATAAAGCTAGTGGATGTGACAAAATAATTAATGAATATATAAAATGTACTGTTACTGTATATGATCTTAATATGCCAATGTATGTTAAACTTTTTAATTTAGTATTAGATACAGGAATAATTCCAGAGTTATTGTCTCTTGGTATTATGATTCCTATTTTTAAGAATAAAGGTTCCAAAGCAGACCCTGCAAATTATAGAGCTGTAACATTAAACTCTTGTTTAGGAAAAACTTTTTCATCAATAATAAATGAGATATTAAATAGTTTCTCAGATGAAGTTGAACTTATATCAGAATCTCAGGCTGGATTTAGAAAAGGATTTTCAACTTCCGATAATATTTTTGTGCTGCATTCAATTTTATCTATATTTTTTTCGATGGGCAAAAAATTATTTTGCACATTTGTGGATTTTAAGAGAGCATTTGACACTGTTTGGAGAACAGGGTTATGGCAAAAGTTACAAAAATCTCACATTACTGGGAAAATATTTACAGTTATTTATAATATGTATCAAAATATAAAGACATGTATTCGATATGGTAACCAAAGTTCAACTTTTTTCAACTGTGGTGTTGGTGTTAGGCAGGGTGAAAATTTATCACCGTTTTTGTTTTCGGTGTTTTTGAATGATTTAGAAAACTTTTTTGTGGAATTTTTGTGGAAAATGATGTAAAAGATTTAAATATATTTCTAAAAACTGTGAAAAATTGTTACAAGTGTTAGTTAAAATCTTTGTAATTTTGTACGCAGATGACACTGTTATTATGTCTGATAGTAAGGAAGAACTACAACATGCACTCGATGTTTTTGAACAATATTGTAACATATGGAAACTCCAAGTTAATATAGATAAAACAAAAATTATTGTGTTTAGTAAAAAAAAGGTACGAGACAACTTTGATTTTCATGTATATGGTAATGCTATAGAAGTTGTAGATTCTTACAATTATTTAGGAATAACTTTTAATTATAACGGTAATTTTTGTACTGCTAGAAAAAGGATTTTTGATCAAGCACAAAAAGCAATGTTTGCTCTCTACAGGAAGATAAAATATATATCATTGCCTATTGACATTCAGTTACAACTCTTCGATGCTGTAATCGCACCTATATTATTATATTCATCAGAGGTTTGGGGGTTTGAAAATAAACAGAATATTGAGAAAATGCAAATGCAATTCTGTAAAAATATTCTTGGTGTTCGGAATAGTACACCAAAGTTTATGGTTTACGGGGAATTAGGTCGGGTTCCGTTCGATATCTCTATAAAACTTAGGATGGCATCATTTTGGTGCAGAACTATTAAAACAGAGAGCAAACTGTCAAATATCTTTCTAAGACTTATGATTAAACTACATGAAACTAATCATACTAAATTTAAATGGATTCAATATGTAAAATCTATATTTGATGATACAGGTCTTAGTTTTATATGGAACGATCAATTAGTTGTAAATATTGATTGGTTAAAAAGTATGGTTAAACAGCAATTAACAGATCAGTACTATCAGCATTGGTTTTCGCAGATACATAATGCATCTAGGGGTGAATTCTATTCTTTATTCAAACTCGAGTTTGGTTTGGAACCGTATCTATTGCGATTATTACCCAAGGACAGATATTACATATCTAAACTTCGATGCTCGAATTTGAAGTTACCTATTGAGACGGGTAGATGGACGGGGATCGCGAGGGAAAATAGAATATGTACATTATGTAATGAGGGAATAGGGGATGAGTTTCATATATTGTTTACCTGTAAAAATGCTGATGTTTCTGCTCTTAGATCAAAGTTTATACCAAATTACTATGTAATGCATCCAAGCAAGAACAAATTCACTGGCTTGTTGTCTATATGTAACGTACAAGTTCAAAGGAAATTATCAATTTTCGTGAAGAAAATCATAAAATACTTAATCTAATTATACCAATTGTCTTTTAAAATATACTATGCATTTGTGTTTCGTTTGTCTTGTCTCGCTATGTATTATCTTATTATATTTGTATATAATATTATTGTCCTCTTGTACACAAGTATGTGTCTGAGGTTATGAATAAAATCTTGAAAAAAAATCTATTCCTGTCAAGTAAACATAAAAACAGTTTTGCTATAATTATGCACTGACCACTGATTTGATTAAGCCTTTTAGGGATTTTTTTTATTAACATTTTTACAGAAGGGAAATGTCAAAATTGACCATGTCTGTTCCTAGTATTAAGATAAGTAAAAAAATCTATGCCCTCCTTTTAACTGGTGTATTGTAGGTTTTTTGTCCCCAAATTTTTAAATTATGAAGCCTATTTTTGTTTTGAAGCATCCCACCTGGACAATTATAAAGTACATGCCATTCTTTCAACTTCCAAACTTTTTTACAGTGCTTTATTATTTTGTATGCTATAAATCAATAAATATTTACAGTAATGACATAAGCGCATGATACGCCCGTCACATTTTCACAGAATAAATTTAATAACTTCTCAATGTCATATTTGAAATTTATAAAAATCAAACAGGAGATTACATTAATAGATATAAACAATTCACCAAAATTTCATAACATTTGCTGACGCATTGTTTAGTTATTGTCCGAAAACTTGAAAATCCCACTTTTTTTAAGTGAATAAAACCCCATAACTCAGAAATGTAAAATCTAAAATTAATACAATTATAAACATCAACAGATATAAACTATTCACCAAAGTTTCGTAGTCCGAGATTACTCTGACGTCCAACGGTTGTTTTGCCAGACAAGCTTGGGCCGTGGGATCACGTCTTGCAGAGAAATCTCGGACTACAAAGTTTCATGAGAAACTGCTGAAAGCATTTTTTAGTTTTTGTCAGAATCTAGAGAAATCCCCTTTTCTGACAAATATATGACTCTGTAACTCAGAAACGTGAAATCTAAAATTTATAAAAATCAAAAGGGAGCTCTTGTCAATAGATATAAACAATTCACCAAAATCTCGCAAGTTGGTGAAAGCATTCTTTTTAATGAAAAAAAAACTCAACTCGGAAACGTAAAATCTATTTATCAAATAAAAAAAAAGGGAGCTCACGTCAATAGATATAAACAAAGTTTTATGAAAATTGGTAAATGGGTTTTAAAGTAAATGTCCAACATGTTGACGACGGACGGACGGACAGTCAACTGAATACCACAATATGTTCCGTAAACGGGTATATACAAATTATCTTGATTCTTAATGTCTTTTCTGTGGCCATCTTAACTAGTTGAAAAAATATAAAGGTGAAGCTATATCTTAATGCAGGAAATAAAATACTATATATAGTACCCGCCTATGAACAATTACCCTCAAACTCAATCCGAGCCTTCTCTTTGTACATGTAGTACAATTTTAGATAGATATTCTTAAACACAGGATGTTAATGTCACCTGGTGGCTTTTGGTTTGACACAATTCCCTATATTTCTATGTAACATTATAACCCAAGTCAGAGTTCACCTGTTCGTCAAGGGACATTAGAATTTAAAGGTAAAGAATATTCATCTATAATAATTGTTGGGCATCGTTTTTTTTTCTCTTGGGACAAAAACATTTTTTCTTTCTAAAATAAATATATATATATATATTTCTAAAGACAGATAAATTATACAGAAAACAGGGAAATACCTTTAAAAAAGAAGCGAAAAATTATTTTATTATAAATTTTAGTGTTAACAATTTTCTGGATATCTGTCAAAATAAATGTTCCCGTGTTATTTTTATCACTTCACACTTGAAATAATTCCTTTTCCATCAAGACATTTTGAAATCAATTATATCGAAATATCATCAAAGAAAATAACAGAAACAGCCAGATTCTGCACGAAATTTTTTTTTTTTTTAAATCGATGTGGGACGATATATATAAATACGTCACCAAAGTCACGTGATGTCTTACTTTGTTGGATATGATAGGGCCAACTTCTCTCAAATATATTTCAATACACGGTCAATTTCAAAAAATAAGTTTCAAAGATTTTGAAAAAGTTTGACTGCAATAAAGACCAAATTTCTATCTGAAGTAAAGTTATGTATGATGTGCCTATCAAATACAAACTCCTTAATTTTTTTCGTCAAATTTTACCAAAAGCACGTAAAATTGGAAGTAGTACAGAAATGTATTGTAACAGATTTGTCTACATCGGTCATGTATATAGTACTATTGCTATTTATAGATTTTATGTATTGTAACAGAATTGTCTACATCGGTCATGTATATAGTACTATTGCTATTTATAGATTTTATGTATTGTAACAGAATTGTCTACATCGGTCATGTATATAGACTAATTTAAAAGTACTATTGCTATTTATAGATTTTATGTATTGTAACAGAATTGTCTACATCGGTCACGTATATAGTATCATTGCTATTTATAGATTTTATTGATATTGCGTAAAATTGTTTATGTATGAAACGTATATAGACCTTGAGAAATTAATGTGATGCAATGGAAAATTTTTGTAAAGAAACATTAGCACAGAAATTGTAAATGCACGTTTTTATTATTACGAACCTAATTCCGTGACATTTTTGCATAGATATCAAATATCTTATTTTAAATGTGATTTGTCTGTGCAATATGATTTATGTTATTTATGTAGTTTAATATCTATTTTTATGTTGTTACCTAATGTTGTTATTACTTTTATGTAAGCTGTCTTATTTTATAATAGACCAAATTTTAATTCTGATAATGACATATATGAATATCTTTTACTTAATTTGTTTGTATATACTCATTGTACATGCTGTTAGACGTATTTGTGGTAACCCCTTCCGCTAGTGCCCCGTTGTTTTTTTGTTTTTTGTTTTGTTTCTTTTTTTGCATTGATAAAAATCATCGCAATAATTTCTAATTATACCAATAGAATTCATGCAATTTCTGATTTTTACTTGTTTTTGATGACACAAATAAAAGAAAAAAATGGAAATTTATTTTAGGATCCGCCAAAAAAAAAAGAATATCAAGGAGATATTTGTTTGATTAAGCCATTTGTTAACGTTTCCCGTTGGTGTGAAGAAACGCATCATTTTTTTCTCATTGCAGTGACATTTTCAGATTGTTGGTCAATCAAATCAAGGAGGTTATAACCTCCTTGATCATAGACTTTTGACGAGGCCAATACGTTATAAATGGACCTGTTCAGATTATATTGACCGAGGACGAAGTCCGAGTGTCAATATAATCTAACAGGTCCATATATAACGTATTGACTGAGTGAAAGTCCTTAATCTATATATTACATAATGTAAATAATGTATTAGAAAAATGGTGTTCAGTGTTCTTTCGGTGTAATTTTAAATTGTATTTTGCAATAATTTTAACATATTATGAAAATATCAATATTCTATGAACAACTTCATAGCTTTCTTGTATTCTTAGCGTCTGCATTTAACATAAAAATCATGAAATCTCCTGGTAAACTTGCAACTTTTCTTTTCGTCTGCTGCGGCGCATCCTCCATGGTTGTTACGTGTACGCTTCAAATTCGGATAACATTTAATTGAAATGAAGTTTTTGAGGTAAGTGCTATTTCATTTAAGATTCCGTTGTATTTATCGGACATTTATGGTTTTTAGAAAGTCAAGATGGCGGCGTACTCCTTAGTTACGACTTGCCATTGTGCTTTTGATGGTGAATATGTATAGTAGCCATTAACAAATAAAATGTTTATTGAATATCACAAATGTTTGGCTGAAGAATTATAAGGATTAAACACATTTTTTCTAGAGGTTATTAATGTGTAAACCGGGGCTCTGACTCACAAACTCAACATAAAAGTCCAAAGACTTTTATTCAGTTTGTGAGTTAATCGCCCCGGTTTACACACCAATAACCTCTAGAAAAAATGTGTTGAATCCTATAATAAAGCTATGAAGACGTCCTCTACAATTTGAATTCAGGGAAAATTAAACTGCAAGTTGCTGCACATTTTTGCTCTTTAACTTGGTACTTTTTTTAGCATTATGATGTTTTTGATTTGAGATTAAATGTTGAGTCGTCTGGCATTCAAAATCATAAGCCTTGTATCTTTTGATAATACTTGTCAGGGGTCTCAATTGACGATGACTGAGAGGAAGGTCTGGCTTACATGCATAGTCACTACAATGACTGTTCATACGTTTGTAAAATGGCTGTTCTGACTTAAAAACATACTGTGTATTACATTTACACTGTAGACGATACACATTATTATTTTTTCTTGTATAATCCATTTCAAAATGTGTCATTTTTTCACAACATGCAGCTTGAGAAAAAGCTCGGTGACCTATCATTTTGATTATATTGTTGAACATATCACAATATATACTACGTTTTGACAAAGTATGAACAAATTCTATCATTTTTAATTTATACCGCCATACCACCTTAAGTGTTATTATATGACTTAAAAGAATCTTTTTTCTCATTGACTCAAAGCATACGGAGACTTATCTAATAAAACATTATGTTCAGCGAGGAAAAATAAGAGAGATTAATATAAAATTTGGAACAGCTAACGTGTCCCTAACTATAGATATTCCAAGGCAACTTCGTCATTCTCATCACTTGGCGTCCGTCGTCGTTAACTTTTACAAAAATCTTCTCCTCTGAAACTACTGGGCCAAATTTAACCAAACTTGGCCACAATCATTATTGGGGTATCTAGTTCAAAAAATGTGTGGCGTGACCCAGCCATCCAACCAAGATGGCCGCCATGGCTAAAAAATAGAACATAGGGGTAAAATGCAGTTTTTGGCTTATAACTCAAAAACCAAAGCATTTAGAGCAAATCTGACATGATGTAAAATTGTTTATCAGGTCTAGATCTATCTTCCCTGAAATTTTCAGATGGATTGGACAACTGGTTGTTGGGTTGCTGTCCCTGAATTGGTAATTTTAAGGAAATTTTGCCGTTTTTTGTTATTTTCTTGAATATTATTATAGATAGAGATAAACTGTAAACAGCAATAATGTAGAGCAACGTTAGACCTAAAGATAAGTCAACATGACCAAAATGTTCAATTGAGCCCCTAAGAAGGTATTGTCCTTTATAGTCAATTTTTAACAATTTTCATAAAATTTGTAAATTTTTACTAACATTTTCAACTGAAACTACTGGGCCAAGTTCATTACAGATAGAAATAATTGTAAGCAGCAAGAATGTTCAGTAAAGTAAGATGTACAAACACATCACCATCACCAAAACACAATTTTGTCATGAATCCATCTTATTCCTCTAATATTCACATAGACCAAGGTGAGCGACACAGGCTCTTTAGAGCCTCTAGTTTTTTCCCCTTGTTTTCGGTGTATTTTTAGTAAACTTTATTGAGTATTCAAACTTATTAAAGTCAGCAACTGCAAAAGTAGATGATATATTAAGTAAAAAAACAGGGAACATTTTCAAAATTATCTTGAGCAAATACTAGAAAATTGGAGAGGGATAAAGAGTCATCTAATAAAACAATTGTTGACTTTTGATTTCAGTTGATACAATGATTTATCAACCTCAGACATATGACATTCACTCTCGGCCGTTGGACTCGGTGAATATCATATCTCTGAGGATGACAAATCATTTTACTCCACTGCATGTTGATTTTGATAGCGAACTCAATATTTGATTGGTTGAAACTATCCCACGTGACGTCGAACAAAACTTCATATTCCCCTCTGAGTATCATATTCCCTCTCTGAACGTCGGGATTGCCTTGTAATGTACGACGTTACCCGCGGTTTATGTTTTAAAACGTTTCGATCGTTTTTATTAAGAAAGTATAGTTATTTCGTTTTTAAAAATTATTTTAGATTTAAAAAAACCCAAAAAAGAATGAATAATTAACTTTTAATCAGTTCTGATTATCATTGCTAATGCTCTGTGTAGTTATAAAAACATACGGATAAGAAAAAAAAAATATGTAAATTAATATCTTGTGTTCAGAAATAAAACAAAAGTATAGGCAGTGGAATAAAACATTGATTTCCCTTGGCTTAGGGAGATATGAAGATTTTATCACCCTCAAAAAGTCCAATTTTCCTCGGGCGATGCCCTCGTGAAATATGATTTTTCTTGGGTGAACAAATCTTCACATCTCCCTCAGGCACGGGAAATAAATGTATAGTATTCACCTCATTAAAAGTCAATAATTGTATAATTATTAAGTTAGCGATTAAATATTATTAAAAAGAAGTATGTAGAATAATTTATGGATTTGTCATTTACAAGGTTTACTAAGGTACTACAAATGTAGGTGATGGAATAATATATTTTGTACGCTTGACGATATACCTTTATAACCAACACAAACAAATACTAACATACATGTAACTATCATGCAAAAAAGATTATTTGATGATTTTTATCTAAGCCATTTCACATGGAAAATTCCAAATTAAATGTTTCTTGCATGTTTTATTTGTTTTTAATAGTCTTACGACCAAGTGTTTCTTTTTAGGCGAACAAGAATATTATTTCATCGCCCATTAAAAGACAACGCCTGCATAAATATTACTGTTTTACCATTTTATATATGATGTTTAATATGTTAATTTTTCCATTGTGTATATTGTATTGTATTGGTTGTATATGCCTGCAACCCCCAGGGGTATAAATGTGCATTTCATAAATAAATAAATAAATTAACTTGTTCAATATGACCATGGAAGTATTATATTGTCAATATAAATACTTCCATGATATGACAGAAAATTCTCACCCTCAAACTAATTTAAAAGGATTACCCGTGGTTTTCATGGTTCTAGAACAGTCGGACAACCGGAAGTCCCTTTTAGGGCAAAATGTGATCCGTCTCTAATCAGTGGCCTTCCGCCGTTTGAGATCTATTTCGTGCACTTTGTAAGGAAAAGAAGGTAGCCGCGAAAAGTAACCTTTTATCTTTTTGTTACGACTGGAGGCTACTTATGTCGTTATTTGCAGAAAAATTAAAATGACCAATATTTATATTCTCAATAATCTCCTCGTTGCACAAAAGCATAAACAAAATAAAATAAATTATTTTCCAGAGCATTTTTTTGCCGAGGACATGACATAAAAATGTGACTATAGGCGGTTCCATGTTCAATGCGCGAAATAGGTACAAAACTAGTATCTCAATTGTTTGTAAAACAATTGAAAGGTCTTTCCTGTTAAAGTGATGTTTTCGTAATGTACTTTGTATGAGCTTTCGTTTGATATACGACAAGCATACCTTCTGAAACTTTTCGCTTTTTACACTTAATGACCTCATCCGCCTACATTTTTGAGATCGGAAGTATGATATATGTAACACAGGGTAGATGAGCTTTCATTTGATATGCGACAACGCCATGTTCTAGAAAGTTTGATTTTTGCACTTAATAACCCCATCCAACTAATTTTTGGAGGTCGGGAATTTGATATTTCAAATGTACACATCACAACCTTTCATTTGATATACAACAACCCTATCGTAAAAGAACATTTATTTTTTGCACTTAATGACCCCATCCAACCAATTTTTGGGGGACGTCAATTTGAAATGTACACTTTATGTTCTTTCATTTGATATGCGACAACCTTACCATCTGAGAAATTTGAATTTTTGCACTAAATGACCCCATCCTTCCACCTGGGATGAAAAAGAGGTTTAAATTTTTCATTTTTTAAGTAGGGTTTATTGAGACCTTCAATTTGATATATCAGATGACCCCATTTGACAATAATCCAAAAATGATGCAATATCAACGATATAAATAGAAGTTATGAAACTTACAAAGTCAATGCAAAACTTGAAAATTTCAAATTGATTTTTTGGTGTTTTTTTCCATGGAATGTTTTTGGTATTTAGTCAAACATATAACTATGTCAACCTCTTCAATTTCTAAAACATTTTAAGTGGTAAGCTCTTGATGATTCAGAAATACATGCCTCCGCTTGCAAAACTTCAAACTGCATTATCTCTAAAACGACAATAGATATCTCAAATCTGTTCAATGGTAAATGATCTACAGTTAAAGGACAACATAATAAAAAAAGAATTGGGACAATTTCAAAGTTCACCAAGGTCACAATTAATTATCAAATATATGATGCAATACCAAACTTGAGAACCGGAAGTCGTTGAGACATGGGACTATCACCATTCAACTCAGGACCACTTGACCTTTCAAATATCACATGGTCAAGGTCATAGTATAATGTGAAGGTCAAGGTGAAATTTCATCATGACCTGACATTGACCTCAAATTGAAGGTCTTGAATTACTGATCATCTTTGCAGTTTATAGTAGGTTGATATATGTTACCTTGAAAAAGATATACACAAAATACTATACTTTTAAGAATCATCCCGTTGTAACTTTTGAACAGACGGTCGGACATTTTTGGGCTTATTATATAAAATGTAGAGCTCGTCGAAAGGAACATTTTATACGTGTATGTATGTAGCAAAGTCTTATCGTTTTCCTAATATGTTAGCTTGAAGGTTCCAAGTCTCTACGACTTCCAGTTCTGGAAATATATTTTTTCTAAAATTGTACACAATTTTTCCAGGGGAATAACTCCTTATAAGGGTAATAACAAAATGATTATATATGTTCATTAACATTGCCATCTGTTCTTGTACATGTTGCCGTTTTCAAATCGATTCTATCTCTTATACTTTTTGAGAAAAATGCAAAGGAAAGAAATTGTTTCAAGGGGATATAACTCTCATAGGGGACAATGAAATCCTATTCAACCTCATATGGTACATTATGATGAGAAATACCTATTGTCCAAATAATGTCATGATATTTTTAAAAACAACGAGGGGGTGCCGTGTTGAAAAAAAAAACAATAAAAGGGAGATAACTTCTAAAGAGGATTATGAAATCCTTTACAGGGTCATTTGTTCATACTGCATGATGTGGTCTATCAATGGTCCATATTTGGTCTTGGTAACTTTAACAGAAAGAAGGGGCGGGCAGGTAAAAAAAATGTTGGCAGAAAAAAAAAGAAAAAAAAAGAAAAAAAAACATTAGAAAAACAATAAGGTCTTTCCTTGTGTAGAGGAAAGACCTTAAAAATGTTATCTTATGAAACTCTATGACAGTACACATATAGAAACTACAGAATCTGGGCGATAATTTAAGATATGTTTCTATGTGTCTCTTGCATGAACAAAAAAGTGTACCTGTTTTTTATTGGGGGTGAAATATGTGTTGACATTTTACGCAGATGACTCGCATCTTTTCCGATTTTATTTCCTTCGTTATTTTCTTATTTGAAAACTTTTTGTTGTGAATTTTTAATGCCTATTAAATCTTGATTTACAGATTGGGATTTTATAAAGTTTTATGAAAATATTTTGAAAAAATATAACAAAAAAACATATTTTCTGAAGACGATGACCATCAGCCATTGCGTTCTTTTCTTCCGGGGCGGGCTCAGCGTACAGACGTACATCCCATTTCTGCAGTGAAATCAAGAAATTTTGAAGGAAATATAAAGTTAAATAGTACAGAATTGTATACAAATTGAATAACTTGTCACATTTTCCAATATCTTCTACTTTTTAGGGCTATTTTGTCGATTATTTCCCCGGGTATTAAATTTTGATCGAAGAAGATTCCAGAAAAATATAACTGCTTCTTTATAAATAATTAATTTTTAGGATTTCAAAATAAATAATGTCATTTTGTTATAATTTACAAGATAGGTTTACCTATTGATTTAAAAAAATATTTTTTAATACATGACTTGAAATTGTAATAAAAAATATTAGTGACAGCATTTACAAAAGTTTTACTGAAATGCTAATAAACCCTTTATAGGAGTTGTTGTCCTTTAAATGATAAATTAGAATAGTTGATGTAAAGGAGAGGATAAAGACTGAAACCATCTAGCCATAATTATGATGTATAATTTACTATTCTTCTTTGACCTAAAAATGTAAAAGTGCACAAATCCATTTTACTCCTGTACTGTAGAATTTATTTTCCTTTAAATGTTTTTATTCTCATAAAGTTGGGCATTTTTTTTTAAAAATGATTGAAATTTTAAGCAGGAAAAAAAATCACCTGAACAATAATTGATGTAAAATATTATTATTTCCTCTAAATCAACACAGAAAAACATTTTTCTCAAGATGAGTTTAATATTCAGAATGCTTTTTAGTTCATAAGAAGGACGAACTTTTGGCTTGTACATTTTCAAACAATTTCTTCTCAAAGTAAAGCTTCTGTTTGGAAGATCACAAACTTTATTTTAAAATCAAATTAAATTGTTTAGATTCAGCAAATCAATATAAAATTTTACGGCCTATAAATAAGATGTTGGTGTATGAGGGTTCGATTCCCTGCCTAGGCTTAAAATTGTGCGGCTGGTTGCCAAAGTGGGTAAATTGCCTAGTGGCCCCGCACCAACTCTTATTTTTTAAGCCAACAGAATTTTTTATCATTAATAAAATTTGTGAAAATCTTCCAATGGATAAAATAAAAAGTAAAATCTTATATTTTAAGGCCTATAAATAAGTTGTTTAATTCTTGAAATTATTTTTTTTTAAATTGACAGATATTGATACACTTGACAAAATAAAGATTTATTAATTATTATTGTACTGAGCTCAGTCTGTTCTCAGTCCTGAGTCCTACATCTTCAGAAATATATGAATATATATACTTGTACATATTTGTGTAGTACTAGTTATAACCTCCAGTGTCCATAGTGCTTGGAGGGACTGGTTAGAGATCCATATGTTATAAAGCACTGTACAACATCCACTATGCGGTTATGTTATAAACTAACTAGCATAATACATGGGGTGGTTAAGGATCAGAAGGTGCATATACTAAAGAAAAGCAAGCTAATGTGTAAATATCAAAATATATTGCAGATTTAGGAAAGTAAGCTAATATGTAAAAATCAAAATAGAATGTAGAATTAGTAAAGCAAGCTAATGTGTAAATGTCAAAATAGAATGCAGATTTAGGAAAACAAATAATGTGTAAATATCAGAATAGAATGCAGATTTAGGAATTCGGCAAAGCAAGCTAAATGTGTAAATATCAAAATAAAATGCAGAATAAGGAAAGTAAGTTAATGTGTACATGTCAAAATAGAATGCAGATTTAGAAAAGCAAGCTATTGTGTATGTCAAAAATGGAATACAGATTAATGAAAGCAAGCTTATTAAGTACTGCTGCAAAGAAATAAATATATTAAATGCATACATGCATGCTGTATCAGATAAATGCATTATTAAAATGTGCTGGTTAATGTATACAAGTTTAGCAAAACAAATGAGATAAGTACATAATACAAACATAGATTGAAGTTGAGAAATAACAGTCCTGTCAGGATACCCGTTAAATATTTGTTAAAACTTGAAAGATTGGTATTTATCATGTGTTGATTGAAGAGTTGGAAAGGGCAAATCAATAATTTCCAGCAGGCATCAACATCGCTTCATTATTTTTATACATGCATGTGCAAATGTATTTTTGATCACAATTTAATTGTTAATGGTTGAAACGTCATGTTTGTGGTCATAACTATCATGACTTTATTGGCACTCATACTACATCTTCTTATTTATATAACTATAAACTAGAATTTTGTCCATATTAAATATTCAAACTCTATGCAAAGTTTCGGTAAATTTATTTCAGTTGCATATTTTGAAATGAGTTACAATGAGTCAACCAAGCTATAATGCTTTCCATTTAAACAATTATAGGTTACATTACAGCCTTCAACATGGAACATAGTCATATCAGATAGCCAGCTATAAAAGTTCTTAAACCAACTGGTTTAAATTTGAATTTATTATGGAGTTGATGAAAAATGTAAAATGTCTGTTATAAATGAGCTTTTTACTTAAAAAAGACTTCTGACAGATTTATATGGCAACAATCAACAGATTAGGCTAAATGAAAAAAATATGTGTGTTTTCTATTTCCCTCATATTATCATACTATGTTGTATTGTTACCCCAATGTCTCGGGCTTGGGTAAAGGTTGGCACCAGTTAAAGCAGCAAACCAACTGCATTTATTACATGCACCTGAGCCTGTTGTTCAGTGGTTGTCATTTGTTGGTTTCTTGCATAGATTTTTCTTGTTTAGCAAATAGATTAGACCGTTGGTTTTCCTGTTTAAATTGTGTATGTTTACAATGGTAATATTCGGGCCATTTATAGCTTACTGTTCGGTGTGAGATATTGCTCCGTGTTGAAGGCCGTACTTTTTTATACATTGTGATTTGGATGGAGAGTTTGTCTCATTGACACTTATACCAAATCTTCATATTTATGTGTAGGCGAGTTTTGTTTTGTCAGTCAGGAACCCATGAATACTTTTATATGAGTGAAAAAGAAGCAGCGAAGAAGAGGTGGCATTTTCTGAATATGTTCGTTCTACATGTTCTAAGTATTTTTAGCATCTTACTTGCTCATGGGTCAATCTATGATGACTTATAAATATCAGTTTATCTGGCTGCTGGTTTCATTTTGTGTAAATTTTTTTTGCATTGAAAATCATCAAAGTTTATAACCATGCAGGGACCTTACACTAGGTCCTTACTGATAGCGTGATAGTTATATATAGTGTTGAGCCAACAATCTGTCAAGTTAGTGCATATATTTGTTTGACCACAGCCACAGGGTTTAAGCTTGTTATTGTTTGCCTTGAAGTTGTTTACTATCGATATGGGAAGCCCATGGTTTGACAGACGCTATTCATGTATTACAAATCAAATTATGCGAGTAATTAATAGTAACACGTTCGGGTGATACTCTAGTCTCTTTAGTCTACTCTGTTCAGTATCACCGACACGTTCAAGATTAATATTTTCTACTAGTGTCGAATTTAAGAGTTGAAACCACTTAGTGATGCTCTGTAAACTTGAATTGTCCGGTGAAAAAACAAGGGACATAATAAAGGAAACGATGAATTATGTGTAAGCAAAAAACGCTTTCAGGGTAAAAATCCGGGTTTCCGAGCAAAAAACCCAATCTTCAAAATAGGTACAAAAAAATGTTCATTTACCGATTTGCACAAATGAGGGCACATTTTAAAGCGGAAACACTCAGTTTTAAAAATATAGCAATCTTAAGGTGTCTCTCGGAACTTTCTCGCTTCGATTTTTCACATAAAGGAAAAAATGACAATTTTTGAGCTTGAAAATTTACACTGAAAAAGTTGATTATTGTCGTATTATTCAATCGATCTGCCCTTTTTTAACAAATGAATTAAAGAAAAGCAATAACTTGAATTGAATACCATCTGAAAACTTCAATAAATTTGAAATTTATCATTGAAATTTAATGAAAACGGTCTTTCAAAAATAACACCAAAATTGGCGGCCATTGCAACTTGTCTGACGGACACTTATGATTAAGATATTCCTACTCAGAGGCTTCCGGTTGTCCGACTGGAATTTGAAACTAACAAATTACGCTGTATGAAATCATCCGGTGCATTTAAAGTCATAAGAAACGAGTGAGTGGTGAAAAGTAATGTTTATCCAATTCTTGAACCAATGCATGTATATATCATAAACTTAGTTCTCTGTGCACGATTTTATCCTTTTTTACGCAAATATATCACGTATAATCGTCAATTTTTTGCATGAACCCCCCCCCCCCCCCCTGAGGGGTTCATGCTTATATATTGGCGAGTTTTGGATGTGTCTATGGGCCACTCGATATCTATTGGCCGGAAGTCAGAATATAATTCTCGGAACGTCTCGAAAGTTTTTGGTCATTTATACAGGTCTTAATAGGTTGTTATCTACGTCTTTGATATGGTCCCTTGATGACCCTTGACGACGCAAATATATTTGTTTTAAAACGACCACTGCACACCGTGTGTATCTGGGTCAATTATAACGTGGTACTGTATGTTGTCTCAATGAATATTTATGTTGGAAGATTTAACCACGGGATACTGAGTGTGTATTTCATCATATAATAGACTTACGGGAGAGAAGAATCTGGTTAAAATATTGATATTTGATTGAAAAACAGAAAGATAATATTCTTATCAAAAGTATTTAATTCAATCGGAATCAAAGAAATATATACAAAATATATACTGTATTTATGTTTCTGAAGAAACTAACAATTATAATTAAAATCAGAATAGTTTCAGAGTTGCAATTAAGAAATAAGTATTTTATATTACAAGGTACGCTTTGGTATTTTTTAATATTCATTTGTAAAGGAAACATAAAAATTAAATCTAAATAAATTCTTGCATCCTACAAAAAAAATGTTTATAAACATTAATCATTATACTTCTACGTTAATTATTTCATATCATTTTAGTATTTAGGTTTTATGAGTAATTATTATTTATTTTTTGTATTGTAATGTATCCATAAAACGGAAAGTAAGATAAATTAAGTAAATATTTAAATTTTAAACAGTCATGAATAAAAATACTTGTGTGTTTTCAATTCATAAAGCATGATTTTAAATCCGTGCAACTCATAACTTTACAACAATCACAAAAATTTAATTACAACCATAATGTTAATTATTTTATACCGTTTTAGTATGGATAGAAGTCTTTGCTTATATTTTGTATAGTAATATATTCACATAGTGGATTGTTAGAATTTAAAAGTAGATTATATCGATAAATGAACGTAAATAATTGACGTTCGTGTTTATTGATATTATATATATTAAAAAAACAAAATGAAAAAAAATACTAACAGGAACGTTAATTTAATTATAAAATTTAAATTCATTTTTTGTTTGTTTGTTTTAATAGTTTAACCGTATAGCATCTACATATTTGTATTATATATGGTACGGTTTTGAAAATTGTATTCATTGTGTTGACTAACTTTCCTACACCTCTTGAATCATTTACATTATAGATCACATTTCAAAAGCACACTATCAGTTTGCGTTCTAAAAAATTCCGGATAAAATGTCAATGAATCAGGAGTCACAACATTTAATGTAGGCTGTTTGACATTCGAATTCAACTATTAGATTAAGATATGTGATGATGCAAATGCGTATTCTTTTCCTGGATAACGATGAGATGCTTTCTATTTACTATTTCGTGCGCTAAGATACTACTTGCATGCAATACTATTAAATTCACTCGTGAAAGCTTATTTTCGTTTTTGTTATCTAAATTCAGGACACGGCAGAAAGAGCTTCACATGTGACTTTCAAAACGGTATTCTGACCACGAGTTGTTTCTCTTTTGTTTCTTTTTTGAGTCACTGTCCTATTATTAACTTTTCGAAAAGCTAAGGATTGTCTACCCAAGGAATAGATTTCTTAACTTTGTAATGTATTTAGCCTTTTAACTTTTTTCATTCGAGCGTCACTGATGCTTTTTTTTTTTGTATCTACTGAACTCTGTCTGGCGTACATCATTTTAATTCTTGTATCTTTTTATGTCTACATATATACCTTTTTATATAAATTAGTTATTTTGAAAGTTTGTACAGGTATTCATAAACTTCGGAATTAAGAAATTCTTCGGGAAAACTAAGTTTCCCTGTAGAATGTTTGAATTGATTTAAGTTAAATCAGGAAATCCTTAAAATTTGAGATGTTTTATGAGACCAAAATAAGTCTCTTCATAAGAGGTCCTCATCAATTGCATGCCACAGGTTTCACCGAATACAACATCTACCATGAGTAAAGACAGCTTCAAATACGAGTTGAGAATATAAAGGCATTCATGTAGGAAACAAAATATAAAGATATGATAGATAAAATAAATGCATCCAGAATTCAACATTACAAAGCAAACTGAGTATGTTTGTGCAATTTGCATAAGTCATACGGTTAGTAGAAATTAGGATTTGCCAAAGGGTTATAATCGGAAAAATTATGTACATTCCCAAGTAATAAATAAAATAGTCAAGCTTTAAAATAACTATTCAAATAGAAGATCTAGAGGAAATATATACTTTCAACTGGCTTCTTATATTCACATTCAATTATTTTAATTCAAAAGCAAACACAAATTCAGCAACAATCTTTTGGTGACCGGACAGTCAGCGGTCTTAGGTTCATGTATTGCTTCTTTTTTTTTTTATCTGTTGTGATTTAACAAATATGGCTGCTCATTAAATGCAGTGTTTTGAAGCCAAAGTTTACCGATTGTCACCTTATAGTAAACAAATAACAAAAAGCATGGGTATTGAGCACGTGTTTAACATTATAATTAGATAATTGTTTATTTTAATGACAGATCCATGCGTATTGCAATCACCGGATTTTTATGAGGAGAGTCACGCTCAAATCATTATGCATACGGAGAATTTGTCGTCGAATTGCTTCCTGGAAGCAAGCAATTAAAAATAAGTAAACTTCTTCTAGATATGGACAAATAAAAAAAATTTCCTCAGAAAAAAGTATATGTACATAAGTTGTATAATGTAAACTATCCAATGCATTTAGTTATTAAAAACATATGCATATTTTTTTTAATTTGAGGTTTCATATGACTTTAATTGGAAATTAAATCCATATTAAAGTAATATAATCTTAAAATTTCAAAATTTTGCATTAGTTTAAACAATGTGTAAATATCTAATTTACACTTCATTTACTTTAAGATTTTATTTTACCAATTAAGTAGACTTTGTTTAAATCTAAAAAAAAATTAAATTGCCGGAAATGTCTTTAAAATAAATATTTGAATTAGCGGAAAATTTAAGTAAATTTAGTTAAATTAGCAATTTAAAGCATAGTACACTAATTTCTTTAATTTTCTGATTTAAACATTTCACTGTGAATTAAATTTTATGTTTACAAATATAATGATTTATATAAATGTCTGATTAACTTAATTAAGTTTCGAAATTTTTAGAAAATTTGAAATTTAAACATGGGTAATTTCTATAAAATTCACATTTACATGTATACTGATTTCTAAGCCACAATAAATTGTTATATTGTTCCAATTTGAATCATTGTAATTAATTTACTTTTTTTATATCCATTCTTCGTTGCGGTTTTTTTGTTTGTTTGTTCGTTCGTTCGTTAGTATGTTTGTTTTTTTTTGTTTTTTTTTTTTTAGCTTTCATTGCTATCCGTGTGAGAGGGGAGGGAAAGGGATGTATGAAAAATATGTTAATGGTTTGATGATGTACAGATCTATGAAGACGAGATTGTCTGTTTTGTTGATAGAGCTGCGAAAGCGACAACCTGGCCATGATCTCATCATCAAGGTCACTGTAAACTCAGCTTATAAAGTTTCAAGCCTTTAATAAATATAAGGAGATGTGGTATGAGTGACAATGAGACAACTCTCCATCCAAATCACAATTTATAAAAGTAAACCATTATAGGTCAATGTACGGTCCTCAACACGGAGCCTAGGCTCACACCGAACAGCAAGCTATAAAGGACCCTAAAAATTACTAGTGAAAAACCATTCAAATTTTTCATCTACATGTGTATCATTTAAATCTACATGTGTATCATGTTGATCTTACCACCTCACATGCCTTTAAGTCATTATTCGTTATTGCTTCCCTCCACTAACATGTCAAATAAAAGCTTTAAAAAGATACCGACACAAAAGCCGCTGCAAAGCAATTTGATTAACCAGAAGACTAAGGATTATGTACCTAAAATATTATACCAAAAATGCTACATCACCACTGTCACAAGAACGAGAATGAGCAAACAAGATCACTCAAATTACAACGATAAACATCACCCTCGTGCTGCACAACTGCACCATAGTTCCAATACTCCAGAAGTATACTTTGCAATCTAAAACTCTGAAATAATTACTTTTTTTTATTTACATGAACAATTCTTCACATCTCCCTCAAGCACGGGAAATAAATGTATGGTATCCATCTCATCAAAAGTCGATAATTGTATAATGTTGCCTTGGGTAATTATTAAGTTAGCGATTAAATATTGTTAAAAAGAAGTTTGTAGAATAATTTATGGATTTGTCATTTACAAGGTTTACTAAGGTACTAAGTGATGTAATAATATATTCTGTACGCTTGACGATATACCTTTCACTACAAACCATTAAAAGTCTAAAATGGCCTAAATCTGTACTCGACTGTACTGATTTTTACTCGACCAGTCTGAATTCGTCTGAGATTTACTTGATAATACTCGACTGTAGTCTGAACCATACTTAACAGTCTGAATGTGTACTTGACCAGTACTTAACCATTTTATACGAGTCTGAACCGTACTCGACATAGTCTGAACCGTACTCGACATAGTCTGAACCGTACTCGACCTAGTCTGAACCATACTCGACCCAGTCTGAACCATACTCGACCAAGTCTTAACCAACCTAGACCTATTCTTTGTATCTACCACCTTATTTTTTTTTTAATAAAAATGAAATTTGAACAACAACTTGAAATTAAAAATGTGTTCAATACAGTATTGAAATTACAATTTCACAATAATCAATCATAATATAACTTCAACTCAATATTAATCAACACTTACATAATAATATATATCAACTATTAAAATATAAATAAAACAAGCTGATCAAATAATCTAAAAAAATGAATTGAGACTAATAATTTCAATATTATTCAAAATGTTATGAATATTTCGGAAGTATTTTATGGTAACTGGACTATAGTATAGATTTATGGTGTCAGTTGAGTTTAGGTAATAATGCAGTGAATGTTTTTTTTATTAAGATATATATAAAATAGTATATAAAACAACTTAATAATTTTTTAACAAAAGAGAGCTTAATTGTTTTGTTTTATTAAACCAAGAATTTAATATAATCATGATAATAGAATTTTCATAGCAATCCTTGATAACCTTTTAAAAAAGGAAATGTATTCCAAAGTAACAGTACAAAAAAATTTCAATTAATTTAAGTATTTTTTTGTCAAATTAACATGGCATACATAAAGCACTTTAATATGTTCTAATTACCTCAGTACATGTGTGTTTTACAAGTAAAAAGAAAGCCCTATTTTCTTAAATTCGTGTATTACTTATCTAGTACATACATGTATATTCGAAAGGCCTTGTTATTTAATTTAAACAGGATGTTGCAATTTTGAATCAATGTTATTTAGAATTTAATACCTCTGACCAGGTGTGATCTTCTTTATGAGTTTGCCCCCAAGCAGAGGTTATACTTTATATTTCACCACTAATCAGAAAAACAATTTTATTTATTTATTCATTTAATTTTATCTCTTTTTGATATAAGTTATATATAATATTTTTTTTTTTATCTTGAATATAATCAGATATATATTTCTTTTATAAGATTAAATTTTTTATAAATTTTGTTGGCTGTTGTTATATATGTCAGTTAAAAAGAATTTTTTTTTAACAGTTACAAAAGTAGAGTTTTTTTGGTCTAGTATGGTTCAGACTGGTCGAGTATCGTTCAGACCTTTGGTTAAGTATGGTTTAGACTGAAAAAAAAGGTCGAGTACATGTCGAGAATGGGTTAAGACTGTTTCAGACTGGTCGAGTAATAGTTCAGACTATTTTCAACGGCAAAGATAAGGGTCAAGTACGATTCAGTACAGTCAAGTATGGTTCAGACTGGGGTCGAGTAATGTCAAGTAAAAGTCAGACCAATTCAGACTGGTCGAGTAAAAATCAGTACAGTCGAGTACAGATGGGACAACATCCCTAATGCGCCTCGAAATGAGGAACTCAAAAGTCACGTGTAAAGAAAAAAATCTCTGTGTAGTAATATTGGACATGTTTCTATTTTTAACAAATGACTGAACTTAATTATTTGTGGTGATTAGGAAAGTAGAGGAACATAAAATAAATGCGTAAAAACTATGGAGCTATTGAATGTGTTCAAAGTATTAAATTTTCAAAGAACTTATTGTGTTAAAAAGGGGATATTTTACCACAAGGAGCCGCATCACAAAAAGATGTTCGGGGTTTGCTAATTTACGGAAAAAGTAATCTCACTTCGTACCCCGAAAATTTAACCACATATGTGAAAATGTCACAGCTTCGAAACGAGCTATCATACATATCCAAGTTTACGATATGGACTGATCTACAGGAAAAAACGTTACCATTATCGCCTATGTAAAAACAATTAAAAAATAAAAGATATTGAGCCAGATATAGGCCATTTCAGACTTTAATGGCTTGTAGTGTGTATAACCAACGCAAACAAATACTAAAATAACTATCATACAAAAAAGTTTATTTGATTATTTTTATCTAAGCCATTTCACATGGAAAATTCCAAGTTAAATGTTTCTTGCAAGGTTAATTTGTTTTTAATAGTCTTACGACCAAGTGTTTCTTTTTATGCGAACAAGAATATTATTTCATCGCCCATTAACTTGTTCAATATGACAGAAAACTCTCATCCTCAAACTAATTTAAAAGGATCACCTGTGGTTTTCATGGTGCTAGAATTTGGAACTTACAAATGACGATGCATGAAATCATCTGGTGCATTTAATAGGAAATTAAATCCATATTTAAAGTAATATAATTTTAAAATTTCAAAATTTTGCATTAGTTTGAACAATGTGTAAATATCTAATTTAGACTTCATTTACTTTAGATTTTATTTTACCAATAAAGTAGACTTTAATTTTGTTTGAATCTAAAAACAAAATAATGTTTACAAATATAATGTTTTATATAAATTTCAGATTTACTAAATTAAGTTTCGAAATTTCTACATTGGTGATTTCTATAAAATTCACATTTACATGTATACTGATTTCTAAGCCAATAAATTGTTATATTGTTCCAATTTGAATCATTGTAATTAATTTACTTTTTTATATTCATTCTTCGTTGGTTTTTTGTTTGTTAGTTTGTTCGTTCGTTAGTTAGTTTTTTTTTGTTTTTTTTTAGCTTTCATTGCTATCCCTGTGAGAGGGAAGGGAAAGGGATGTATGAAAAATATGTTAATGGTTTGATGATGTACAGATCTATAAAGACGAGATTGTCTGTTTTGTTGATAGTGCTGCGATAGCGACAATCTGGTCATGATCTCATCATCAAGGTCGCTATAAACTCAGCTTATAAAGTTTCAAGCCTTTAATAAATATAAAAAGATGTGATATGAGTGACAATGAGACAACTCTCCATCCAAATCACAATTTATAAAAGTAAACCTTTATAGGTCAAAGTACGGTCTTCAACACAGAGCCTTGTCTCACACCGAACAGCAAGCTATAAAGGGCCCTTAAATTTACTAGTGAAAAACCATTCAGATTTTCATCTACATGTGTATTATTTTAATCTACATGTGTATCATATTGATCTTTCCACCTCACATGCCTTTAAGTCATTATTCGTTATTGCTTCCCTCCACTAACATGTCAAATAAAAGCTGCATTCTATTACACATATTTTATATTCACCTTTAAAAAGATACCGACACAAAGCCGCTGCAAAGCAATTTGATTAACCAGAAAACTAAGGATTATGCACCTAAAATAATATACCAAAAATGCTACATCACCACTGTCACAAGAACGAGAATGAGCAAACAAGATCACTCAAATTACAACGATAAACATCACCCTCGAGCTGCACAGCTGCACCATAGTTCCAATACGCCAGAAGTATATTTTGCAATCTAAAACTGAAATAATTACTTTTTTTATTTACACATGAAAGACACGAGAAATTATTCCGTACACCCTCATACATGTAATAATAACGTAAATACATTGTATGTGGTTTTACTTTATTAAATCACATCCCAACAAGTTATATGTAAAAAGTGTTACATTATTTTAATATGCTCACATTCTGATCAACATTTTTTTTCTCTCTTCAGTAAAACAGAATATAATATGTAGTTGTATGCAAACACAATAGCAAAAGCAAAGAGAGCAACAACAACAACAACAAAAAAAAAAAAAAAAAAAAAAAATACACGGCCTAATATGTTTTCAAAATGAATATATAGTGTAGTAAAGTTCGATTCGCATCCGAAAAGAACAGATCAGAAAATATGTTGTGCTATTTCTTTATTTAAATTCTAATCTCCTCTCCGATTTGTACGACAAAAATAATTGCGAACTCAGTTAGAGTATTGTTTTCATATTTCCTTCGTAGTTAGGTTCAATTAGGGCCATGCAAGATTTACAGATCAATGCTATTTATGTAACCACATATATAATCCAAATCCAGAAGTCATGTGCAATGATCTTGTCTGATATTAAACAAATAATATAGGACACAACAAATAATAAGGCAAAACAAATTACAAATTACAAATCATATACACATGGCATATATATATCAAATCATGTTTAAAATTAATCATTTATATATTATTCAAACAATATGGGACAACCGTTTGATTTTCATGGGTGCTGGGGGGAGGGGGTTATTGATATTCTGCAACACAAAATACAGGGAAATAGTGCATTTATGCAAGTATTAAAAGTGAAATAAAGCATGCGTTGCAACAGATGAAAATGAAAGGTCAATCCGCAAAGAAAACCCCCTATCCCATACCCTCCTCAGAGTATAAATTGGTCGTTCCCTAAGGAAGAATGATCTCGTGGTAATATTCTAGTTTATGGTGAAACTGAATTCAAACTTTTCAAAATAAAAGGAAATGGCAATATTCATAACAGACTTATTCTTTGGTAAAAGTTAAAACATGGCTTTAAATTTGTACAGAATTTTATCTGAAATGATTGATGGCCGAAATTTACGAAAGCCGAGAAGGATCATTCATAATTCTAAATTCAAAACTCGCAAATCAAGAAAGATAATCCTGTTTTATTGCAGTTGCAATCCAAACACAATTAAAAACCAATTGTTCAGAGAACAATTGAAGGTCTTTCCACCAGTGAGAATCTATTTAAAAATGAACATATTAAAATTTGATTTTAAATGTCAGTTTCAGCGTCAAAGACAGCTTATTGTACGCTGATTTCAAAAAATATATGGTTTCTATATAAAAAAGGGAGATAATCTTTTACTTCCGGTTTAAAAAGTTTACTTCCGGTATTGTTTGATAGTTTAGGTGTAACACCACTAATTCGGGCCCGGCCAGAAAGCACATACCAGAAAGTAGTACATATTTAACACAAAATAGTTCCTACGCATGAGTGTAACTTTCAAAATATGAAAGATATTTAGGTATTTTTGGCATCAACTGAAAGCTGAAGGACTGATGATCACTGTAGAACACTTTTGGACTTTTAATTTAAATTATTAAACAAACTGCACCAAAGGACAAGGTTCACTAATGCAACAAAATGGCCTAAAATATCAACTTTATCATAAAACACCAAAAAGGTCTAAATTTGGTTCGTAAATGGGTCTATTTCAAAAGTATAAATGCTAAATATATCAGTTCTTTTCATAAGACTACAAGATATTCGCCAAAGTAAGCCCATTTTGGATATTTTGTCAAAATATGATGAATTGTGCATTTTTCAAAGCTTTTGAAACACCTTGGCCGCCACCTACGATCCAGAATGTGTTGTAACCAAAAGATTCCAAATTTGATATAGATTTCATCAATATAAGAACTTTTTGGATCGTAGATGGAGGCCAAGGTTAATTATGCCAAAAAACAATTAAAATTATGGACAAAATGTACCAAAATTGACCTTTTAATACAAATTATGCTCATTTAAGGGGTCATTGCTCCATAAATAGTAAAGGAAAGTGCCAGAAAAAATAGTTTTGTCTTAGTTGTATTATCACAAGTATTTCTATGTGACATTTGTAATTTTTTGCCCCAATTCAAAAAACATAAAAAATCAGGGCCAATTTTAACCCTTCGTGAACCTTCTCCTTTTAAAAAGAGGGTACATTTTGTCTGTTTGTCAGATCTGAAGTACCTGTTTTGGTACATCCGAAGTTCCGGGAACCAATTCTTTCTTATATGCCATTAAAGGTCTGTTGATGTTTTCAGTACAAGACACCATAAAGTGTTGCTTTGACATGTAATGATTGCCACTTTATTTGAACTTAAAATAAAACAGGTGTGCCTACTTGAAATGGAGGAATTTAACATAGAAAGCAATGGAACCATGAATTAGTGGTGTAATTCCTTTACTTGACACTGATTCCAAAAATATATGGTTTTATATACTTTTACATTGATTTAGTACAAAAAATAGCTACTTCCGGTTTACAAAATGTTACTTCCGGTTGTCTTTTTAAAGGTCACAATGCTTACAACCTATAGCAAAAAGTCCCATGGCTTTATCATGTGAACATATGAGGTAAAAGCAAAGGTCAAAATCTAGAACGTTAAATAATCATATGACCTTGAGCTCAATTTCAAGGTCATAAAACCAAGGACCTCAAATCAAAAGACTCTAGTCCTCTACTTTATATTGTTAATGAGTTATATTGCAATGCGTATGATATTAGATATAAAAAGGGGGAAAACTCGCGTCAAATGTCGAAGTACCCTTTCGACTAAGATTTATGTGTTACGACATGTCGTAACTAACAATTTTGTGAAAATCTTTTGTCGATATCTTATATGATTTCTGAAAATAATAGATAACAAGCCAAAATCAAAACTTTAATCATGACCTTTGACCTTGACCTCATTTTCATTTTTTTGGACCAAGGACCTCAAATCAATAGACCCTAGGCCTCTATCACTTATGGTTTTCCAGTTACAAGTTTATTTCATTTATTTCAATATAAAAGAGGAAATAACTCTCATATGGAGTCTTTGTAAAGCTTCGGTCAAAATAAAACCAATATCCTGAGGATATAACGAGCAATCTGAAAAATAAACTTGTCGCTTTCTTTTACGGTTGCGGAGCAGATCTGATAACAAGAAAAACAGTGTTTGGGAAGATAACTCTTACAAAGAAAAATGTTCGGTTAAACAGGGTCAGTTTCAAAAGCGTATAGACTGTATGATATCATATACAAAAAAACTAAGCGACATCTTTTGAAACATTTTTACACCGCAAGAAAAAAATTAGGCGGAAGAACAAAAAAAAAAAAATCAGAACAAAATCGATAGGTTTTTCCACACGGAAAGGTGGAAAGACCTAATAAATATTATCTTAATCTGATCAACTGATCTGATAAAATATACCGTAGATTAATAATATAATAGTGCACAGACAAACATTATAACACTTTTCAAAGGATATGTGCCGACATTATGTCAGACAAGTGAAACATTACTTTTACTTAGGGAGAGAGAGATATCGAGTGTCACTTCAATCCTTATTTGATGTTTTTTCTTCTTCTTTTCATGACTTGCGAATTTTTCATAATATAAAAATAAGAAGATGTGGTATGATTGCCAATGAGACAACTCTCCACAAGAGACTAAAATGACTCAGAAATAGTCTAGGGACAGGCACATACAGAATGTGCACCATCCTCATTTATACAACACAAAAAATATGTCGTCCACTTTTCGGTGTAGGGAACACATTGAGAGTTTTATGCTGTAAGAAATTAAGCATTTCGCATTGTGTTCGAAAAGACAAATTTTCTTTCATTGTAGAGGATGCTTACATAGTTTTGACATACTATATTTGATTGTTATATAAAATTTCAACTGGTTTTTTTTTTTAATGATTATTTATTAATTTATTTCTGTTATTTCTTTAACCCGAAACAGCCTTTGAAACTAGTGAAAATGTTTTGCAATGTTCCTGGATATCAATTTTACCAAGGGTTTTCGGATTTTTTCATTGCTGTCATTGGTAATCTAGTGTCAAAATATTACATTCTAAGTAAAAACTGAAAACTTGATCTTTCAATGTTGGTTCTGTTTTAGCAAAGACACTAAGTAAGTTAAAAATTCACAAGAAAACTTTCTGGTAGTAACAATAAAAAAGATTTGCACTAAAAAATAACATTTCCAAATAAAGTTATCATTTCCCTTTTAAAATCATGAAAATAGCAATTAAACGACGAGTACAACAGGCTACAGAAACTTTGTGTATAATTAAGATAAAAAGAAAAAGCTTTGTGTCAAATTAGGTGAAAATAATCCCATGCGAATATATTCCTGGAGTACCAGATTTACTTTATGTTTTTACCGCCTATTTACCTCTCTGGTACATGCTTATTATCCGCATATGTATCATATATACAATTTGGTTCAGTGATGCTGATTTAATTTGAAGCAGTCCTCTTTCTCATATAATGATATCGGGGTTTTATATGATTTGCTATGTGGTATGGGGTTGCTCATTGTTGAAGTGGTAATAAGCATTGTATGTAACTTCATAACATTTGGTTGAGGCAAATAAAGTTAGAGCGCGTAGACAACAAAATTAACATTTTTTTCTATTTATAAATGGGCTTGAACGGTGAAAGTGATGCCAGCCAAATTTTAACTTGATCTCAGTTTGGTGGCAATTAGCATTGTGTATAAGTCTCATAGTATTTGTTTGAGGCAAAATAAAGTTAAATTGCGGAAACTTCAAAGTTGTAAACGAATGGACGTACAGACGGACAAGCGTTACAATTAATGCCCCCTCCGCTGTAGCTGAGATTATTCCGGCGGCACGTCTGTCTGTGTATACCTTCGTATAGAAATATGCCATTTATAAGAATGAATAAGTTAGAAAAAAGTTTGTGTGTGGAAAAGGGGGAGGCAAACTTCTGAAAGTGACAAGAAAAAAAACTATTTTCTATGTAGTGTAATAATCTTAAATTTAGTGATTGTTCTCTTTCATTTTCATTTTTTAGTTTTAATTTTTGTCTAAAAATGGGAGGGGGCATAGTTTTGTCCACTTCTTGCCCTTGGCTCCTATACGTACACTGTTATTATGAAATATTTTGTAATGGCAACGAAACGAGTCATTTCGAATATCGTTATGACTGTTCTATGACGACTTTTATTTATTGAAGGCACTAATTTATAAAATACAAAATTATTGTGCTTATTGGCTCTTAGTAATGTTCAATAGCGTATTTGTATAAAATTTCAAAGAATTAAATTTACTAAAATACAAACAATTCTTAGCTCTATTTTAGAACATGTAATTTAAACTTGTTGAAACGAAGTTAGTTTAAAATTTCTCAAATTAAAAAAAGCTTTAAGAATTCCTTTTTTTTTCAATTTGTCTTTTAATTTAGATTTATCATGCATGTCTCTAAACAAAGTATGCGACGCGTAACAGTTTATAAGTCTTGGTGTCTTGGTTCTCATATATGTGTTTCACTCCATTTATGAAAGAAAATATACAGAGCAGAGCATTTTGTTTTTTTTGTAGCTCTATTTTAGAACATGTGATTTAATCGTGTTGAAACGAAGTTAGTTTAAAATTTATCAAAGTAAGCTTTAATAATTCCTTTTTTTAATTTAGATTTATTATGCATGTCTCTATACATAGTGAGCGACGCGTAACAGTTTATAAGTAGGTGTTCTCTTATATGCCTTTGATACGGTGCATTTATTATGGATATATTTCAGACTTCATTTATGAAAGGAAATCTATATAGCAAAACTTTGATTTTTTGTGTATCAATTTAAAATGTAGGTTCAAATATTTTTCACTTCAAACGATAAAGTAAAACTTCTTCAAAACTTATATACAATGTATAGTTCGGCGTCCGCAAAAGAGAAGCCATACTTATTTCATTTCGATATTTATCATGTTTATAATTTTTCTAACAATGACGTTCTACCTCCATAAGCCTGGAAATGTCATGGCGGGTCACAATTTTAATATATAAATATAGGTACTATAGATTAGTTAATACTATATAAAAATGGGTACATTGTTTTAGACAAAGATAGCACACCCCTACCAAAATAAATCGAAGTTAACCCCTTCACCTAGATTAAATTTGATAATTCCAAGATTAAAGTTGGAAATTGCAAGATTAAAGTTGATAATTTTAAGATTAAAGTCGACAATTTGAAAAAAAATATATAAAATAGAATGACCCTCATACGCTTTCGTAATAAATGAAGTATCATCCTTCGTCAATCATAGACCGTAACTCCCAAATAACATAAAAGAAAAATCTTCAAAAAGTTAACACGAATTTTGTTGTAACAACATAAAATTATCAGAATTTGATAAACGATACACAAAATCTGTCTTTTATATACACATATTTTAATAACTAGATTCTTCCGTTGGAAAACTAGGTTATTATAAGAGATTTGTTGTTGTTTGCTTAACCTCCAGTGGTAAAAATTTCATGCATATTTAAACTTAACGAAAAAGCGATGATTTCAATTTTTCCATTGTGAACGTTCCATTTCAGTGAAGCGACTTTCCGGCTGTAGTAGTATAGGGCTCGGGTTTCCTTTCCTATTTTCGTGATAGAGGGTTGCTACTTGCAAGGACGCTGTGTTACCAAGGGTTTCAAATGGTAAAGTTGGATGTATCCCTATGAAGGTGTAACGGACCCTTTGCCTTGTTTCAATGGGTTCGTGTTCTTAACAAACTTTCTAAAATAGCTTTCAGTAGTATATTAAAGTGTAAAGTGCGATCTTTTTTGGCTTTCGTAAGCGCGGGGAATCATGATAGATTAATGTAGGATTTTTGAGTTTTGAATTTTGAATTTTGAATTTTGAATTATCCTTCTCGGCTTTCGTAAAAATGTAGGATTTTTGAGTTTTGAATTTTGAATTTTGAATTTTGAATTATCCTTCTCGGCTTTCGTAAAAAATTGATAGTTGGCATACGATACAGTTACAGGGGCGGTAATGGTGTTGCTAACGTAACATGTTGTTTTTCACACCGCGCTGAAGTACGCCCATTATTCATAGTTCATTATTCATTATTCAATAATGAATAATGAAATAGTTCACTATTCACTATTCAATATTAAAAAATGAATAATGAATAATGAAATAGTTTATGTTTCATTATTCAAATTGAAGCGGTGACTAGTGAAATAAATATAAAATAAATTGACTGTTGACACTATAGCTATATTATGATTCGCAATGAGCATAAGAGGGTTTACGGAGGACCTAAATGCCACAACATGCGTAAAAATGAGGAAATATAAAAAAAGAAGATGTGGTGTGATTGCCAATGAGACAACTATCCACAAAAGACCAAAATGACACAGACATTAATAACTATAGGTCACCGTACTGCCTTCAACAATGAGCAAAGCCCATACCGCATAGTCAGCTATAAAAGGCTCCGATAAGACAATGTAAAACAATTCAAACGAGAAAACTTACGGCCTTATTTATGTAAAAATATGAACAAAAAACAAATATGTAACACATAAACAAACGACAACCACTAAATTACAGGCTCCTGACTTGGGACAGGCACATACATAAATAATGTGGCGGGGTTAAACATGTTAGCCAATTTTGAATAATGAAATGGATACTTTGAATAATGGAATGGACTACTATGACCCTTCAGCCCATAATTACAGATATATGTTCTACCTCAATCGAAAGCTTATCAAGAGAGGAACAAAAGGTATATAGTCAATATGTTCCGCAACGCATATAAGAGGAGTAACAAAGGACTTAAATATCGAAATACGCCTGAACATTGGGAAATAGCCAATTTTGAATAATGAAATGGATATTTTGAATAAAGGAAAGGACTGCTGCGACCCTTTAGCCCCTGATTATAGATAAACCTTATACCTCATTCGAAAGCTTATTACAAGAGGAACAAAAAGTATATAGTCAACATGTTCCGCAACGAATATTACAGGAGTAACGAAGGACTTAAATATCGAAATACGCGTGAAAATTAAGAAATAGCCAATTTTGAATAATGAAATGGATATTTTGAATAATGGAATGGACTGCTGCGACCTTTTAGCCCCTAATTATGATAAACCTTATACCTCATTCGAAAACTTATTACAAGAGGAACAAAACGTATATAGTCAACATGTTCCGCAACGCATATTAGAGGAGTAACGAAGGACTTAAATATCGAAATACGCGTGAAAATTAAGAAAAAGCCAATTTTAAATAATGAAATGGATATTTTGAATAATGGAATGGACTGCTGCGACCCTTTAGCCCCTACTTATAGATAAACCTTATACATCATTCAAAAGTTTATTACAAGAGGAACAAAATGTATATAGTCAACATGTTCTGCAACGCATATTAGAGGAGTAACGAAGGACTTAAATATCGAAATACGCGTGAAAATTAAGAAATAGCCAATTTTGAATAATGAAATGGATATTTTGAATAATGGAATGGACTGCTGCGACCCTTTAGCCCTAATTATGATAAGCCTTATACCTCATTCGAACGCTTATTACAAGAGGAACAAAATGTATATAGTCAACATGTTCTGCAACGCATATTAGAGGAGTAACGAAGGACATAGATATCGAAATACGCGTGAAAATTAAGAAATAGCCAATTTTGAATAATGAAATGGATATTTTGAATAATGGAATGGACTGATGCGACCCTTTAGCCCCTAATTATAGATAAACCTTATACCTCATTCGAAAGCTTATTACAAGAGGAACAAAATGTATATAGTCAACATGTTCCGCAACGCATATTAGAGGAGTAACGAAGGACTTAAATATCGAAATACGCGTGAAAATTAAGAAATAGCCAATTTTAAATAATGAAATGGCTATTTTGAATAAAGGAAAGGACTGCTGCGGCCCTTTAGCCCCAGATTATAGATAAACCTTATACCTCATTCGAAAGCTTATTACAAGAGGAACAAAAAGTATATAGTCAACATGTTCCGCAACGGATATTACAGGAGTAACGAAGGACTTAAACATCGAAATACGCGTGAAAATTAAGAAATAGCCAATTTTGAATAATGAAATGGATATTTTGAATAATGGAATGGACTGCGTCGACCCTTTAGCCCCTAATTATAGATAAACCTTATACCTCATTCGAAAGCTTATTACAAGAGGAACAAAATGTATATAGTCAACATGTTCCGCAACGCATATTAGAGGAGTAACGAAGGACTTGGATATCGAAATACGCGTAAAAATTAAGAAATAGCCAATTTTAAATAATGAAATGGATATTTTGAATAATGGAATGGACTGCTGCGACCCTTTAGACCCTTCTTATAGATAAACCTTATACCTCATTCGAAAGCTTATTACAAGAGGAACAAAAAGTATATAGTCAACATGTTCCGCAACGAATATTACAGGAGTAACGAAGGACTTAAATATCGAAATACGCGTGAAAATTAAGAAATAGCCAATTTTGAATAATGAAATGGATATTTTGAATAATGGAATGGACTGCTGCGACCTTTTAGCCCCTAATTATGATAAACCTTATACCTCATTCGAAAACTTATTACAAGAGGAACAAAACGTATATAGTCAACATGTTCCGCAACGCATATTAGAGGAGTAACGAAGGACTTAAATATCGAAATACGCGTGAAAATTAAGAAAAAGCCAATTTTAAATAATGAAATGGATATTTTGAATAATGGAATGGACTGCTGCGACCCTTTAGCCCCTACTTATAGATAAACCTTATACATCATTCAAAAGTTTATTACAAGAGGAACAAAATGTATATAGTCAACATGTTCTGCAACGCATATTAGAGGAGTAACGAAGGACTTAAATATCGAAATACGCGTGAAAATTAAGAAATAGCCAATTTTGAATAATGAAATGGATATTTTGAATAATGGAATGGACTGCTGCGACCCTTTAGCCCTAATTATGATAAGCCTTATACCTCATTCGAACGCTTATTACAAGAGGAACAAAATGTATATAGTCAACATGTTCTGCAACGCATATTAGAGGAGTAACGAAGGACATAGATATCGAAATACGCGTGAAAATTAAGAAATAGCCAATTTTGAATAATGAAATGGATATTTTGAATAATGGAATGGACTGATGCGACCCTTTAGCCCCTAATTATAGATAAACCTTATACCTCATTCGAAAGCTTATTACAAGAGGAACAAAATGTATATAGTCAACATGTTCCGCAACGCATATTAGAGGAGTAACGAAGGACTTAAATATCGAAATACGCGTGAAAATTAAGAAATAGCCAATTTTAAATAATGAAATGGCTATTTTGAATAAAGGAAAGGACTGCTGCGGCCCTTTAGCCCCAGATTATAGATAAACCTTATACATCATTCGAAAGCTTATTACAAGAGGAACAAACTGTTTATGGTCAACATGTTCCGTAACGCATATTAGAGGAGAAACGAAGGACTTAAAAATCGAAATACGCGTGAAAATTAAGTAGCCAATTTTGAATAATGAAATGGATATTTTGAATAATGGAATGGACTGCTGCAAACTTTTAGCCCCTAATTATAGATAAACCGTATACCTCATTCGAAAGCTTATTACATGAGGAACAAAATGTATATAGTCAACATGTTCTGCAACGCATATTAGAGGAGAAACCAAGGACTTAGATATCGAAATACGCGTGAAAATTAAGAAATAGCCAATTTTGAATAATGAAATGGATATTTTGAATAATGGAATCGACTGCTGCGACCCTATAGCCCCTAATTATAGATAAACCTTATACCTCATTCGAACGCTTATTACAAGAGAAACAAAATGTATATAGTCAACATGTTCCGCAATGCATATTAGAGGAGTAACGAAGGACTTAACCATCGAAATACGCGTGAAAATTAAGAAATAGCCAAGTTTGAATAATGAAATGGATATTTTTAATAATGGAATGGACTGCTGCGACCCTTTAGCCCTAATTATAGATAAAACTTATACCTCATTCGAAAACTTATTACGATAGGAACAAAAGATATATAGTTAAAATTTTCTGCAACGCATATTAGAGGAGAAATGAAGGACCTAACTATCGAAATATGCTTGAAAATTTAGAAATAGCTTAATTATTTTGAATTATGAAATGGACTACTGCAAGCCAACCCTTCACTCCCTTATCAAGGCACAATTTATACACCAAATTAAAGCTTATTGGTAGAAGAATAAAACTTAGTATAAACGATATGTGCCGCAATGACCATTAGAGGTGTTACGGAGAACCTAAATGCCAAAATACGCGCGAAAATTAAGAAATAGCCAATTTTGAATAATGAAATAGATATTTTGAATAATGGAATGGACTGCTGCGACCCTGTAGCCCCTAATTATAGATAAACTCTATACCTCATTCGAAATCTTATTACGAGAGGAACAAAATGTTTATAGTCAATTTGTTCCGCAACGAATATTAGAGGAGAAACGAAGGATTTAAATATCGAAATACGCGTGAACATTGAGAAATAGCTTATTTTGAATAATGGAATGGACTGCTGTAACCCTTCAGTCCAAAATCAAGGCAAAATTTGTACACCAAATTTAAGCTTATTTATAGGGAATAAACTGAGTATAAACGATATGTGCCGCAATGACCATTGGAGGTGTTACGGAGGACCTAAACGCCAAAATACATGCGAAAATTAAGAAATAGCAAATTTTGAATAATTAAATAGATATTTTGAATAATGGAATGGACTGTTGTGACCCATTAGCCGTAAATAACAGATATACCTTATACCTCATTTGAAAGCTTATTTGGAGAGGAACAGTAGTATGATAATGAGAGTTCTGCCACACACCCATTCTGAGGAGAAACACACACACACACACACACACACACACACAATAAAAATTCACAGATAGAAAAAACACAATGGATTGTAAGATTATAAATATGTCTGATCACAAATAGAATACGGCGCAAGAGAAATTCTGAAAAAAAAACTGGCCGCTGTTAAGGCCAATCGAGAACATCGCTGCAATGATAAGGAAATTCTCAATTGGCGAGAAGTAGGGTAGGACTCACCCTGGATTGTCAAAGACATGAAAGAAGTTGACACGAGGTAAAGGTCTGCAAAATTATAACCTGATGCTGGAAAGGGGAAACTTTTTGCAAAGGGGGATGTGAGAATCTAAACATGCAGCTGACTTCCGTAAAGAGAGAGAACGATCGAGCTGTGCAAATTGTGAGTTAAGGAATGAAAAATCCAGAAACACCGGGAACGTTTCACGACTTTCTTATTTTTTATAAGGATTATAGGATCAGAAGTGTTAGGATATGTTTTGTAGGCCCGAAAAGTGGGTCTAAAAACCAGTGAATTGGGGATGGTGGTTTTGTGGTGACCTAAATTGGTTTTTTTTATTGTTAGGATAAAGACATGGATCCAATAGTGAACATGGAGTTAGTAGTGGAAAATGTCAAAGCCCTGAGCGGTATAGCCAAAATGAACCATCTTCGAAGGTACTCCCGATTGAGGAAAGATCAGTTGGTTGAGAGTTGATAGAAACGAAGACCAATCTTAAATGTCATTGTCGTCCCAAACCCCACACGAGGAAGGAGATTATCACCCAGGCAAAACAACTTGGGTTGGAAGAGGTTAGCAGACTGTCGATAGATCGACTGCTAAAGAAGGTGCAGGAAAAGATTTGGGAAGATAAGAAAGCCATTGGGGATAAAATTGAGGGACATTCGCCGAAGAAAGCTGTTAAATTTCTATTTACTACCTGGAATATGACCCCCATTACTGTCATGGATGTGCAGACCCCCCTTGAGGTCTCTCGGATGTCACGGGTGGAACTTATAGAAAACTGGGATTGAACGAGGGATACCTTCACTCGGGAAACTTGATTTTCACCGCGGCCACGGACTTGGTTGAAACCCTTGAGGAGATTGATAAAAGATCGTAGAAAAGATTGCCCAGTGGACCTCTGACAAAACTAGGGAAATGGTGAATACTTCCTAGGTCTAGCGGAGGGTGTACCCCTTCTCGAATGTACCTTTTGTCTTGGTGATTCGGATAATTTTAACTATATATCTTTTGTTCCTATCGTAATAAGCTTTCGAATGAGGTATAAGTTTTATCTATAATTAGGGCTAAAGGGTCGCAGCAGTCCGTTCCATTATTCAAAATATCAATTTCATTATTCAAACTTGGCTATTTCTTAATTTTCACGCGTATTTCGATATTTAAGTCCTTCGTTACTCCTCTAATATGCGTTGCGGAACATGTTGACTTTATACATTTTGTTCCTCTTGTAATAAGCGTTCGAATGAGGTATAAGGTTTATCTATAATTAGGGGCTAAAGGGTCGCAGCAGTCCATTCCGTTATTCAAAATATCCATTTCATTATTCAAAATTGGCTATTTCTTAATTTTCACGCGTATTTCGATATTTAAGTCCTTCGTTACTCCTCTAATATGCGTTGCGGAACATGTTGACTATATACATTTTGTTCCTCTTGTAATAAGCTTTCGAATGAGGTATAAGGTTTATCTATAATTAGGGGCTAAAGGGTTGCAGCAGTCCATTCCATTATTCAAAATATCCATTTCATTATTCAAAATTGGCTATTTCTTAATTTTCACGCGTATTTCGATATTTAAGTCCTTCGTTACTCCTCTAATTTGCATTGCGGAACATGTTGACTATATACTTTTTGTTCCTCTTGTAATAAGCTTTCGAATGAGGTATAAGGTTTATCTATAATTAGGGGCTAAAGGGTCGCAGCAGTCCATTCCATTATTCAAAATATCTGTTTCATTATTAAAAATTGGCTATTTCTTAATTTTCACGCGTATTTCGATATTTAAGTCCTTCGTTACTCCTCTTATATGCGTTGCGGAACATGTTGACTATATACATTTTGTTCCTCTTGTAATAAGCTTTCGAATGAGGTATAAGGTTTATCTATAATTAGGGGCTAAAGGGTCGCAGCAGTCCATTCCATTATTCAAAATATCCATTTCATTATTCAAAATTGTTTGGCTATTTCTTAATTTTCACGCGTATTTCGATATTTAAGTCCTTCGTTACTCCTCTAATATGCATGCGTTGCGGAACATGTTGACTATATACATTTTGTTCCTCTTGTAATAAGCTTTCGAATGAGGTATAAGGTTTATCTATAATTAGGGGCTAAAGGGTCGCAGCAGTCCATTCCATTATTCAAAATATCCATTTCATTATTCAAAATTGGCTATTTCTTAATTTTCACGCGTATTTCGATATTTAAGTCCTTCGTTACTCCTCTAATATGCGTTGCGGAACATGTTGACTATATACATTTTGTTCCTCTTGTAATAAGCTTTCGAATGAAGTATAAGGTTTATCTATAATTAGGGGCTAAAGGGTCGCAGCAGTCCATTCCATTATTCAAAATATCCATTTCATTATTCAAAATTGGCTATTTCTTAATTTTCACGCGTATTTCGATATTTAAGTCCTTCGTTACTCCTCTAATATGCGTTGCGGAACATGTTGACTATATACATTTTGTTCCTCTTGTAATAAGCTTTCGAATGAGGTATAAGGTTTATCTATAATTAGGGGCCAAAGGGTCGCAGCAGTCCATTCCATTATTCAAAATATCCATTTCATTATTCAAAATTGGCTATCTATTTCTTAATTTTCACGCGTATTTCGATATTTAAGTCCTTCGTTACTCCTCTAATATGCGTTGCGGAACATGTTGACTATATACATTTTGTTCCTCTTGTAATTAATGTGTAATAAGCTTTCGAATGAGGTATAAGGTTTATCTATAATAAGGGGCTAAAGGGTCGCAGCAGTCCATTCCATTATTCAAAATATCCATTTCATTATTAAAAATTGGCTATTTCTTAATTTTCACGCGTATTTCGATATTTAAGTCCTTCGTTACTCCTCTAATATGCGTTGCGGAACATGTTGACTATATACATTTTGTTCCTCTTGTAATAAGCTTTCGAATGAGGTATAAGGTTTATCTATAATTAGGGGCTAAAGGGTCGCAGCAGTCCATTCCATTATTCAAAATATCCATTTCATTATTCAAAATTGTCTATCTATTTCTTAATTTTCACGCGTATTTCGATATTTAGGTCCTTCGTTACTCCTCTAATATGCGTTGCGGAACATGTTGACTATATCCATTTTGTTCCTCTTGTAATAAGCTTTCGAATGAAGTATAAGGTTTATCTATAATTAGGGGCTAAAGGGTCGCAGCAGTCCATTCCATTATTCAAAATATCCATTTCATTATTCAAAATTGGCTATTTCTTAATTTTCACGCGTATTTCGATATTTAAGTCCTTCGTTACTCCTCTAATATGCGTTGCGGAACATGTTGACTTTATACATTTTGTTCCTCTTGTAATAAGCGTTCGAATGAGGTATAAGGTTTATCTATAATTAGAGGCTAAAGGGTCGCAGCAGTCCATTCCATTATTCAAAATATCCATTTCATTATTCAAAATTGGCTATTTCTTAATTTTCACGCGTATTTCGATATTTAAGTCCTTCGTTACTCCTCTATTATGCGTTGTGGAACATGTTGACTATATACATTTTGTTCCTCTTGTAATAAGCTTTCGAATGAGGTATAAGGTTTATCTATAATTAGGGGCTAAAGGGTCGCAGCAGTCCATTCCATTATTCAAAATATCTGTTTCATTATTCAAAATTGGCTTTTTCTTAATTTTCACGCGTATTTCGATATTTAAGTCCTTCGTTACTCCTCTAATATGCGTTGCGGAACATGTTGACTATATACATTTTGTTCCTCTTGTAATAAGCTTTCGAATGAGGTATAAGGTTTATCTATAATTAGGGGCTAAAGGGTCGCAGCAGTCCATTCCATTATTCAAAATATCCATTTCATTATTCAAAATTGTTTGGCTATTTCTTAATTTTCACGCGTATTTCGATATTTAAGTCCTTCGTTACTCCTCTAATATGCATGCGTGGCGGAACATGTTGACTATATACATTTTGTTTCTCTTGTAATAAGCTTTCGAATGAGGTATAAGGTTTATCTATAATTAGGGGCTAAAGGGTCGCAGCAGTCCATTCCATTATTCAAAATATCCATTTCATTATTCAAAATTGGCTATCTATTTCTTAAATTTCACGCGTATTTCGATATTTAAGTCCTTCGTTACTCCTCTAATATGCGTTGCGGAACATGTTGACTATATACATTTTGTTCCTCTTGTAATAAGCTTTCGAATGAGGTATAAGGTTTATCTATAATTAGGGGCTAAAGGGTCGCAGCAGTCCATTCCATTATTCAAAATATCCATTTCATTATTCAAAATTGGCTATTTCTTAATTTTCACGCGTATTTCGATATTTAAGTCCTTCGTTACTCCTCTAATATGCGTTGCGGAACATGTTGACTATATACATTTTGTTCCTCTTGTAATAAGCTTTCGAATGAAGTATAAGGTTTATCTATAATTAGGGGCTAAAGGGTCGCAGCAGTCCATTCCATTATTCAAAATATCCATTTCATTATTCAAAATTGGCTATTTCTTAATTTTCACGCGTATTTCGATATTTAAGTCCTTCGTTACTCCTCTAATATGCGTTGCGGAACATGTTGACTATATACATTTTGTTCCTCTTGTAATAAGCTTTCGAATGAGGTATAAGGTTTATCTATAATTAGGGGCCAAAGGGTCGCAGCAGTCCATTCCATTATTCAAAATATCCATTTCATTATTCAAAATTGGCTATCTATTTCTTAATTTTCACGCGTATTTCGATATTTAAGTCCTTCGTTACTCCTCTAATATGCGTTGCGGAACATGTTGACTATATACATTTTGTTCCTCTTGTAATTAATGTGTAATAAGCTTTCGAATGAGGTATAAGGTTTATCTATAATAAGGGGCTAAAGGGTCGCAGCAGTCCATTCCATTATTCAAAATATCCATTTCATTATTAAAAATTGGCTATTTCTTAATTTTCACGCGTATTTCGATATTTAAGTCCTTCGTTACTCCTCTAATATGCGTTGCGGAACATGTTGACTATATACATTTTGTTCCTCTTGTAATAAGCTTTCGAATGAGGTATAAGGTTTATCTATAATTAGGGGCTAAAGGGTCGCAGCAGTCCATTCCATTATTCAAAATATCCATTTCATTATTCAAAATTGTCTATCTATTTCTTAATTTTCACGCGTATTTCGATATTTAGGTCCTTCGTTACTCCTCTAATATGCGTTGCGGAACATGTTGACTATATCCATTTTGTTCCTCTTGTAATAAGCTTTCGAATGAAGTATAAGGTTTATCTATAATTAGGGGCTAAAGGGTCGCAGCAGTCCATTCCATTATTCAAAATATCCATTTCATTATTCAAAATTGGCTATTTCTTAATTTTCACGCGTATTTCGATATTTAAGTCCTTCGTTACTCCTCTAATATGCGTTGCGGAACATGTTGACTTTATACATTTTGTTCCTCTTGTAATAAGCGTTCGAATGAGGTATAAGGTTTATCTATAATTAGAGGCTAAAGGGTCGCAGCAGTCCATTCCATTATTCAAAATATCCATTTCATTATTCAAAATTGGCTATTTCTTAATTTTCACGCGTATTTCGATATTTAAGTCCTTCGTTACTCCTCTATTATGCGTTGTGGAACATGTTGACTATATACATTTTGTTCCTCTTGTAATAAGCTTTCGAATGAGGTATAAGGTTTATCTATAATTAGGGGCTAAAGGGTCGCAGCAGTCCATTCCATTATTCAAAATATCTGTTTCATTATTCAAAATTGGCTTTTTCTTAATTTTCACGCGTATTTCGATATTTAAGTCCTTCGTTACTCCTCTAATATGCGTTGCGGAACATGTTGACTATATACATTTTGTTCCTCTTGTAATAAGCTTTCGAATGAGGTATAAGGTTTATCTATAATTAGGGGCTAAAGGGTCGCAGCAGTCCATTCCATTATTCAAAATATCCATTTCATTATTCAAAATTGTTTGGCTATTTCTTAATTTTCACGCGTATTTCGATATTTAAGTCCTTCGTTACTCCTCTAATATGCATGCGTGGCGGAACATGTTGACTATATACATTTTGTTTCTCTTGTAATAAGCTTTCGAATGAGGTATAAGGTTTATCTATAATTAGGGGCTAAAGGGTCGCAGCAGTCCATTCCATTATTCAAAATATCCATTTCATTATTCAAAATTGGCTATCTATTTCTTAATTTTCACGCGTATTTCGATATTTAAGTCCTTCGTTACTCCTCTAATATGCGTTGCGGAACATGTTGACTATATACATTTTGTTCCTCTTGTAATAAGCTTTCGAATGAGGTATAAGGTTTATCTATAATTAGGGGCTAAAGGGTCGCAGCAGTCCATTCCATTATTCAAAATATCCATTTCATTATTCAAAATTGGCTATTTCTTAATTTTCACGCGTATTTCGATATTTAAGTCCTTCGTTACTCCTCTAATATGCGTTGCGGAACATGTTGACTATATACATTTTGTTCCTCTTGTAATAAGCTTTCGAATGAAGTATAAGGTTTATCTATAATTAGGGGCTAAAGGGTCGCAGCAGTCCATTCCATTATTCAAAATATCCATTTCTTTATTCAAAATTGGCTATTTCTTAATTTTCACGCGTATTTCGATATTTAAGTCCTTCGTTACTCCTCTAATATGCGTTGCGGAACATGTTGACTATATACATTTTGTTCCTCTTGTAATAAGCTTTCGAATGAGGTATAATGTTTATCTATAATTAGGGGCTAAAGGGTCGCAGCAGTCCATTCCATTATTCAAAATATCCATTTTTTTCATTATTCAAAATTGGCTATCTATTTCTTAATTTTCACGCGTATTTCGATATTTAAGTCCTTTGTTACTCCTCTAATATGCGTTGCGGAACATGTTGACTATATACATTTTGTTCCTCTTGTAATAAGCTTTCGAATGAGGTATAAGGTTTATCTATAATTAGGGGCTAAAGGGTCGCAGCAGTGCATTTCATTATTCAAAATATCCATTTCATTATTCAAAATTGGCTATTTCTTAATTTTCACGCGTATTTCGATATTTAAGTCCTTCGTTACTCCTCTAATATGCGTTGCGGAACATGTTGACTATATACATTTTGTTCCTCTTGTAATAAGCTTTCGAATGAAGTATAAGGTTTATCTATAATTAGGGGCTAAAGGGTCGCAGCAGTCCATTCCATTATTCAAAATATCCATTTCATTATTCAAAATTGGCTATTTCTTAATTTTCACGCGTATTTCGATATTTAAGTCCTTCGTTACTCCTCTAATATGCGTTGCGGAACATGTTGACTATATACATTTTGTTCCTCTTGTAATAAGCTTTCGAATGAGGTATAAGGTTTATCTATAATTAGGGGCCAAAGGGTCGCAGCAGTCCATTCCATTATTCAAAATATCCATTTCATTATTCAAAATTGGCTATCTATTTCTTAATTTTCACGCGTATTTCGATATTTAAGTCCTTCGTTACTCCTCTAATATGCGTTGCGGAACATGTTGACTATATACATTTTGTTCCTCTTGTAATTAATGTGTAATAAGCTTTCGAATGAGGTATAAGGTTTATCTATAATAAGGGGCTAAAGGGTCGCAGCAGTCCATTCCATTATTCAAAATATCCATTTCATTATTCAAAATTGGCTATTTCTTAATTTTCACGCGTATTTCGATATTTAAGTCCTTCGTTACTCCTCTAATATGCGTTGCGGAACATGTTGACTATATACATTTTGTTCCTCTTGTAATAAGCTTTCGAATGAGGTATAAGGTTTATCTATAATTAGGGGCCAAAGGGTCGCAGCAGTCCATTCCATTATTCAAAATATCCATTTCATTATTCAAAATTGGCTATCTATTTCTTAATTTTCACGCGTATTTCGATATTTAAGTCCTTCGTTACTCCTCTAATATGCGTTGCGGAACATGTTGACTATATACATTTTGTTCCTCTTGTAATAAGCTTTCGAATGAGGTATAAGGTTTATCTATAATTAGGGGCTAAAGGGTCGCAGCAGTCCATTCCATTATTCAAAATATCCATTTCATTATTCAAAATTGTCTATCTATTTCTTAATTGTCACGCGTATTTCGATATTTAAGTCCTTCGTTACTCCTCTAATATGCGTTACGGAACATGTTGACTATATACATTTTGTTCCTCTTGTAATTAATGTGTAATAAGCTTTCGAATGAGGTATAAGGTTTATCTATAATTAGGGGCTAAAGGGTCGCAGCAGTCCATTCCATTATTCAAAATATCCATTTCATTATTCAAAATTGGCTATTTCTTAATTTTCACGAGTATTTTGGCATTTAGCTCCGTAACCCTCTAATGGTCATTGCCGCACAATCGCTTGTTTTATCTATATTTTTAAAAGGATCGAGAATAGCAAAGCTCCAGTGAAAACTAAAAAAAGGAAGACCACGTAGAGTATTTCAATTTTGAAAAAAATATGTTTTGGTATTCAGGTCGTCCATACATTGAACTAAGGAATTCCTGTTAAAAATAGTTAGGAAAACCCACTAGTTTATCCTCCGAAACTAGGAACTAGATAAATATATAAAATAAAATTTAAAGAGTGTTTTTATCTATTTTTTTCTGATATTAATTTGAATATTTGTTAGATAACATTAAAAAGACGAATTTAGATTTACGGGATATAGCTATAGTGTCACAGTCAATTTTTTTAATTTTTATTTCACTACTCACCGCTTCAAGTTGAATAATGAAATATAAACTATTTCATTATTCATTATTCATTTTTTAAACATTGAATAATGAATAGTGAACTATTTCATTATTCATTATTGAATTTTGAATAATGAACTATGAATAATGGACGTACTTCAGCGCGGTTTTTTCACGACGTCAAACTGTGACAAATTGGAAAAAGATTAATTTTCTGACTGTTTTTAACCTTTTTAACTTAGCTTGAGAACCAGTACATGGGCTCCTCTTTTAAAAAAAAATGGCTTGATTAAGTATGATCATCACCGCTGAATTTGTTTTCAAATTAGATAAATATACATGAAAAATTACGTTTTTGTTTTCTAAAATCACTATAATTTAATAAAAAAAAAAATTTTCCAAAGAATTGTTACACAAATTTAGAACATCTGGATGTAAAAATATATCCCAGTTGTTTCTTTCTTTACAAAAATCCAGTTTTGTTTATCTTTTGAAACAAAAAAGTCATGTATATCTGTCGAAGAATAGAAATGTCCAAGAAACCAAAATTTTTAGAAAATGTCTAAAATTTCAATCTCATTTATCTCTTAAAGTAGCACATGAAGGTATATTTTTAATACATGTCTAATTGAATGCCATTGTGTAAACTATAACTTGTATGAAAATGTTCGTAAGTAAATCACCGTGGGTTCAAAACTGTATCGTACGCCCTTAAGCAAACATCTATTCCTATCCCCTTTTTTGGGGGGCATGGTCTGTTTGAAGGATCACCGATTGTTCTCTTTGGTTTTAATCTCTTCCCCTGAGCATTTATCAAACTTATCGCTGTAAAAGCTGTTTAAATTCTGACGATACCCACGACAGAGGACGCGTTACAAATAAAGAGTCGTCCTCTGAATCAGAATCTTATGATGACATATTTTCTATTTGTAATGCCTTCATTATCTTTTCCTCCTCTTTCGGACCAATCTTTATGGAGTTTACTTCAGTTGAGAAGCTTCTACAAAAAACCAACAAGAAACATATACATGTACCTTAAATAATGAATTCGATAGGAAGGTTCAAAAAGAGTTTAACTAGTACAAGAGTTTGTAATGTGCACGACGTATTCATTGGATTGTTTACCTTGCATTACTATCAAAACCGAAATTGAAATTGCAATAAGTTAAAGGATAATACATTAAATATTGATACCGTTGACAGCTGTTTTACTAAACAGCAATATCTAAGACTTTTTTTTCTCTCTCTAACAAAAATATCATGTCAAGTGCAAACCATACTATATTGGCGGTTACATGAACCCTTTAATCTATAATAAATAAATCTTTAAAAATAACGCCTAATTGCTAATATTCACTTCATTTGAACTCTGGTGGATAGTTGTCTCATTGGCCATCATTCCACACCTCCTAAATGTTATACAATGCATATACAATGATGTGTCCTAAATCAATCCCAATTGAAATTTCTGTCTTAAAAAATAAATGTAAATGTTAGCTATAACCTATGTACAAGAATTTAGATGGATAAACATATTATAACCATGAACCGATGTAAATTAATTGAGATGAATAAAATTTGTACAAACAATGTAAATTATTTTGGACGGATAAACATGTCTCAAGTGTAAATTCAACCTTAGTTCATAAATGCATACCCTGTGTTTCCTGCCATAGAGAACCATTTTTCGATTGTTGTCTTCCTTTTTCCCTGCCGACTCCACGAATTTCTTCTGTTTAACAGAATTGAAATGCGTCTCAATCCCATCAGCAGAACAAAAACTAACTATGTAAAATATTATTGAATCCAAAAAAAACGTAATCAAAGAGGGACGAAAGATACCAAAGGGACAGTCAAACTCATAAATCTAAAACAAACTGACAACGCCATGGCTAAAAATGAAAAAGACAAACAGAAAAACAATAGTATACATGACACAACATAGAAAACTAAAGAATAAACAACACGAACCCCACCAAAAACTAGGGGTGATCTCAGGTGCTCCGGAAGGGTAAGCAGATCCTGCTCCACATGTGGCACCCGTCGTGTTGTTTATGTGAGTACAAATCCGGTAAATAGTCTAATTCGGTAGGTCACATTCATGAAAGGGAAGGGGATTGTAGTTACGACGTAAGGAACATATCCGATATCATTTGTGAAACGGTTATTTCATAACGGTCAACCAACTCGTGATGGCGTCCGTAAAATTTACGAAGGGATGATTTCAACTTCACCATTTGGAACTCTTGGTTTAATAACTTCCTTGTGAGCAGTAACCCTCTATCAAGAAAATCATGATAGGAAATGCAAGCACGGGAATATCGTATCAATTGGGAGATATATACCCCGTATGCAGGTGCTGCTGGAATGTTGCTACTTAGAAATGGAAAGTTCACAATTGGAAAGCTGAAATCATCTCTTTTGTCGTAAAGTTTAGTTTTCAATCGACCCTCATTGTCAATTTCTAGATGTAAGTCAAGATATGAAGCCGACTTAACTGTATCTGTAGTATCCTTTATCTCCAATTCGATGGGATAGATGCGTTCCACATAGTCACCAAATTTTGAATTGTTTAGTGAAAGAACGTCATCTATATAGCGGAAAGTGGAGTTAAAGGATATTGCTAACTTCTTATCTTTCTTCCTAAGAAGTTCCTGCATGAAGTCAGCCTCATAATAATAAAGAAACAAGTCGGCAAGTAGAGGGGCACAGTTTGTTCCCATTGGGATGCCGACAGTCTGTTGAAAAACACGTCCTCCGAACGTTACAAATATGTTGTCAATCAAGAAATCAAGCATCTTGATAATATCGGTTTCAGAGAATTTTTTGTTTGAATCAGAGTGATTCTTTACAAAGTATGATTTATCCCTCCCTAAGACAAGATACTTGTATCTACGTTGGCCATTCTTTTTTATGAAGCAAAGTAATACCAACTCTTTCAATTTGTCTTTTAGTTTGGAATGTGGAATACTTGTATAAAGAGTAGAAAAGTCAAATGTTTTAATACTGTTACAAGATGAAAGAGAGTTAGATTGTATGTACTCTAAAAGATCTTTGGAATTTTTAAGTATCCACATCTGATTCACGCCACCTCTAGAATAGGCAGTTTCACAATAACTTTGAAGCCCGTCTTTGATTGCTGATAAAATAGATGTTAATAATTTAGAAAGAGGTTTCGTGGAGCACTTGGAAGACCCAGCAATATACCGTTGTTTGTAAGGACACTTATGTAGTTTAGGTATCCAATACAGTGATGGAAGATCCAGTTCTTCATCTTTGGTTGAAATACCAAAGGAACAAAGAACAGACCTATGATTATCCAGGATTTCCTCTTTGGTAAGTGTCGTGAGGGTATATGTTGAGTTTCCAAGTGAATTGTCTATACCTAATTCGTTTATCAAGCAATTAATGTAGTGACTTTTACAGACAAAAACGATGTTATTTGGGGCTTTGTCTGCGGGGACAACAACATATTTATCATGGAGGTCGGATAAGTGTTTAGCAACATTTGGGTCTTTAAAGATTGACGTAGCATGGGCATTGATGGACCCATTCAGTTTCTTGATTCTGATTTGTATTAACGACCTCACTGCCTTAATCCATTCGGATAGAGTGTCTACGTCTTCCTTTTCACGTTTAGCCCATTGCCTGGCATAATCCTCGACTGAGTCCATCAAAATGTTAAAGTTGTATTTCCAATTGATGGATTTAGGCTCACGATATTTCGGACCTTTCGATAACACATTTCGTAGAGAAGTGTTATTAACAATGTTAAGGTCACCGGTAATAACGTGGCCAGCAGGATTATATATGAATTGGGAACTAGCACAAGTGCAATCAGGAGGTTTAGACTTGAAGTCGTCAATATCGAGATTCTGCAAAACGCGTTTGTAATTGAAAATTTTAGTTGCAATAGGTTTGGTATAGGTATAAGAAATTATTGGTACAGACTGGTCTTTGAAATAAGGAGGTATTTTCGATTGAACTAATTTATGATGAAGGATATTGCCTAGGTTGACGCCATCGAGACCTTTATTGGCAAAGGAAAGATTTAGAAAAGATCTTTTCTCTTTTTCATCTTTTCCAATGCGAACTGGCTTGAAAAGTCTGTGACTTGCAATATCCGAAATTATAGCTTGAAGTTTGTATTGGTTTGAATGAGGGTTTGTAACAGTGGATTCCAAACATAAATTGAACAGAGAATTAAGTTTTGAAAGGGGTAATGAATAAAGTTTCGTGCGAATGTGATGAATACCTAACGGCTTTTGTATGAATGACAGCAAGTCATTAATAGAGACATCATGCAGAGAAGGTGATGTATAATGACGATGACCATGACTGCGTCTACGTCGAGGAGTCGAGTTGAAAATATTCATCACATTCACCGAGTTACACGAAGGACTAGATAGAATACCTATACCATCAATTTTGTCATTGCAACCATACGGTGTTGCAGTTCCCAATTGTCTAATCCAGTAGTCTTCTTTTTGTCTACGGAGAGTCGTTGAAAGATTAGGATTGTTAGAGCTATGGTATATCTTTTCTGCAACTGTAAATGTTGTACTTCCTTGTCAAAACCTAACAGAAATATGGGAACCTAACTACGACATAAAACTTGTACAGTATGAATAAAAGGACCATACATTTCATTAAAATTATTGAAGAACAACCTTTAATGAGAACTCCAGGTTTGACTGAAGCAGTGTTCATATGAAATAACTTGCTTTTTCAAACGTAAATGACTCAACGAGAGTTATACTAACTCTTCTAATAATGAAATACAGCTTATTAAATTTAACATTTTCACAATATTATGGTAGACGCCATTTGTAAGTACTCGTCTAAAAAAAAAGACAAATTCGGTGCCAATTATTCTCGTTGTTTATTGTTTTAAACCGGTAAGCCTCGATTGTCTTGGGACATCACAGAGAGTGAGTCGGTTTGGTATTTAAGCAGCGTGGATAAACAAATCATCAAAATATTTTTGAACTTCTCTATAAAAACATGATTCGCTAATTCAATAAAGATGCCGTCTTGCCAAACATTTAATTGTACTAACGAAAAAGGCAAGTGTTCAAAAAGTTCGTTATCCCTGATCCTTCAAAAAGTGCAGATAAAAAAACACCTCGCAAGCAATGGATCTCGAACTTGTAAAATAGTAAACTACAAATAGAAACTTTTAAATATAACATGATGTAACAGTAGCAAGGTTGTTTGTGAAGACCATTTCACGTCCGATTCATTTGAGAAAAACCTGGTCAAACAATTTTTAAAATTCTTGCCAAAAAGAAAATATTTGCGCAAAAAAGCAGTGCCGACAATTGTCAACACAGGAATGGACACAGAATAACACGGGAACAATCGACCAATTCTACAACAACAAAAAAACGTCGAAATGTACAGGTTAGAAAATAAAAATAATATTTAAAAAAAAAGAAAATCACTCGTACTTGGTTTTATCGTCATACGCAAAATTAAAATCATTTCCACGTGTGCAGTAATGTGTGTGTAGTATTGTCGTTTGAGGTCATTTTGGTGCGCATGTTTATAAACAATATATATCATGGTATCACGTGTGTTTTCAATATAACATTCCTTGCGGAGATCAGGGAATTATTAAACAATTATTATAATGCATTGCTGTGATGGTTAAATTATTAAATACTTTTATTATATACTTAGTAGTTAATACAGATAAATTGTATGTGTAATACAATCAATGGCAAGCGTGCTGTATCAGCCCCCCGTGATGATATCGATATCAGCACGGTTGCAAAAGCTTTATCACACCTTTAATCTGTATGACGTCACATCATCGATTGCAGTCACTGTTGCTAAGGCTTGTTTATCAAATCCCTAATCTGTATGACGTCATGTCAAACCTATAAAATGTATGACGTCATTTCAAACCTCCTTATCTGTATGACGTCATGTCACATAAAAAACATCTACTTGAGGTATTATGTATATAATAAAGTGTATATGATATGGCTTTTTCAATATCACACACCGTATCAACTCTCAACCAATATATTCCAGTTGATACGGATGCGATATTGAAAAAGCCATATGATATTCTCTATATTATATCATTTACTAATAAACAAAACAAAGTCCTGAAACCTGGAGTCGATTACACAAAAAAACTTCCGACTAAGATTGGTCTTAAGTCATTAACAAATCAGTATACTTACGATAAATCTTAGTCGTAAGTATTTTTGTGAAATCGACTCCTGGTTTCAGGACTTTGTTTTGTTTATTAGTAAATGATATATAGAGAATATCATGATGAAACCATTCATAATACAGTGGGGGAACACGTGCCTTTTAAAATTAACGCAAAAAGAAATTGAGGAGGTTGACGAGGGCGAATTGAAATTAAAATGGGGAAGAATTTGCATTGAAAAAAGATCGTCGAGTGTTGATTTGTCCATAAATGAATGGACTTCAGCATTCATGGTTTTTATGAGTGTTTACATTGAGAAATACAGGACTCGGACACAGGAATTGTTAAAATATATGCGCGATATAAGATTAGCTGCAACGAGGTCAGAAAACTGGCCCACCTATTACGAGCCATTTAGGCTAAAAATAGAAAAGAATTCAAATTTATCTTGAGGAAACATACACGGTGAATATTGGCTATTACACATCACATTTCCCACAGTACAAAATAAATGTGTCAGTGCAATCACAGGGTTATAGAACAAACACACAAAATCGTGGTCATTATATCTCAAATGCAGCTACACTTTCAAGCACTTAAACGAGAACACATCAGCAATCTCAGGTGACTAGTGGTATTAGTAGTAAAAGTATGTCAAAAGACATGTAAATACTATACTAATGGTAATGACTGTCCCTACTTCCCTCGTTGTAGGTTTAGACATGTATGTTAAATATGCAGTGGCAAACACAGAAAGGCCCAATGTAATAACCGGGCCCAAGGGAGAAGTAACAAAAAGTATTAATTTTTATTCATTAGGACATACTCCTGTTAAAGTATCCGTCTTGGAAATTTATTTAGAATTTTACCCACATAACAATGTAGCACATGAAATTATATTTGGTTTCAAATATGGTTTTTCATTAAAATATTTTAACTCTAGGCCTAGGGAACCAAGGGAAAGTTCCAATTTAAAAAGTGCAATACAGCTACCCAGCATTTTAAAAGAAAAATTAATGAAGGAAGTTAACCTTGGTCGCATTGCTGGTCCTTTCAGATACCCGCCTTTTCCCACACTTCAGGTATCACCGATGGACCTAGTGTACAAAAACGGATAGTGATTTTAGACTTATACAACATTTATCCTATCCTGAGAATAATTCAATAAATAATTTTATTGATTAAGATCATTGTTCAGTGCAGTACAGTTCAGTGGACGAAGCAGCATGTTTGATTAATAGACACAAAACATGTGCCCGCTTAAGTCAGTGTTATGTAAAAAGGCGACTTTTCGCTTATTGCCAATTGCCCCGCAGGATTTTGACTTGTTGGGTATAAAATTACAAGGTGAATATTATCTTAATAAAATGCTGCCAATAGGGGCCTCAATAAATTGTGCCATTTGGGAAAATTTTGCAAAAGCTTTGCATTGGATATGATACAGCAAAAAAGTGGAAATGATAATATTCTCCATTATTTAGATGATTTTCTTTTTGTCGAGTCGAGCCAAACATCAAAAGTTGGCTATACTTTGAAGATATTCCAAGAGGTATGCGATACAATATGTATTCCTCTTGATACTGACAAGACTGCTTTGCGGACTACATTACTCACTTTTTTGGGTATAGAATTTGATAAGCAAAATTTAATCATGCGGCTTCCAAATGAAAAACTTGTCAAACTCTCACAAAAAAATCCGAGATACCTTAGACAGTTCTAAAATAACTCTTAAGGACATGCAATCTCTTCTTGAGCTCCTGAATTTTGCTTGCAAGATGGTTGCTCCATGCCGCACTTTCTGCCGCAGACTCATTAATTCAGCAATGGGGGTAAGAAAATCATATTACAAAATTCGAGCAGATAAAAGCAGATTTAGAAGTTTGGTTAGACTTTTTAAAACGATACCATGGTGTCACTGTAATAACCGACAATGTATGAGTTTCAAACAAAAAATTGGAGTTGTTCACGGATAGTACAGAGGGGTCCAAAGTCGGGTATAGGATCTATTTTGCAGGTCAGTGGGCCCAAGGCATATGGCCAAAACATTGCTTTGACACTGGAATTACTAGAAATATGACATTGTTAGAGTTGTTTCCAGTTGTAGCAGCACTTATGTCCTGGGAATCGTATTTTGTTAACAAAAAAGTTATAACTTTATTAAGACAAATGGTTTTAATGAACATAAAAAGAAATACGTCAGTTAAGGCAGTTTATATCCCTTCAAAACAAAACCAAATTGCAGGTTGTCTTTCTCATTCTCAGTGGGGAAAGTTCAGAAGCCTCGCTCCAGAAGCAAATCAGTATCCAACCAAAATTCCAACACAGATCTGGAACATTTAAGTCAGGTGGCGGATTATGTTGTCAACCAAGGTGTGTCCAAATATACACAAAACTCATACAATTTGACTCTGTCAAAACTTTGTGATTTTAGATCATCTTACAAATTGAAACAGCTATGGCCAGTGCAAGTCAATGATTAACTTAATTTCATTGTTTTTTTGTCAGTACAAGGTCTTTCAGGGGTACCATACCATCTTATATATCACGAGTTTCAAATCTTCATCAAATACAAGGCAAACAGCATGAACAGGATACTACGAAATTCGTTATAATTGGCAAGGCATTCGAGGATATAAAAAGAATTAAATGAGAGAAACGTAATGACATTAGAGCACCAATTACAGTACAATTGTTATCAGATATGATCAGTTGTTTAGATAAAGTATGTAAGAATAAATCTGAAGCTGCTTTATTTTCAGTAGTTTTTTTCAGTTGCCTTCTTTGGATTGCTTAGGGTAGTGGAAGTCACTACTTCAAAAAACAAGTCTGTTATTAATGGCTTCAACTCAACAATTGCTGATTTTTTAGTAAAGAAAAAAGTCCTGGAGCTTAGAGTAAGGTGTTCAAAACCTGACCAGAAGGGAAAGTCTGTTACTTTATTGATACCTGAGAACAGAAAAAGCTACTGTCCGCTACGACTCATTAACGACTACTTGAAGGTACGACCTACCTACAACAATTAGAATGTTTTCATACACTATAATGGTATCCCTTTAATTAAAGACCAATTCAGCTGTATACTGGGAAAGGCTTTACATTTTCTTCGTATCAGTAAAGGTCATTTTAGGTCACATAATTTTAGAATTGGGATTGCCACTGAACTGGCCAGGCAGGTGGTCTCAGAGGAGGTAATTGTGAAATTAGGCAGATAGAAATCACATGCTTATTCTCGCTATATTAGGCTGCAATTTTGCTAGTTACAAAAAGGCTAATAAGCTTTCACAGGTCCCAAGATTTATGGATTGTTGGAAGTTCCCTTGTTTATTGTGCCAATGTAGAGGCAAAGAAATATGGTTTAGGACCAACCTTGGACTGGAGTCCAAAGATGTCACAACATACTGGATTGGTCAACCTGGTTTACAGTTAAAAGATTTGGATGCCTTACTGGATGCGAAAAGGAAATTATTGCCTTCTCCTTATTTCATGATTATTCACTGTGGGACTTATAAGTTGATAGATTTACAACTGACAGGGAAGGGTTTAATGCAAAATATAAAATGTGCTATCCTACGTTACCAGGCTTTATTCAAAGATGTTATTATAATTTAGTCTTCAAGGCTACAGCGCAGATACTGGTATTTTACACCCTTAAATGCAGGTCTAATAATCGAACATAAGAGGAAGAGGGTTAATTCAGTGGTCAAAAACTTTGTAATTGAAAATTGGGGGAAAGGTACTTTACATGAGAACATTAGAACAGATGGAATTATTTATCACAAACTGGAAATCAGGTTTTCTTATATAATATACAAAAGGGGGGGGGTTGAGTCTTTTCTACGCACAACAAAATCAACAGTTCCACAATGCTTCAATAAATAAATATTTGTGGAGGTGAAAACCCTTGTCAGATTTGTTAGCTGACTTGGGCTCTTATGTGGCGGTCCAGGGAGACTGGTAGTGATGGGGGATTATTTCACTCGGCCTTTGCTCTGAGCCTGACAAGTTCTACAATTTGCAGTTTTGGAAAATATGGTTAGTGGTAACGGTGGGGTCTACAGATGGGTAACTCTGGGGCCTCCTTCGCCTCATCTTTTAGAAGCCTACATCTGCCAACAGGTGGGGCACTAATAACTGGAACATTGGTAATTCGAGTGTTTTCCTCGGTCACTCCCCATGGTAGGTGGTGGTGTAACCGTGTTTAACTACCAGGGGTTTTATGACACTATGTCAACATAGGTCAGCTGTAGCCATTGTGTACAGGTAATCGGTAGTCACCCTGGCGCCTCAACAAAATATTATAGAATACTCTGTAGCCAAAGTAATGCCAAAAAATAAAAATGTATATTCTAGTCATGACAATGTAAATATAAGTTGGTGTAATAAAATGTTTGTTTAATTTGAATGATTGTGTTTTGTATAAGGGGAAAAGGTTATCAAGGAATAACTGAGGATGGAACCTCTACACATCGGAGTATAGTATACAGACAGTCTGTAGTATTCTAAACTTGGTATCTGTGAATTACAATAACAACAGGCAAAGAGAAACAACTCTATAACAATTTTAATCACTTTGTGATTACAAAAAAAAAAACAACAACAGCCCTTGATCGTTGTTCTTCATCTCATTATTATTCGTTCAGAATTATTCTAAGGTATTCTTTTATGAGTATTGCAATTAATTAGTTGTTTATAGTGTTATTTATAAACATGAACAATATAATTTCATACACAAATGCAATATTTCTCTTTCTTTTAATTGACCATTTGGCACGGTACAGGTAACATATTCTAAATGTACGCATAGTAATACAACTATTTATTTATTTTGCATTTATATATATTTATTTCAAATTGTATTACATAGGTTAGAAAGAAGAGGTTTAGAAAATCATACTTATTGTAGTTTCAATGTGTTTCAAAGTGTTCAAAACATATTTTTAGAAAACATTATCAAAAACTTATTTGTGGTTCGACTTTGATTCCCTTTTATATAAATGTGTGGTCCTTATGACATATTTCATGCTTGTCTTTAAACAGAGATGTTTCCAAAAATATAAATCATAAATACATTTCATTATTTTTGAGAAAAAAAATACTGACATTTCTGTATGTAATGAAAATAATTCTTCAAATATGGACAAATCATCATGAGATTTTTGATTACAACTGTGTGTTTATATGGAATGACAGAAGAATTTCCAAAAAATTAAATACTGTTTACCTAAATCTGTGTAGTTCCATATATTTTTACAAAATGTTTATAAGAGATAGATTTACTATTTCGAAACTTTGTTATTATTTTTCATTTCAGGCCGACAGACAGATACCATAAGCATACTAGTGTATGAATGCAGTCCAAAGTCTGAGCTTGTTTTGTAATATGCAACAACAAAAAAATGAAAAAGATTATGTGATGTTCAGTAATTGTCGTTTGTTGATATGGTTCATAAGTGTTTCTCGTTTCTCGTTTTTTATATGGATTAGACCGTTGGTTTTCCCGTTTGAATGGTTTTACACTAGTAATTTTTTTGGACCCTTTGTGGCTTGCTGTTCGGTGTGAGCCAAGGCTCCGTGTTGGAGACACTTTACTTTGACCTATAATGGTTTACTTTTATAATTTGTGACTTGGATGGAGAGTCGTCTCATTGGCACTCATACCACATCTTCTTATATCTATGTGTTAAAAATTATGAAATGCAAAAAACCGAGATTTTTCATTTCCTAAAGTACACTCGGTCAATTCGTCAATCCCTTCTGCATATATTTTGGTATCTTATGAAAATATCGAAAATGTCATTCATATAGTTCAGTCAAGGTCATAAAGCCCTGATGGACGAGCGGACATTGAAAATGCATTTCGTTTATTGCCCATAAATCCAGACGATTACCATATTTTAGTCTTTACATGGAATGGTAAAATATATTATGATACTTGTCTTCCCATGGACCTTTCTTCATCGTGTCAGTTATTTGAAAAATGTTCATCTGCCCTTCATTTGATATTAACCAGTACATTCGGTATTTCAAACGTTTCCCATCTTCTAGATGATTTGTCTTTATTAGTTAAACAAGTGGTAAAGCTTGTGCTTATGCACTGCATTCCTTTTTGAAATTATGTAAAACGATGGGAGTCCCAATCAACCATAAAAAAAAACTAACAATTTCCTAAAACTGTTTTAACCATTTATGACATCGAAATTGATACTAAGGAAATGATAGCCAGGTTTCCTTCAGATATAATCGAGATAATATATGATATGCTAGTTTCCGTCAAACAACGGCGAAGTGTGACTCTAAGAGACATGCAATCTTTGATTGGCTTATTACATTTTGCAAGCAGTGTAATCATACTGGGTCGAGCTTTCTTGCGAAGATTAACTAATCTCACTCTAAGTCACACTTGTCCTCATTTCCGTATAACATTAAATGCAGAATTAGAGCAGATCTGAGGGCTTGGTTCGAGTTTATAGAAAATTTTAATGGAAAACTATGCTTCATATTTGACATCTGGGTGTCCTCCGATACTTTAAGACTTTATTCCGATGCCACAGGAGTGCATGGAGGCTTTGCAGCTGTGTTTGGTAATGACTGCTCACAGGTAGTTGTCCTCCTGAAATTGAACCTGAACATATAACAATAAAGGAACTTTTTCCTATTGTTCTGTCGAGATATGGGGTATATTTTTAGAAAAACCTAAGGTTTTGTTTTTCACTGACAATTCTGCAGTAGAAGATATTATCAATAAAACATCTTTGAAGGTCAGTGTGATTATGAGACTTGTAAGACGTTTGGTCTTTAAAGCATAATATATACTTTCGAGCAAAGCATATCCCAGGAAATCATAATGTCGTTTGTCATAATGTGATCTCTCTCGATTTTCGTTTAAGAAAGTGCGCCTGATTGCCCAATGGTTGTCTCCAAAACAGACAATAGTTCCAGTACAATCTTTAACTCAGTTGCTCAGTTGTTCACAGAATCTTTATCGGATGCTACACACAAATCCTACTCTAGAATGATAAATTGTTATTGAAATTTGTGAGACGTATTATGCTGAATGCATACCGTTTCCATCTTCCCAAATACTCCTATCTCATTTTATTGCTAATTTATTTTTACGAAATTATAGTCCATTAACTATTGTCACACACGTATCAGCTTTGAGTTATGTGCACAAATGAAATAATTGGCCTGATCCAACAGACATGTTTGTTATTCATTAAATTGTGAAAGGTGAACAGATTTTGAAAGGCAAGAATGACCGTAGACTAACTATTACAAAGGACATTTTGATCAAATTAATTGACTCTTTCGGAGTGTGTAATTGTTGCTCTAGACAACCAATTAGCCCATAAGGCTATGTTTGGGTTTAATGTTTATGCCTTTTTACGGGTAAGTGAGATATCGACCAAAAAGGGCTCCGATAAAAATCAGGTGCTTCAAGTTGGTGACATATCATTTAATCATGAGAATAGCACGTTGAAAAGTATGTCTTTAACTATGACATATTATAAACACAGTGATCTGCATAAAAAAAGCACATTTGTATCCAGACATTTGTGCAGAACATATTGCGTGTCCAGTTACATATGTCAATCAATATCTGTTACATTTTGGCCATTCAAGTAAACCTTTGTTCCAATTTAAGTCTAGAGCACCAGCAACTCGGTCTTATTTTGCCAACTATTTAAAATCAGCTCTCTCGTTAATCGGTTTAGATACTCGGTATTATAAAGCACACAGTTTTAGGATAGGGGCTGCGACTTCTGCTGTAGGTAGGGGAATTCCCCATTCAGTGATTCAAGGGATGGAGAGACGGAAATCGAGTGCTTTTATGAAATATATAAGGATGCAAAATGTTTAAGTTAGTTATTAAATATTGTACATTGTTTTGGGTCAGCATTGCCTGCCAAAACATTTATGACTTAATAATTTAATATCTGTATATTTTTTTTAATGAAAAACCATTGTCTGTTTTATTTTGTTTCTGATTAAACATTGTCATTAGAAATGCTATAATCAATTTTGATTATTAAAGTTGTGTATAATATTATTTGTTTTGTGATTTGTTTTGAGAACATGTTATGGATGTGAGCATTGCCTGGTCTGTCACTGCAATTTGTATTATTTTATTTTTAAATGTTTTGATTTTTATAACTTGATGTAAATAGATTGTATTCACGTCGCCAGAGTCTACAGGTGGGGGATTCACTCTTAATTTAAGAGTGTATTTGTGGTCGATTTTTCTCCCCACCTTTGCTATTCTTGGTCATTTATTCAATTGATATGATTTTAGTTGATGGTTTTTGGTATTAATCATGTATTATGATTGCATATTAATTATGAATTTTTATGTCAAATATTTTATTTGCAAATTGTAATTTTTTGCATTTTATGATTTTGAATGAATGACCTTTTTTCGTCAATCTTATTTTATACATATAGCAAAACAAGCTCAGACTCTTGCCTGTTATATATATCAATATGTTTATGGTATCTGTCTGTCTGTCTTAAAACCAATGTCATTTGCTAATTGAAATGCGATATAAAAAATCTAAGACAGCAGAGAAGATTAATTATGTAGTTTTATAGCTTAAACTGATATAAATATTGATAAATTTATAGTGTAAATTTTACGATGTCTCTGTAGTGGCCACTGGTTCAGATTTGTTTAACTTTATTATTTGATTAATAGTCTAAATTATGTAACACCTTTTCATGCGTAGAGAACCATGTGAGTGGATTTCATCCCTCATATTGGTCAATGATATTGCGGGGTCAGCACGAGTTTACGTGCCATGTGTGCACTTCCTTTTATCATTAGCTTTCGTCTTAATTACGTTTGATCCTAATATATTGCATAAAATTTAAATATCCCACCCAAAAACCTCCCTTTATTTTAACTTTACAAGTAGTTTTGTAAATATGTTTTTAGTTGGGCAGATTTGTCCCCCCCCCCCCCCCCACCTTTGCTATTCTCTGTCATTTATTCAATTGATATGATTTTAGTTGTTGTCATTTCGTATTAATTATGTATTATAATTGCATATTAATTATGAACTTCTATGTCAAAATTGCATTTTATTATTTTGAATCAATGACTTTTTTTTTGTAAATCTGACTGTTATAAATATCAATATGTTTATGGTATCTGTCTGTCTGTCTTAAAACACATTTCGCAAATAAAACATTTGACATAAAAAATCATATTTAATATGAAATTATAATACATGATTAATACGAAATTACACCAACTAAAATCATATCAATTAAATAAATGATAAAGAAGAGCAAAGACGGAGAGATACATCTGCCAAACTAACAAACTAATCTAAAAATTAAATCAAGGGAAATGTATGGTTGGGAATTTAGATTGAATACAAATTGTTTGAAAAGAATTACAAGTGAATAAGTCAAAAACTGACGATAAAAGGAAGTGCACAAAGACCACATACACGTGAAATCGTGCTGAACTCGCAAGATAATCGACCAATAAGAACCATGTAATCCAATCATCATGAACTTGGCATTAGTAAAATTTATTTACACCTGATACCGTAGTGTACATCACAAATTTACAATACGTAAATATGAGCTACATGTAATATGGGATGTTCACTTCCTGTTTTTAATTTTCTTAAAATCATTTAATAAAAGTTTTTCTGTTTTGGCTCTGTTTTAGATTCTCGATCAGCTGTATTGGACCTTTACTCTTCGAGTCTCGGGTTCAATACAGCTAACCTCGAATCTATGACATGGCTAATACAGACACTGCCAGTTGATAACACTATAGTACAGTACGACTTTAAAATTGTACCAATAAGAAAATACAACTAGGTTAACACCTAGAATAAAAGATTTAAATTGAACTACATCTCTATTTCGAGGTCATAAAGTAAGCATCTGAAACCAAAGATCATAGGTCTCTATTTAAAATTTTTATTTAATTATATCAGCAGACCGTAAATTCTAAAATAAATAAAGTAAGACAACTCTCCTTAAACGACAACATATCCTTTCACCCAATATTTATAAGTTTTGACGAGCAAAACTAAAAAAAAAAAAAAAAAATGAACTTGATCATTCACCCTGACCGTATTCTATTTCTAGTTGACCAATAAATTATGCATGCTATTAATTGCAGAATACCTGCAGAATAATCATTACAATCCTGTCTAATTGTAATCTATACTATTAAACGAGAAGACCTCATTTTGTGTGTCGCTTCTCTTCCTTCCACGATAAATAATCATCATGCCCTCTGTGTTCTATAGGATACATGCCTAGTCGCATTTGTCATCCATTCTTATGATTGTTCAGATTGGTATATATTAGGAGAAAAACGACAAAAAAGGAGTCCGAATATTGATTCCGAATTCAGATTGACTTTTCTCATAGATACGATTTCCAGGTTGAATCATCCACAAATACAACCAATCGTATGATAGATAACAAAAATGAAAAGTAGATAAGCCAATCAGAGCGATCTCCATATCATGGTGTTTAGATCTCAAGAACCACAACTATTATATCTCCTCAGACAGCACAATTATTTTTCGCGTTTATTTACACGTAAACTACGATTATACTACTTTAATATAAAGAGACTTTCTGTATTCTGTCTACTGTTTTCTTTGAAATGTGTACTATTAAGGGGCCAAACAAGTTGCATATAACTGAAATAAGTAAAACATGTGGAACCAAGAATGTGTCCGTAGTACACGGATGCCAAATCGGAATTATATTTACTGAATTTCGAGTTGATTGGACTTCAACTTCATCAAAAAACTACCTCGACCAAAAACTTTCACCTGAAGCGGGAAAGACGGATGGACGAACGAACGAACGCACCGATGCAGACTAGAAAACAAAATGCCCATAAATGGGGCATACACATTTATTGTTGAAAGTGAAAGTAGTGATTTGGCAAAAATGAAAGCAGGGTAGAAATTAGAGAGAGACATGAACGTTTTCGGGACGTCGGGATCGATTGTTTTAAAGCTCGGGATTTGGGGATTGATCCTTACAGGATTTCGGGATATGAATTTCTTTAAATTCTGCATCTTGGGATTCATGTTTTTAAGCCCGGGATTTCGGGATCAGGATCCGTCTGACCACCACTCAAATTTGCCTTAGTCGGTCTTTATCATGTATACACGATTCATATCCTACCATTGACATATTAAAAAGGCTCTCAAAAGAAAATGGATTGTGTTAGAAGCATAGGTTATTAGAGTAATAATGGTCTTTATATAAGTATTGACATTTATTTCATGTTTGAAGCGGTGCAAATTTTAAATTTAATTTGACTTTTACCAAAAGATGCATTGTAGCAAAGGAGAAGAATAATTGTGGTCTGAGGCCAGAAACACGAAAATAATTGAATTCAACAGAAAGGAAACAAATATCCGACTTTGGAAAAAGGGAGAGGGCTTTTGATGTCTTTTATGGAATTCTCATTACATAATATCTTTAACCAAAAATCATCCTACAACAGTTCACAAGCTGTATATGTCCGCAATTTTGCGGGTGTGTTCTAGTCCTATTAAATTAACTAAGTTCGACATTAATAATGAATTGATTAGTAATTACAAAATAATGAATTGATTAGTAATTACAAAATAATGAATTGATTAGTAATTACAAAAAAGCGAAATACTGTGTTGATCTAACACTGTAGTTCTATTTGTAACGTTACTTTTATTTAAGCAAGACAAACAGATACCATAAACATACTAGTGTAAACACAACTCAGAGCCTGAGCTTGATTCTTTAGAAATTATCGTAATTGTATAAAAACAATTGACGAAAACAAAATTGAATGCATTCAAAATTACAAATCAAAATGCAGAGAAAACATTTTAACCTTTTGAAATATCTTATATGAAATTATAATTACATATACTCAAATCATATTTATTGAGAAAATGACGAAAAAGAGCAAATATTTTAAAGAAAATTTGCCTCACTTATATATATATGTCGTGTACATTTTATTTTGTAGAAACTATTACTTGTAAAAACATTTTGTACGAAAAAATAATTGAATGATGCCATCATACAAGTAATGACTTGTACATATAGACATATGATTGTACACGTAATCACAAGTAAATACTTGTACAATTTCAGTTTATAAAAAGATGATTACTTGTGAAACTAACTATCTCTTAGCTTAAGGTGGTACCTAACACTACAGGGAGATAACTCTGTAAAGTCGGCTAAACGTTTTAATTACGTTGTGTTGTAAAAGGATTATTAAGCTTCTCCATGATCAAAATGGTGTTTGTCAAACTGCTATGTAACCAGTGTAATTTTTCAGACAAAACGGTTGGTTCAAAATTTTCAAAATTTTTATATTTTTGTTAAAGGGTCAAAGTTAGTACTTTGACAAAATTTTATGAAAAATAAACGAGCCAAATTAATTTTAGTCCAAGTGTTGGGTACCACCTTAAGTTGTTTCAGCCTTCTTTTTTTAATTTTTTATTCAAAAACTCTTTTTTATTTGAGTTTATTATTTTGATTTTGTCATTTATTAGGTTATTTGTTTTTATTTACTATTTTTTTCTCTTTTTTATGATTAGCACAAAATAAACATGAACCAACGTATGTGTTTTTCAAATTCATATGTTTATTTTCTTTTTTTTTTTTTTTTTTTTTTTACGTAGTTTTGGTTTGTGATCCATTTATAATGACGCTTCTTCACTATGGTATCGGCATACATACTGTTATATTTTTTTTTCTGATTGGACGAAATAATTGAATTGAACAAAAACCGACAAAAAATATTTGATGCAACAAAAGGAAAACTGTACGGACATAATTTCAAACTTAAAAATATTATCCAGATAAATAAAATATAAATTCAGGTATTCAATTTAAATAATTTCAGAATATAACAAGTGAAAGTGTTTCAGTACGCTGTGTATGTAATATTTCGGGCAGTTTTAGAAAATGATGGAAATTCTAAAAAGACTACAATTATTCCTATGGGCAAGGAAATACAACCGCGCCTTCCATATCACCACTGTCAAAGTGTTTGGTGTTGAATGTTTAGCATGAGTAGGTTAATATCACTCACAGGCTGTTGGTTTTTTTTAGATCTATTTGGTAAATGTCCTTATTTTTAGTGAACATCAATTAGGCCAATGATTTGCTACTATATCTATTACTCAATTAAACTTGATAGAACAAGTAATTGCGTTCACAATTGTTTTTGTAATAGTAATACATTTTACAAAATAATAACATTACACGACATATATAGAAATATGAAGATGTGGAATGAGTGCCAAATGAGACACAAGAGACAACTCTCCTTCCAAGCGACAATTTAACAAAGTAAAGCATTGTAGCTTTAAGTACGTTCTTTAAACCATTGAAAAGTGTAGACTCATCTTACATTTGCAGTACGTATATATGTGCTATGTATTTGACCAGTAGATTTTATTTAAAAATATTGCAGTGACATTTTTGTAGAGGCTGTTTTATGTATTGAGCTATAGGTTTGCAACTTTGATTATTTAACAAATCAATTTTAATTTCTTCTATTATGATTTAATAACACGTCATCTATAGTGTAGATTCTACCTTGCTTTCCCGTTAAATACGATATTCAAAATAGTTTACAGCTAATGTTCTAATGCATGTAGAACAAAACTTTGGTTAGCTTGCTTGCTTGGTTTTTATATTGTTTAATCCATAGGATAACACCCAATTAAATTCAAATATAATATATTCAGGTTTAACAATGCCTATATAATCTGTTTGAAGATGTCAATCTTATTTACAAAGCTTGTATTAACAATTATACAAACAAAGCAAGCAAGCCAAACGAAGTTTTACTTTGCAAGCATTAGGAAATCAGCTGTAAAACGTCAAAATTTGTTATTAGGTTTTGTAGTCGACGGGGTAAAGTGGTAAAATCTGTTTCTGATAAGGGAACATGTTGATCGCAATTTGTCGATTGGAAATAACAAACAGTAACAGGATAACAATGTATCAAATTAATTGTAGTGTACCGAAAAATTAAATTCTTACTGTTTAGAGCCGGTTTACAGATTCAAATAAATAACACCTATCTAATTTTTTCAATGCATTAAAAAATAACATTGCAGACAATTTAATTTAAAATTAAAATATTACAAGAATACATATCCAAGCTATGAATTATCTTCGAATTAACCCATGACACAAAAGAAAGAAGTATAAGTCCGACAAGAGGAAATTTTGGCCTTAAACTTCAGGTACAACTGATGAAAGATTTTGAACACTTAGTAAACACGTAAGTGTGTACTTCCGTCGATTCATTAGTTTATAAGAAATATATGTAATGATTTAGTCAGTAAAGACGCTCAAAGCTTAGCTATGAAAATGAAAAATCTATCAGATATGCCATAACATGTCATAATTCAGATGTTTTTGGTGAAAAATGAAAGTGGCCGAATTCGTGTTACGTCATAGCTAAAAATGAAAAAGACAAACAAACAACAGCACACATGACATAACATGGGAAACTAAAGAATAAACAACACGAACCCCATAAAAAAAACTGGGGATAATCTCAGGTGCTCCGGAAGGGTAACCAGATGCTGCTCCACATGTGGCACCCGTCGTGTTGGTTATGTGATAACAAATCTGGTAAATAGTATAATTCGGTAGGCCACATTCATGAAAGGGAAGGGGATTGTAGTTACGACGTAAGGAACATATCCGATATCATTTGTGAAACGGATATTCCATAACGGTCAACCAACTCGTGATGGCGTCCGTACAATTTACGAAGGGATGATTTTAACTTCACCATTTGAAACTCTTGGTTTAATAGATTCCTTGTGAGCAGAAACCCTCTATCAAGAAAATCATGATAGGAAATGCAAGCACGGTAATATCGTATAAATTGGGAGATATATACCCTATATGCAGGTGCTGCTGGAATGTTGCTACTTAGAAATGGAAAGTTCACAATTGGAAAGCTGAAATCATCTCTTTTGTCGTTAAGTTTTGTATTCAACTGACCCTCATTGTCAATTTCTAGATGTAAGTCAAGATATGAGGCCGACTTATCTGTATCTGTAGTATCCTTTATCTCTAGCTCGATGGAATAGATGCGTTCCACATAGTCACCAAATTTTGAATTATTTAGTGAAAGAACATCATCTATATAGCGGAAAGTAGAATTAAAGTCTATTGCTAACTTCTTATCTTTCTTCCTAAGAAGTTCCTGCATGAAGTCAGCCTCATAATAATAAAGAAACAAGTCGACAAGTAGAGGGGCACAGTTTGTTCCAATTGGAATACCGACAGTCTGTTGAAAAACACGTCCTCCGAACGGAACAAATATGTTGTCAATCAAGAAATCAAGCATCTTGATAATATCAGTTTCAGAGAATTTGTTGTTTGAATCAGAGTGGTCCTTTGCAAAGTAGGATTTATCCCTCCCTAAGACAAAATACTTGTATCTACGTTGGCCATTCTTTTTTATGAAGCAAAGCAATACCAACTCTTTCAATTTGTCTCTTAGTTTGGAATGTGGAATACTTGTGTAAAGAGTAGAAACGTCAAATGTTTTAATACTGTAACAAGATGAAAGAGAGTTAGATTGTATGTACTCTAAAAGATCTTATATGTCAGCTCAAATGATAACATTGTCTGAAGATTTCATCAATTTTGCATGACTTGATGATGCTAGTTCCTGGTATATGTGCATTGTATTGTCAAAAACAGCCACTATGTTTGTAACAGAAGTATTCTACTTCACAATAACATGAAGAAATAGCTGAAAGTTTACATTTAAACAATTTTGTAAAACCGCTATAATTTTGGGCCAAAAAAGAGATCTTACTAGGCCTCCTCCTGACATGTATGTAAGACAAGGCTCTACAAGCTTCCAGAATAATTGTTCTAATAGATACAATGGTAAACTGAATAATTTTTATAATGATTCTAGTGACGAAGCCTTAATTTGGCTGACCGATAGCTTTCAATAAAAGTTTTTTATTTTAAATTTACGACCCTACGAAAAGTTAAATAAGGCATAGATCATCCCATATCCCACATTCGATGTATTTGTCATATGTGATATACGATAAATAATATTTTTGTGAATTGTAGTCATGTTTCTATTTTTCCAAAATTTTCTGAAAAAAAGGAGTCTTTTCATAAATGCTACATAAAAGAATAATATTGCCACCACTAAAATATTTCGTTTTATCGAATATTTTTAACAGTCTGTAAGAAGTACTTGAACATCATCAATGGCAATGTCACTTGTGTAACTTGAACCTTGGACTGCTTCCAATGATATCTGTAAAGAAAATAAAAGATGTCTTATGTTGTACTGTTATACCACTGTCCCAGGTAAGGGGGGATCCCGCAAACGTGTTCAACTCCGCCACATTATTTGTGCATGTGCCTGTCCCAAGTCAGGAGCCTGTAATTCAGTGGTTTTCGTTTGTTAAAGTGTTATATATTTGTTCTTCGTTCACTTTTTAGATAAATTTGGCCATTAGTTTTCTCGTTTGAATTGTTCTTCATTGTCATTTCGGGGCCTTTTATAGCTGACTATGCGGTATCGGCTTTGCTCATTGTTGAAGGCCTACGGTGACCTATAGTTGTAAATTTCTGTTTTATTTTGATCTCTTGTGGAGAGTTGTCTCATTGGCAATCATACCACATCTTCTTTTTTATATGTGTTATGTTTTGCGATTTTGTATAATTAACAAAGATCAACTTTACACACGTGTTTAATCTGTTTAAAAAGAGACGAAAAATTTAATATGCACATACATTTAAAAGTAACTTAAAGATAGACCTTGTTTTATGTACTGTCCGTCTCGAACCATTGGTGAAACAGGATCCACTGTGATAACGCCAGGTTTTTGGTGTTGTGTTTGTTTCGGTTAGTTTAACTTTTCATTTTTTATGAATATGCCTGTCCTTTTTCGTTTTCGTCGTTTTATATATTGAAGGCAAATAAAGTTGACAGATAATGAGTAATGAGCCAACTTTGATTCAATTTAGTATGAGACACATCAAATCTACAAAAAGTAAAACCACAAAATACTGAACTCATAGGAAAATTCAAATCGGTAAAAGATCTACATTTTATTATTTGGAAGGTATCATACTCTTGCTACGTATTCAAATGCAGGGCAAAGGAATAAATTTCATTGCAGATATGAAACATAATCTGAAAATATTGTAACAATTGTTGACACTGTCTTTGAATTTATCTCTGTAAGGTTCAAATTTCTGAAATTGCTATAGTATTAAACTTAAAGTGTTGGGTACCCCTAAAGCATTTGCAGTGACTCAGATATTGCTATATATTTCAAATGCATGTATATTTCGACAAAACGTAAACAAACAGGATCAGTGGCTAGGAATTTTGTGGGATTTCGTTTCTTACCTTTGAGCTACTAAAACTATTTGCTTGTAGGCTAATTTCGGCAAGATGCCATTGATTTCCGTGGTCTCCTGTTTTATTCCAAATAAGGCTGCTTCCTTGATATACATTCAAAGTTCCCATGGTAGCACCATACATATGATGCTGAAACTTTAGACATCCAGAGTATTCTGAACATAAAAAATGATAAGCAATTTCATAATTCGGAAACTATTTGATATCGTCATGGCAAAAAATGGAAACCATTTCTTGTCATTGTATGAATAATATGTCAAAAAAGTACTTATGTAATGAATCTCTTTGCGATAAAATTTAGTCTGCATGGTATGTGTCATGAGAGAGTATACAAAAGGGTCGATTATTTTCACTTCCGTATCCAACCACCTACTTCCCTACTCCTACTGGCACTCTTATATATTTACTTCAGTACTAAAATCGGTCATAACGGATTTGGTTTAACATATTCCTTTTTTACTCAACCTCTAACAACAGTTCCCTCCAGTGAATCCTGGCCCTTCATTCCGATCCCTATCCCAGTCCTACCGTCTTTCATGTTTCATTTTTGCACGTAACAGTTTATTTGCCTTTTAGATTTTAACTTCATAGATGAACATTTTAATTGAAAAAAAAGAAGTAATGTATCAAATGTCATAATTAATGAAATTTTCAAAAAAAACATCTGAATAAAAGAGGGGTGAAAAATACCAGAGAGATAATCAAACTCCTAGATTGAAAATTATCTGACAACGCCATGGCCAAAAAAAATAAAAAGACAAACAGACAAATAATAGAACACAAGGCATAATATAGAAAACTTAAGACTAAGCAACACGAATGCTACCAAAAAACTATACCTTGCGTTTCTCCTGTCTGAAAGCATATAAAAGAATAAAGAATGCTGATACATAAGTTAAACTATTTCTCAATGTTGATTGATTTTTTCTAAGCTTGAGAGTTACTCATACACATAAAAGTTTAAAAAAATTACCAAACATGAAGTCCCTTGACAGTAATCTTGCAATATCTCCCTGACTTCCTTTTGATGTCTCAATAAATAAGTAGAAATCACCTTTGTATGCTGAAGACGGACCAGTGCCTGAACTGGGTGTTGAGTTCTGCTTTCCGAAAAACATATATACAAACATTAATAGAGTGAAGCAGCTACTTAATGGAATAATAATTGTAGAATTCCTTATTTATTATTATTAATAATACGATACATATTGAAAGAAAACAAGGATTAACAGATCTCATGATTTCATGCAACTTATGTAAGCGTAATTTCATTCCAATCTGTTTCCATTCCTGGTAACTGTTTTTCACTAGAGAATATTGGATGTAAATAGTGTGAAAGCGTTGAGCTTGATATCATTGTTTTGTTTATATGAGATCAAATATTTACATTAATTAATAGGTTAAATTTGAATAGTTTTCAAGGAACCAGCTTGATTAATAGATTTTATCTTACCAAGAGTGGTGGTTGTTTAACACTGGAACCGGATTAAAAACCCTAGTGAATTTTTGTTAGTGGATAAAAATCACTAAGTATTGTCATCCTCCGGACAAAGTACACTCGCGGAATCAAACCACTGTTACATTTACATCTTATATATGAATATATAATGTATATAATAATCCATAATCGTATTTTTCATCCAGCGTGGTTAAAATGTGCGCAAACACATGAAAAAGCTTTCATAAACTCTTGTTAGAGATGATCGAAGATCATTTCAATATTTAGACAAATTAAAACTTGATTTGTGAATCGGAATTGTGTATGTGAATGACAAATGAAACAGTGCATGTCAATTTTCACACGTTACAGCTTAATTTCAAAAATATGTTTGTACATTCCCCTCAAACATTAACGTTGAGAGACGCGAAAGAAATTTATTTCCTATCTCTTTGCATTACCATCATGATCTAAAGTAACTAAGCGAAGCCGGCACCTCTGAAATTTGTAACACATCAGTTTAAATTTGGACGCGGATATTCCTTAAACAAACACCTCTACGTTTTGTTAGGATGCAAATGAAAAGTGGTGTTTCGCATTCAGCTCTTTAAAACATATTGTTTATAAACAGCTTATCAATCTAGGACTTGTTCTTATTTCTGTCTTCTTGCATCAATATACATATGATGTGTGTTAAGCAAGCAATAGTTTTAAACTCTTTATAACAAATATCAATTAAGTTAAGTATAGGGAATAACTTAAACGTTTCTTTTGGGTTTATTTGGCATTTTCTTGTACTGTTTTTGACGTAAAATTTTCGATGAAGCTACATAAAATTTCAAGGACAGAAAACTAGAGGCTCTAAAGAGCCTGTGTCGCTCACCTTGGTCTATGTGCATATTAAACAAAGGACACAAATGGATTCATGACAAAATTGTATTTTGGTGATGGTGATGTGTTTGAAGTTCTTACTTTACTGAACATTCTTGCTTCTTACAATTATATCTATAATGAACTTTGCCCATTAGTAACAGAGAAAAATATTTGGTAAAAATTTACATAAATTTACCAAATTAATGAAAATTGTTAAAAATTGACTATAAAGGGCAATAACTCCTTAAATGGTCAATTGACCACTTAGGTCATGTGGACTTATTTGTAGATCTTACTTTGATGAACATTATCGCTGTTTACAGTTTATCGCTATCTATAATAGTATTCAAGATAATAACCAAAAACAGCAAAATTTCTTTAAAAATTACCAATTGGAGGGCAGCAACCCAACAACTGGTTGTCCAATTGATTTGAATATTTCAGGGCAGATATATATTGACTTGATTAACAATTTAACTCCTTGTCAGATTTCCTCTAAATGATTTTGGTTTCAGAGTTATAAGCAAAAAACTACATTTTACCCCTGTTCTATTTTAAGCCGTGGTGGCCATCTTGGTTGGATGGCCAGGTCATCGGACACATTTTTCAAACAAGGTACCTCAAAGATGATTGTGGCCAAGTTTGAATTAATTTGGCCCAGTAGTTTCAGAGGAGAAGATTTTTGTAAAAGATAACTAAGATTTACGAAAAATGGTTAAAAATTGACTATAAAGGGCAATAACTCCTAAAGGGGTCAACTGACCATTTCGGTCATTTTGACTTATTTGTAAATCTTACTTTGATGAACATTATTGCTGTTTACAGTTTATCTCTATCTATAATAATATTCAAGATAATAACCAAAAACGGCAAAAATTTCCTCAAAATTACCAATTCAGGGGCAGCAACCCAACAACAGGTTGACCGATTCATCTGAAAATTTCAGGGCAGATAGATCTTGACCTGATAAACATTTTTACTTCATGTCAGATTTCCTCTAAAAGTTTTGGTTTTTGAGTTATAAGCCAAAAACTGCATTTTACCCCTATGTTCTATTTTTAGCCGTGGCAGCCATCTTGGTTGGTTGACTGGGTCACGCCACACATTTTTTAAAATAGATACCCCAAAGATGATTGTGGCCAACTTTGGATTAATTTGGCCCATTAGTTTCAGAGGAGAAGATTTTTGTAAAAGATTACTTAGATTTATGAAAAATGGTTAAAAATTGACTATAAAGGGCAATAACTCCTTAAGGGGTCAACTGACCATTTCAGTCATGTTGACTTATTTGTAAATCTAACTTTGCTGAACATTATTGCTGTTTACTGTTTATCTCTATCGATAATAATATTCAAGATAATAACCAAAAACGGCAAAAATTTCCTCAAAATTACCAATTCAGGGGCAGCAACCCAACAACAGGTTGTCCGATTCATCTGAAAATTTCAGGGCAGATAGATCTTGACCCTACAAACAATTTTACCTAGTCAGATTTGCTCTAAATGCTTTAGTTTTTGAGTTATAAGCCAAAAACTGCATTTTACCCCTATGTTCTATTTTTAGCCGTGGTGGCCATCTTGGTTAGTTGGCCGGGTCACCGGACACATTTTTTAAACTAGATACCCCAATGATGATTGTGGCCAAGTTTGGTTTAATTTGGCCCAGTAGTTTCAGAGGAGAAGATTTTTCTAAAAGATAACTAAGATTTACGAAAAATGGTTAAAAATTGACTATAAAGGGCAATAACTCCTAAAGGGGTCAACTGACCATTTGGGTCAGGTTGACTTATTTGTAAATCTTACTTTGCTGAACATTATTGCTGTTTACAGTTTATCTCTATCTATAATAATATTCAAGATAATAACCAAAAACAGTAAAATTTCCTTAAAATTACCAATTCAGGGGCAGCAACCCAACAACGGGTTGTCCGATTCATCTGAAAATTTCAGGGCAGATAGATCTTGACCTGATGAACAATTTTACCCCATGTCAGATTTGCTCTAAATGCTTTGGTTTTTGAGTTATAAGCCAAAAACTGCATTTTACCCCCATGTTCTATTTTTAGCCATGACGGCCATCTTGGTTGGTTGACCGGGTCACCAGACACATTTTTTAAACTAGATACCCCAATGATGATTGTGGCCAAGTTTGGTTAAATTTGGCCCAGTAGTTTCAGAGGAGAAGATTTTTCTAAAAGATAACTAAGATTTACGAAAAATGGTTAAAAATTGACTATAAAGGGCAATAACTCCTAAAGGGGTCAACTGACCATTTGGGTCAGGTTGACTTATTTGTAAATCTTACTTTGCTGAACATTATTGCTGTTTACAGTTTATCTCTATCTATAATAATATTCAAGATAATAACCAAAAACAGTAAAATTTCCTTAAAATTACCAATTCAGGGGCAGCAACCCAACAACGGGTTGTCCGATTCATCTGAAAATTTCAGGGCAGATAGATCTTGACCTGATGAACAATTTTACCCCATGTCAGATTTGCTCTAAATGCTTTGGTTTTTGAGTTATAAGCCAAAAACTGCATTTTACCCCCATGTTCTATTTTTAGCCATGGCGGCCATCTTGGTTGGTTGACCGGGTCACCAGACACATTTTTTAAACTAGATACCCCAATGATGATTGTGGCCAAGTTTGGTTAAATTTGGCCCAGTAGTTTCAGAGGAGAAGAATTTTGTAAAAGTTAACGACGCCAGACGACGGACGACAGACGACGGACGACGGACGCCGGACGCCAAGTGCTGAGAAAAGCTCACTTGGCCCTGTGGGCCAGGTGAGCTAAAAATTACTTCACTATTTAGAGGAATTCGTTACAATGACATATCTTTGATTGCTTCTGATTTATTTTCCAAACGTTATAGACGCAGTATGGTTTTGTGTTTGACATATGGAAAAATAGTTGTTGAAGATTACAAATTGCACTTGATATCTACATTGATCTATTACCTCTTGTATTGTCCAGTTTTTATCATCATTAAGATCCTGAATAAATATGGAGCCCATGTTGTTCTCGAAGTCAGCTTGATATACTGAAAAATGGTTAATTATGTAATTCAATAAATCTGATATTTGTTACAAAACAAACCTTTTTTCAAAATTAGGGTTAATTGTAATGTGGTCAATTTTCTAAATAAAATTGAGAATGGAAATGGAGAATGTGCCAAAGAGACAACAACCCGACCATAGAAAAAAAAACAACAACAGAAGGTCACCAACAGGTCTTCAATGTAGCGAGAAATTCCCGCACCCGGAGGCGTCCTTCAACTGGCCCCTAAACAAATATATACTAGTTCAGTGATAATGAACGCCATACTAATTTCCAAATTGTACACAAGAAACTAAAATTAAAATAATACAAGACTAACAAAGGCCAGAGGCTCCTGACTTGGGACAGGCGCAAAAATGCGGCGGGGTTAAACATGTTTGTGAGATCTCAACCCTCCAGCCAATGTAGAAAAGTAAACGCATAACAATACGCACATTAAAATTCAGTTCAAGAGAAGTCCGAGTCTGATGTCAGAAGATGTAACCAATGAAAATAAACAAAATGACAACAATACATAAATAACCACAGACTACTGGCAGTTAACTGACATGCCAGCTCCAGACTTCAATTAAACTGACTGAAAGATTATGATTTCATCATATGAACATCAGGCACAATCCTTCCCGTTAGGGGTTTAGTATCATACCATCATAACATATATGAGAAGAACATAACCCGTGTCCTGCCAACAACTAAGACTAGGTATTAGTATAAAGCGATGAACAATATTTTACCGTTTACAGGAAAACATAATTAAAAATAACAAAGTAAAAATCCTTCATCACCCGGTACAAATGCACAAAGTTAAATTAACTTCGACATAATTAAGTAATGTTATCTTGCGTGTATGGAGTCGTGATATATGAGAGATTTGTTGCGCAATTTACAACAAGGTGGTATGGGTGTCTTTCGCCATCTTGGATTGTAAAAAACAGAGAATTGAGGTCCAGATTTTTAAAAAGTTAGCAAATCTTGATGCAGGAATGTAGATAACTAATGTGAATTTTCATTTAAAAGAACAAATTTCCAAGATTATAACTTATGAATATCAAGTTTTTAACAAGTGTTAATTGTTTTTGGTTGGTTTTTAATGTTTTTAAATTGGTATTTTAAGGGGAGATGACTCTGAAACATTGTATTGTTTGAAGGAATCTACATGAAATTTTCCTATTCTGTATTTTAACCGGGAAAAACGTACGGTGGGCCTATCTTTTCTTTTGGTTTTCTCAAAGCATTGTCTAAAAGCTATCTTTTTGATTTTTTTTACGATTCTATCATTTAGTTAGGCTTCTTATCACATAATGAGGTCTTTTCATGTATAATCCAGACAAAATGTGTCATTTTGTTAACACCTGTATTTTGAGAAAATGCGCGGTTACCTATAATTTGTATTATATTTTTGAACATATATTAATATAAACTATGTTTTGACGAAGTATGAACAAATACGATCATTTTGATTTTAGACTCCCATACCACCTTAAATTATCAAATATAGTATGCATTGAAAAATACATTTTTCCTTATCACTATAATGTTGGATATACTAAGCATTATTTCAAGAGCGAAAACAATTTATTATGAAATTTTCGCTGCCAGTTTTCTGATTACTAGGCAATGAATTTCTAACGTACTAAATTAGATTTCTAAGTCAAATCGTACAAGAAAAAGAATTGAATTTGAAAAAGTCGTCACAACAAATGTACTGGACACGATGGAAAAGCGTTAGTTTCTTAAGAAGATACATTTCAAATGTCGGCCTCGTAAAGTGTTGATATCATATAACTCACCTTGGCATTGTAATCCAGTGAATTCGTTTAAACAGGTGCAAGAAAAACTACTACCTGTAACCGAACAATTCCCTCCGTGTTCACATGGGGATCTTGAACATGGCGTTACTGGAAAATATTAAATACAGTAGATGCATGTAATCAACAATCTTTAGTAAGTCACACAAAAAATGTTGGAGGATTAAACATATTTTCATTCTCCAAATACTAATAATTCGGTTGTAAAAGACATGACGTATGTTCGGAAGAAAGTAGACAAAATAGTAAAAAATTACCCAAGAATCAAAACTATATGTCTTAGTAGGCTTACGTTTACTATGAGCGAAATCCCAGGCATTATCAACTGATAAACAAATCAATTATCCAAAACAAAATATAAGTCAGTACACATCTAACAGGTTGTGTGAGAACAAGTCGTAATCATGCCCAGAAAATCATGACTTTTTGCAATGCCAGCATGATGTAAGTGAGAAAGCGTTTATTACTGTTGAGCAATACACCTTTAGTTAATCTTGTATTTTTTTATAACAAAATCAATGTTTGTACCGATAAACTCAATATAGAAATTTCTGATTACATTCGTAATTAGCTATCATTTCCGAATAAGTAATCGATAAACAAAAGGATCAATTTTTAAGGTTATGAGATCTATTGAAAACCATGAACGTACCTTGTAGGTTATCCAGTGTCAATAATCTTCCGTTTTTACGAGTTATAAACTAATACAATACATAACAAATAGAGAATGAAGATTCTGAAGACAATTGATGAATAGAAAAAGAAGGCATAAATGTATATTAAATTTGGTGTTTGATCAAATGTTTTACAAATATAAATATATTGCTCTATTTTATAACTTACCTTCACAGTTTTGACCAGTGAATCCATTTTCGCATGCACATTTTGGCTGTAATTCGTCAAGAAAGCACGTACCACCGTTGTCACAGAAATGATTTACGCATGGAGTATCTGATATATGAATAAAGTGTAAGCTTAAAATAATTCAAAAAAACATTGGTTTTTAATGTATTTTCGTCTTATTTGTGTGTATAGGATTAAGTTTAATTTGTTATCATAAGTTTTTGCAATCATTCGCTCTTTTGTATCATTTTCAACGAATACATGTCACCCTATATAGATATGATTTTTACGACAACCAGTCTTACATCGGCTTCAAAATCATTATTGCGACACAGGGAGTCAGAGGCCCAACTTTAGCGTGTTTTAGCGGTTTAACGAGAGAACTTCAGGAAAGATAGTTTTTTTTACCCATGTCGACCCTCAGAATGGTCAAATTGAATAGCAGCTACCCGTAATTGTCAAAAACAAATGTTATCCTGTTCATTCGGTTTAATATTCTAGTCGTCTGGTTGATGTCGAAGTGGCATTTTCCGCATTTTGTTTATGTTCATGTGTATTAAAAATGGCGATTATGTTCAAAGTTACGATACTTATAACGATGTGCAATAAGCAATAATGATATCAGATTACTAACTTTGGCATTGTAATCCTGTGAATCCGTTCAAACAGGTACAAGAAAAACTACTACCCGTCACTGAACAATTCCCACTGTGTTCACATGGGGATCCTGAACATGGCGTAACTGGAAAATAACAAATATAGTAGATGCATGTCATTAGCAATCTTTAGACAGACACACACAAAATTTGAAAGAATTAAACATGTTATCAATCTCCAAATACTATGAAATCCAGTTGTAAAAGAGTTGTTTTAGGTTCAGTAAAACGTAAAATAAAAATATTTAAAAAAAATACTTTATGACTTAAAAGTACCTGCCAGAAAAGACTAGGATTTACTATAAGCGAAATCAAAGGCATTATCAACTATTAAAAGACATTTATTCAAAACAAAATATAAGTCAATGTGCATCTAGCAGAATGAGTATGGCTTTTTGCAATGCAAACCATATGTAAATTGTAATAACTGTTAAGTAATACAAATTAAGGTTATCTTGTATTTATTGATTACAAAATCAATGCTTGTATCGATAAAATCAATATAAAAGATTCTGATTAAATTATATATATATATATTAAACCGATAACCTTTCAGAATATGTAACCCATAACCGAATAGGAATCGTATTGAAGGTTATGAAATCTATACACACAATAACAGTATCGCGTAGATCACCTTGCGGTAATTGTCTTTTTTTTTATTTAAAACTTTAAATTAATACAGTCAACAATTAATACAATTGGAAAATTCTGAAGACAATTGATGAATACAAAAGGAAGGCATACATGTAATTTGATGTTTGTTCGAATTTCTAAAAAATATAAACATATTGCTCTATTTAATTAGCTTACCTTCACAGTTTTGACCAGTGAATCCATTTTCGCATGCACACTTTGGCTGAAATTCGTCAAGAAAGCACGTACCACCGTTGTCACAGAAATAATTTACGCATGGAGTATCTGATATATAAATCAAGTGTTAGCTTAAAATAATGCGAAAAAACAACATTGCTTTTGAAATATTTTCTTCTATTTTGTGTGTTGTTTGGTTTAAGTTTAGTAAATATTTGTTATCATAAGTTTTTGCAATCATTCGCTCTTTTGTATCATTTTGAAGGAAGTCATCCTACATGGATACGATGTTTACAACTCCGAGTCTTTCATCGGAATCATAATAATTATTTCGACACATGGAATTGGAGGCCAAACTTAAGCGTGTTATAGCAGTTTAATAGGATACCTCCACGAAAGATAATGTTACCTTCCTTGTCGACCCTTAGAATGGGAAAAATTGAATAGCTACCCGTAATTGTCAAAATCAAATGTTATCCTGTTCATTCCGTTTAATATGTTAGACGTCTGGTTGATGTCGAGGTGGCATTTTTCGTATTTTTTTTAATTTTCATCTGTATTGAAAAGAGCAACTATGTTTAAAATAATAATACTTATAACCATGCGCAAAAAATGCAGATATCAGATTACTAACTTTGGCATTGTAATCCTGTAAATCCGTTTAAACAGGTACAAGAAAAACTACTGCCCGTCACCGAACAATTCCCAGTATGTTCACATGGGGATCCTGAACATGGCGTAACTGGAAAAGAACAAATATAGTAGATGCATGTCATCAGCAATGTTTAGACAGGCACACACAAAATGTTGAAGAATTTAACATGTTATTAATCTCCAAATACTATGTAATCCGGTTGTAAAAGGCTAGTTTTATGTTCCGTAAAAAGTTAAAAAAAAAAGAATTAAAAAAAAATACTTACGACTTAAAAGTACCTGTCAGAAATGACTACTCTTTACTAAGAAGGAAATCAATGGCATTATCAACTATTAAAAGTCATTTAATCAAAACAAAATACAAAAATGTATAAGTCAATACACATCCAGCGGAATAAGTATGACTTTTTGCAAGTGCAATATGATTTAAATGAGAAAGCATTGATTCCAGTGAAGTAATAAAAGTTTATTTTATCTTGTATTTTATTGATTACAAAATCAAAGCTTGTATTGATAAAATCAATATAGAAATTTCTGATTACATTATTAAATCGATATAACTTCAGAATGTGTAATCCATAACCGAAAAGGACTCGTATTGAAGGTTATGGGATATATTAACACAATAACAGTATCGCGTAGATCACCTTGTGGTAATTGTCTTCTTTTAATATAGAATTTTCAACTAAAACTTTTGATACAATTGGAAGATTCTGAACACAATTGATGAATGTAAAACAAAGACATATATTTCGTTGTTGACATGAATATTAATTATATGGTAGTTTTTATAAATTTCCTGTTACAAAACTCTGAATTTTTCGAAAAATTAAGCATTTTCTTATCCCAGGAATAGATTACGTACCTAAGCCGTTTTTGGCGCAACTTTTAGAAATTTTGGGTCCTCAATGCTGTTCAACTTTTTATTTGTTTGGCTTTACAACTATTTTGATCTGAGCGTCACTGATAAGTCTTTTGTAGACGATAAGCGCGTCTGACGTATTCAAAATGTTATCCTGGTACCTTTGATAACTATTTATATACATGTATATATAATTTGATGTTTGATCGAATTTCCATAAAAGATAAAAGAATTGCTCTATTTCAAAACCTTACCTTCATATTTTTAACCAGTGAATGGATTTTCACACATTACGTATCTCCTTATTTTCATATGTATTGAAAATAGCGATTATGTTTAAAGTTATCATTCTTATAACCATGCACGTTAAATGTAGATATCAGATTACTCACCTTGGCATTGTAATCCTGTGAATCCGTCTAAACAGGTACAGGCAAAACTACTGCCCGCCACCGAACAATTCCCACCGTTTTCACAAGGGGATGTTGAACATGGCGTAACTGGAAAAAAATATGGATAGTAGATGCATGAAACATAAGAAGACGTCGTATAGATCGAATACAGTTAATGCATGGACTACCCAATTTTCAGACAGACACCCACAATATGTGAAAGAATGTAACTTGTTTACGATCTCTAAATACTCCACCTGACCTTGACCAGCAGTAAAATAGAACAAAGAAGAACATTATAAAATCCGGTTGTAAAAGACCCGACTTATGTCAAGTAAAAAGTAAGGGAACAATTTAACAAATAAAGTCTACGCTTAAAGATACAAGTCTGAAAACACTAATGTTCACTGAGATTGAGATTAAAGGAAATATCGAATATTTAAAATCTATGTATCCAAAACAAAATATATATACCAGTAGACATCTAACAGAATTTGTATAAACAATTCGAAAAGATTCTGAGAAAATCATGACGGGTTGGAATGTCAAAATAAAGACATTGAAAGGGTGTAAATTAGGAAGTGTTGATTACTGAAAAGCAATACATATTTAGTCAAACTTGTATTTTTTTATTACAAAATCAATGCTAGTACCAATACAATCAATATAGAATTTTTTGATTATATTATTAAATTTTAAAAACTTGAAAAATAAGTAATTGATAAATAAAATAGAACCGTATGTAAAGTTATGAGCTCCATAGCCAATAAAGGATAAGTTCCGTCGTTCTTTTCTTACGTTTCTATGAGTTCATAAAAATTCCTGGACCAAATATGTATAATTTTAAAAAATAATAAGTAAAGGTACGGTAACCTTCTGGTTTATTTCCTCCCTCTTTCGCACCTCTTTTAACCTTACTAATTCATTAATTAATTTATTTTATGGTGTTTCATCCAGTGTTTTAAAAAGATAAATATCTTGCTCTATTTCATTAGCTTACCTTCACAGTTTTGACCAGTGAATCCATTTTTGCATGCACACTTTGGCTGAAACTCTTCCAGAAAGCACGTGCCACCATTGTAACAGCTATAGCTTAAGCATGGAGTACCTGATAAATGAATCAAGTGTAAGGTTAAAATAATGCGAGACACATTGCAATAGAGTCTAATTTGTTTGCACTCACTATCTTTACTGTATCATTGTCAACGAGGACTTGTTACCCTATCTGTATACGATTTTTATCACTCCGAGTTTTAAACCAGCTTCATATTTATACTTTCGACACAGGGTATCAGAAACACAACCTAAGCGTGATTATGGATGGGAGAACTATAGTTTTTCTACCCTTGTCAACCCTAAGAATGGGCATATTGCATAGCTACCTGATATTGATATAAACTCATGTTATCATATAGAGACCGTTAAGATGTCTTAGTCGTTTGTTTTTTTGTCGAATTGGCATATACGCCATCTCCTTACTTTCATATATATTGAAAATTGTGATTATGTTTAAAGTTAAAATACTTATAACCATGCCCGTAAAATATGGATAGCATATTACTTACTTTGGCATTGTAATCCTGTGAATCCGTTTAAACAGGTACAGGAAAAACTATTGCCCGTAAGCGAACAATTCCCACTGTGTTCACAAGGAGATTGTGAACATGGTGTTACTGGAAAAAAATTATAAAGTAGATGCATGAAAACTAAGAAGATTTCGCATTGATGCTAGAAGAGAAAACATATAGTAGATGCATGTTATGAGACACGCCCAAAAAATGAAAGGATAAATCATTTGTTGCGGTCTCCAAATACTACTCTTAATTTTGAACAGCAGTGAAACAGAAAAAAAAAGAAAAACCAAAATATCCAGTTACTTTAGAAAGGCATTTGAAATACAAAACTAGATTTCCGCTAGACCATAACTATTCTTCTTCTAGCATTCTATTATTCGATAAATAAAACACCCATAAAGAACGTAAGACGGTAATACTCTGTTGCGCCTCTTTTGACGTTATTGATTGCTTGATTAATTGACTTATTGATTAATTTTTTTATTGATCAATTTGTTTTTTTTGATCGATTAACTGATTTATTGATTAATTGTAGATCATTCAGCGGCAATTATAGTTTTATTATTAAGAACTACCAACTAATACAATAAATAACCAATACAATTGGAAAATTCTGAAGGCAATTGATGAGTATAAAACAAAACCACATATGTATATGTTACAGTAAATAGGTGAAATTTGGAATTACATGTAATTACTAAAATTCAGGAATTACATGTAATTACTAAAATTTAGGAATTACATGTAATTCCCGATGCACTTAGTAAATACAAGTAATTCCTAGAACTGCCCAGTAATTACCAGTAATTACTGATTTCAAAATGAATTTTTACACCTATTTACTAACTGTTAAAACAATGTTGTAATATGGTCAACTGATCAAAAGTTATGGTAATACTAATAAGAAAATCAGTGAGTATTCAGCTATCAAAATTTTAAGGGTTTTGCAGAACCCAATGTCTCGCCTACTTTTGCTGTGAGTCGCAGGCCTAACAAAAATAGGAAAAACAATATTTATAATTTTCCTCTAGATACTATCTTTTGACTAGTTCTGTCTATCAAAATTTGTTAAAAATTCAGGATGGTTTATGAAATCTAAACTTTAACTGCAGAGTGTATGTTATGTTAACTGGAAAAAAATAGTCCGTTTAAATAAGTTACATACGAAAAAGCATAGTTATTTTTACAAACTTTATTTCTAGATATTATCTTATGATCATAAACAAGCTTCTGTCCAATTTTGGTAGAAATCCAAGATATTTTGAGAAATTTATTGAAATTTTAAAAAATTTAACCACAGTGTGAATGTAATGTTAACTAGCATAAAAACTAAGTCCCTTTATAAGTAAAATAAGGAAAAACTTGATTTTATTTTTACAAAAATTACTTCTTGAAATTTATCTTTTGATCATAAACAACTGAAGCTTCTGTTCAAGTTTGGTAGAAATCCGGGATAATTTGAGAAACTTATCAAAATTTAAAAAATATAACCACAGAGCGAATATTTGTGGACGCCGCTGGCGAGGGAATTATTAGGTTGGTTCGCTATGTCTCGTTTTTGCGACAAAAAACGCAGGCTCGACGAAAAGGAAAAGAATGTCAACATTGAAAGTAAAACAAAAGGGATGGACCATTTAGTTGACTTTTTCAATCCACAAAAAGATCATTCTTATACAGGAAGAAACGATGATAACATTTTGTTGGAGGTATATAAGTTTAAGTTTGGAGGTCTTGAAGAACTCATAAAAACACGGAAATATGAAAATGTGACTCCAGTTAACGCCATCAATTTGTATAAATTTGTTTGTGAAAAATGTCAGCTTCATCGCAAATGTCTGACAAAAGAAGTCGTAGTTAAACATATTTTGTAAAAGGAATTTAACTCATGTTATTGGCCAAGTTGATATGCAGAGTATGCCTGATGGAGATTTTAATTTAACAAAATTCTGAGATTTTAATATAACAAAATTATGAGATTGTAAGAATTATCAAGATCATTTAACCAAGTTTGCCATAATATAATGTATATCTTAAAAAATAGCTGGCTAAGTTGCCTATAAATTTCTCAAAAATGTTTTTCTCAATATTGGATTGATATCATTGTCTTGCATGCTGAAAATGATTTTAGGGAGTTTCAAAACTTATAAAACAACCATTTTCCAGTTTCAATTCACAAACACTGAAGAATATGCACTTTTAATGTGCCTTAGACTCCTTGATACATAATAAGTAAGCCCTAAAAATCCCTACCCCTTACTTTCTTATTTGATATCTTGAATCATGTCTTTAATTTTTAAACAAAAATATCAAGTTAGTAAATAGCTGTAAAAATGACAAAAAAATCACTGTAATCACTTAAACAACTAGTAAATACATGTAATTACTAATTGACTAGTGATTACAGGTATGTACTGAAATGTTTAGTAATTACGTGTAATTCCTAATTTCACCTATTTACTGTAACATATATATAGTTTGGTGTTTGATCCAATTTCTTAAAAAGATAGATATATTGCTACATTTTATCAGCTTACCTGTACAGTTTTCACCAGTAAATCCAATGTCACATGCACATTTTGGCTGCAATCCATCAAGAAAACACGTACCCCCATTGTCACAGCTATAGCTGACGCATGGAGTAGCTAATATAAAAAGCAAGGGTTAGTAAATAATGCGAGAAAAATTGTTCTGAAAATATGTTTTTTTTTTTGTGTTGTTAGGTTGAAGTCTACAAAACATTTGTTTCATAACTTTAGGCAGCCATTCGTTCTATTGTATCATTTTCATCAAAAATATGTCATTCTATTGCAAACTCCGAGTCTTAAAGCGGCTTCTCAATTGTACTTTCGACTCATGTAATTAGAGGCCTAACTTAAGCGTGTGTTTATCTGCTAGGAAAGACAATTGTTCAACTTGGCAACCTATATAATGAACATATTGTATAGATGTCTGTGATAGTCAAAAAAAATGTTATCCTATTGATATCGATACCGTTTAAAATTTTAGTTGACTGCAAATTGAATGATGTCGAATTGGCATTTTACGCATCTTCTTATTTTCATATACATTGCAAATAGCAATTATGTTTAAAGTTATAATATGTATATCCATGCAAGTAAATTTAGGAGGTAATATTACTCACTTTCGCATTGTAATCCTGTGAACCCATTTAAACAGGCACAGGAAAAACTACTGCCTGTCACCAAACAACTCCCGCCGTATTCACATGGGGATATTGAACAAGGCGTTACTAGAAAAGAATAAATACATGTAAAAATGAGACGATGCCGAATGGTTTTAATGAGACTACTCTCCATCAAAAACAAAATGACATAGAATGTGTATATTTAAATATTTTAAAGTTATTTGGGTCTTACTTTTTGTGTGATTTTGAAAATAAAGCAGAATGAAACCGAGCAGTAATTGAGTCGCCCAAAATATCAGATCGCCTTCGATTTCAGAATCTCCAATTATGAGCAACGCGTGCTTGTACAGTTGAAAGTTTCGGATTATGCAATACTTATTTCTTAATGTAAATATATATTTCGGTTATTGTGGTTGTTCATTCAACATTTTAATGTTTCTAATTGTTTGGACTTTTTTTTAACCAAAAAGGTATATTTGACAGCCTTTTATAATTATGTTTTGATACTAATAAAGTCAAACTCGAATAACTTTCTTGTGTTATCTTATGAATGAAAATAAATGGCTGGTATGCGTCAATTGATATGCAATTAAATAGTAAAAATAATTAAAACATATCAAAGGGCAACAAAAAGTAAAATCACAAAAATTTTGAACTCCGAGGAAAATTCTAAACGGAAAGTCTCCAATCAAATGGCAAAATCAAATCATAAAACACATCAAACGAATGGACAACAACTTCATGTTCTTGACTTAGTACAGGGATTTTCAAATGTAGAAAATGATGAATAGTCTTCGATAACTAACAGGTTTCTTCACACTATTTGAAATAGATTGTGTCTCGTCTATATAGAAGTATTGAAGTAATGAATATTCGACAGATAATCAGACTGAGTCATGGATATTGTTTGTGTATGTTTAGTCATGAACTCCTTTTTTTTATTGTCTATCGTCGGTTCCTGTCTATCATGTTTTGATGCTAATAAAGTCAAACTCGAATAACTTTCTTGTGTTATCTTATGAATGAAAATAAATGGCTGGTATGCGTCAATTGATATGCAATTAAATAGTAAAAATAATTAAAACATATCAAAGGGCAACAAAAAGTAAAATCACAAAAATTTTGAACTCCGAGGAAAATTCGAAACGGAAAGTCTCCAATCAAATGGCAAAATCAAATCATAAAACACATCAAACGAATGGACAACAACTTCATGTTCTTGACTTAGTACAGGGATTTTCAAATGTAGAAAATGATGAATAGTCTTCGATAACTAACAGGTTTCTTCACACTATTTGAAATAGATTGTGTCTCGTCTATATAGAAGTATTGAAGTAATGAATATTCGACAGATAATCAGACTGAGTCATGGATATTGTTTGTGTATGTTTAGTCATGAACTCTTTTTTTTTATTGTCTATCGTCGGTTCCTGTCTATCATACTTGTTTTTTCGTTTATACTTCCGTATTAATCAAATTCTGAATCAATTTGTGAAAAAAAAATCGTATCTTAATTAATTTTATGACCTCATGAAACTACATGCCCGTTATAGGTTACATGAGATATTTTGTGTGTAATATATTTTCTACGAATTATCAAAATTGCTGAATCCAATATGTGTAATTACAAAACAATAAAGTAAATAAAGACGTAGTTAGTAACAACGAAATCTAGGACTAGAAGATTTAGCAGTGATGTATAGATAACGCTGAGTGATATCAGTAACGACGCTACAAACACAGGAGTACCGAACTAGGCTCTGGTGGATATTTGTCTAATAGGTAATCATATCGATAAATGACTGCGAATAGAGCATGTTCATTAACGAACAAAATAAGGGTACATTGCATGTTATGTTACATAATACACATGTTTAGGTTTTTCTTGACTTATAATACACCGAAGGATGATCAAATGAAAGACCGACCATGGAGAGTTCTTTTTTGGGGGAATCCTGACACGGGGTGGTGTGTTATACAACTTTTTTTTTTTTAATATTCATTATCTGACATATAAATAATGAAACAATATGTGCAGGATTTTACCGACCACACTAATGTGGGATATTCTTTTCTGTGCTTTTCAGGTTCAAATACGCCACACAGCTAATTTATAATGTTCATGATAAAACAATCACTAATTAATCAAGATTTCAACTTTAGAAATCATTTTACATTTACAACAAATATAACTGTTACTGGATGAAGTAAACAAAATGAGTTGTATCTGTGAATGAAACATACACTTCACCACTTTTTAAGTGATTTGTTGTATAAACATAGTTTAAAAAGAGTAATACTATTTATTTTACTTTCTTTTTATGTTATTTTTATTGCGGAAAAGCAGAATATTATGTTTATTAATATTCTTGAACGAACTATTCAGGTTAAATATTTGTTTCTCTTTTGTTTGGCAAAATAATTTATTGTTAAAAATTTACCACCCCTGTCATGCCTGTCCAATTATAAAGTACACGGATTTTCTTCTATATGAAATAAGAATATTTAGACTTTTGATATTTGATAAATTAAAAAGCTGCCAATAGTTAAGAACTAGCACAAAGAGAGCCCAATATTGTGATACATGCATATGTAGCACAAATCACAAATATCCATTGATTGAAGTATGATTCCCATTTAAGTGTAAATCACAAAGATTTTCAAAATCCTACACACGAATGTGTTAAATTAGGAGATAACTATATTGTATGTTAAGCTCCAACGGCATCAGATGAATCAAAATGAACGTTACAAACGTTGTTGCATTAGAATGTGGCTTTTATAAAATTGTTATCATTTTGTTATCATTATACTTATCTCAAATAATTTTCCTTTATTGTAGCATGAAATAACAAACATTAAAATTGTATCTTCTTGAAGTAGCTTTGTTTGTATTTTGATATAATGTTAAGTGAGAAGGATGGTGTCTTCCTTAAACCTATCAAGGATGAAAATTTAAATAGCCAACGTACGATAACTATCAAACGAATTAGGGCTTTCAAATTAATAAGGAACAACAAATGATATGCAGTAATTATTTTATGTCGTGAAGCGCATTGTATTGAAATCTGTTTCTTTCAGAGAAAGACCTATCGTTAAAAAAAATCATTTCACATATATATACAAAACACAGCAACTAACAAGGATCCTGACACGGGAGAGGCTATTGACGTCAAGATTGTGTTAGATCATCAATATCCCATTTCTAAAATGCGATCAGAAGATAAGTAAAACATCCATAAAAGAAGGTATTAATCAGAAAAAAGGTCAAATAGAATCTATTGTCCATGTTTGAACTTTAAAATTGAAGACGTAAAATGTTAACCTTATCTGTATACCATTGATTGATTGGTTGGTTGGTTGATTGGTTGATTAATCGTGATAGTGGCTCGTTGTCCTTAAGTTGCAATTATTTGCGAGTTGACCACAATCTGATAAAATAAGCATCTAATTCCATAGGAACGTTCTTCAGACAGATGATGAATATAAAGTTAAGGCATACATGTATGATTTTTGGTGTTTAATAGAACAATGGATTCCATTTTGAATAAGCTTACTTGTACAATTGTCACCAGTAAATCCATTCATGCATGCACATTTTGGTTGGGCGTCATCAAGAAAGCACGTACCACCATTATTACAGCTATAGTTACCACATGAAGTTCCTGATATAATTATCAAATGTCAGGTTAAGATAATGCATTAAACATTAAAAATAAAGACCATAAAGACCATAAAGACATTTGATGATCGTATATTGTACCTTATTTATTTGCTTTCTATTTTTTGTTTCTTGTAAGTTAAGGTCGGATAGACGTTTACCACATGTTTTTCATATTCATTAGTTTAAATCTCTAAATAAACATATTCCAGTATATATTGTCACAAAAACTGTATTTAAAGCGTTTTTTTATGTTTGAAAACTCATAAAAAGACTAGCAAAAAATAACCATCACACGTTGTACCATTCTAGCCATTTCGTCAGATAAAATCAATTATTCTTCTGCCACTTCAAATGTGTTCGAATTCAAACAGAGCGTTCAAGTTTTTGTTTAATAATAGATATAAACATGTCTTTCAATTTATTATTTTTTCGTTGTTATTGTCAAAGTCCGGTACAACATTATCTGCAGACAAAATAAGATTTGTTTCTATAACATTATGTGTTTATAATAATAAAAATCATAGTACAGATTAATATAGACTAAGCTTCAAATCTTTTTTTTTTATTTTCAAAATTGAAAAATTTCAGTGTCACCTACTTGATCGTTCATTTATGTACATGATACAATTTGAGAGAAAGTCCCTCATCAAAGGGCAAAATCCAAAGCACCAATTTGTTTTAAATGTCATCTGCTAAACCTCATATTATGCACATGTAATTTGAAAGCAGTATGTATTCACACATATCAACTTACCCATTAAACCTTGATTTCCATAATTTGTGTCTTCTGAAATAAAACAAATGTGTATCATTTGAGCGTGAATGTCTTCTTATAAATATTAAAGCAATTCAATTTTTAAGTAAACAATGTAATCTTCATAAAATTACCAAAATCAAGAATTCTGAGCGATAGCAAATAATTTTCTGACGTTTTCATTTTTAGGCCGGTTCAAACAACACCGTCCATATTCTGAATTAAAACTAATCACGCTAATTCATAACACAATCTAATAGTTACTTCTTACAATTTTAAGTCAGATACTTTTGCTATTATGGTTTGCGATTGCACCACTGTCCGAAGGTAAACGATGCATATAAGTTGTTTTACATTTTTTTTATTTCACCATATGTTGCGAGGGTTTTGGTCCTTGTTTAAAGTGTTTCGGCGAATTCTTTTTGCTAATTTATACGCCATTTTGTTTCTATTGAATATATGTCTCATTGACACGTCACATCATGACTTTTGTCCTGATAATAGCATTGGACTCTCTAATAACATTTATATAAATTGCCAAAATGTTTGAGCTTTCATAACCAATAGATATATATTTATGTATTTATCTACCTTTATGTTCACTCCAAATGAAAAGACTAATGAATATCACTGTAGTGGACAGCAATAAAATTACAGCTATTTTCCATATTCGACTTGTACTGGACGAAACTGTTGTTTTCGTAAGTGACTCGTCCATACCTTTGTACCTATATAAATTAGAATTAAGATGTTGTATGAGTTCAAATGAGAAAACTCTCTATCTTAGTAAGAATGTATAAAACTCTGATAGTTTGAAATTGCTCACCGAGTTATCATTTATTATGACACATGATATTTCGTGTGTGAATTTTTGATAATTGACCTAACCTCGGTTTTGAATGTATCTGTGTTATTCTATTGTTTATTTTTTCATCGAAATATATCATAGCCACGGTATATCAAATTCATAAACAAAATACGTCATTTTTATACATCTTTTCGGATCAAGTCTCTTTAAATTTGATAGTACTTTCAATAACAATTACAACTTTTTTTTTCTTCAAAATAATGAAAGTGGGCAAAGCAGAAACTTTTATAGAGTCAATCTTTCTATTATGTCGATCCATTTGAATACTGTACATACGACATCTGTCGAACGGAGGTTTGAAGTTTTGCATTTCAAAATGCAGTTGTCAACAGAAAACATTGATTAAAAATAAAATTCTCGGTAATTAGATTGTTTCACCATTTTTGCAATCTTATCTGCTATGGAAAATTAAATTCGATGAAAAATGGAATTTTTTAGAGTTTTTTAAAAGTCAACAATAGAAATCTAGGGGGAAAGAAAAATATGAAATGCAATGCTATTTTCTAATGGCCATTGACAACAGTAAACGCTGACTAAATTTTTTTTTAAGAATCATATTTGAAAATCCTATTAAAAGTTCACTTATTATGGAATTTTTTTATCACATTTAAGGTAAAAAAGATATATTAACAATTATAATAGGGTATGAGCGTTTCCCGTTTACATCAATGATACCTATTCATAAGATTTATCAATGACATAGCACGTGTACTGATTAATTTAATAATTTAAATGTCCTCCATTCTTGTTTATGAAATATCAAAAAATATAGGTCAAAACACGTGACACACACCGTTCACAATAACTAGTGTGAAACACTACATAAAGGACAACCAACTGTCTAATCTATATTAAAAAAAAAGGAGGGCCAAGAAACATCCATTAACCACACCATCAAACCTAATACACTGAGCAACAAATTCATAATTTTGGACAAATGCATAAAAATGCAGCGGGCTTAAACGCTTAAACATGCGCCGAGTCGACCTTCAACTTTACATGAGCCAGTGGTGTATCATTACAGCATAAAAAGACAGAAGAACAAAATAAAAAGTTATCTTTTTTAAAATCTACTAATCATGTCAATGGAACAGTGGATGGACATTTGTCTTTTACTTTTGCTACACAATATGCTCCCTTGGGTTTATATACAACACATTATATGTACCACGGTTGCACTTTGATGCGCACAACTTGAGTTTATCTTCTAAAAGCTGATTGGTGACGTTTGGGTAAACACAGTTGGAAGCCGAATCAAAAGTAAAGTATAAAACATTTTATTGAATTTTTTAATGTAGTTTGGTACTGTTTCAGTGGTTTGTGATAGAAATATGTCTACCTTGCTTCAAGAACAATTTTGTCAAATGTTCAGTACTTGTCACTGGGCATCCCACGAATACTCAATTAATCAATGATTCAATATGAAATATGAAATGTCCGATTCTTTATATTATGCAAAGTAATAATCAACCCATACAGTCACTGACCAACTAAACATCAACAAAGAAGCACGTTGAACTGGAAAAAAAATATGAAACAGCCTTCATTCATGTTTGCTACAACAGTTATTTGCTAAAATGGTTATTTTCTAAAACGATTATTTTCTAAAATGATTCTCTTAAACTTAGTGGTAGCAATAGCATAAAAAAATATCCATTTGCAGAGTAACAAGTAAAATAATAAAAATAACAAAAATACCGGAATCAAAAAAATACAAAACGGGATGCTGCATGTATTTATTAAAACTGGAAAAATCAAAGGCTCTATTCTACCTCAGGAATAGATTACCTTAGAGTTATTAGTCCTTAATTCTCTTTGTACTCTATTAGGCTTTTCAAGCATTTTTTTATTCGAGCGTCACTGATGAGTCTTTTTTAGACGAAACGCGTATGGCGTAAATATAAAATTTGGATCCTGGTATCTATGATGAGTTTATTTGAATCAAAAGAATGGAAAACATCAGTCATATTTCTGGCTTGGAAGTCATTTCCTACATAGAAAATGTTTGATAAAAAATGATTTCATTATAGCTAGCTAAACTTCTCCTGTGTATGACAGTAGCATCTATATTTAAATTCGGACTTTCATTATGAACTTTAATGACAATTTCACAATTTTCTATCACAAAGTGATTATACGTCTAATCAGACCTTTATCTGAGAAAATATTTTTGTCTAAATGGTCTTATAACAAAACCTCAAATCAAGTGTTTCTTCTCATAAAGTCCTTGATGGAATGTTGTTGCTTAAAAGGCAGATTTTGATCAAATAATTCCTATTTGTGAAGTTCGGGTTATCCTGTCGAATTTTCAAGGATTTGGTTGACGTCAATAAAATATATGTGTCATAGATGACCACAAATATGTGTCCATTGTCGTAATCACAATACCCTTTTCTTCTTTTTTAGAGTGTGTATGGACAAATTTGTTAATTAAAAATGGATATGACATGATTATACTCATAATTTAGCACTTCTGCTCTCTTAAGAATTATTGTCATGACTTTTTTTGAAATGGCGGAACTTTTAATAGTATTTTTATATAAAGATATGTAGTTCCCTTCATTTCAATTAAATATATCAATTTCTTCATTCTTAAAATATATACATGTCAATAAAGGTTTTGATTTTCTAAATATTGCCGGTATTTTTAACGACCATTATGTTGAAGAACTAATTCCTGGATATTTTGATAATACTGAGCTCCCTCTTATTTGTTATTTTTACAAGAAATCTACCCAGAAATATGTGTTAACTTATAGCCAGTTGTGTTAAGCTGTTAATTTCAGTAAAAATACACATATTTCATGTAACTGCAGTAATTCCGAATACATTTATGGACCCATTTCCAAAGTTATAACAGGAGATCTTAACATCGTTCAAGACCGAGAGTAAAAATCATTCTCTGTGTAGGACCTTAATATCGTCCCCCGTCAATTATTAATTGGAATGAGTGTCGTAACACCATTCACGACTCACTCCTTACTTACTGTTTGAAATGGATAAAACAGGAAAAATCTTTGGACTCTTTTTTTAATTCAATAATGAATATAGTTGATAGACGTATTCAACATTTTAAAGAACATTTACTCTTAACAACAACAACAATAAACATATTTCTCGTATCAAACATAAACTAAAAGAACTAGCCGAGGAATTTCTTTTTGTCCCGGCCGATAAAGCTGCTAATAATATTATTATTGTTTGACGTGAATTTTACATTGAGGTTCTGAAAAAAGAAATAACCAATTCACCAACATTCCAACTGACTCCATTTCAGAAAACGACATCTGTAACATACATAAACTTTTAGCTACCTCTTTACAAGCAGAACCAAAAACAATGAAAGTCCCTACTATGTATTAGCTTCCGAAGCTACACAAAACACCTTACAAATATAGGTTTATTTTGTCTTCAAGCTATTGTTCCACTACTAAATTGTCTATTATTCTTACCAGTACACTCGGTACAATCAAAAACTTGATAATAAATTGTTCAAATAAGGCCTTTGAAAATAGTGAAATTATTTACTTTTGGAGTGTCAAAAACTCATTGGAAGTACTTGATAAATTATAAGCTTATATTAGTGATTTAGAATCTGTCCAATTTCGATTTTTCTTCTCTATATACTACATTGCCTCACATTATCATTGAGAAAAAAATTACACACCTAATTAATTGGGCGTTTAAAAAGTCAGAATGTGAATATATCTGTTCAAACACTTTAAGGTCATTTTTTAGTAGCATTAAACAAAAGAACTATCTCATTTGGACATGCTTTGATACTTTATCTGCCCATGATTGTTTTTAGATAACATTTTTGTTCGCTTTGGAGATTCCGTATATCGTCAGATTATCGGAATTCCAATGGGGACTAACTGTGCACCACTTATTGCGGACCTGTTTTTATTTTGCTATGAGTTACAATTTGTGACAAAAATCCGCAAAGACCTGTTGAAACAATATCTCATACAAAAATGAATACTTTTAGATACATGGCTGATATATTGGCTCTCAATAATGGCGACTTCAGTATGTATACTAAAGAAATTTATTTTGTTGAACTTACTTTAAATAAAGCTAATGCTAACATTGACCACTGCGCTTTCCTCGATCTTGATATCTATATCATTAACGGACAGCTTAATACTAAAATCTATGATAAAAGAGAGGATTTTTCATTTCCTGTCGTTAATTATCAATTTTTAGATGGTGACGTTCCCTTGTCACCATCTTACGGTGTTTACATATCTCAACTTGTATAATTCGTTCGTGTATGTAACAACGTTTTAGATTTTAACGAGAGAAATTTATGTATTACTGAAAAATCATAACAGCAGGGTTTTCGATATCACAAACTATTTACCTAATTTTATCATCGGTATAAGGACATCATTCGTAAATATTGCTTAACATGCAACTTCTTATACGTTCAGGTATTTCACATCAACAATTTTTTATGGAAATATTCTTTATAAAGCACAAAAATGTCAGTATTCACCTCAGAAGCTAACAAAACCTTTAAATATACTTATTAAGAAGGGATATAGTTACGATACTGTTGTCAGATCATTAAAGATTGCATATCTGGCTTAAATATTGATTCACTTATAGGGTCATTGCACCAGAACTAAACACATTTATTTAAAAACAAGTTGTTTGCATGACACGGGTTATGTTCTTCTCATATATGTTATAATGGTATGATACTAAACCCCTAACGGGAGGGATTGTGTCTGATATTCATATGATGAAGACATAATCTTTCAATCAGTTAAATTGAGGTCTGGAGCTGGAATTTCAGTTAACTGCTAGTAGTTTGTTGTTATTTATGTATTTTTTTTTCTTTCTTTTGTTACATCTTCTGACATCAGACGCAGACTTCTCGTAAACCGAATTTTATTGTGCGTATTGTTATGCGTTTACTTTTCTACATTGGCTAGAGGTATATGGGGAGGGTTGAGATCTCATAAACATGTTTAACCCTGCAGCATTTTTGCAGCTGTCTCAAGTCAGGACCCTCTGGCCTTTGTTAGTCTTGTATTATTTCTAATTTTAGTTTCTTGTGTATAATTTTGAGTTTAGTATGGCGTTCATTATTCCTGAACTAGTATATATATTTGTTTAGGGGCCAGCTGAAGGACGCCTCCGGGTGCGGGAAATTCTCACTGCATTGAAGACCTATTGGTGACCTTCTGCTGTTTTCCTTTCTATGGTCGGGTTGTTGTCTCTTTGACACATTCCCCATTTCCATTCTCAATTTTACTTATTACTTATTTCCTAATGACACCAGTGTTGATTATTGATTAATACAATCTAATAGGCAATATAACATCCAACTTTTTAAACCGCATGCTCAGCATTTGAGCTAAAAGTGACAATGTCCTTAAACGTATGAACGACGCACATCAAACAAGACTATTTGACGAAAATGCCAGGAACAAGTTGTCTATTATATTAAATAAAATTCCATAAATTGGATCTTAAAAGTTCAAAGTCATAAACATGATAAAGAATTGCCGTATCTAATGGAACAAAAAATATTTGGAAAAAGTTGTTCGTAAAAATTATTATCTATAACTTAATCACTATTAATTATTGACTTATTCACAGAAAGCAAAAGATTTCCTCCAACATCTTTTTCGTTTAAAAAACATAAGTATTGAGTATAAATTATAGGAACTTTTTTTTAAAGTTATGAAAACTGCAACTATTTCTTAATTTCCCTTTATAAGAAACATTAACGCTGGACATTTGTATATATTTAAAAAATAAAGATGTGGTATATGATTGCCGATTAGACAACTCTCCACAATAGACCAAAATCACACAGAAATCAAGAACAATAGGTTACCGTACGGCCTTCAACGATGAGCAAAGCCAATACAGCATAGTTAGCTATAAAAGGCCCTGAAATGACTTTGCAAAACAATTTAAACAAGAAAACTAACGGCCTTTATTGTATGTACAAAACAAAAAAGGAACGAAAAACAACTCTGTAAAACAAAAACGAACGACAACCACTGATTTCAAGGCTACTCCCCACAATATAATTTAATTAATCACTGAAGTATGAGTATCATAAAAATTTTGTTTAGTTCTCTCAACTTGACTTTTAAGTTGATATTGAACATAGTATCTTCTGCAAAATATCAAACATAATGCACCAGCCATTTAATCTTGATGAGTAAATAGACTTTGTCTGATTGGACCACATAGTTTTCTGTCGATTTGATAATAAAACCCTTTTACTTATAACAAACAAGAACATTTATAATTAATTTACTTATCTACGGTTTTCACTTTCTATAGGAAAACTATACCCACAACAGAAAATAAATTGATAAACCAAACACACCTATAACTGTTGAGAAACGCGTACAATTGATTTCATAGTCGTTGCATTGACAGATGGAATATTCGTGATTTATCATATATATTCTAATCTGATTTCGAATGATTTACACAAAAAATGTCTGCAATGATAAGCCCATTATATCAAATTTGAGTAAAATTCTGTAAATGTAGTATGGAAGTGTCTTTCTTACCTTTCTTCTTCTTTTTCTTTTTCTTCTTCTTCTTCTTCTTATTATTATTGAAAAAATTCTTCAAAGTATCCTTTGGATGTTTACAGAGAAGAATAAAGTTGTTAACTTCTTAAAGGGAAATTAAAACATGTAGCACCAAACGTAGATCTTTTAAAAGTAAATTAAAGCTTCTTTAACATGATGATTTTATTCATCAAGTTTTAGTTGATTGAATTAAAGGTTTGACGTTTTATTGGTTAATGCTTCAAAACGGAAAATCCAAATTTGATGATCATGACTCTGTACATTTTTATCTTTCTATGGCTTATTGTGTACGATTTATTTTTTGGTAATAGTGATGCCGGTTTAAGTCGGAAAAAAGGTGTATTTTTCGGATTTTTTCTCCTCACATTTACGATTATTATTGATGTAATTAGAAAGCTGTAGGAAAAGAAGTACCGATAACTCATTTGACGGAAAATTTACTCTTCAAACGGCAAACAAAATAAATGTTATCAAGTTATACCAATTCTTTTGGGACGTTTTTATTTTATTTTGTTTTACTAAAAATACAAGTAATGTATTTACTATACACAGCTCCTTTTCATAAGTACTATTTCTGTACTAAAAATTTGTAGTACTGGAAATCTACTTTTAATATTCAGTACTATTTTGTTACTCTAAAATTATTGTAATATTTAGGTACCTGTATATTACTGTACTTTATTTGTACTTGAAATTTAGGTACAACAGATTTGTGGTTACTACCGTTACATTTTCAGAATTTTGAAAGTTTTTCTATTTCAAATCTCTTATGAAATGGTGATTTTTAAATATGGAACATTGTATTATTTCTGTACCAAAATATTTAGTACAAATCAAGTACTGTAAAATAAAAGTACCTAAATATTACAATAGTTTGAAAGTAAAGAAATAGTACTAAATATCAAAAGTCAATTTTCAGTACTGCATTTTTTTAGTACAGAAATAGTACCTATGCAAAATAGCTGTGTAGGGTACATTTATATTTTAAGTTGAAGACACGAATGAAAATATGCAATTATACATATGATTTTGAAAGCCCTTGATCCAGGCAGGCTATGGCGAATGGAAAGCCCTTGATCCAGGCAGGCTAGGGCGAATGGAAAGCCCTTGATCCAGGCAGGCTAGGGCGAATGGACAGCCCTTAATCCAGGCAGGCTAGGGCGAAAGGACAGCCATTGATCCAGGCAGGCTAGGGCGAATTGAATACTGAACTGTTTACATTCATTGAAGTTGAAATAACCACTTTACAAATGTTATACGTCCAACGTGCTTTTCTGGTCTTACCTTTATCATGCTGCTGCCGATACACTGACTACTTAGTTGATTATACATCTCGAGAATATAAAGTCAACCACCACCAGTATTGGCAGAATGAATAAATATGTTTTATAACAATATGCATTTTTACAAACAAAGATAATAAAATAAGAATGGAATACATACATTATTTCATACAATACATTGATTTTATAGCTTTGTTCCATGGGTGAGTAACGGAAATTATTTAATATAGGTAAAGAAAAAACTACTACTCTGTATATGAATATATTAGTAATTTATGTCCTACCTCCACCGTGCACGTCAAGAACTTTTTAATCCAAAAATGTAATATGACTTTTTCCAGACCAGTTTTCATTTGTAATATTCCAAATTGTGTTTTGCCACGATTCTTTGGGTTTTAAACAACTATTGGTATCTTTTAATTAATATTTAAAAAAAAAGGAAAAATGTGGAATTAACACGTCATGATGAATACATTTTATTCATATATTTAAAAAATAATTTAACATGTGAAATACTGATGACGTTATCCTGTCGATATAAATCTAGAGTCAATATTGCTTTTTGGACAGTTCAATACGGAAAAAAGACGTATTTGTCCATGGGCTAAAACGGGATGTTCATGTATTTGATCCATTTTTACTTAATATCACAAAAAAATCCAAATATTGTTCATGCAGTATTTTGTTAGTCTCAAACTGACGATGACTCAAGAGTAAGAATAGTTTAACTGTCTGATTTTTTCTTCCCATTCTCTTTATACTTGCTAGATACAATGAATGGTAAAAGCATGAACATATAATAAGTACTTGGACGAGAAATACGAAATTACATCCGACAATGTTGACAAAAAAGCCTAACGTGACTGCGCAAAGACAAGTTGAGGAGAGAAAAAATAAGCTTGAGAAAGATAAGATAAGTTTGAGAAAGATAAGATAAGTCACAAAAAGGTAAGATAAAGATAGATACGATGAATGTCTGTATCCTCCTCACTAGGTAAGTAACTTATTTTAATGAATGAATTTAAATCATTTAATAAAAGTGTTCTCTTTAAGTCACTGGTCCAATACAGATAACCTCGAATCTATAACAGGGTCAATCCAGACTAAGCCAGATGATACAAGTTTATTATGAATTTGAAATTTAAAAGAAATATTTAATATGAAAGCAAGTAGTAACGTACTGAGCGATTGAATAAAAAATAATGTACGCTTGACATCATTAATATGATTATTTTATGTAGGTAATTTTACATGGAAATTCCAAGTCATATGTAACGTGTATGGATTATTAATTTTTTATAATTCAAACAAAGTGTTTCTTTTAAGCGATAAAAAATACTATTTGATCGCTCATTCACTTGTTAAATATGGCCCAATTATCACCCACAAACTGATTTAAAATGATCGCTAGTGGTTTATTTAGTGCTAGAATTTGATGAAAACGAATAAACTCCTTCTTTTAGGAAATTTTATATATATCAAACATTTAACTGTAATTGGTCACCGAAGTAAGTGTTAATCTTTATTTATATAACAAAACAGTATTTTATAGTTAACAAAATAAGAACAGATAACTTAAGAAGGGTAACAAAAACGGAGCGTTTTTCTAACATGCAATTTTTGATCATATATTAATCATTGTCCACTATCAATATCACGATAAATTGGATCTATAAACAGGCTGTTTTGCTTGCATGGCAAATGAAAATGAAAACCAATTAGAAGGAGCAATGACGTTTATATAATGACAACAGACATACAACAGTTGACAAATGCCTACTCGGAAAACTAAAGATTAAACAGAAAAGATCTAGAACATCACATGATACATTGTTCATTAATAACTTACCATAAGGAGGACAAGGGTACTTAATTTTGATTGTTACTGTTATACGTGAATCATGATGCCTGTAAAAAAAAAGTTGCATTGATATATAATAAGTAATCTCATTGATCTACAAACTTTTTTCGAAAAGTTATTTTTCTCCAAAGTAAATAGAAGGTCATATGATGATTGTAAACACTGCCACTTTTGTCAATTGCAGTAAATCAGTATTTAGGTCAAATATTAACTAATCGACATTTGTGAAGTGTTTATTATGAAATCAACCCGTTAATTCTTATTTTTATTTGCCCTTTATAACTAATTTTCATTGTCGTCTCATGTTGAACTGATTTTATAGCAAGCTAAACCTCTCATGCACGTGTAAGACGGTCGCATAAAATTCCATTATATGGACAACGATAAACCGAGGGAAACATATCAACTATAAGAGGAAAAAAAACGAAACAACAGAACACTGAAGTGCAACACAAAAAAAACAAACGACAATGCAACATACATAGAAAAAAACACTATTAGATAACAACTGTAGCAACTTTACCTGACCATATAGGAAAATAGGTATTTAGTCGGATCTTAACACGTACTTGTGATTTGGTTAAAACCGGTTTTGTTCATAATATACGAAGAAATGTCGAAATGTTCAGGACTTAATTAAATCCGTATTTCGGTAGGATGGTGCAAGCATACGATTTTTATTGCGTCTTACACTTTGAGAAGCGAATAATCTTCAACTACTTTATTCAAATATTGTGTAAAAACGTTAATTTTGAGCTATGAAAGTCAAGTGGCTCGAGTATTTTTCTGAGGAAGTTTTAAAAAATTGCAAAGAAATATTTTTACATTGGGTTAGCTTTCATTAGTCTTAACTATCTATAGATTAACAACTTTTGGTTATATTTATAATTTAGAATCATCATTGAAGGTGGGGGACGATTTCGCAGATAATTAATTATATTGATGTGCCATATGTATGCAAGAGTGACATTTCTTTGTATTATGTGCCAATTCGGAAAAGTTATGCGAGTATTCTCTCCCCTTAACGGGTTCATTATTTTATAATTAAGTTTAGGTTTCTGATATAATTTTGAATAATTACAAAATGTATCAATTCAATATATTTCAGTTTTTGTTATTGATGTATAAAAAACATTGATGTGCGAATATAATTTCATAAATTTGAAACGTTTAAAATGATTACATACCAATATAAAGAACCGTTCATCATTTTTGAAAAAGACTATGAACGAAAATCGATTTATTTATCTTCCCTTGGTGACAGATTGATTGGGAAATGAACCAGCGTAATATAATGGTAATCACAGAGAGGGACCAGCAAGCAATTTTTAATTGTAGCTTATTCAACGTTAAAACAATTTTCCACTATAAACGAATGTTACTTTATACAAATATAAGGACATTGTTAGCTAAATCTACAAATTTTATTAGATATTATGATTTTTTATTGCAATAGATTAATATGCTAACAACTGCAATATTCCTTACTTGGTACAGGACATTTTAAGAAAAACGGTCGGTTGAGCCATTTTTTGTGGTTAGCCAAACCTTGCACTTTATGGCAGTGTTAAATATACCACTTTAATGACAACATTAAATGACAGATAAAAATTCGCTATAAATCGAGATTAGACTTGTAATAATGTTATTAATGCATTTCATAACTAATAATAGGAATATAAATATAAATGTGCAATTAATTCTATCTTACCACATTACATTTCAAGGATTATGACTGGTTAAAAGCGTCCGTAATATTCCATATTAGGTTAGTAGGGAGAAGGGGCTCATCTCATTACACGCGCGTAGGGTAAGTGATGGAGCTACGACTTTGGCACTATTTGATTATTTAAATGTATTGAAAGTTCTGTTTAATATTGTAATATTAAGGTTGTTGATATTAAATTGTTTTATTTTTGTTAACATCAGTTTTTTGTGCAGATCAATTGAAGTAGGTTCTTAAAATTGAACACAACTCTAGTCTCAATTCAACAAATAAAGATAGTCGGTAAGATAAATTCGTTACATAGTGTGCTAGTGACCTAATACAGTAAATATCGTATTAGGTCACCAACACACTATGTTACTAATAGTATTATCTAAGTATGTCGGTTATTCTTTTAATCAAACTGTTTAAAACAAATAAATCTTGTGCATATGTAAACTAAAATCATATAAATGAACTGGTTGACTAATTATCGTAACTTTTACATATGAATAGAAAGTTAAAAATAGAATTACAACTACAAACGATAAAACACGAAACAATATACGATCAGAATTACAAATAAGACATCATAACTAAAAACATAATAGTTGAATGTACAAATACCGATCCACGTCTTATACAAGACCTGTTGGTGACCCTGTGCTGTTGTTTTTGTTTTTTATTTGGTCGGGTTGTTGTCTCTTTGACACATTCCCCATTTCCATTCTCAATTTTATAGCAAAGCGAATTCACACTCAGCATTACAGTCATATTTGGGAATAGGTCACGTTCACATATTAGGCTAGTAGTTGTCTCCATAGAATCATTTATATTTTTACATGTCGTGGTCTTTAATACCGATTATACCGTATGGGTTTGTTTTCATAGTTAAAGGCCCTGCGTCTGCCTATAATTACTAACACCCACTTCATTTAAACTTTGGTCAATTATTGTCTCATTGGCATTAAGTCATACCACCACTCTTTCTTTATATATTGACGAGGACAGTCATTCATCAAAATAGTTATATATTTTCAAGTGATGCTAAAAAATATCTATTAAGTGATGTTGCCATTCCGTAATTAATAAGTTAGCGATTAACTATGATCAAAAAGTATTCGGTAGAATAAGATGATACTTTACAAACTTAACATTTAAAAACAATATCTTATATGAAATCAAGTAGTAAGGTACTGGGCGATGGAATAATGAATAATGTACGCTTGACGATATATCTTATAACTAACAAAAACAAATATGTAAATAACTATCATTTAAAACATTAATATGATAATTTTTATCAAGGCCATTTCACATGGGAATTCTAGGTCATATGTATCGTGGATGGATATTTTTTTATTTAATTTTAAATGCAAACTGTTTCTTTTTATGCGAACAAAATTACTATGTCATCGCCCGTTAACTTTTTCAAAATGGCATAAATTCCTCAAGTTCAAACTTATTTTAAATGATCGCTCGTGGTTTTCCTGTTGCTATGATTTTCTAAAAACAAACAAACTCCTTCTTTTTGAAACCTTTATATAACCTTTATATATATCTAAAATTTATCTGTAATTGGTAACAGAAGTATTGATAAATCTCTATTCGTATCACCAAACATTATTACAAAACATTATTTTAAAGTAAACAAAATAAGAAAAATAATGGTAACGAAGATGGATTTATCTAACTTGATTTTTTTTTATCATATATCAACCATTGATCATTATCAATATGATGAATTTGACCTTAAAACATAAAGTTTTGTGTAAATAACTGATGAAAATCGCAACCCATAAATTAGAGCATATAGATATAAGAAGTTAGGGTATGAGTGCCAATTCGACAACTCTCCATCCAAGTCACAATTGTTAAAAGTCAACCATCATAGATCAAAGTACGTTGTTTTTAAATATGAAGGCTTGGCTCACACAAAACAGAAAGCTATAAGGGACCCCAAAAAATGACTATTGTAAAACCATTCAAACCTGTACATCTTTATATAAAATTTCATTTTAATACTTCCATGGTCGCTAAAAGACAAACACTATAATGTAAATAGAAGAACAAACAACAGTTGTTTAAGGTAACACGATACCGAATGGCATATCTCCCGATTTCCAAAATTTTTGGCATACGTGTACTTTGAATCGAGTTACATCGGAATATGTAATAAAAAATGGGGGTCACCATTTTTGTTTTTTTGTAATTTTCATAGGAAAACGTCAATTTTGGCGACAAATTTACTCAGGTATATAGGGGAAAAGCCTTTTTTCGGCTTACCTTTTTAGATTTTCGAATGGATGGCTATTTTCTTATATACGGAGAAAAACAAAAAACTAACATAATATCCAGGATTGCATAGTGAATCCATACACGTATAGAAACTCATATGTCACCATCCTTGTTTTTGAAATAAATGGCTTCAAAGTTGATCGATAGGCCTAGAATTTGACCAAAAACGTGTGACGTTATGGTGTACAAAATATAACGTTATTCCTTCTCAGAGAAATGGAGAAAAAAATATGTGTCGGACTCTGAATGAGTATATTTTATTTTCATTTCCCCTGTCGACTGTCGTAAAGTTCCAAGTAATGCAATATAAAATTCTACTGAATCAGATATAATTTTATTTCGTCCTGCACATGGAATTTCACTCATATGAATTAATATCAATATCGTCTGATTTTCACATCAAACGAGCATATAATTTGTTTATGTAGTGATATTAAGATGATAACACAATATTGACTGTTGTACCCCTATTTTTGACATTTTTACTCTTTGAGTATGTTTGTTTTGTTCATGCATCGTTGACAATGTAATGGAATTTGATGCGACTGTCATACAAGTGAGAGGTTTAGCTAGCTATAAAACCAGGTTCAATCCACCATTTTCTACATTAGAAAATGCCTGTACCAAGTCAGGAATATGACTGTTGTTATCCATTCGTTTGATGTGTTTGGACTTTTGATTTTGCCTTTTGATTTTTGATTTTCCTTTTTGAATTTTCCTCGGAGTTCAGTATTTTTGTGTTTTTACTTTATACTTAAAACTTGCGTGAACAGGAAAATTTATTCGGCTAAATAACCACTTTTTTACATTCCATACAAACAAACTATTTTCTGTATGATTTTCAACGTCTGCTTGTATTGTGCTTTTCCCCCTAATTATATCCGTATTCTCATCCAAATAAATTTCAATTTTGTCCGAGCGGTGTTTTTGATGACCATTTTAAAACGAATTAATAGTTGTAAAATTCCCCGTTTTTTTACACATCATCCTAAGCTTCTATAAATTAGATTTCTACTTTCAAAACAAAATTTCATGGGGATACGGCGTGAATCGTGAATAAGTACTTATTGCAAAAATAAACCAAGGTTTACTTTTATAAATTGTTATTTGGATGGAGAGTTGTCTCATTGGCACTCACACCACATCTTCCTATATCTATACCAAGAATAAAATTAAAATAAAGTAATAAAAAGTGTCAGTGGCATAGGTGGTAGATTCATTCATTAACATACAAAAAAATTTTTTTAAATGTCTGTAGAAGTTTCTCTGATGATAGTAAATACTGATTCTTTTGTCACATACAGTACTTCAGTAATAAGAGCAAATATTTAAAGATTAGTAATTTGTATTTTTTTTTAGCGGAACACATTGTTCATTTATTATAAAAATCTACCCGTCGTTACGTAATTATTCACACCCGTTTCAACTGTTTTTGAGATTTTTTTTCTCATTTTCTACTGTTACATCACCGTCCCAATGTAATGGGGTCTGAGCCCGGGTAGTTTTAACCCGCAACATTCTTTTGTGCGTTAGGAGCGTATAGTTGAGTGGTTGAAGTCGGTATATGTTTGTCATATTCATTTTGTTTTGTCATATATAAGGCTGTTTGTTTTCTACGTTTAGATATAGCTAGTTTTTCATTTCGGTGACTTTTCGACTATACGGTATGAGTTTTTTTTTTTCTCGTATTTGAAGGGCGTGCGTTTTCCTATTATTTCTTAAATCCACTTCTTTTGAACTTTTGTAGTGAGTTATCTCAATGGCAATTATTCCACCACTCTTTATTTTTATGAGGAATTCATTACTATATCATTAATGTATGGAATTTTCATATTGGTACTGTTACACCCACAAGGTATAAATATTGACCAAGGATGGTTGTTATGGCCCCGCGGCAACGCCGTAGGCGTTTACGACTGTCCGAGAACATTTATTTATACCAAGGGCATGCTACAGGGCCAATATATACAGTCCATGAATTGATATTTTTAAAAATTCTTCTTCCAGTTCAAAACACCTTTATTAAATTGTTTTAATTCTTCTATTTAACTAAGTGCAAGAAACTTACATTGAAAAAAGTACAGAAATTCATAGCTGAACTTGTCTTTTTGCATTCACTCTGAATTTGTTATCACAATGTCGGATGTAATTTCTGATTTCTAATATAAGTACCTAAATTGATGCTATTACAATTCATTTTATCTAGCAAATATTAAGTAGCAATTGCGTTCTGATGATTGGTCAACGGAAATGAACCAATGATGATAATCGGAAGTTGTAATCGAAAAGGCTGTGAAATATTTCCGTTTGAAGACGTCACAAAACACTAAAATTCATTTAAACTTTTTTTTAATTCAGTTAAAAACAAAATAAACATGAATGAGTTCCCAGTACACGGATGTCCCATCCGCACCATCATTTTCTATGTTCAGTGGACAGTGAAAATGGGAGAAAATCTGTTATGTGGCATTAAATTTAGACAGATCAATTCATAGGGATCATGTGTACTAAGTTTCAAGTTGATTGGACTTCAACTTCATTAAAACCTACCTCGACCAAACATTTTATCCCGAAGCGGAACGGACGGACGGACAAACGCACAGACCAGAAAACATTATGCCGATAAATGGGGCATAAAGAAAAGTTGTCACTTATTAAAAGAAATAAAAAGCAAAATAACAAAATTCCATAATCAAAGGGCAAAATCAAAAGCTCTAACACATCAAACGGATGGATAACAATTGTCATATTCCTGACTTGGTACATGCATTTTCTTTTGGAAAATGATGGATTAAACCTGGTTTTAAGGCAAGCTAAACTTCTCACTTGTATGACAATCACATCAAATTGACAACGACATGTGAGAAAAACAAACAGAAATATTAGGCAAAAATATCAAAAATAGGAGTATATCAGTCATCATCGAGGTATATTCTGGATTACTAAAAGAACAAAAATATGTAACATAGAAGAATACAGACCGAGTACACCAGCGAATATTAAAGGCAAACATGCACAATTTTACAATAGAGCAATAGCACAGTTACGGGATGTATAAGTACAGAGCCACTATATAAGTGTGTCAAAGAAACGTAACTAGAGGCTCTGAAGAGCCTGTGTCGCTCACCTTGGTCTTTGTGCATATTAAACACTGGAAACAGATAAATTCATGACAAAATTGAGTTTTGGAGATGGTGATGTGTTTGTAGATCTTACTTTACTGAACATTCTTGTTGCTTCAATTATCTCTCTCTATAATGAACTTGGTCCAGTCATTACAGTGGAAAATATATTCTAAAAATTTACGATGAAAGGCAATAACTCCTTAAGGGGGTCAATTGACAATTTTGGTCATGTTGGCTTACTTGTAGATCTTATTTTGCTGAACATTATTGCTTCTAACACATTGTCTCTATCTATAATAATATTCAAGATAATAATAAAAAAACTGCAAAATTTTATTTAAAATTACTAATTTGGGGGCAGCAACCCAACAAGAGGTTGTCTGATGTGTCTGAAAATTTGAGGGCAGATAGATCTTAACCTAATAAGCAATTTTATTCCATGTCAGATTTGCTCTAAATGCTTTGGTGGCCATCTTTGTTGGTTGGCCGGGTCACGCCACACATTTTTTTTAACTAGATACCCCAATGATGATTGTGGCCAAGTTTGGTTAAATTTGAACCAGTAGTTTCAGAGGAGAAGATTTTTGTAAAAGTTAACAACGACGGACGCCGGACGCAAAGTGATGAGAAAAGTTCACTTGGTCCTTTGGACTAAGTGAGCTAAAAAGGCATCAATTTTATATAGACAAATCACATTAGCAAAAATGAAAGACAAGAATACTGAAACTATTTATTATGAAATGTTGCCATTAGTAATAATGAAGTTAACTATTAAAAACTATCTACAAGCAATTTGTAAAATACTATAATTTATTGACGGAACATTTACAAAAGCATTTAATATGAATTTAAGTACCAAGGTTCTGGGTGATTGAAAAATAAATACATACGGTATGCTTGACCAAGCCAAGCGGACAAATTATTATTCTATCATCCAAAGAATGATTAAATGGACAGGTTTTATCTGGATTATTTACCGTAAAATTTAAGGTCAAATGTGTTATGATGTTTTTGATGAAGTATTGATTGTTTATAGTCTTAAAAACCAACTGATTCTTTTTATATGAACAACAATGAAATGTCAACGCCCATTAACTTTCAATACGACAGAAAATTATGACACTAATAATCTAAAATCATTACTCAAGGTTTTCTTAGTGCACGAAGTAAGTAAAACCAAATTAACTCCTTCTTTTTTGGAAGTTTTTATTTAAATGTGGAATTTAAACTGTTATTAATTATTTGTTAACGATGTACATGTATAAAGACATTGATCCCATGAACATAAACTCCCACCTTTTACAACTGCTGTACTGTATCTAGAACATATATTAAATATATACTCTGTTTATGGTGTTTTAAGTGGAAATCACTTTTTTTTTATCATAGAACTGGATTATATATTTCAGTCTGTCTCTAAAATCAAATATGTACAGTAGTTGTTCAATTGGACATATATTAATTGCTAATTTTGACTACAGGAGAGATCCACCTTTATAACTAATTGATGTATGGTCAACCTCAAAATAGAAATAATGGAAAAGTGTTGATGTTTATGTGATGTCAACACCAGTTTGTGCTTTATGTTTGATAATTTTTAATGAATACGGATAACGGATATATAACTCCTATCTTCTTCTACTTAATCACTTCAGTACAGATATGTCATAACTTTCTTTTGATATAACGAAAAAAAAAATAAAAATAAAAAAAATCAATTTTGGTTACGTGGGAGATGCGATAACAAGACAAACAGTGTTTGAAGAGTTAACTCTTACACTAAAATGTGTTTGGAAACAGAATGAGTTTTAAAAGCGCAGTAAATGTTTGATGTTATAAGCCTTGGAATTAATTGCCACCTTTTGACCCCCTCACAATACAATGGCGGAAAATAAAAGTATAAGCGTTTAAAACCAATTATTTAGAGAACCCTACATATAAATATGTTGATTAGACTATATCAATTTTTACTTTAAATTCATTTAAACTTTTTTTCAATTCAGTTAAAAAAAAAATTAAAAAAAAGAATGTGCCCCCAGTACACGGATGTTCCATCCAAACTATCATTTTCTATGTTCAGTGGACAGTGAAAATCGCGGAAAATCTCTAATCTGGCATTAAATTTAGAAAGATCAATTCATAGGGATCATGTGTACTAAGTTTCAAGTTGATTGGACTTCAACTTCATTAAAAACTACCTCGACCAAAAATGTTATCCTGAAGCGGGACGGAGGGACGGACGAACGGACGAACGCACAGACCAGAAAATATTATGCCCATAAATGGGGCATAAATGGGGCAGAGGAAAAAGTTGTCACTTATTTATTTTGGAGATGGTGATGTGTTTGCAGATCTTACTTTACTGAACATTCTTGTTGCTTCAATTATCTCTATCTATAATGAACTTGGCCCAGTCATTACAGTGGAAAATATATTCTAAAAATTTACGAAAATTTACAAAAATTTATGAAAATTGTTAAAAATTTATGAAAATTGTTAAAAATTTACTATAAAGGGCAATAACTCTTTAAGGGGTAAATTGACAATTTTGGTCATGTTGACTTACTTGTAGATCTTATTTTGCTGAACATTATTGCTGCTAACAGATTGTCTCTATCTATAATAATATTCAAGATAATAATAAAAAAACTGCAAAATTTTATTTAAAATTACTAATTTGGGGCAGCAACCAAACAAGAGGTTGTCTGATTTGTCTGAAAATTTGAGGGCAGATAGATCTTAACCTAATAAACAATTTTATTCCATGTCAGATTTGCTCTAAATGCTTTGGTTTCAGAGTTATAAGCCAAAATCTACATTTTACCCGTATGTTCCATTTTTAGCCATGGCGGCTATCTTTGTTGATTGGCTGGGTCACGCCACACATTTTTGAACTAAATACCCTAATGACGATTGTGGCCAAGTTTGGTTAAATTTGAACCAGTAGTTTCAGAGGAGAAGATTTTTGTAAAAGTTAACGACGACGGACGACGACGACGCCGGACGACGACGACGCCGGACGCAAAGTGATGAGAAAAGCTCACTTGGCCCTTCGGGCCAGGTGAGCTAAAAGGGTATCAATTTTATATAGACAAATCACATTAGCAAAAATGAAAAACAATAATACTGAAACTATTCATTATGAAATGTTGCCTTTCGTAATAATGAAGTTAACTATCAAAAACTATCTACAAGCAATTTGTAAAATACTATAATTCATTGACGGAACATTTACAAATGCATTTAATATGAATTTAAGTACCAAGGTTCTGGGTGATTGAAAAATAAATACATACGGTATGCTTGACCAAGCCAAGCGGACAAATTATTATTCTATCATCCAAAGAATGATTAAATGGTTTTATCTGGATTATTTACCGTAAAATTTAAGGTCAAATGTGTTATGATGTTTTTGATGAAGTATTGATTTGGTATTGTCTTGAAAACTAACTGATTCTTTTTATGTGAACAACAATGAAATGTCAACGCCCATTAAAATTGTTCAATACGGTAGAAAATTATGACACTGATACTAATCTAAAATCATTATTCAAAGTTTGCTTAGTGCACGAAGTAAGTAAACCCAAAGTAACTCCTTCTTTTCTGGAAGTTTTTATTTAAATGTTGAATTTAACTGTAATTGGTTATTTATTAACGATGTACATGTATATAGGCATTGATCCTATGAACATAAATACTCTCACCTTTTACAACTACAGTACTGTATCTAGAACATATATTAAATATATACTTTTGTTTATGGTGTTTTTAGCGGAAATCACTTTTTTTATTTATTATAGAACTGGATTATATATTTCAGTCTGTCTCTATAATCAAATATGTACAGTAGTTGTTCAATTTGACATATACTAATTGCCAATTTTGACTACAAGAGAGATCCACCTTTATAACTTATTGATGTATAGTCAACCTCAAAATAGAAATAATGAAAAAGTGTTGTTTTTTATGTAATGTCAACACCAGTTACATATTGTTTGTGGTTTGTGTTTGATAAAGATTGTAAATTTTATTTTAATGAACACGGATTACAGATAATCACTTAATCGCTTCAGTACAGATATGTCATAACTTTCTTTTGATATAACGAAGAAATCAAAAAAGTTTTAAAAAAATATTTAAATTTTGGTTACGTGGGAGATGCGATAACAAGAAAAACAGTGTCTGAGGAGTTAACTCTTACACTAAAATGTGTTTGGAAACAGAATGAGTTTTAAAAGCGCAGTAAATGTTTGATGTAATATGCATTGAAACCAATTGACACCTTTTGACCCCCCCCCTCCCAACAAAATGGCGGAAAATAAAAGAATAAGCGTTTAAAACCAATTATTCAGAGAACCCTACATATAAATATGTTGATTAGAATACATCAATTTTTACTTTAAAATGACAGCTATGTTGTAAAAGGTGAAATTAAAAATACCTAATTCTGCGGCGAATTTAAACGGAAAGTCCCTAATCAAATGACAAAATGAGAAACTCAAACCCATGCAAAATCATATCAATTGACAAAGATAGGATTTTAGTGTATCATATGTCCTTCGTGGCTTCAATAAACATTACATTGAACAATAAATCGAAAGACTTGCCTTGTTTGTATTGGATACCCAAGCTTTACAAACAACGGTACAATACTTTTTACCTTGGTGCTAATGTTGTTAAAAGATGTTAATCATTACTTAAATCCTAATACTTAAGCTTAAGGTGGTACTTAACACTACAAGGAGATAACTCTACAATCAGGTAAACGTTTAAATTACGTTGTGTTGTTGAGGGAATATTAAGCTTCTCGATGATCAAAATAAGTGTTTGTCAAACTGCTATATAACCAGTGTAATTTTTCTGATAAATTGGTTTTTTCAAATGTTTTGAAATTTTCATATTTTTGACAAAGGTTCAAAGTAAATACTGTGTCAAAATTTTATAGAAATTAAAAGAGCCAAATTAATTAAAGTGAAGGTGTTGGGTATCACCTTAAGTCCTGAAAACAATTATGTAGACATTATTTGTAATGCCTAAAATATAAATGCGGGTAATTAAAAACATTTATTCTTTTAAATACAAATACAGGGGTTGCATAATAACATTATAAAAATGGAAGTTTAAAATGTCAACTTCTGGAAATTAAATCACTAGTAGAATATATAATTGATATCGCAATTGAATATGAAAACAAAACTACTAAAATCTGTCTTATAAAGGTTTATCAATATTTGGAATATTATCAAGAAACTACATTGCATGTTTATTGTTAATTATTTGTTAAACTTTTCACAAACATAGTTTACTCACTGTGATACGAGTTTGTTTGATTATATTTTTTAAATATTTTTTGTATTTTTGTTGAAATCAAATATCAAATATCGACCCATATCAAGTCCTGAAGCTTAAGCCATCTGATAGGGGAGTTTACAGCTGGTCCCACGGCAAGTTTAAAAAATGCAATGTAATAATCTGTAATTTTCCAATATAGGTATATAATTTAAAGAATACGCAGAAAATGAATAAATAAGAATTAAACTCTGCCTCCCTCATCCCCTTCCCCGCTTTTTGTTTGCTCTTTTAAGAATTTAGAACATAAAAATGTAATACTTCTTTTTTGTAGACCTACTCTCATTTGAAAGCATTACAACTGAGGTTTTCTCTTCGTTGGGTTTAAAACCACCACATTTGTTTTATCAGAATGATACCATTATTTTTAAAATGACTTATATAACTGTTTATGTTGAATAAAGAAGATCACGTTGAGATGGATAAATTTCATTCGTTTATTTTTGTTGTTTATATTGTCTTTAATATAAGATAAGATAAGGTAAGATCAGATACGATGATATAAGGTAAAGACAGATGAAATCAGCTTTAAAAAGATAAAATAAAGAAAGATAATATATGAAAAAGTTAGATAAAGATATACAAGATCTGATAGATCAGATAACGGCCATGATGAGCAAAATAATTTATCAAAATGAATTTTATAAATATATATTAATAGGTCATGTTGAAGGCTCTATTAAGTGATGTTGGCCTTGGGTAAGTATTATGATATAGATAAAATCTTATCAAAATTTCGTCGGTAGCAATAATTTAATATTTTATGACATTGGCTTTAAAAAAAATAATATGAAAGCAATTAGAAACATACTAGGCGATGGAATAATAAATTATGTGTGATTGACGATATACCTTATAACCAAAGCAAACAAATACTAAAATAATTTTATAACAAATTTTAATATGATAATTTTTATCTAGGCTATTTTAAACGGAATATTTTTTAAAGGTTTATTTTAGAACAAAATCTTTCTTTTTATACGAACAAAAATGCTACTTCATTGCCGGTTGACTTTTTAAATGTGATAAATTTTAAATGATAACTTGTGGTTTTTCTTGTTGCTATTATTTAGTAGAATACACTCCCACTTTTCGTATTTTTTGATATTTTTTTTTTATTTCAAACTTTTTACTGTAATTAGTAAGTCATTATTTCGTAGTCTACGAAATAAGAAAAATTAACTTAGGAATGACAACACACAAATTTAAGTATTGCATATAACATGAAATTTTCGATCATATATCAACCATCAATATGACGAATTGGACATATACATATACAGTTTTGTGTAAATGACTAATGAAATTCGGAACCCATAAATGAGAGCATATATATATATATATATAAGAAGATGTGATATGGGCTTATTCTCATTTCGCCTTAGCTGTCAAAATTATTATATAAAATTAATCCCAGTTTGCCTTAGTACAAATTTTCAGGTTAAAAGAATTAACTAAGGCGAAATGGGAACTTGAGTAAACAATGGAATTAACTTATTCTTTGTTTGTATTGCAATTATGTTTGATATGTGTTATTAATGTCAAAATTAGTCTTGAAATACTTTTTAAAGATTTTTTTTGTATCTTTCCAATGTCTCTCTTTTTTAATAATTCTTTTAAGACTTTAGAGTGGCTCATCTTTTTTAAAATGTATTTTTAAATTAGAAAACTAATAATGTACATGTAATTAAGAATCACATGAGAGAAAAGCATTAATACTTAAAGCACAAAAATCATTTACATAAACATAAATAAATATTAATATAATGATAGTATTTTACATATAAATGGACTTAGTTTTTCTGCCAGGAACCATAAAATTCCCTCTGTAGTTAAAGTTTTTAAAATAACTTTCTTAAACTACCCTGGATTTGTACCAAACTTGGACAGAAGCTTGTTTATGATCATAAGATAGTTTACAGAAGTAATTTTTCTAAGATGAAATATTCAATTTTTTCAGTATTTTACATATAAATGGACTTATTGTTTCTGCCAGGAAACATTACATTCACTCAGAGGTTAAAGATTTTGAAATTTTGATAACTTTTTTTATACTATCCTGGATTTGTACCAAACTTGGACAGAAGCTTGTTTATTATCATAAGGTAGTATCTAGAAAGAAATTAAGTTAAAATTTTGTTCTTTATTTCCGTATTTTACTTATGAATGGACTTAGCTTTTCTTCTAGATACATTACATATAGTCTGCAGTTAAAGTTTTTAAAACTTTTATTAGATTCATAAACTATCCTCTTTTTTTACAAAACTTGGACAATCAAAAGTTAGTATAGAGAGGAATATCTTTATCATGTTTTTTCTCATTTTTTGTTGAGGCTGCGTTTAACATCAAAAGTAGGCGAGACACCAGGTACAATGGAATCCTTACAAATTTAATATATATACAATAAGCACAGTTTTTTTTTAATTAAATTTTTTATTATAAAAGTCTGTTGGAAATAAAATTGAGAATGGAAATGGGGAATGTGTCAAAGAGACAACAACCCGACCAAATAAAAAACAACAGCAGAGGGTCACCAACAGGTCTTCAATGTAGCGAGAAATTCCCGCACCCGGAGGCGTCCTTCAGCTGGCCCCTAAACAAATATATACTAGTCCAGTGATAATGAACGCCATACTAATTTCCAAATTGTACACAAGAAACTACAATTAAAATAATACAAGACTAACAAAGGCCAGAGGCTCCTGACTTGGGACAGGCGCAAAAATGCGGCGGGGTTAAACATGTTTGTGAGATCTCAACCCTCCCCCTATACCTCTAACCAATGTAGTAAAGTAAACGCATAACAATACGCACATTAAAATTCAGTGCAAGAGAAATCCGAGTCTGATGTCAGAAGATGTAACCAACGAAAATAAACAAAATGACAATAATACATAAATAACAACAGACTACTAGCAGTTAACTGACATGCCAGCTCCAGACTTCAATTAAACTGACTGAAAGATTATGATTTCATCATATGAACATCAGGCACAATCCTTCCCGTTAGGGGTTTAGTATCATACCATCATAACATATATGAGAAGAACATAACCCGTGTCATGCCAACAACTGTTTTTAGAATAAATGTGTTTAGTTCCGATGCAAAGACCTTATCAGTGACTCAATATTAACGCCAAAATATGCAATCTTTAATGACTTGACAACAGTATCGTAATTATATCCCTTCCTAATAAGTCTATTCAAAGGTTTTGTAAGTTTCTGAGGTGAATACTGACACCTTTGTGCTTTATAAAGAATATTACCATAAAAAATTGGATGTGAAATACCTGAACGTATTAGAAGTCTGCATGTTGAGCTATATTTACGAATGATGTCTTTATACCGATGATAAAATTTAGTAAATGTTTTGACTAGTTTGTGATATCGAAAACCCTGGTGTAATAATTTTTCAGTAATACATAAATTTCTCTCGTTAAAATCTAAAACATTGTTACATACACGAGCGAATCGTACAAGTTGAGATATATAAACACCGTAAGATGGTGACAAGGGAACGTCACCATCTAAAAACGGATAATTAACGATAGGAAATGAAAAATCATCCCTTTTATCATAAATTTTAGTATTCAGCTTTCCATTAGTGATATAGATATCAAGATCGAGAAAAGGGCAGTGGTCATTGTTAGTATTAGCTTTATTTAAATTAAGTTCAACAGGATAAATGTCATTAATATACATACTGAAGTCGTCATTATTGAGAGCCAAAATATCATCCAAATATCTAAAAGTATTATTAAATTTGTTTATCAGATGTTGTTTCGATGGGTCTTTGCTCATGTTTTTTTGTTATTAAACTTGTTTGTGTGTTGCATAATGTAAAAGGATAATTCTGAGGATAGCTAGATTATTTAGATTTTTCTAACTTCATAAAATTAAAAAAAAAGTTCAACTTTTATTAAATATGAAACAAACAATAGTTCAAGAGAAGCAAGTTTCCTACTTAAAAATGTTTTATTTTAGATTTTTCCTGATTTCACAGCTTTTGAAATCATACAAATGGTCAATTTAATTAAAAATAATAATTCAAATAATTCCCTAATTGCATGTTGTGTAAATTGCAATAAAAACAACACAGAGGTTTAATTTGTTTATTTAATATTTCTATCTAAATTCACATTTCGCCTTAATTCAATTCCCATGTGGCCTTAGTATATTGTTTACCTTTTTTACCTGGAATTTCCAGTTAAGGCGAAATGAGAACACACCGTGATATGAGTGCCAATGAGACAACTCACAATCCCTGTCACAATTTGTAAAAGTAAACCATTATAGGTCAAAGTACGGTCTTCAACATGGAGCCTTGGCTCACACCGAATTACAAGCTATCAAGGGCCACAAAAATGACTAGTAACAGATCATTGAAACATGAACATAATTATTTAAAATATCAAAATAATACTGTCATTGTCGCTGAAAGATCAAGACTACAATGTCAATAAAAAGAAGAACAAAAAACTATTGATTAAACACTCAACTGAAAACTAAGGATTTAACAAAGAAGAACCCTAAATGATAGAAGGATCATTGTTTACTTGCCATAATGAGGACAAAGTACATTTTGATTGTTACTGTAATACGTGAATCATGATGCTTGTAAAACGTGTAAAAAGTATCAGTGGTATAATTAGTAGACTCAATCATCAACTAATTTAATTTGAAGATTTGTTTTGAAAAATGTTTATATAAAGATTGTAAATACTGCCACTTTTGTCAACTACAGTATTTAGATCAAATATTAAAAGATATACATTTGGAGCGGAACCCATTTTGCTTTTATCATAACATACAACCGTTGTTTTGTAATTAATCTAGCCCTTTTCAACTAGTTTTGAGAGTTTTTTTTCTCATGTTGTAATTTTACATCACTATCCCTAATTAGGGGGTCTGAGCCCAGGGACCAAACACGTTAAAATCTGCTACATTATTATGTGTATCAGGAGCCTGTATTTTAGCGGTTGAAGTTGGTCTATGTTTGTCATATCATTTTTTCGTACATTGATTTTTTTAATATATAAGGGTGTTTGTTTTCTACCTTTAAATATATCTATTTTGTCGTTTAGGGGACTTTATTTGCGACTATACCATGTATACGGTATGGGTTTTACTCGTATTTGAAAGGCGTGCTTTTGCCTATAATTGCTTACATGCACTTCATTTTAACTTTGGTGGAGAGTATTCTCATTGGCAATTATAAAACAACTTTATATTTTTCATTATAATAAGCATTATAATTCATAGCTTAGAGTTTTGAAATTACAGTTTTTCAGGTATCGCTGAAACTGCTTTTTTAGTGATGTTGTTTTACTAATTATGAAGTTAACTATTAAAAAGTGTTAAAAAGCAGTTTGTAAAAAATACTATAATTTATGGACGGAACATTTACAAAATCATTTAATATGAATTTAAGTACCAAGGTTCTCAGTGATTGAAAAATGAATACATACACTATGCTTGACCAAGCCAAGCGGACAAACTGATATTCTATCATCCAAAGAATGATTAAATGGTTTTATCTGGATTATTTACCGTAAAAGTTAAGGTCTAGTGTGTTTTGATGTTTTTGATGAAGTATTGATTTTGTATAGTCTTAAAATCCAACTGATTTTTTTTATGTGAACAACACCGAAATGTCAACGCCCATTACACCTGTTCAATACGGCAGAAAATTATGACACTGATACTAATCTAAAATCATTAATCAAGGTTTTCTTAGTGCACGAAGTAAGTAAAACCAAATTAACTCCTTCTTTTACGGAAGTTTTTATTTGAATGTGGAATTCAACTGTAATTGATTATTACAACAATGTAGTTAATGATGTACATGTATATAGGCATTGATCCCATGAACATAAAAACTCCTACTTTTTATACAGTACTGTATCTAGATCATATACTAATTATAGATTCTTGTTAATAGTGTTATTGAGCGGAAACCAATTCTTTTTTTAATAAAAAAAACCTCGATCATATATTTCAGTCCGTCTCTAAAATCAATATGTACAGTACTGTAGCTTTTTAATTGAACATATACTGATTGTTGATTTCGACTGTAGGAGAACTCAAAAAGACATCCTTTGCTACCAATTTACGTATAGTTAACCTCAAAAAGAAATAATGAAAAGGTGTTGATTTTTATGTAGTGTCAACACCAGTTACACATTGTTTTTGGTTTATGTTTGATAAAAAAAGTAGATTTTATTTAAATGAAAAAGCAGTTATTGCATGTTGTAAATATATATGATAAAAAAGTTACAAAAAAATGGTAACATAGTATTGATATCACCACAGAATGCCTGATGTTGTTCAGCTTTTAAAGCTTTACTTTCAGATTGAAGATGTTATCAAAAGTTATGATGTACTAAAGAATAAATGTACATGTAAGTACTAAAAGCTGCAACTGTTTTTGTAATTCATTCAAAGTAAGATAGTCTTGATCACACTTTCAACAAGAAGCGCACCAAACAAAGGGTGATTCATAACTTTCTTTCCGTGTGAAGTGTTTTTCTCATAAAACAACATTAAATCTATAAAAAAAACTGTTCACCATTACATTTATAAATAATTAATCTACTTCTGGTTACTACGTTTCGTCCCCGAGGGTATCACCAGCTTAGTAGTCAACATTTCGGTGTTGACATGAATATCAATAATGTTGTCATTTTTATAAATTTCCTGTTTACAAAACTTTGAATTTTTCGAATAACTAAGGATTTTCTTATCCCAAGCATTTATTACCTTAGCCGTATTTGGCACAACTTTTTGGAATTTTGGATCCTCATTGCTTTTCAACTTTGTACTTATTTGCCTTTATAAATATTTTGATATGAGCGTCACTGACGAGTCTTATGTAAACGAAATGCGCGTCTGACGTACTAAATTATAATTCTGGTACCTTTGATAACTATTTATTCGAAGTTTATATTGAAATAACATAATAGATTTTTTCATACTGATTAAATCATTATTCTTTCTATTTTTCCTGAAAAAAAATATACATTGTTATTCATGTTTAGAAAATGTCTTTCTGGTAGCATATGCTAGCTGTGTTTACGCTAATTAAAAAAAGATTTTGTATACTTTTGCCTGAAATAAGGAGATAATTTGCTTATTCTAGTGACTTTTTTTTTTGTTGAACTAAGACTAAAATATCATTGAAGACCGACTCACACAATAAATAGACAGGGTGGTAACGAGAGCCAGATGTGGACAATGATAGAATATCGTAGATCATCTAAACGAGATTGATTCTCTCGCTTGAGCTGATACGGCAAAAATGAGAAAAGCAATCGAGATGAGTTGACAAATGATAATTATCGCTATTTTATCTATGACAACGTTGTTATTTTCATTGACAATGAGTACGTATGATAATTTTTCACATAACTCTACTGTGCTGAGAAAGTATATTACCAGTCAATTAGATGAAAAGAAAATTTCATAAAACAGCGATAATATTAATTACACAGAGAAGCCAAACCCGATATGATTTTTATTGACCCGATGAATTCCGTATTGGGACAATTAAACACTGTGTAACGAATTTATCCTGATTTTTAATATATTACATATTATTATATTCAAAATCAATTTTAGGACAATAGCAACCCAATATATTATAGATATTTAATCTTAAACTGTGAAAAATTTTAAATATTAGGACTATAAAGCAACTAAAATTTTATTATTTTTATTAGGTCAATGGTATAAGGGAGATAATTCCAATTGACGTAATACATAAGGGAGATAATTCCAATTGACATGATAAAAAATTGTACTGAAATTTATTAGGACAATATCAGCCAATCAAATTGCGAGAAGCTAATCTAAATCAGGATAATAATTATTTCAAAGATCTATTTTAAAGTACATACAATCTAAGACTTTATAATCTTGTTATAGTATTAAAACATTTGATTTTTCTACACTTTACACCATGATTCATCATTCCAAACTAAAAGACACATTGAGGTAGTGGATTTTGCTGTGTTTCATAAAAACAAATGGTCAGTAAAATCTCGTAAAGTTCACTCCCAAAAAATCTCTGAAACTGACATTCATCAAGATGTTTAAATTCTTCATTGACAACATATTTGTTACGTTTGAAGGACGAGTTTTTCAACAAACAATCGGCAATCCCATGGGAACAGATTAGGCCCTTTATCTTGCCGACTTGTTCTTTTATTCGTTTTTGGCTGATTTCATACAGTAACGTCTTAGGAAGAAAAAAAAGAAGTTAGTAGTATCCTTTCACTTTACTTTCCGCTATGTATATATGATGTTCTCTCACTAAATAATTGACTTTGTTGAATATTTTGTATTGGTTCAATTCACTTTTTCGTTTATTTGTTTTATTTAATGTGTATAGCGATGACATCTTACGTTGTATTCATTCGTTTAAGAATTTTGAAATTTTTTGATTGTGAAGTCTCTAACATGTGTGTCACGGTGATTTTTGTGGGCACTGGTTTATATCATATCAAGTTCATATATACAAATTTATTACGTACAAGGTCATTGTATATACATTCAATATCATGATTACATGGTTTCTAATATTTTATACTTTGTTCTCATGTCAACATCTCAACTGTTTACTGATTCTCATTTATATAATGCATAGCGAGAGAAAGATTATGTTGATTCTTCAATTTGAAAATAATCAATCAAGTTTAAAATAGATTTTTTTTTCAAGTTTATTCAAGTCAAGGTCACTTATAATTAAAGTATTCAGATGTTATAGAGTATGTTAGGGTCATTTAAAGTTGTAGTATTGCCATATTTACAATTTCCACTAAAAGCAATATAAAGGTGTTTATACTACACAAATCAAGACTCATTATATATTCTGTGTAATCGAGGAATATCAGCATCTTGATAGATGAACTTCAACGTTGTCTATAGCAATATCACCAGTGTGACTTGTTCCACGGACGGCTTCAAAATATATCTAAAACAAATAAATTATTGTTTAGACTTTGATGGAGATAATTTCCATTTAAATATCTCCTGTAAATGTTATGTTCTGAGAAATAACCATTATACCAAAAGATTATTTTTATCAAACCATTGTTTTTTCAAGAATCAACGCTTTTTGAATATGTTGCTGAAATTGACTCACCAAATTACATTCAATGGATTTCTTTTTTTATGCATAATTTCATTAAGTTGGAATTGGATAATTAACAGATTTCTGTTAACTAATCGCATTAATTTATTAACTTGCTTTAACTGTTGAAATATGGATATGCCTTCAATGGGAATTGAATCCCTCCTTGATATCTGTTATGAGTGACTGAAATCAACGCATCGACGAAACCGCACGGCTATTAATGTGTTGCAACTTAAACGTCTTTTTTTATTTTTATAAATTAATACACATTGGTTCAACAGACACACATTAATTGCCTTTATATATACAGAATTATAATCGTATAGTATAAGTTGGTAGTCGCGAGCCTAAGACCAATGAGCTATAGACTCAAGTAAGAATTAAAAACTTATCGGTATAGGTTCAAATTTCTGTTTTTCCTGTATTGTCCCTTTTTATAGTTTTTCCGCTTTTCTAATTATTTTATAAAAATCTTCTCCTATGAAAGTACTATGACAATTTAATCAAACATGGCCATACTCAACCATTGGAGTATCTGGCAATCAACATGGTCGACATGGCACATTAGTATGACTCCTTTTGACATTTTTGCTATGTAATGTCGGTTTTTACTACTTTTCAGCTTTCTTGCCTTTCGCAATGAGTTTGTACCTATGACTTGATAGTTACAGTTTGTACTAGTACAAATTTGTACCAGTCATATATATGTATATATATATGTATATTTAAAGTAGAAATTAAGACTTGTTCGTTATAGCACACAAAGAGCAGTTGTACATATTTTAGTTCATTGGTGTCATATATAGAGTATAGTTTACTTGTTGGATAACCTTTAAATAGAAATTTAAGATCGAGTATCAAACTGGTAATTGAGTTGCACATAATAGAAATTATCACTATAAATCTGTTTACACGTTACAAATCATCTCGATACTATAATAGATACATGGACAATTAGCAAAAACGATCAGCAACACCAGCTCTTCAAAGAAGTTAGATTTTACTGAAATTGATGATAGTCGCTGTATACTTTAGAGTGAATGCCCATTGAAGATTAGTTTATCTTTTTAGTAGTTTAAAAAATTACTAAAGAAAATAGGAAGAAACTGTTAACAAAATCATAATCAGCAATACAATGCAAGATAAACAAAATAAAAGAGATCTTTGTCATGAACAATAATGTTGTCTTGTATATTAACGAGTGTTCAAAGTTGAAGATACGTACATATTCCTAGGTGAACGTCACATGCTCTTTAGACCTTTTAATCAATATATTCAAACCTTAGAGCAATGGCAGCTGTTAGCTTGAAGAACAAGTTCGACAAGTTGCCATTGATTTCCTTGATTTCCAGTTTTCCTCCAAATTCGCCTGTTTCCTTGATAAACGTTTAAGGCACCAATTGTAGCACCATTCATATTATAATGAAACTTCAAACATCCAGGGGACTCTACAATTAGTACATAATCTGACTACGTTTTTTATCATATGTTTTCCAAGAAGCATCGATAAGTGATAGTTTTTCAGTAATGATAAGTGAAGTTCGTCAAGTAGACACGTACGATAAAAATCGAAAAAAGTAAATATTGATTTCGGACAATCTGAAAAAAGGCTATGTGAAAATCTAAATCACGGTATTTTGAGTACAAATAGATGACGTTCTTTCACTAAATAATTCTTTTTGACTATGTTGAACGCATCTATCCCATCGAACTAGAGATAAATGATACAACAGATACAGTTAAGTCGGCCTCATATCTTGACTTACATCTAGAAATTGACAATGAGGGTCGGTTGAAAACAAAACTTTACGACAAAAGAGATGATTTCAACTTTCAAAATGTGAACTTTCCATTTCTAAGTAGCAACATTCCACCAGCACCTGCATATGAGGTATATATCTCCCAATTGATACGATATTCCCGTGCTTGCATTTCCTATCATAATTTTCTCGATAGAGGGTTGTTGCTCACAAGGAAGCTATTAAACAAAGAGTTCCAAATGGTGAAGTTGAAATCATTCCTTCGTAAATTTCACGGACCCCATCACGCGTTTGTTGACTGCTATGGAATAACCGTTTCACAAATGATATCGGATATGTTCCTTACGTTGTAACAAAAATCCCCTTCCCTTTCATGTATGTGACCTACCGAATTAGACTATCTATCGGATTTATTATATCATAAGCAATACGACGGGTGCCACATGTGGAGCAGGATCTGCTTACCCATCCGGAGTACATGAGATTATCCATAGTTTTTTATGTGGTTCGTGTTGCGTATTCTTTAGTTTTCAATGTTGTGTTATGTGTTCTATTGTTTGTCTGTTTGTCTTCTTTCATTTTTAGCCAGGAGTTGTCAGTTTATTTTTAATTTTTCGAGTTTGACTGTCCTTCTGGTATTTTACGTCCCTCTTTTATCATTTTTTCAACCATTTTTTATTTTCTAATTTTAGGGCCAATATATCGACTGTGTATGTTGTTAATAAAGTACAACGTTAGATTTATTTTTGTTCCCCAACCCCGGAATACCGAATATTTTAAATACGAATTTCAAAAGGAAATTAAATGTGACGGTCATTAGTTTAAAAACTTACAAAAATGCAATGCTCTTACCAAATATGAAGCTTCGTGATACTAATCGTGCAATTGATCCTTCAGTTCCACTCGATGTCTCAAAATATAAGTATTTAACGCCTTTATAAGCTGCGAAAGGACCAGTATTAGTACTGCCTGTTTTACCCTGCAGGACAAACAAAACGCTCAAATTAGTTTCATCATTTGTATCCGATAATTATTAGTTTTTTTTATATAAATGCAACAACAAGACAAAATCGAATTAAACAAGAAGTAATTGTAACAGGATTGTCTCCCAAACAAAGCTCCCATAACTCGCCATTCCTATGGTCCCATATTCATTTTATTTGAATTTTTGTCCCATACAAGAATATATATGGTTTAGGGGTGGGGATCTTGACCATATACAAGTATTCAAACAGGAGGGGCTGGTGGTGACCCCAAGGGACTTTACCTAAATTTCATTTGATTTGTTTAATTGTCCTATACAAGAATATATATGGTTTAGGAGTGGGGATCTCAACCATTTAAAAGTTTTTTCAAACATAAGGGTTTGGAGCTGACCCCGATGGACTCTCCCTATGTGTCATTTGATGTGTTTTATTGTTTTATACAAGAATATATATGGTTTAGGGTGGGGATCTCGACCATTTACAAGTTATCAAACAAGAGGGGTGGGGTGAACCCCCAGGGACTTCCCCTGTATTTCCTTTCATTTGTTTTATTGTCACCCACAAGAATATATATGGTTAAGGGGTAGGGATCTGGACCGTTTACAAGATACTAGCACATTCTCAAATTGTACCGGGTGGGGTGACCCCCATGGACTTCCCTGTAATTTCATTTGATTTATCTTATTGTCCCATAAAAGAATAAATATGGTTTAGGGGTTGGAAATATTTTGGACCGTTTACAAGATAAAAGCATATTCTTAAATTGAAGGGGGTGGGGATATCCCCCCCCCCAGGGACTCACCCTATATTTCATGAGCATTGTTTTATTGTCCTATGTTCATTTCAGAAGACTGTGTGTGTCTAGCACTTACAGTTTTCAAGTTATATTAATTTGACAATTTTAGAAAAAAAATCCCATAGGGTTCTATAGTAAAACCCTCCCCTCTTTCTGCCCCCCCCCCCCCCCCAAATACCCCTAAACAGACCCCAATGCACAAACGAAAAATTGATGGCTCACTTAGATATATTAGTTTAACATTCTATGAAACCCCAAGTAATTCTGACAAGTGGTTTTGGAGAAACGCTGCGGACAAGTTCATTTTTAAATTTGCGCAAGAAAAAGAAGAAGAAGACGAAGACGAAGAAGAAGAAAAAGAAGAAGAAGAAGCGAGAAGAAGAAGAAGAAGAAGAAGAAGAAGAAGAAGAAGAAGAAGAAGAAGAAGAAGAAGAAGAAGAAGAAGAAGAAGAAGAAGAAGAAGTCTCCAAACTTTGTTTGGGAGACTTAAAAAAGGCAACACTAAGGTAGAAAGGGGGTCTTCCTTCATCTTTGAATTATAAGTACCAGCTGAAAACAATCGGTCTGGATCTTAAATAAAATTTTGAGAGTAATAGGTAATTCAAGTGTAAGAATTTTGAATTGAATTTAGAAAATGACATTTTTTATCATATTTTTGGTTGTATTTTACAAAAAAAAATTACTTCAAAAAATTTTACAAAATACATAATACGTTTATTTGATTAAACTTTTTCCACATTAGGGAAGGCAACTCAAATGTAGGGCCAGATAGTTCAGAAAAAGTTACTTTCACAATAGAATGTGTTAGGAATTTGCATATTTCTGTACATAGCAAGGAAACGAGTCCCGTGACCCCATTTTTTCTTTATCTAACCTGAAAACATAATATTAGAGCTATCTTCTCATATTTCATCTCAAATATAATCTATGGTAATTTTTTTTTGTGGCAGAAAATTGGGTTTTCCATGCATAATCTATACAAAACCTCTAAATTTGGCGCAACATATTGCGTAAAAATGGGCCAAGCCCATCTAACTTAACACATAACACCAAGATAATGTATCCATTTACTTTTGGCCAGTCAATGACAATGACCTTAAGGAAGGTGTAAAAATAGTTGTCATAATTTATCACTGATTGCAAAATTTTGAGTGCTTCAATATGGTCTTTTTCTCAAGATCTGGATCCGAAAAAATGCACAGATGACTTTCATGTAAAACGCTTTCAAGAGTATTTATGCATAATCAATAATATTTAAGCAAAGCTTCAATTTTGATATTTGTATATATTTTAGACACAAAAATAATGCCTAATTTAAATCACTGTTTCTACATTTACAACCACTTTCATTACCATTAGTCTACATATGTTTTGGCGCTTTTGGAATTTGGAAGATAAATATATTACCGAATGTACTGTCCAATTAGAATCGTCATTCTGGTCTTGAATAAACATGGAATCAAAGCTGTTTTCAAAGTCGGCTACATAAACTAGAAACATAGAATAATGGTCATTTGCATATATTCATATCACTTCATTGCAAACATATAAAACTGAATAAAACAGTAAAACTCATCAAATATACTAAAGAGACAGACAATAGGACGTTGAAAAAAGGGGCAAATTATTTAAAGCTGCATTTTTATAATGAAAATTATTGGTCCAGAATATTTTCAAGTCTTATATCGGCGTTTAGCGTATTAGCCTTTAAAGACACGTATGAAACATATGTCATAAATTGCCAAATCGCACAAGATCATGCTTTTTTCAGACTTCATTTGACGTATTTACTCTTGATAAGTTTCCTCATGTCGGGCTCTGACTTTTTTGTATACTTTCTGTTCTTATTTGTTTAATAATTACTTCAATTGTTTTTATAAGTTTTCACCTTATGACTGTTGCTGTAAAATAGGTACCGTTAATGTTATTTGACAGGGAACAAACAGCTAAACTAGATGGTTAGATCTTAACCCCACCTTTTTTATATATCAACCCTTGAAAAAATTAAGCGCATTAAACCAAAAGGTAAAACCTAGTAGAGGAAAATCTCTTAACTTTCAAATAGTGATTAGATAGGTAGCTCTTTTCCATGTTTTACTTTCCTTTCTTAATTGAAACTTGGAATGCAAACCTGATAGACAACATTCATGCATACATGTGTATACATATGTTGGTTTTTGGGTGTTTCTTTTAATCTATCATCATAAACTTACTTTCACAATGGACACCGGTAAATCCAACTTTGCATGTACAGTTTGGCTGCAATTTATCAAGTAAACACGTCCCGCCATTGTGACAGCTATAGCTAACGCATGGAGTACCTGATTCAAAAACCAAATGTTATAATAAAAGAATTTGAAAACATACAAAAACACTTGAAGATCTTATAGTGCTTTTTAAATGTAATAATTACTAATTTAGTTCTTATAACAACTGCGAATTCAAATGATTGGTTAATATGAATTTAATAATTGTTTGAAAATGTGTATCCGTTATTACAAAATCAAAGTTAAAGTTATGATTATATAAATTTTAAAAGTCTAAAATATGGTTATTCTATGCATCTTATATGTTTGCCAAGAGAAACAAACAGGACTGACACAGCTGTCAAATATGTGAAGGATGAGCCAATGTCTGCAGTCCTGTTTCTACCACGTTCATATATTTTGCAAGATTTTCTTGCTACTATTAAATGAAAATATTAACATGTAAATGACAGTTACTGTTAAAATATGCCATCTTAACAACGCCATCATGAATTATACATGGAATAGATACTGTTACAGAAATTGGAACAAAAATAATAAACTCAACCCGTTATCCTGTACCTCTTCCGAAAAAAACCGAAGAAACAAAGCCAAACAACAACGTACATCATGTAAATAAAACATGGTACATGTTTATAACATTTGGTGTTTCTCTAGTTATACATGAACATGTAAATCCACCTTATCTAAATCGAAAACGAAATTAAAACTTGTCTATAGTTTATATAATCATGTAATAGTATCAATGAACAAGTATAAAATCAGACGTATGCTCGAAAACACTAAAAGAGTAAATAATTGAAACAACGAACATTGTACATGTTGTATTAATAAATTTCAAAAATATGTTAAAGATCTCTTATACACACTTGAATAATTGTCCTTATTCTGATAGAATTTGACTGCGTAGGGGATGGAATATTTTTAGAATCGATAGTCTTGAACTCGGTTCAGATGCCTGTGAGTACTCGACTCCTCGGATAATATCGATTAGATATGTAGAGTTTCTTTGTTATTGTTTAGTGTAACCAAACATATGCCTTTCTTATAATCCTGGTACCTTTGATAACTATTCTTAAGCACTAATGTACTATCGAATTAGAAAATTCTAATACGACACTATTTCTCTACCCCAGACAACCGTTATGTTTAACATTGTATCTACAACTGTTATATTTTTAATGAAATAATGTCCCTCTATGAATAGCGTTTGGTAATTTTGCCTTTGTTAGTTGCTGCCTTAATGGCGTGTATCGCATCTCAATTTATATAATATTTCATATAAATAGTACGTAAAATGAGAGTATTATTTCTTACTTTCGCATTGCAATCCTGTAAATCCGTTTTTACAAGCACAAGAAAATCCTGAACCTTTCACCGAACAAGTCCCACCGTGTTCACATGGTGATCTTGAACATGGTGTTGCTAGAAAAGAAAAATATACAATATATAAGTAGTGTTAAACTAATATTTTTGTGATTAAATAAAGAATGATTATAAAAAAAAACAGTTGATGTAATAAAGTCTCACAGAATAGTCATTCAGTTCAGCGGATCATGCTTGTTGTTTAACTGAGTAAAGCATTCATTAGTGAAAGATTGTAAAAAGGTCATGGTGGTATTGCATTCCTTTAAGATGACTTTACATCAATAAATTGTTATTTTTGTTGTGAATTTTTTTATCTAGTTTTAAAACAAGGTTTCGTCCACCTCCGGGTGCAGACATTTCTCGCTGCATTGAAGACCTATTGGTGTCCTTCGGCTGTAATCTGTCCTTTGATCGGGTTGAAGTCTCTTTGACATATTCCATTCTCAATTTTATTAATATTGATGAATTTAAACATTAAACTCGAATTCAAATATATATGACAATGTTTATGCATTTGATAACCCCAGAATTGAACCCAGGGTCTATCTTTCTGTCTATAGTTTGTGAACACTTTGTGAGGGAATTCGATGTTTACGCAGTTCGCACTTTATTACAAATCACAAAACCAAATATTTTGCAGTAATTTAAGGTATGATTTACTTTAAATCCACATAAAGAAATATATGAATACAGGAATTGTTTTTGAAATTACAGCAAAACTTTTGCTTGACAAATCTTCGTTCGTTATAGCAAAAAACTAACTAAGAATATCTTGTCATTTTCTCCTAACCCAGCTTATCAATTGTTATTGAATTTGGCAACACTTTAAGGAATTTTTGTCCTCAATGCTCTCCAACTTAGTACTTTATTTGGCCTCTTTAACATTTTTTTTATTCGAACGTCACTGATGAGTCTTTTGTAGACGAAACGGGCGTCTGGCGTATATATGAAATTTTAATCCTGGTATCTATGATAAGTTTATTTACACAATTTTATTGAATCAAGTGATTACTAGTTTTATTTCAAACGCGATTATCTCATACAATTCCAATGTATTGTTTCAATTAGAAAGTGAACGAATGTGAACAGTAACTTAAATTACCTTCAAAGTGAACACTAAACGTATCCATATCAATTTATAACAATACATTTAAAATTGTATTAGATAAGAAATGCAATTTCTTATATGTTAACCTATTTTCCACAATAAGAGTAGATAAATAATTTTATATAGCTTATTCCGCAGAAAAAATGAGAAAGTATACAAATCATTTCTATTCCATTAAAAATGTAATTTTTTTCGGTAAGAAATGCAGAATACATTTTATGCACAGCTACGCTCGGAAGAATAATGATTTATTTCAACAATAAAAGTACATGTTGTCTGTCTCATTATAATGTTTTAATAACAACTGTCCCAAACCCTGAAGTCAGTAAACATAGTGAAAATAAGACCGACCTGCCAATTTTGGGAATTTCAAATTTAATACCATCGTTTATAGGTCAATTTGGTCCACCCCAAAACATCTTTTTGACACTTTAATCAGAATAACTTGTCAAGAATCTCTCTTTTCCATCATCCGTTATCGTATGCACAAATGTTTAATCCACGTTTCGAAAATAGAGATCGTATTTTATATTTGAATATGTCCGGAAGAAAATTTGAGATAATGCGATTGCTAAATTTTTATAAGCCAGACAGCTTGTGCACACATAAAAGATATATAAATAGCGTGAAATTAAATTAAACTTTTTTAATTAGCCTATTTCTTTTACCTGTACTAATTTAGGCAAAAAAAATAAAACATTTCTTAAGAAAACACCATACACAATTACAGTTACTAGGTGACTTTAATTTTAAATTGTTTTTGCTCCATATCAATTAATGTTAAATATATATCATATGGTTTCTCTTTACTGGCTATTTGTATATATGAAGAACTGACATGTTTCGACGTACAGCAAATACAAATAAACTGAAGTTGGTACATGAACAGTTTATTTTTATGTTAATTTTTATTATTTCTTTTTTATCTTAAATTGTTTTTTCACTGCATTATGACTTTTTCCATGAATGTTACACATGTATATGTACTAGTCAACAAAAGAAACGATACACACGTTTGAACTCTTATTCATTATAAAATATAAAGAATATGAAAAACTATTAAATGTTCCAATAAAAAAAATTCATTTACAAAGCAAATACATATGATTAAAAGAATCTGACCAAATTGGAAAGTTAGAAAATACCGAGTTTTTAAACCAAGGGGTCAAATTTATTTTGCGGAAAATGATAAAAAAAAAAGTCGGCACTCAATTTCGATGGTGGGACGCAAGTATTCAAATATCTGCAAAGGCATTCAAAATTTTAAGCCAACTATATTTAAGTTTTCGATTTTAAGTTCTAATATCGATTTTAGTTTTAATGAACGGTGACTTTTATGTAATTTCTTTGAAAAAGTTACTTCAATAACAATTTGTCTTTGCTGCATATCAATTGATGAGTTTATAATTAATTTTTCTATTAACATTTACGGGCTATTTATTAAACGAGAACTGGCGTGTTCCGACGAACAGCGAATGGAAATAAAATGCAGTTGGTACTTGAGAAATTTATTTCTATGGGATTACTTTTGACTTTTTTTCATCTTCTTTATTACTTTTTTAATGAACATTTAACATGCATATATATGCATACAAAATTTTGTGTTCGATTAAACCTTTTAAACAGTTTTCTATACTCTTAAACTAACTTGTACAATGGTCACCAGTAAATCCATCTGTGCACGCACATTTTGGCTTAAATTGATCAATAAAACACGTCCCACCGTTGTTACAGCTATAACCGACACATGGAGTATCTGTAACGAAAACAATATGCTATTTTAAAAAATGCGAAAACATACAAGAACATTCGAAAATCGTATATGTCCCTTTACATAATCGTCCCTCAATTTTCGTGTTGTTATGTTGCTGTCTGCAAGACGTATATTTTACAAGATTATTCATTCTAGTTTACCTGATTGCTCCTTGTTTTTCTGACTGCACAGTATTTTTCGTGTCATGAAATATATACGACTTTGAGTAATATCAAACCATTTTGATTAAATGAAATTTAAAATAAATCCAGCATTTAGTACTTTCTCCGGAAACGTAGACCATAAAACAAAGATGAACAACAACGAATAACATTTATACAAAACTAGGTAATCTAAGAAAAAGTAAAAAAATTCTGAAATCCCTGAAAAATTCAAAAAGAAAAGTCCGTAACGGAAATTCCCTACCGGAGAAAGTCTAAAAATAGTAAAATAGATGCATGATTGTACACACTAAAACTGTAGATAAATTCGAAACTGTCAGTCTGAAGCAAGTATATTCGATATTTTTTAATTAAAATTATTTATAAAAGGTTTCTTCAAATCCTACACGAAGCATTGGTCAGGAATAGTTGTCCTATTTCTGACCGAATGTGGCTGCAAGAGGAATATCGATTATATTTGGAATCAATGGTCAAGTATCCGGTTCAAATACCTGACTAAATATCAAATAATGGAAGTAAAATGACGATAATATTTCTACACTTCAGTCAACCATTAGGTTGGACATTAGTATATACACCTTCTGTTTGTTCTTTCTAAAGACGTTAATTTAGTGATTGTCTATAAATATCATTTTTTTTTATTTTTAATTTTTGTTCAAATGACGTTTTTCGCATCTCTATTTATCCATATGCAATTCTAGTAAAAATAATGATTATATATTAATGTTTATAAATAAGTACGTACATTGATGGTAATATTTCTTACTTTTGCATTGTGACCCTGCAAATCTGTTTAAACATGCACAAGAAAAACCCGAACCGATCACTGAGCAAGTCCCACCGTGATCACATGGTGAACTTGAACATGGTGTTGCTAAAACAGAAAAATATAGAATATCTAAGAAATGTAGAACAAATCAAAGCATTTTTGTGAGATGAAATCAACAATAAATCTAGCATTAAGTTCCTCTTCCGAAAAAAATAGACCAAGAAACAAAGATTATAAAAACAACAAATATCATATATACAGAATTTGGGTATCTAAGGAAGAATGTAAAATATAAAAAAAAGTAGATCCTTAACACTTAAAGTGTAAATAAATTCTAAAATAAAAGCATGAAGCAAGGAATACTGATTTTTTTAAACGTTTATAAAACGTTTCTGCATACCCTTCACAAAGCATTGGAATAATTGTCGTATGTGTTTAAAACGCATCGAACATTTAGGTAAAACATCTTGTGAAATCAATTGACGAATCACTGGACTAATGCCGGCGTCACACAGTGGCGTATAGACCAGTGTGCACCAAACGTACAGAGAAAATTGACAAAGTTGGTATACATTAGTTGCACGCCAAAGAAACGCTAAACAATCGCTAAACGCGCGATGCATACGTTTGAAGTACGTCCAAATACAAATTATACGCTTGGAAAACGCTTAAACTCGTGAAAATTTTTATACCGGCGTCACACATCAGCGTATAGCTCCGACGTACGCCGGGCGCGGTAAAAAATCATGTACGCTGCCCATACGCTAGTAATTTTGGATGCATTTGACAGGTTCTGTCAATCATATCTGTATCGTGTGCACAACGAGCTTTAAGCGTGTATTGGGCGTACGAGAAGCGTTCCTTAGCACATATCGGGCGTTCAATTAACGTATCTTGGCGTATACCTGGCGTGTGTCTAACGTAGATTGAATGCACGATACGTATGAAAAAAACCTATTGAACGTATTTGAGACGCGTCCCGGTCGTATCTTGGACGCTCTATTATGGGTTGTTTGTTACAAACACACCCGCATACGTCTCAGATCAAGTCGAACGATCTTGAAGCGTATACAACGTGCCCGACACGTGTCTCAAACTTATCTGTAGCGTCTTCAACGAGCGTGTAGCGTTTTCAACCGCGTGTAACGTTTGTATTACGTGCGTGTAGCGTACAGGTTTACGCTAGACATACGCTTTAGCTGGATGAATTTTTTTATGCTGCATAAAAATTTCGTCGAGTTGTAGCGTTCATCAAGCGTATATCTTTGTATAGCGACGTACTTCAAACTTATGAAACGTGCTTTAAACGATTGCTTAGCGTTGTTCTGGCGTGCAACTAACATATACCGACTTATTCAATTTTCTCTGTACGTTTGGTGCACGCCAGTCTATACGCCGATGTGTGACGCCGGCATTATGCAGAATAATTTTTTTCATCCAGCTCAAGCGTGTGTCTAGCGTATACATGTACGCTACGCGCACGTTATACATACCATAGAAGCGCGTTTAACGCGCTACAGGTAAGTTTGAGACACGTTTAAGGCACGTTGTATACGCTTAAAGATCATTCGACTCAAACGTATGCGGGTGTGTTTGTAACAAATTCCCATAATAGAACGTCCAAGGTACGATCGGGACGCGTCTCAAATACGTTCAAGAAACATTTTTTCTTCGAAGCGTGAATTTCATCTACGTTACACAAACGCCAGGCATACGCCAACATACGTTTCTTGAACGCCTGATAAACGCTTAGGTACGCTTTTCGTACGCTAAATACACGCTTAAAACTCGTTGTAGACACGTTACAGATATGATTGACAGGTTGAATGCATCCAAAATTACTAGCGTATTGGCAGCGTACATGATTTTTTTTAACACGACCAGGCGTACGTCGAAGCCATATGCTGATGTGTGACGCCGGTATAAATTTCAAGGAAAATATAAATTTAGTATCTTCTGGCGGAACCATAGTTACCCAGTGAATCAATTCATTAAAGGATTGACTCTTTATCTTGCCGAAAATTCAAAAAGAGACGTTAGGAGGCGGGATATTTTTGACTGCCATTCCCTTAAAATTAAGATAAAAGTTTGAATATGCTCTATGAAATGACAAAAAATCGTTTGCAGTTTATTTGTTTTAGTGAATGGTAACTTTTATGTATTTTTTTTACAAGTGACTTCAATTACAATTTGTCCTTGCTGCATATTAATTAAAGTTGTTTATAATCAATTATTTTATTGATCTTTACTGGCTATTTATTTAATGGAGAACTGGCGTGTTCTAACGAACAGCAAATGAAGTTGGTACATGATACATTTATTTCCATGGTAATTTTTTGTCATCTTGTTTTGTCTCTTTAGTATCATTTTTTCAATGAGCATTTCGCATATATATATAGCATGTGAATACAAATTTTGTGTTCGATTGCATATATGATATAGACTTCAATATTTCTTAAACTTACTTGTACAATGGTCACCAGTAAATCCATTTTTGCACGCACATTTTGGCTGAAATTGATCAATAAAACACGTCCCATCGTTGTAACAGCTGTATCTGTCGCATGGAGTATCTGATAGAAAAATATTATACTGTTTTAAAAGAAGGTGATAACATAAACAACTAGAGGCTCTTAAGAGCCTGTGTCGCTAACCTTGGTATATGTGCATATTAAACAAAGGACACAGATGGATTCATGACAAAATTGTGTTTTAGTGTTGGTAAAGTGTTTGTAGATCTCACTTTAACCATATTGTCTTTTTCTGGAACTTTTTTATTTATTATTCTTGCATCTTGCATATTTAACGTTTCGCAGCGTCTATTATCGATTTCAAGGCAATTATAGTTGAAAATGTTTTTTTTTGCTGAAAGGACATTTCACGGACATTGATTCCAAAAGAGATTTTCTTGTTGTTTTCAATTTTGAGATTTCACGTACAAACTGCTGTTTTTACACAATGCATCTTTTCTGCCAAGTTTCAAAACATTTTTTCTTGTGGTTTTACATAGAGAATATTTTTTAAATAAGGGACATAGTAAGACGACGTTCGAAAAGCCATCATGGTAGTTGAAAATACAAAAGCAACTGCGTACCAGCATGAGCAGTGTCAAATTGGAATACAAAAATGATGATAACGAACAACTGTCCATTTTCACCAATTAAAACCAAGCCGGAGAAGACGAATGTAAACAGTATATTGTGTAATGTCCAATATTTTGGTAATTATTCTTAGCCTGGTTTAGTTTACAATGTAGTAAATCAAACGAAATCAAAAAAAAAAAATCTTTATACAATAAGAAGATGATAATGATTATCAAAATAAAGTAGTATACAGCACGCCAAGGTTGATTCAATCAGGGAAGTAAAAAAACCTATTGAAACTTTAGATGTTATCAATCAATGAAACGAATGGAAAGCATCTGTCTTATTCCTGACGTGTAACTGGCAATTTCCCGGAAATAAGATATGGTGGGTTGAAACCGGGTTTTATGTTTAATTAGCTAAATTTTTCACTTTTTTGGCAAAATGACACAACTATCCACGGAAGACCAAAGTGCACAAATGTTAGTAGAAGCTTATGTGAATTAAATTCCATTACATTAATGTAGTTTTAAGCAACTAATATAGGCCACCTTACAACATTCAGCAATGGACAAAATGCATGCCGTGCCGTCAGCTCTTACAGGACCCACTTGACAAAGTACGAAACAATTAAAAAAACTAAATATCAAATGTATTACAAAACAATGAAGACATATATCATGACAGACAACAACCAACATCCCACACTGAAGTGCTAGTTCATGCCTTAAAACATATACTCACGGTTATTGAAAGATTGTTCAAAACCAATAGCAATAAATAAAAGTATCCAATTGTACATATCAAACAACTTTAGTATAGAAACATACAAAACTTTTTTATCTTTCAAAAAGCTATTTGTCTTAACTGAATGCAATACAAATATCGTTGGCAATTTAATTATCGAATAGTGTTTGATACCCAAACACAAGTAGCGTCAAATTATGGTAAAACTTCCTCATGTTTACAGATTTAGTCATTGATAAAACAATAACAATACAACTAGGAGTCCAAAAAATATGTTACTTTTAATTTAATTTGTATTACAGACTATATACTATCAACTATATGATAATCATTTAAAAAAAATCATATAACGAATTGATAATTTATTTTTAAAAAACTGTTTTTTGCGCTTTTGACAAATTAAATTATTGAAATGTCTTATCAAAATTTACATTATTCAAATATTACAAACTTTAAAATTAAAAATGAAAACTGAATTAAAAAATAAACTTGTACCTTCACATTTCAATCCATAAAACCCATCATGGCATTTGCAGATTGCTTTATCTCCGGAAACAGAACAATTCCCATTATGAAGACACTGTACATATGCACATGGAGATGCTATAAATAAAGTTGAAAAATGTATGCATTTTTTTTTAGAAAAAACAAATAGTAATTAATAAACAATGTTTTCGATGGCTCTAACACTACATACACAAAAAATAGCCAACAGGAACCATGAACACAAAACATGTTATCATTTCCGTTTGCATTACAGTTTAACCATATTCTGTTATGTAAGAATGATAACGTAGTGTTAATAGGAACAAACATCATAGAGTCATAGATTCCAATTCATTAACTAAGGGTTGACCAAATAATTCGTTTTGCTTAAAAATCAAATTTCTTACCCTTGTTTGATAGCATCAACCCCAATACTACACCAAGAGCTAACAGTAAGACGACACATACAACTGCAGATACTGCACATGCGGTTCTCCATATGCTTCTTACTACTTTTGCATCTGCCAGTTCTTGTTTTGTAGGTAATTGTAAGTCGATATTTTTTGTGTTTTCGTGTTTGTTGTTCCCTAATGTTTCCTTGCTGCGTGAATGTGTAGCTGTATTCGTACCACGTTCATTCCAGTCTGTATATTTGTTTTCATTCTTTTTTTCGTCTGGCGGTTTATTAGCATATTCAGCAATTTCCTCATAATCTGCTTGATCATCATCTTCATCCTCAACAACAGCTACGTTTCGGTCAAATATTTCATTTTCATAAGGTCGAGAGCCCTTTTTATAATTAACAGCCATTCGATTGGAATGTTATTATGAACAAAACTTTCTTCGGAAAATATTAGATGACTTGTTTTGTAAGGATCTCTTTTATATAGAATTAAACATTTCCGTGTTTACTTTCGTTCGATTGAAATTTGATTACTGAGTCGGAAGCCTATGTTCATGTGAAACTACACTATATCTGTACTTAGAAAACATTGATAAATATCTTCAGGTTTTATGTGTTGGTGTATGGGCTGTTTCCTAAACTATTATAGCTGAATAAACGGAAACCCGCGTGAAACTGATGATCTGCTGATTGTAGATACATGTACCTGTTTATACAAAAACAGAAGATAATTGAACTTTAATTAACACATTGACATAACTATCAAACATAATCCTCGAAAAGGTAGATTATTTTTAAAAACGAAATGTGCAAATAAAAAAGACTATACGGGGATATAACTTACTTGAAGCAGTGTTACATCATTAACGACATTTATCAAAAAGAAGAATAATAAATGCACCAATGAACAACCGTCATATATAATTCAATCTTAATCACATTAATACAATTGCAATTTCGCCTAAGAATATTCCAAAAATTAATATATATGTAGTTATCTTATCTTTCAGATAATATTGTTATATTTATATAAACATTATATATATAATATGATGTACATTTGTAAAATGCTATTCTTTTTATAACTGTGTAAAAATAAGTAGATGTGTTAATATGATTGTCAACAGCGATCAAATTATGTGTATCTATGTAATTATTTGTATCCATCCAAAATTCCGTGTGGATAAAACAATATACGATATAGTTTTAATTAGACCCGACATAATAATATAAAAATAATTTAACAAGAATTTCTAAATAATCACTGCTAGCATTGTGGAATGGGTTAATAATTAGTTGCAAAATGTCTAGCTGTGAATTAGTATATTGGAAAGCAGGAAGCTCACTATATTTACAAATAATGTTTTTCAGTACGGGTATTCGAATTAGGTCTAGGGCTTAACAACACAGCAAAAAGTTTGTTAGTGTTTCTTCAGTCTAGTCACATAATTTACAGGTTAAATCAACGTTGTTTTTATTTTAAGCTGCTCTTTTTGTCTGTAGAATAAATGTTCTAGTTACAAGTTTTACTCAAATTGGATTTCTGCTGATATCTCTTTGATAAGCACTATTCGATATTTCTTTCATTAACACTATTTGGTATCTCTTTGGTTTGCACTATTCAATAACTTTTTGATAAGCACTATTCGTTATGTCCAAGGGGATGAATTTTTACCAATATTATATGAAGATGTCGAATTGTATTTCATGCTGGAAAAATACAATATTTCTTTTTTAATTCTTGTTGTCAAATATTTATGTTCTGCTGATGTAGTCGTTTTCTTCCATTTTTATTTTGCCAGTTCATTATAAAGTACTGATTATTGGTTTTATAAATCATATTTGATACATGTATCTTTTTCATATCTATAAACCAGCTATAATAATTGCTTTTGGTTTGTGAATTGTTTTTTTTAACTGCTTTTACGCTTTTTTTCTAAGTAGCTGCAAAACTCCTTTTGATTTGGGTCACTATGTAAAAGCTAAATGTCAAAACTACCTTATTAATAACTGATATCGATGAAAATGTTTGTTTACAACAATTCGAAACACGTGTTATCATTACCTTTCGGTTGAAAAGCCAAAAATGATGAATTGAATGCTTTACTTGGAATGTATTTGTGGTATGTTTAATCGGGAACGGCATTAACATTTTCGTTTGCGGCTTCAAAATCAAAAAAAAAGAATAAGACGATAAGTTTTTCAAAATGTATTTATCAATGACAAATTTATTCGCTGGTATATTTAAAATATGTGTAGGAGTGTAGGGTATTTGCTTGAGACAAGAATGAAAATGTAAAACCTATTGGTGTTCAAGTTAAAATAAATGTTTTCGACTAGTCATAATAATACAGCCCGTAACAGAGAAGTGATCGAATTGATGTTTCTTTACCGTCAAAATTAGCTACGTTATCGACAAACTTAATTGAGTACATTCCCCTTTGAACTTTAAAAATCTAAACAGTTTGGCACTTTGAGTTTGTCTCATCTAATTATTTATAATTAAACTTATCTTTACCGTATATGAATGTGTACACAATTTAACGGTATAAATTGTATTTATTTTATGTATTATTATTAAATGACATGTTCCTCTTTCTTTTCTTTCTTTTACTCGATCTAAAATATTTTGAAAACCTAATGTACAGTACCATACAGAAAGCCTACTATTTTTGTATATTCTTCATAAAATAATTGCATCATTATACGGCAACGAGAACATAGGACTACGATAGGACATCTTTGTTAAGATTATCTTAGAATAGCTTCGATGTACAGTCTGGGACATATCATAAGACTGTCCTATAATTTGTCCTAAGACATATCTTAGGACAAATCTTAGGACACTTTCGATGACACGGCCCCAGGCTTATAGGATCTTATAACTTGGTACATCTTATATACTTGATTTTAACAGTAGCAGAAGATTGAAATACAGAAGTGACTATTTTGTCGAGGCTCATATGGGTGTTGATATATGCGTTTGGTTTATAATTTCTTAAAAAATCGTTTCATTTCTACTTTAATGATTTGATTTTGTTTCACATACATTGTAGGTTCTACTACGCCATCCCCTTGACCACTATGATATAAGATACTTTCAAGTATGTTATATTTGAAGTGTAACTGAACAGTCGTGAGAGCAGACAGTCATCATTATCACTGAACTAGTATATATTTGTTTAGGGGCCAGCTGAAGGACGCCTCCGGGTGCGGGAATTTCTCGCTACATTGAAGACCTATTGGTGACCTTCTGCTGTTGTTTTTTTTTCTACGGTCGGGTTGTTGTCTCTTTGACACATTCCCCATTTCCGTTCTCAATTTTATATGTAATTGGCGTGGTGAAGTTCTGATGAAGGAACATGTTCATTGCAATGTCCCGATTTGAAATAGCTGAATGAAAATAAGACGATAGAAATGTACTCAACTTTATTGCGGTTAAAAATAAATCTTACATTTCAGAAACGGTATAATTTATACAGAAAAAAAGGAATATTACTTATCCGATCTTTGTCAATGCATTGAAATAAAGAAAACAACAGACTGCTTTTTAAACAAAGTATAAAACAAATAACATTACCAAACTCTGAGTTATCTATAATGTACGAGGTCACCTTGACACGAACAAAATTTAAATAGAATTTTACTGATTTAGATCAAGGCCACGTTTTAGGGGAATAACAGTTACTGATGTCATAGTAGATTTTCATTTACATTGATGTTCGTGGCAATGCTTCGAGAGTTTTCTTTTCAAATTTACGACACTTTGAAAAGTAAATAAAGTATATTTCCTCCTGCATTCCACATTCGTGGTATTTTTGAAAGATCACTCATACATGTAGTAAACAGTATGTTGATGTATTGAGCCTCTCAGATCACAAATGTTTATTGACCCAAAAGGATTGTAATCCAATCAACACCAATATTCCGCTCAATTGATTACTGATAGTTTTAACAGCCCGATAGCAGTACTTGAACGTCATCAATGGCAATATCACTTTTGTATCCTGAACCACGGACTGCTTCAAAAGATATCTGTAATAAAGAAGAACAAATGCGTTCAGTATTTCGTTTGTACTTGTTTACTACCCGCGGATTTTCATTTCCGATTTTTTTTAAACTTATGATATTAAGTCTAACCAACACGTGTTTAATCTGTATAAAAGTAAGGACGGGAACTGTATAAAAATAAAACAATACTTTATGAATGGCATGAGTCTGATGATCATGCGCTTTTCTAGATTAAATTCATCAGGAACGCTCATTTACGCGCAAACATTTTTAAATAAAAAGTACTCGACTATAACTGATTTTTAAAGTAAAGTCCATCGAGTGCTATTAGTGGAACAGAAACACGTACCTTACTGCTCTGATGCTACTGTGTTAACTTCTGGTTTATTGTGGATAGTTTATTTTGATGCTGATTGTTGTTTTTTTTTCTTTTTATATGATACTTTATTGAATGTAGTTTGTCGTTTTGTCGGTATTTTGTTTTTAACATACTACATAAGTGTTGTCTATTTTCTCCCGGTTCTTTCTTTCTATTGTTTCTGTGTATTTTCTTTTTTCCCTTTTCTGATATGATGAGGCATGCAAATATTAAGGTGTAAAAGGGCTATCTAAAACAGTAAAAAAAATGAGAAAATTAAGATTGTATTATTTGAAAGTTATCGGACTCTTTTGACTAATTACAACGTTACGCAAATTACTATTTCTCAAATCATCTTAAATCATTGAAACAATCATGGAAATTGTATTTGATTTATAGAATTGGTCTAAGTACTTACAGAGATATTGCTACCCGAATCTATTCATAAAATACATGTTGTGGAATTTGTTCTTACATTTGAGCTACTAAAGTTATTAGCTTGCAGGCTAATTTCGACAAGCCGCCATTGATTTCCTTGATTTCCGGCTTTTCTCCAAATACGTCTGCTTCCTTGATATACGTTCAAAGTTCCCATTGCTGAACCATACATGTGGTAATGAAACTTCAGACATCCAGAAGATTCTGAAAATATGAGTCATTCGAATAATAACAAATCTGAAGTATTCACTGGAAAAAGTCAAATCTACGGAAACGCAATGCCATATCTAAAAAAAGGTAAAATTTAAAAAAGAAATGAGTAATTAAGATAAGTTATATGCATTCATTTCTTAAAACAATATTAAGCATGGACCATTATCAAATTGTTTTTAAATATATTATGGAGAAATAAGTCAATACATCAGTAAGAGTTATTTGATTTTAACGGATTTGAATTTAAGCATGAAGACACCTTTGGTATACTCCTCATAAGAATCATGGGTCGTTTTGTAGATCGGTTCAAACCATTTTTTTCTATGATTCAATTTGGATTCCAATAAAATTGGTGACACTATATATTAAATAAAGATACATCTACAAATTAAACACAGAATGGAAACTTTTGTCTGGATTATGAATAAACGAAAGTGAAAAAAAAAGAAAAAAAAAGTTGCAATTTGGGTACCTTCATGTTAGGAACGTATTATTCATATTAAAAAAATATATACAATTGCGTCATAGACGTATTCGTTCATTGCATGTTTACTTGGTTTTGTTTAAATGTCTTTTTGATCAAGTAAAGCCATTTCAATTGATATTTTTGTCTTTTTATAGTCTCAGGTTAAGGTAAAGGTAGGCGCCGGTTTTCCTGTTTTAATTATTTTACACTAGTCATTTTGGGTCCTTTATACATTCTGTAGCTTGCTGTTTGATGTTATCCAAGACTCCGCGTTGAAGGTCGTACTTTGACCTATAATTGTTATTGTTTAGGTATTAACTTGGATGGAGAGTAGTCTTATTTATAATTATATATATATTCAGATTAATTTAGTATAACATATCACCACGAGCCCAATATTGTTTGAAGGCATACGGAATGTTTTGATAAAATGTACTTTATACATTTAAACATTTGCAGAATAAAATATAGAAATAAGAAGATCTGGTATGATTAAAATCGACACAACTCTTCAACAGATATAAAAAGAAGTAGAAGGTATAACAATTATAAGCCATCGTTCGGCCTTTAACAATGAGACAAATCCATACCACATAGTTAAATATAAAAGGCCCCGAATTGATAAATGTAAAACAATTCAAACGTGAAAATTAATGACTGGATTTATGTCATACATACATGTAGCAATACAGAAAGTGTAGTGTAGAGGGATGGAACTACAAAACAGTAAACCGAATTAAAGGGACCAATAACGTTTTTGTGTCAGATTTTTACATCAATACATCGATCCTATCTTTCTCCTTGTATATATACATGTATTGTTAAAGAATTTGGATTATTAGTATTTATTTTATATTAAATTATAAAATATAAAAGTTAAATCATGTCTCAATGTTGATTGAAACAATATTTTTTACGACACAATGCATATTTGTTTAAGAGTAACTATAACATATAAAGGTTAAATAAGCTTACCAAAAATGAAGTCCCGGGATAGAAATCTTGCAACAGATCCTTGAGTGACAGATGTTGCCTCGAAATATAAGTAGTTATCACCTGTGTATGCTGAGGACGGACCAGTCCCTATACTAGATGTTGAGTTCTGCATAACAAAATACAAGTATACGTGGATTATGCTCATTGTTACATATTTGTTTTTCGTTCATTTTTTATAGATAAATAAGGCCGTTAGTTTTCTAGTTTGAATTGTTTTACATTGTCATTTCGGGGCCTTTTAACGCTGACTTTGCGGTATGGGCTTTGCTCAGTGTTGAAGGCCGTACGGTGACCAATTTCTGTGTCATTTTGGTCTCTGGTGGAGAGTTGTCTCATTGGCAATCAAATACCACATTTTTTATTCTTTTTATATAACCACTATGAATAATATTCAACATCAAGCAAACAGCACAATATGCGTGGAATTCTGTTTAACAAATTTCCTTATGTCTTGCGTTTAATTAAACGAGACAGATATAATACAAAAACTAAAAAAAACGAGTGAACTTAAAGATACTTTAGTCAGGGAGAACATTTTTTTAATTAGCAACAGTTGTACCTCTAATTGGCTTGGAACTAGATTCCAGTAACTGCGAGTACTCTTATTTCGGAAATATGTGTCTATTTACCAGATCTTCTTTTATCTATTTTCTATGTTAGTTTTTTATAGCCTCGTACCAAGCATTTGATTTAAACCAACTGCAACTGGTTTGTTCTTTTTTGTTTGTGCTGTTAAACCACTGCCCCAGATTAGGGAAGAGCTTTTAAAATATTTAACAAACATGATATACCCGCCACATTCTGTATGCGGCTGTCCCAACTCCGGAGACTGTAATTTAGTGGTTGTCGTTGCATGTTTCATATTTGTTTTGTTTTTTTTTGTAATTTTGTTTTTTTTATATTCAAGTTAGTTTTCTTGTGTGTTTCACATCTTTCGTTTTTTGTCTTTTATAGCCGTCAATACGGTATGTTTTTTTTTATAATTGTCGAAGGCCGTGTGGTACCATATAGTTGCTATCACCCCCTTCATTTGAACTCCGGTGGATAGTTTTCTCATTTTCAATCATACCCACACCTCTATACAGATATAATAGTTTAGCGTATTACTAAAAAAAAATTGTTTTGCAATTTCACAAGATCATGGTCCTGTACTGTTTTTGGCGTAGCTACATGAAATCTATGCTAATTAAGGCACATCGTTGGTTGTGCCTGCAAAATGTATTCCCAACTTTCAGATTCTCAGTACGATTTATAGCATGAAATAAAGAACATAGATATAGAAAGATGTGGTATGAGTGCCAATGAGACAACTCTCCATCCAAATAACAATTTATAAAAGTAAAGTCTGGTTGAGGATTACATGTTGAATTTAGGATGTCTTTTTGTGTTTTTGTCATTCGGTTGATATCCCTTTAACGTAAAGCCAACATTTTGTTAATTCGTATGTATTACCGAATGTATTCTCCAGTTGTGTTCGTCATTTAGATCCTGAATAAACATGGAGCCAACGTCGTTCTCAAAGTCAGCTTCATAAACTTTAAAAATTTCAAATAATGTAATAGTATTTTATTAAATGTTACTATGTTCAACAACAAAAATATAGTTCAAAGATCGAAACAGTTAAAATTTCGTTACCACTTGTGTTCGTGTAAATCTCAGTCAATATAGCTTCAGGAGATTGAGAACATGTTAATAATAATATATACAAGTACACACCCGTGATATCGCGGGTCCGTGAATGAATTAAAGTATATAACTATGCCTAAGCCTTATTTTAGTAATTGGTATTGTCATCTGATAAAGTCATGTCGATTATAAGATACACAGTTTTCTCTGCTTTCAAATCTTTCTGTTTGAACCCGTCGACCTGGAACTTATCAATTATTGGTAATATTAATTATATGGAAAACAAAAGGTCCTGGCTATCCAAGAATGGAGTATTTTTTAATCAACAGCATTGTCCTATATTAGTTATCTTAGAATGTCTTGCTGGTTGCTGAATAAAACTACAATAGGGAACAATTTGACAATGATTGAATTAAGTAGTGTCAGCCCTTTGATTATGACCGGTGTATATAGCAAATCCTAAATACACCGTTTGGTGGTGCGCCTGTCAAATGCGGAATGTACAGATAAGGTAATAGGTAACAGGTGAATATACTGTTTGTATCGTTGTCGGATTCGACCGCGGAACTTGTTAATTATTGGCAATATTAATTATGTGGAAAACAAAAGGGTCTGGAGTGGTGTAATTTGTAATCTACACCATTGTCCTATATTAGCTATATAGAGAGTTGAATTCTTTGATTTGTCGTTTTTACCAGATGACGGCTGACAAATTGGACCTCGTTATTTTAGTATTATAGATACTAGAACACACCCGCGAAATCGCGGGCATTCAGAGCGGAGTTAAAAGTATATGTAAAGTGTTGTTCGAAGTTTTATACCTCCTCCTTCATTTCCATAATTCTTTGGTTTTCTATCAATTTCAATATGAACATACATTTAGTATGTTATGAACATTTAAGTAAGGAGCCTGTAGTTCAGTGGTTGTCGTTTGTTTGTGTGTTACATATTTGTTTTTCGTTCCTTTTTTGTACTTAAATAAGGCCGCTAGTTTTCTCGTTTGAATTTTTTTACATCGTCATTTCGGGGCCTTTTAAAGCTAAGTATGCGGTATGGGCTTTGCTCGTTGTTGAAGGCCGTACGGTGACATATAGTCGTTAATTTCTGTGTCATTTTGGTCTCTTGTGGAGAGTTGTCTCAACATGGCAATCATATCACATCTTTCTTTTGTAATCAATGAATTTTGTAAAATATTTAATGAATGGAGAATTTCAGAAAAGGAATCAAAAGTTCACATTAATAATTTTAGCGCTTATCTGTATATTACTATATAAATAAAGTGTATTTACTTTCAATTCTTAGTTTAGTAATCGGTCCATGGTGGTCATTTGACATAGTATACAGACCCTCTCCATTTAATAAACTCTGAACAGAATTTAAATACACTTTATTCGTACTATTTGTTTGTTCAAAGTATACAGAAAAACGCAAACCGGAAGTATAATCTGACTTAAAATTTCGTCCAATGACGGGACAATATCTGGATGCCTTTTTTTCGTTTTTCTCCCAAAATAACTCAATCTGAATAATCATATGAATGGATGACAAATGCGACTTTGCACTGTACATATAGGACACAGAGTCGTGTTGATTAATTTATTGTGGAAAGAAGAAAAGCGACACCAAAAATGAGGTCTTCTCGTTTAATAGTATAGATATAAAACCTGATTTGTACTAGACCCACACGTTGAGCTGGACGTTTGCCGTGTTAGTAAAATGTCCGGATCAATTCTATCCGTCTAATAGGATTAGATTAGACATTTAGCCCGCAACAGGTAATGTACGAATTTCTAAACGTATCGTTGTTGGCATAAATTCACATGCACTATGACACTATGCCGCTCATACTTCAAACGCCCACGTTTAGACATGGCGACACGCGAACCCGAAACCAACTTTGCATGTTTATGAGAAAGTGGAGAACTCTAGGGAGCACCATGAATCTACGTCACATCCAGCCTATAAGACTGAACATATTATATAGAAAACAATCTATAATTTTGGAAACTTAATGTTGCCCAATAGATTTGTCGATTGATTGCTGTCCAATTGACATATACAGCATCTCCTCATATACAGTGAAACCTGACTAAACCGAACCCTTTCGGGACTTGAGATTTCGTTCGGTTTTGGCAGGGATTCGGTTTCATCAGGTTCACAATGCATAACATGTGATATGGTTGGTCTTCAGAACAAGTTTGGATTAGACAGGTTTCCGGTTTATTCAGGGTTCGGTTTAATCAGGTTTCACTGTACTAGTAAATTATTATTGAAAACATCGAATATGTTTAGGGTTATAATGATTATACCTATGCAGCCAGGTAAAAGCAAAAATCATATTACTCACTTTCGCATTGTATTCCTGTAAATCCGTTTAAACAAGAACAAGAAAAAATCGAACCTGCCACCGAACAACTCCCAGCGTGTTCACATGGTGACCTTGAACATGGCGTTACTGGAAAATAACAAATATTATAATAGATACGTGAAAAAAGGGAGATGTATTATGATAGCAATAATGGTGGACTATTACACCGAGTATGTAAATATTCGATCCATGATCCGACCAAGCTTTTCGTGGACTCGCATCTATGGCAGATTCCAATTTATTGCAAAATCCCAATCTATGGTAAATATGACGTCATTCCATCTCTGAGTCATATCTATTGCAGATTTTTTTTTCAATCCAAATTATTGGCAGATTGTTAAAATCCAAATCTATGGCAGATTGTTAAAATCCAAAATCTATGGCAAATTTTCTATTGACCTTATCTATGGCGAATTATTTGTTTCCAAATCTATGGCATGATGTGAATGCGGAATCCGTTACATGTCAAAAGGTAACGAAAACGCCGGCAGTGAATAACAGCCAGTATTCAAAAATAGATCAGGAGTACAACAACGGGTGTATATTATTCATAACCATTTGTGAAATTAACCTTCCTTTATAGTTAACAAATCGTGATGGCGACCATAATGTTTCCTCAAAGTTGACTGAAAAACTATAACCTCACACTAAAGATTAACTGTATAAAAAAATAAGTCCATGTATCGGTAAAATACTGAAAAATGAAAATACATATGTTCGGAATTTTTCTCGGGAAACTGTATTTTGGTTATAAACAAGCTCCTGTCCAAATTTCAAATAATTCCATGACGGTTTGACAATATTATTAATGTTTTAAAAAAAATAGCTACAGACTGACCATTTATGTTGACGACGCCGACGATGGAATCTAGGATTGCTAAAAGTTGTCTCCGTTTTGCGACATTAATGACGTCGACACAAACAATAGAACTGCTATATTTCATTAACTTACTTGTACAATTGTCACCAGTAAATCCATTTCTACATGCACATTTTGGCTGGAATTCATCAAGAAAGCACGTACCACCATTGCCACAGCTATAGTTATCGCATGGAGACCCTGATATAAAAATCAAATGGGGAGGACATGTTGAAAATACAAACTCAACTGCGTAATGCGGTAAGCAGATTGCATTTCATAGGTTGAACCACCAACAATGCAAACAAAGATGCAACAATTCAGCCGTACATTAACGGACAAGCGTGGAAACTGCATCTGATTTTTTTCTTAAATTATAAAGACCCTCTGAATCTTGTAAAGTTCCCCTCATAAAATCAGTATATAAAAAAAACAAACGAAAATAGATTTGTGTTTGTTTCCTCATGGGCTGTGGAAGAAATTGCATTTCTAATCTGTCACAAATTATCTACTTTATTGAAGACTGATACAATCAGGCTTAAAAACTTAAAAATATTGTATATTTCTAGTTCTGTTTATATTCCGGATGAAACGTTGAACAATTGTCATATAAGAAGTAACTGCTTCCTTGTTTTACTACGGGATGAGTGTAATAGATCATTGTGTCGGAAGCCAATACTTATATTTAGCTATATAAACAAGTATAAGTCATCGAAACAAGGGGGTCATATGTGGAAAATTACGATTTTTTTTGTGTTTTATGTTTTGAAGAATATGTTTGGTTGAAGTTGGTGTTTCCTACTTGAATAAAAGTATTATTGTAAAAAAAGAAAAAAAAAAGATAAAAGATAACTTACTTTGCACACGTTTATATATATACAATGACCACTGCCCTTTTCTCGATCTTAATATCTATATCACTAATGGAAAGCTGAATACTAAAATTTATGATAAAAGGGATGATTTTTCATTTCCTATCGTTAATTATCCGTTTTTAGATGGTAACGTTCCCTTGTCACCATCTTAGGGTGTTTATATATCTCAACTTGTACGATTCGCTCGTGTATGTAACAATGTTTTAGATTTTAACGAGGGAAATTTATGTATTACTGAAAAATTATTACACCAGGGTTTTCGATATCACAAACTAGTCAAAACATTTACTAAATTTTATCATCGGTATAAAGACATCATTCGTAAATATAGCTCAACATGTAGACTTCTAATACGTTCAGGTATTTCACATCCAATTTTTTATGGTAATATTCTTTATAAAGCACAAAGGTGTCAGTATTCACCTCAGAAACTTACAAAACCTTTGAATAGACTTATTAAGAAGGGATATAATTACGATACTGTTGTCAAGTCATTAAAGATTGCATATTTTGGCGTTAATATTGAGTCACTGATAAGGTCTTTGCATCGGAACTAAACACATTATTTTTTTTTTAAAACAGTTGTTGGCATGACACGGGTTATGTTCTATGATGGTATGATACTAAACCCCTAACGGGAAGGATTGTGCCTGATGTTCATATGATGAAATCATAATCTTTCAGTCAGTTTAATTGAAGTCTGGAGCTGGCATGTCAGTTAACTGCTAGTAGTCTGTTGTTATTTATGTATTTTTGTCATTTTGTTTATTTTCTTTGGTTACATCTTCTGACATCAGACTCGGATTTCTCTTGAACTGAATTTTAATGTGCATATTGTTATGCGTTTACTTTACTACATTGGTTAGAGGTATAGGGGGGAGGGTTGAGATCTCACAAACATGTTTAACCCCGCCGCATTTTTGCGCCTGTCCCAAGTCAGGAGCCTCTGGCCTTTGTTAGTCTTGTATTATTTTAATTTTAGTTTCTTGTGTACAATTTGGAAATTAGTATGGCGTTCATTATCACTGGACTAGTATATATTTGTTTAGGGGCCAGCTGAAAGACGCCTCCGGGTGCGGGAATTTCTCGCTACATTGAAGACCTGTTGGTGACCCTCTGCTGTTGTTTTTTATTTGGTCGGGTTGTTGTCTCTTTGACACATTCCCAATTTCCATTCTCAATTTTATAACACGTTTTGCTAGAGAAAGTTTGACTATCTCTAAAAACGTTTTATATACAACTAGGCAGGTTTTATTCTGATAAAATCGGCTTTGTACAGCGTAGCACTTTGGATAACTTGATTCGTCCAATTTTGGACTGATGCCTCAATCATCTAGTGATTGCGAAATTCATCTACTATCATCCTGAAGGTTTATAGTGACGAGGTGCTTTCGACTCCGATCTTAATTGAATATTAATGTCAGTTTTCTTACCGGTATTATATAGCCATTCTTCTACATATTATAAACGGAAAAGCGTGGAAACTGCATCTTATTTTTCTTAAATTATAAAGGCCCTCTGAAGCTTGTAAAGTTCCCCTGATAAAAAAAAAACCGATAACATATTTGTGTTGGATCCCGTATGGGCTGTGGACAAAATTGCATTTCTAAACTGTCTCAAATTATCACATTTATTCAAGACCAATACAATCAGGCATAGCAATAATTAATTACCTTCACATCTTAATCCGCCAAATCCTGTATGGCAAGTGCAGATAGCAATTTCTCCGGAAACGGAACAATTTCCATCATTAAAACAATGAACAAGTTCACAAGGAGACACTATTAAATAAAAATATAACAGATGAACTTGTTAACATTTTCTAACATAATGTTATTTTACATAAGAGGAAAACGTAATGTTGGTTCAACAATGACTTCTTTACCTCTATCGCTTAATTACTCCAAAAAAATAAGTACTTTAAATCAAAAACACGATGTCATTTCTTTTAATATTACATAACAAACATATTCTATTCATAGTGACTTTATACATGCAACAGTTCTATCGTCTATACGGGCGTTTGAAAAAAAAACCTATATTCCTAATATCCAAATGCGGTTGATGTTGAATAAAAGGGATATATGTTTTTTTTACGCACGTAGACAGCTATATAATCGACCTGTAGTCATGCAAGTTCTGAAAACATTAAAAAAAACAATTACCCGAGGATTGACGAAAATAAGGATTGACTGGAGTTTAAAATTTGATCACCTCTTGATTTCTCCAAAACGTCCGTATCATCAATGCTAAAGTGTTGTGTCTGTATTTCTGTGCGTTTTGGATAAATTCGCAGCCATGTCCGGACGAATCTGATGTTTAATATTTCAAAATGATTATTTTCAATCGGAAGTCGAAATTTAAGATGCTATTGTAATATTTTGGATTTATTTGATAACATGACATAGACCAATTTATGGTTGACATACATGATATAAATACAATCATATTTTATAATGGCCATATTTGAATATAAACAAGAAACAGAAGGACGATAGGGATAGAAATAGAAATACTACATAATAAAGTAACACAATAAAATTATGAGATAAGACTTGACATAAACATGATAACATCTAGTTATTTATATGTTTACGAATCTTCAAATATTTGTAGGACTGTGAACCGCGATGCTATTCCGAACTGCGGGGATGACGCTGATGTGCGATGGTTGAACGCTTAAGTAAGATCTTGATCACGCTGATTTGCTGATGGTACGCCTCAGTTCGATGGTGGAAACGCACTAGTGTGATGAAATGCATAAACTGTATTTTCAATGCCTTTAAATAGTTGTAATCAAATTACTGGTTACAAAGCTTTGCGTTTTTCCAATTACTAAGGATTTTCTATCCCAGAAATATTAGATTACCTTACCTGTATTGGCAAAAGCTTTTTGGAATATTGGGTGCTTAATGCTCATATAGGTAAACCGGTTTCATACACAAGGAGGAATCGAATGTTGTTGCTTGTTGTTGGTCTTTCCAGTATTTTTGGTGATTCCTGTTTTCCTTTAATATGAAATGCATTATTTACATAAACATTTTACTTTAGTATTTTTTTTCGACTTACTATTAAAAATGTGGTTCAGTTAAGGTGATGTAAATGAGCAGTGTTGCTACTTCTGCGCCCATTTAAATAAAAGAAGAACTGATTCAGTAGATCACCCTATCATCATCTTTGTTTTATATAAGTTTCTTACCCTTTGTTGAAAGCATTAACCACAATAGTACACCAATAACTGACATCAACCCAACACAAAGGAAGGCAGATAATACACATGCAGTTCTCCATGTTTTGCTTACAAATTTCACAGGTTTCACTTTCTGTATAATACTAGGTAGTTTCAAGTCGAAGTCTTGTTTACTTTCAGTTCTGTTCCCATTGACTTTACTCTTATTTTCTGCATTAGTAGATTTACTTGTATCCCGTTTATTCCAATCTGTGTATTTGTTTTGATTCTTTTTTTCTTCCGACGGAGTTTCAACACATTCGGCAATTTCCTCATAATCTGATTGGTCGTCATCTTCATCCGTAACAATTGTTACCTTGCTGTCAAACTTTTCATTTTCATAAGTTCGAAAGCACTTTTTATAGTTTACTGCCATGTAGTTAGAATACAAATCAAACTTACTTATATATATATATATATATATATATATATTGTTAGTTTCTATCTGTATTTATATTCCGGATAAAACTTTGAATATTGTCATATAAAAATTAAATTCTTCCTTGTTTTACATCAGTACAAGTGAAATAGATCTTTGTGTCGGAAGCCAATACTTATATTTAGCTTGATAAACAAGTATAAATCATTGAAATATGGGCGTTATGTATGGAAAAACACGATTTCCGATGTTTTACTTTAAAGTACATATTTGGTTGAAGCTGTTTCCTACTTGAATAAAAAAAAAAATGATATCGATTGAATCAGATTGTGAAAAAAGAAGAAAAACAGATAACAGTTACTGACTTGTCACACATTTCTATAAAAGTATGGAACATTTTGCTGGAAAGTGGTTTACTATCTTTAAGAACGTTATCACATGCAACTAGGAACTATATATTTAATTCTGATGTAATCTGCTTTGTGCAGCCTTGCACTTTGAATAACTTGATATCAATAAGAATAGTTTTAATCAAATGTGATAAACTAACACATATCTGATCATATCAATGAATTGACAGTTTAAAAAGTCTGGTTTTACATCAATGATAATTCTGTTTTTATACTTCAAGGTGCTGAACATATAACGCATGAAACTTTTTCAGCTTGGGAAAGGAGTCAATTCAATTACTCATAACACTTAAAATTCATGAGATTTCTCAATTAAACCCTGGGGAGGCCTCAGTGGCCAAATGATCTGAGAAATCCGTCTAAAATCAACTTTTAGGTTTTAAGTGGCAAGCTGCGTTCGACTCCGATCTTAATTGACTACTAGTATATATATCAGTTTTCCTAGTGGATTCATCCGCCAATAAAAATTGACCAAAGTGAAATAGCCAAGAATGCTGAAAGAAGCTTTCAACATCAATAATAAGTCAAGCAATTACTTTATTAGAAAACATAATATTACCTTTGCAACAGCAGACACTATTTGGGTGGTTCGTCTGCATTATAGCTCTTTCAAACATAAATTTACTTATTTTCAAGTAGCAATGCCCCCTTCCCATTTCCCCCGCTTTCTTCTCATAGATACTCAGAATATATATATGTACGCTGTGCTGAATGTTCGAAGGGACAATAAAGATTAAAAACACAAACGGCATTTAGCAATAAAAATGATAAAATTCGTACTTGTGAAGCGGTCAACAATGTATAAAATGAACAGTAGAAACAAAGAATCGATCATCTAAATTTGCATATTTTAGATCGTAGATATTGTTGTCTAGAAATAATATTACAATATCCCATTTTAGAGTCAAATAATGACCTTTTTACTTCATATCTGTGTCTGGACTCGGACTGAGTTATTTGCACATTGTGATCTCTCTTCAATTTGTTTTAGAAGTATAGGGAGAGGGTACCACGTTTGCCAGTTGTATGAATGAAAAAGTGAAGAGAAAGACAGCAAAGGGAAATTCAAACGCACAAGTCGAACGCAAAATAGCAACGTAAAGGCGAATGAGAAAAACGACCAGTTTGTCATACAACAAACAACAGTTTAAAAAACATAACATAGAAAAAAGAAAGACTGACCAACACGTACTCCACCAATAACTTGGTGTTCTAAGCAAATCCTGCCCCACATGTGGCATCCGTCGATAGATAAACACCAGTGATAAGTCTCATTTTGTCTGATTGTGAACGATATTTCAAGTAAGCGTTAACATTGATCAGAGAAATCATAGATTAAATCAGATGCCTAGGAAAATGATTGTTTGGTTGTTGCTTGCTTAACGTCTATTGAAAACAATATTTCCTACTTGTTCGGGACGAAACCAAATAAAAAAAATAAGAAAAGTAGGTATTTTATATGTCAGGTAGTTCACCTTGATGAAAAATGGGAAATTTGAAGATGTCGAGGAAAAGATATAGCTTTGAAGCCTGTCAAATATGTAACTGGTAGAACAAGTTGATATTAAGATTTGCAAACAAGTGATTTTAATTGCTTCAATTTCAAAAGTTGGAAATTAAGAAATTAAAGTTCAAGGTTATTGATATTGATGTCGTTCACAATCAGACAAAATGAGACTTATCACTGGTGTTTATCTATCGACGGATGCCACATGTGGGGCAGGATTTGCTTAGAACACCAAGTTATTGGTGGGGTACGTGTTGGTCAGTCTTTCTTTTTTCTATGTTATGTTTTTTAAACTGTCTAGAATAAAACGTGCCAGCTTCCAAATTTAAAAAAACTAAGTGTCATGTGGGTTATTCCTTTTTTAAAAGTGAGTTTCTCCTAAAGGATAATCGCTACTCTTGTCTTGAAATTTTTGTTAGAAATTTTTGAATCCTCAAGTTTTATCCGTGTAGTATCAGTAAAACAAACTACACCCTTCTTTCCCTGGCATAATTTGTTTTACTATTATGTGATTCTTGTTATTTGTTAAATGTATAAAAAATCCGGAGAGAATAACTTCCCGCCAAATTTTCAATAAATGGCATCTTATTATAAACACACTGCCAGATCTGTAATTTTTTTCTTCTTTTAAACTTTTTACCTTCTAAAGTTTATATCTACATACTTTTAATTTTATAACAGTCATTTACAAAACTCGCTATTTTGAAATAGAGGAGCGAACATCCCTAAATGAATGTCTTAGGATTATCCCAGCTTCTTATCGTCCAAACGCTCATGCCAATGACAATCTGGCTGTTATGGACGTGCTTACATTTGTATCTAAAACGGTTAAGAACATAAAGTAAGACAATTGTATCTAGTATTTGACCATGCATCATCTAATTAATGCAGTTTTAGATTTTAACCGGTCAGTATTCAGTACATACAGTCATGTAATAGTTTATGATCACGAATACATTTGAATTTAATTAGACTAAATATATACAATTGCCATTAATCATTCTTTTTATCATTCTGTTATATAAATCTTTGTTTATAAGTAATGCAGATCGGACACTTCAGTAACAAGGTTGATCAAATGCACGTAAGTAAAATATTTTACCCACTATTGTATCAACACAGCTTAGATAAGTAACTCATCAATAAGTATGTACTATTTTATCCAATATTAAATTTTACCATTTTAAGTTTAATATCCTCTCCGGGACCCTGAATTTCTATCACACAAAAGTCATACTCAAAAGTCTTTCAGTCCATATATTGATAGTACTTCATTTTTATGTGTGATTTAAAGCTTAAAGTTTCCAACATTTTATGACCTATCTACCAATGCGTAACATTGTATTTGCGCTAAAAAATGTTAAATTATTTTTTTTGTCTCTTTCTTTGTTTGCCATTGCGTTGTCATGTTCTTTTCCAACTTTCTATATATATTCCTTTTGATTACTGTTTCCTCTTTTTTAAGTGACTCAGTTTTGTATGAGTTTGAGCTCACATACTTTCTTAATAGGGGATTGGGGATGGGGTGGGGAGAGGGATACTCTACAACATTTCTTATTTGAGCCTCGTATTCATGATTAAAATTATTTTAAAATGTTTCTGTTACAATTCACTATCTTTGTCAAATTAGTTAGAACCTTTATCATATTTATGTTTCCATGTTTACAGAAATAGCAGAATGACTGAGAAAACCGAAAAGAATGGCCATATATCACATGAAATAGATGATCAGGAATACCAATGTGGCTTTTATTGTCGCATTCCATACCTTCAAAGGTTTGCTACGGCAGCTGGGTTTACAGGTTTCTTTATACTTCCACAGCTGGCATCACAGTCTTTGTCCAGTTACATCAATTCCCAAATTCCTACTTTGGAAAGACAATTTTCCCTCAGCAGTTATGAAAGCGGAATAATTATGACCTTTAATGACATTGGATTCCTTCTTGTTGGAATATTAGTTGCGGCCATTCCAAAACTAGTGCATATACCAAGATGGCTGTTTGGTGCAATTATGATTTTTGCCGTATCCGGTTTACTTTGCAGTCTGCCTCATTTTATTATTAATTCAAAACAAGATGTCACCGACACAACTTTGGAAATTGCAAATACAACGAAACTTGCTGAATCGTCGATCTTTCCAATTTGTACCGACGTCGTTAATTCAGACAAATTGAATAACAATACAACAATGGAAAACAAACCTCGGTTTAAGAACTTAGCTATTGACCAATCACTGAAGTCGCTGTCTGTTGGATTGATTGGGATTGGTTTGGGACTACAAGGAGCTGCAAAATCTATACGAACGCCATTCCTAACACAATACCTGGACGAAGGAAACAAAGATAAGACGGGGTTTTACCTAGGTGAGTAGGTCCCACATCTGAAAATTTTATAAAAAGTCCTTTCTAATAACGAGGTCAAAATATTTAAAACCTTAGATTACGGTTACCCTGAAATTCTTAAACCTATTTGCAACTGCACATATCTAATTTAAAATGCTCACCATCTTGCTTTTGCCTGAAAACGCAAACACTTAGTTAGTTGATTGTGTTCCAGATCTGCATGGACACTGTTTTTCTATCGTCAATCTCCCTGTCGACAATTCTCAGTCGATATCGCGGGATTCATAGTTTAGCCAATTGTGCTAGCCATGCACAGTCAATTGCGCAACTGGTACAATGTATATTGCTTAAAATTCTTGTTTATGATTAAAGACTGACAGTAAATAGAATCATGATGTACTTTCAAATATAATTGGCTCTAAACAGTAATAATCATAACGAAATACGATTAACATGATAATATATAATAACAATACGAATACTCTCTGAAGTCTAGTTAACGTCATTTTGACAGCATTAAAAAACACCCAGAAAGGCAGTTAAAGGGTAAAACTCCATTTCTCATTGAGCTTAATTCAACCTCAAATTCATGAATGAACAAATAAAACTTTAGAAACAACCAAACGTGATTTCGAAGAAATACAAATTATACATGTAGATAAAAGAAAAGAAAACAAGGGAACAAGTGTTGGGAACTCACAAAACTAGTTTGTGCTATCGCAATAGCAAGACAGGAATCGTTCAAAATACTGTTTAATTTGCATACTAATAATAAGTCTGCTTGAAGTTTTACAGTTTTGTCAATTTAGGTATTCTGACAAGTGCTGCGATATTTGGACCAGTTTTAGCCTACGTTCTGGGTGGTATTTTTAGTAGAATTTATGTAACACTTGAAGGTATGTTTTGCCGTGACGTAATCAACATTTTTTATGATTTACTACGTCATTTAAACATGTAGAAATCTGGCTGTAATAATTTTTCTGTCTATTCGAAATAACCTAAAAATTAGCTGCACACTTTAAAAAAAAACAGCTACGCATAAATAGAAAAAAGTATTACAGTCTTTCCTTAAATGAACCTTATATCACATCAAACGGTTCTTATTACATTGCACCTGGTTCGAAATTAAAAAACAAACCAACCTGAATTGATCTGTCATTTCTGATCATGAAGATGCGATAATATTGCCAATGAGACATGTTTGCAAGTGACGATGAAGGTTAGCATAAGATACGTTCCAGACCTGGGACAGTGATGTAACAACACAACACAAGCATATTAAGCTACAAAACATAAGTTGAATAGAGCTTTACTCACCAGATAGACACTAAGCACACAGAAAAACTAATTCATTATAAAAAAAATGACACAAGATAAAGCTCTGACTCAGAGTACTTTCAGTTATCGAAAACTGCTTTAAAGCCAATAACAACTAATAAAAAAATGAGGTATCCGAAACTGTGTTCATTTATATTAACGTCTTTTAAATCGTTATTTTGTCATTCAGTGTATTTATATAAAATAATTAACAAGGTCGGAAGGAGTATGCTTTGCACTTAATAGATATGCAAATTACTTCTCCTTTATTTATATGAGTTACTCCATATTATATTCATTAAGAACACACATTTGTTACATTTAACACGTTAACAAATAAAAATACATGACTTTTGTATAAATAAGAAAATGATGTGTTATTGCCAATGAGACAACTTTCCAACAAAAACAAAATGATGAAGAAGACAGTACGGCTTACAGTATAGTATACAGCAACATACAACAACCATTGCATTACATTATTTGTATATTTTCATATATATTATTTTTTGTTTGTTTTTAAATTTCTTTTTACTTCTAATTGTAATAAATATTTCAGACGTCGACATGTCTACCCAAGACCCTCGATGGATAGGTGCGTGGTGGCTTGGATTCTTTGTATTTGGCACTATTGCCTTGGTTTTTGCCTTTCCACTTCTTTGCTTTCCAAGATATCTCACACAAAAAACTAAGAAGAAAGAGAAAGAAGAGGAGAACCTCGTTATGAAACATGAAATTCAGAATGGTTTGAAAGTTGAGTCGTTGAAAGAGGCTTCTAAAATGGAGATTTTTAAAGGTTTGTACTCACCAATCTGACGTTAAAGAAAGATTTTGTTTTAAAACTTATAGTGCGCTGTATCTTTACGAACTTTTTAGTGGTCTGGGGTTTATTTAAAAAATTGTTGATTATTTTATATATAATTAACCACTAGTTTACCTGATTGTGTTTATAAAAAAACTCGTTCAAATGGATGATTTTAGTTTGGTCTTGTTTCTAGTTTTGTGGGTCAAATAAAGTCTTACAAAAATTGTTTTCTTGAAATGATTATAGAATAATACAATTCAACGTCATCGAATTCATTCTACATATATACATCATTCCATGAGAATTTTTGAAAATCAAATATTAAAGCCTAGGAAAAAATCCTAAACGAAAAGAATTTCAAAAAACACAAATGTTCATGCTGTTTATGGTAATTTCTTATATTTCACTGACCAATCGCAATAGTAACATGAGTAAGTTCTTTGAATAGTTATTCACATTTACTAAAATCACGTCCAAAATATATCAGTGACACCTTTAGGTATTCCTTTAAAATATTTTGTATAAAGTCTTTTAAGTTTGATATATTATTTTGTTATTTTGTCATTTTTTTCCAGAAAGATCAGCTTCATATATCAGAGTACTGAAAAGCCCTGTGTATTTGTTTTTATTAGCAGCTTTTGTATTGCATATATCGGCTGTGCTTGGTCCTGTTGCATTCAAGACCAAGTACATCGTAGCTCAATTCGGACTTCCTGTATGGAAAGCAAATCTAATTATATGTAAGTACACGTATTAGTTAAGTGAATTTTCCTATACCAGTACGATATGGCTTTCTTTTTAAGTTAATTACACCTTATATAAGAATGTTGGATTTTGATTGGTTGGTAGCCAGTGTATTTTTCGCATATTCTAACATTTTTTCCTCATTTCAAACTAATTTGCATGTTTTCACCCCTGATTTGCTATTTTGGACATTCCTTTTTTACCCTCTCGAACATCTTCCCGCCAAATTTTTTCGGATATAACGTTACATAAAACAGCGAGCCAACGCATAGTACATGTATAATTCCCGCGGTTCTATGATAACATCCCCTTATCCTCAAAATTATACATAAACATGTTAATGAATTACAGCTTTCAAGTAAAGAAAACCTATTTGGTGTAATTAAACAGATACATGTATATCATGTTATGGAGGGGTATTTGCGAAAAATACCAGTCTTGAGACCGAATTTCCCTAGCCTGGCGGCTCGGGAAAGTACCCTTGACTGATATTTTTCGCAAATACCCCTCCAGAACAAGATATATCTGTTCAATATTCCACGTTTCATATTATTCATTTAATCTTCATGATTTAGTTTTTAATTTTGTCAATCATGGCTTCTGTAATACGACATGTGTCAATAGTGATGAAAAATATTGGTGCCCCTTAAGAAGTTCAACTGCTGAAATTTTAAGGGGTTTGTATAATCCAAAATATAGCTGTTTTTGTAGTGTTTTGTTATTGTTGTTTCTTTTCACTGGCCGCTTGGTATCATCTTTTTTTTTCAGATAACGGAAAGCCAAAAGATAATAGTATGATTTGTTACGTTTTATTTTTTTTTTAATTTTCATTTATACCAAAGAATATAAATAACAATAAAAAGGGCGGATATAGCCGTCGAGGCAAAACACATTATCAGAGAAAAAGACAAAAGAGGGACAAAAAATACAAGAAGGACATAGATCGAAAATAAACTGACAACGCCATGGCCAAAAAAGAAAAAGACAAACAGACAAATAGTAGTACACAAGACACAACATAGAAAACTATAGACTAAGCAACACGAACCCTACTAAAAACTAGGGCTGATCTCGGGTGCTCCGGCAGCATTATCAGATCCTGCTCCACATGTGGCACCTCAAAGACAAGCTTAAATATGAAGGTCCTATACCGAAGTATCATCTCTTTTCCTATATTAAGTTCTACGTTATAGATTATTATAAAAGTTGAAACAATGATGAACCAGCAAGGAAAACACATACTGTGACCAACCGATAGACATTTAAGCTCATTTAAGATTATAATGTGTTACCCAAGACGTCATTTATGTTAAAAAAAATGTATTTTAAGAAAGAAAAAAACTGTGCGGGTGAAGATATTGGCTTTTACATGTATTCCTGATCTAATTACAGCCGCCGTAACTGTAGCAACAGTTGCTATTGGTGCTTTCTTCGGTGGATACATAACAAAGAAGTTTAAATTGTCACCACGGATGTTTATTGTGGTAATTCTGATACTTCATGCAGGCCAGATTTTTTTCGGTGGTGCAGTTATATTTGTGGGATGTGATCAACCTCAAATTATTGGTCCTAATATGTAAGTAGTTATATGATATTGAAGAACATTGTATTGCAAATGAAAATATGTTGAAAGGACAATTTAGACGCAAAATTCGTCAGAAATTTGTTTTGTTGAATGTTCCATGATAAGAAATAAGACCCCAGATAATATCTTTTATGAATTCAACAATACATCATAACATTATTACCTTTATTTTGGAACACCATATAAATAGAGGCCGATATGGAAAAGGTTATGTATTAATCGCTTTATCATATACTTACGACAATTGTTTTATGTAAGGCAAATTAACAAATAAAATAACTAAAACAGTCAAAAACTTTATATTGAGGTTAAATTATTAATCCAACAAATACACTATAATTGCCCAACAATAACATTACTACCTTCATATTTATTTATGTTACTATTTCCTATAGAGGCATTTTGAAACATTGAAAATTTGGAAGAGTTTTATGACCATTATTACATGTATTACTCCATGTGTGTTGTACTATAAAATGATTCATAATTGTCATAGCATTTGTTAGCAAATGAAAGTACTAAACTATCCCCACAAAAGTTCCCAAATTTACGAGATCTAACATTGTTGGGTTGATGTTTAGACGAGTTGTATATACATTTTTACATAATGTACACAGCCATGTATCACTATCATTGCTGGTGATCCGATGGATAATTCTGTTGTAGAGTTGTCACTGGCTCAGACGTACTTATATATATATCGCCGGGATTCGAACCCATGCAACTGTGATATCGTGACACCAAATCGCCTGCACTGCAGCCGTCCCGCTAGACCACACGACCACCTGGGCTCTCAATAAAAGAGCTTTCGCTGGCCGTGTGTTACCTTTCCACGTCAGTTTTAATCTAGCGGGGTACTGCAGTACATGGTATATAAGGCATGAAGATGTTATTGTTACAGATCAGCTAAATTATCAGTGCAGGCGATTTGGTGTCACGATATCACAGTTGCATGGGTTCGAATCCCGGCGAGGGAAGAACCAAAAATTTGCGAAAGAAAATTTACAGATCTAACATTGTTTGGTTGATGTTTAGACGAGTTATATATATATATATATATATATAGATATATATATATATATATATAGAGTCTATAAGAATCTACCAACCAGTAAACTTAATAGGTATTGGATCATCAAAATTGACAATACTACACAAACAGGAAAAATTATATGAGTCTGAAAGATTGTGTAATATATATATATAACAAGTCAAAAAGGGATCCGTAGGAGGTCAGTAGCGAACCATATAACTTATTATATAAGACTAAATACAACATATGTACAAACAAAGACGAACAAAATGGTCCTGATAGCCTGACACATTAAAATCTTATTCCGATATTATTTTTAAAAAATTTCTGAAACAAGGGTTATACGCAGAGTGATTAATGAAATGAGAAGGCAACCTAGATTACTTTAAGAAATTCATACTGAATCATATCTCAAAAAAATCAATTTCTTTGTTTCCAGGCCACATTCCATTGCGATAAATATGACAGAAGACTGCCATTGTGATTCAAAAGACTATTTCCCAGTGTGTGGCTCCGATGGTAGAAACTTTCACTCTCCTTGTTATGCTGGATGTAAAGAAGTGGTTAGAAATGGAAGGGTAAGTAACTGCTTATTCACAATTGTTTCAAAAAGGCGGGAATATTCTTATTTTAGACATTTCGAATCATGAGGTGCCACTTTATGAAGCATGCTTAAGATCAAATATCGCTTATTTTATGGATAGACGGAAAAAATGTTCTTTTATTTGGTTTGTTCGTTTATCCTGAAATTGAATATTTCGCCATTTACTGTGTCTAAACCACCGGGACTCTGACTGTATGCACATGGTTTATTATTATTAGTGTTTAACATGAGCCAGGTGTTGATATAAATATAAGCTGCATTAATAGTTATATAATACTAGAACACACCCGTGATATCGCGGGTCCGTGACTTAATTAAAGTATATAACTATGCGCAAGCCTTATTTTAGTATTAGTTTTGTCATCTGATAAAGTCATGCCGATTATAAGATACACAGTTTTCTCTGCTTTCAAATCTTTCTGTTTGAACCCGTCGAACTGGAACTTATCAATTATTGGTAATATTAATTATTTGGAAAACAAAAGGTCCTGGAATGGAGTATTTTTCAATCAACAGCATTGTCCTATATTAGTTATAAATAAAGTTGAATTCTTTGATTCGCTGATTTACGTCATGCCCGCTAACAAATTGAAAACTGTACCTATACGCCTTATTTTTAGTCCAGATTTTTAGTATTCGTATTGTTATCTTAGAAAGTCTTACTGATTAAAATACTACAATAGGTAACAATTTGACAATTTAGTAGTGTCAACCCTGTGATTATGACCCGTGTATATAGCATATTAATCCTGAATACACCGTTTGTTGGTGCGCCTGTCAGATGCGGAACGTACAGATAAGGTAATAGGTAACAGATGAATATACTATTGGTATCGGTATCGGACTCGACCCGGAACTTCTTAATTATTGGCAATAATAATTACGTGGAAAACAAAAGGGTCTGGAGTGGTGTAAATTTTAATCTACACCTTTATACTATATTAGTTATATATAAAGTTGAATTCTTTGATTCGTCGTTTTTACGTGATGACGGCTGACAAATTGGACCTCGTAATTTTAGTATTATAGATAAATAAGTATTGAATTTGGAAGATTATGATTTGATCATTTGAAATAAACAATTCGGAAGATATCTGCACTGCTGGTGGAGATTTACTTCCCCGAGGGTATCACCATCCCAGTAGTCAGCACTTGTTGTGCTGACATGAATTATCATTGATATGGTTATATATATAAATTAACTGTTTACAAAATTTTGAATTTTCGAAAAACTAAGGCTTTTCTACCTCAGGCATGGATTACCTTAGCTGCATTTGGCATAGCTTTTAGGAATTTTGGTCCTTAATGCTCTTCAACTTCGTACTTTATTTGGCCTTTTTAACTTTTTTGGATTCGAGCGTCACTGAATAGTCATTTGTAGACGAAACGCGCGTCTGGCGTATAAACAAAATTTAGTCCTGGTATCTATGATGAGTTTATTTGCACAAAATCAAAATCAGTGTCAAGCTCTAAATCATCATCATTCAAACAGGTTGTGAATAGACTAAAGGAAATGAGAATTAATCTACAATGCAAACTCATTATTTAAATAATACAAATTATTAAAATAAGACACACTATTGACGCCGTTCCTTACAAAGGCCAAAACCAATGAAAATGTGTCAGGTCCAACTTGGCTTAGATGTAAACAAGCCTCCTTTTTAATCTCCATTAAAACACGTGTACTTACCAAAATGAATCATTAGACTATATATAGAATAGATAATTAAACCATGTATGTTAATTATTGAAATTATAATCAAACTATGTTTTAAGGTCACACTTAAAAAAAAAATATTATTGTAGATGTATGCAAATTGCACAGCTATTCCCGATGGACAAGCGTCAGCCGGACTATGCCCGTTCGAATGCAATACACTCATTCCGTACCTTCTTCTTAATGTTCTTGGATATGCCAGTGGCTCATTAAAAATAATGCCCATGTTCCTTGCTACTATACGGTAAGATTAATACTGATTAACAGTTACTTTATGTCCAGTGGCAAATTCACTTCAGTATCAGGACAAACACATTTTTGTTATATAAATATGAACTATGCTTTATTCCCGACCGAAACATTGATCTGTTGTTTTAACATGCTAATGCACGTAGAAACAGTCTAGTAAAAAACATGACACCTATATTTAATTCTTAAACCTTAAAATAGTTATGTACACCCAGCTGCAAATATTTCATGCATATTCAGGCCAAGAACAAAATTCATTCCTCATCAATAACATCGGCAGGGTATGCAAGTTAGTATGAACGTGATATATGGCGAGGAAATTAAAATTGCCAATGGATATTGAGGTTATGTTGGATAGGTGTAGAAATATTGGCTTGCAACAGTCGACCTCAGGAACCCTCTAATAGCTGTTGCAAGAGTAAGTTAATGTTCAAAATAGGCAGTCTGACTTCAGCAAGCATCATATTAAATGACCTCATTCCAACTGGATCGACTATTCCGCATAGAAATAGGAACGCTAAATAAATTTTAGAAAGGGTTTTATTGTCCTTTCGGAGAATTCCATGGATGAATAGATTTCATTACCCAAAAAGACCATTGAAGTCTGATGATTAAATTTATCCTTGAAAAAACTCTAGGTTGCTCGCAAAACAAAAATATTTATGTTTACCTTGATCATTCAAACAATATATATATCTTCAATAGACACAAGGATTTAAAACTGTTAAGCCCCACGTGACTAAAAGAAAACACTTCACTTTTCAAGTTAAATATGGCCTGTAACTGTGACCAAGGGTATTCACGTTAATCTGTTTTAGTTTTATATTTTAGGAGCGTTGAAGATCGTGACAAATCTACAGCAGCAGGATTGAAATCCGTTGCTGCTTCTCTTTTAGGTATGAACACTTTTGTCAATGTTCATGGCTGAAAATATTTATACCAACTTCCCATTAGTGACCGATTGATGTTGATACCGGTAAAAGCAGCTACAAGTAACTGAACAACCATAAAAAAATGAGAAAACCCATAGTTAATATCAAACTACAAAAAGTCTCCGACATGACAACATGAAAAACAATCAAACTAGAAAAATGTAGAAATGAATTACAACCAAACAAAAGAAAAACAATAAACAGGCACCATAATTTTGCAGGATAATAAAGAATGACACGGACAGTATGACTTTGATCAATATACGAATATTTACAGTATGTAGGATCCTAAGTTATTATAAGTGTCTGGCAATATTGGGTTATGTTAACATCTGTACGATGATCTTAAAAAAAAACTTTTATATTACGATTGTTTGCATCAGTTTTGAATATTTGATTCTTCGGCTCACAAAAAGAAAGGAATGAACCATCGAGTTTTTTTTATGTAATTCAAAACAACCCTTTGTTAATTCGTCCAAAGTTAAATTATGTAATTTAATTGCCTGAAGTTAGACATTTTTTCAAATGCCTCCCTATCTGAAATAAAATATAAATAGTTGAGGAAGGTATATGCCAAATTTCATGCTTGTAGCAGAATGTGCACATTTTTTTACAAAGCCGCCGTACTATTATTTGGAATTAGGAATGCCAAGTTCAAGACGAAGATATAATTTGAATGGTCATTTAAACGATTGATTATGTATAAGTTGATTTTATAAAACATTTAAATGGGTTGCACATTTTGTATCTTAATATATGTGATTTGTTTTCCAATGAGACTGACATACCTTTTCCGAATCATTTTAGCATTCATTCCTGCACCCATTGTGTTTGGAAAGATGATAGACACGTCTTGCATCCTATGGAATTCTGATAGCAGTAGGAAGGGGTCATGCTCGTTATACAACATAGCAGAACTCCGAATTGGTATGTTTGGAACTGTTCTGATTTACAAAGCAGCTGCACTAATTTTTATGTTACTGGCCTTATGGAAAGTTTGGAACATTACGGATTGGGAGGATCTCAGGAAAAAGAAAACGGATCACATGACAATGAATGGCGATGCAGAGAAAGCTGTCAGAAAGGAACATAAATGATATGTGTTTTGCTGAAACGAATTTTAAAAATAAAACCAGTCAGTTTTATGTAAAATGTAGTGTTGTCAAATCGTACAGTTTGGACTAACCGGTTACTCAGATAATCGTTCGACCGATTAACCGGTTAACCGGTAGTTTATGTTGATGTTTGAATAACTTATCTATAGTACCCTACAAATGTACGTTTATATAATACGATGCATTGAAGTTTGTCCTTTAATATTATTAGACTTGTCTGTGAGTATTCCTGGCATAGTTTGGCCTTTAATAACCCAGTGATAGACCGTATCTACTATGGCGTGTGTAATAACTTAAGATTGAAACATAAAAAAAACATTCTTGATCTGGTCTATTTGAAAATGTCTGAAACCGATGATTCTTTCATTTTCTCTTCGTGATTCAGACAATAATATGAAGTGTTTCTTTTTGGTTTATGATCAGTCGTGTAAATGTCGCACCATTAAATAAACATCAATTACATTCACCTTAAGGATGTACTTAGGTGAGGTTAGGTAAAAATTAAGAAATTAAGAAATTAAAATTGATACTATAAGCTGGTAGAACATCAATTAAGGATAAAGATAAGCTAAACATATGGATAGATCATGGACCTCCTTTTCGAGATATTTGAGATTTAAAATATGGCGGGAAAAGGCTGACTCGGATTTTACCTTATATTTGCATTGGTGGTATTTGGGTCTCAAAACAAAAGAAAGAAAATCAAGAATCTTCTAAAATTTTGGTAAATGATTTTTAATGAGCTATTTAGTCTTATATAAAAAAAAAATGGGTGTTATGGGGCAACATATTTTACATTGTATTGTATGGAGAAACACCAAGGAGTCCGAACATTTGACACAAATTCTAAAAACTCACCTAAGTACATCCTTAATCTGTATAGAACAGTTTTTGAGTTGGTTTTTCGTGTAAAGCCTTGGTGATACATAAAGGAGGTTGCACATGCAGATGTAAGTCTACACAATATTATATCAAAATTAAATAATGAAGTAATTCTTAAAATTTAACCGGATTACTGATTTGAAGTAACTGGGTTTAAAAAAATATGTATACTAATTATGTTTACTTAAGATCTTTCCCCGAGCTAATTGACAGGTTGTCTAAGTTCTAAATAATGTTATGTGTTTTGGATTAACAAAAGCAATCAATATACTGGACAATTGATCTGTCAAATTAATTACCACGACGATAATTTCAAAATAGAATAAAATTATTTAATGATTTCAATACACATTTATATCAAATCTATCAAAATTGGGGAAAAAGCCGGTTAACCGGTTAGCGTTTTTTGGTATTTGATATTCAGTCCTTCCGACGGTTACCCGTTTAACCGTTGACAACACTAGTTAAATGCATGAATGTGTCGGTGTTTTATCAGGAATTAGGTTGTTCATCGCTAACTCTAATGGTTCATCACTAATATGATTTTTAATTATAGTTTTTTGTGTATATTTCGCCATTTTGGTATGACGTCCATTATCACTGAACTAGTATACATTTTTGTTTAAGGGGTCAGCTGAAGCAGGGTTCGGGAGTTTCTCACTGCATTGAAGACCCATTGGTGGCTTTCGGCTCTTTGGTCAGGCTCTTGTCTCTTTAACACATACCCCATTTCCATTCTTCATGATTTTTCTTGGTTTTTTGTTCCCTTCATCTTTGGATAAATAGTGTTAGTTAATAATAGTCCCTATTTCCCTTTGTATCTTGTTAATTTTTTTACTTTATAAAGTTAAAAAACTTAAAATTTTTGTATATTGGTCATGCTACATTCATTATAATAACCTTGTAAACCAGTCTTTATAATGACTTTCATGAATCAGATGCGTACATATTTTGTTATTTTCAGATGTTAAGTTCGATTCACTAAAAACTAAAAAACAAATTCACAATGTTAAAGGGGCACTAGCTGTCAAATTCATGTTCACCGATTCTAGTCAAATTCTCATATTTGATTTATAACAATGTAAAACATTTATCCAATTATTAAAAGTCTCAATAAAACAATTAACAAACAAGACACAAGCATAAAAAATACGTAGCTTCGTTTCGTGTTTATCTGAGACTAGACGCCATCTTATTATTTATCGAGTTGACCTCTATGACCATTTAAACGATGTAAACTTAAATACTGATATAAATCGATTAAGCAAACACGTGCTGTTGAATTATTCTAGGTCTATTTAATTCATATTACAGATAAAAAATAAATGTTTATCATCGTTTTCATCTGTATTTGAATGTTTATTTGTGGATCGAATCAGTCAATCAAGACTTAGTGACTTCCCTTTTTTCACTTTCAATGTTGACATTCTCTTCCTTTAAATACCTATACACATACAATTCACGAGTTATCCATCTCAAGCTAAGGGTTTAAAATAAAGTTAATATAAATACGGATTCAATGAGGTCGAATTATTCAATTGCAAGTGAATAATTCATAATCAATGTTTGTTTGCTTATTTAGACAAAATTGAACCTTATTGGCTACTAAAAAGAATTTCACTATATGTATTTCTTTACTGATTGAGCCAAAAAAATAAATAATATATTAGGTTTTTCTTATATCTCGTAGCTAGTGCCCCTTTAAGGATGTTGACCTATATGAATAGAGTAAAACGAGTATACCGCTGTTCAATAGTCATAAATCGACCAAGCGAAAACAAATCCTGGTCACAAACTAAAACCGAGGAAACCAACGGACCAAAGGAAACACTGAATTGCTACAAAAACAAACACCTTCATAAATAGTTCGGACTGTTTGATAACAACTGCTATATTCCAGACTGGTTACAGGACATTTCAAGAATGTATGATGGGTTGAAACTGGTTGTATGGCTAAGACAAAGACCTAATTCGATTTTAAACATTAACAAAAAATAAATATTCGCAAATTGTCATGAAAAAAAAATCACGGAAAAGATGGAAAATATGATGACATTCCGAAGAATAAAACAATGTTGAGGCTTATGCAATTAAAGCAACAAAATACAGCAAACAATAGATGGACGTTCAATTCCGACACTTGGATTTGTATGACTACATTACTCCAAGTTATTGTTTGCAAAAATTTCGATGATACAAATCATTGTGGTGTGGAGAAGGGACGGGCTCAATACTTCAAAAAATATATTGAATCTCTAATTCATGGACTACCAAAGCCAGTATTTGAGTTATTGGATGAATACCCAATTCGTTGCAAGGTTTAAATCAAAAGTCACAAGGTACTTAGTCAGTTATTTCATATTTGTTTATACTTTAAAAAGTTTTTAGGTGTAAGCTTGTTTACCTATATATTTTTTTTATCAAGTTTTGGAAGCATAGTTCAGATAAAAAGCGTAAAAAACCTACAAATCAATTCAAAGTTATAATGCTGGAAAAAATGTATGTCTGTACGAATAAACTATACTATATAATGGTGTTGAAAGAGAAGTTATATGGGAAATTACAGATCATGGACATCCATTGTAACAAATCATTTCAGCAGTTGCACAATTTCTGTAACAAACATTTTGCATGTTCTGGTTTCTTCGGTCGCTTATATCTCCACTACATCCTCTCCGACAGGCAACAGCCACACTTCCACACATACACGATGTATCTTCTTTCACTTTGGTAAAGCCAAGTGACACAACTACCAAACAGGAAATCATAATAAATATCAATATTTGGCGGGTCATGTTGCCGAAGGTCACGTTCAACTGAAAAAAAAAGAAAAATCACACTAATGTGTTTTTTTTATACATGTGTTGGTATTACAGAGACAAACCCAGATATTTCCGTTACAGTTTTTTGGTTATTGTTATCGTGTTATATTCCGCTCTGTTTGCAAAAAGATATCAGTGCACATGTTAATCAATAGAGAGAACAAGTCAAAATATCCTAGCATATAAACAATTGAAGCAATGCAATTTTCTAACTGTTCGATGAGTACCACCAAATATAAATTGTTAATGAAACTATTTTACGTTTGCCTTTCCTTTCATTCTTCTACGATATGATGGTGACCCGTGGATCGATACTTCTGCTGTTCACTGAAATGTCGGTGGCTAGCAGTACCGAAGTACTGACATGAACATACGGATTGAAATTTATTGTTACAACATTTAGGAATTGATCATGCATTTAACAATATCCCCCTCCTGTAATGCTCTGGTGCGTTGTCCGGCTTTGCGTTAAGCAAATTTTTTATACAATTTTTCGGCTATACTTTTCGTCCATTTTGATTGATAAGCTTTTTATTGTTCAAATAAGTTTTGGATCATCAAAATATTTGTTTGCCCTCGGGCAATGAATGAATTGATATTTATTGTCGAAATGCAAATCTGGTTCAGAATAATGAGTACCATTAATCTTATTTTTCTTGTTCAGAATATTGCGAAATGGACGTTGCACACACCAAACGCGTATAAAAACATAGAAAACTATTAAGATAAAAAACATAAAACAAATTACAGTTTCCTTTCTTCAAAATGGGTTTGTTTTAGTAGACAAGAATAAGGTGCAATTTTTTTTTTAAATATTGTATATTAACAGCAGTACACAACGTACAATGTAATGTTCTTTTATGGACAAATATGATAAAGTATTCTAGTTATAGTTGTAGGTTCCTGTCTGTAATAATTGTGTTGTCGTCAAATTCGGCAATGATCCGACCGTCTGTTCTGTTGTATGCATTGTTTCATGATGTATACTGGTAATTTTTAAAGCTGACTATACTGTATTAGTTATCATGGTTATCCTTTTTGCTAAAAGAAGTTCAGTACTGTCATTTTTAGAAAGTTTTTTTATAAATCATGACAGTACCTAAGTACTGAGAATTGAGTTGAAGGTTGATACCCTTGGGGATCCTGACTGATAGTCATCAAAGCTATCTACCCAGTGCTGTATAAACGAAACAACACGTTATAATTTAATGCATCCGAACCGCTTTTCTGAGTTAATTTCATAAAATCGTAGTCAAAGCAAAATATTTTAAAGTCAAGAAGGGATAGGAACTAACAGTTGAAAAGGTTTTTTTTAAATTTTGATTCCGAATTCAAAAATAATGTCTGGCCTTATACACAATAATAGTCATGGTATCTATGATTAGTTTGATAGCTTAATAAAAGTAAACAAACAAGCAACTAACGGACATCTTTTCAATTAAATCAAATGCAAAATGAAAGGTAAAAAAGGAGGGACGAAAGATACCAAAGGGACGAAAGATACCAAAGGGACAGTCAAACTCATAAATCTAAAACAAACCGACAACGCCATGGCTAAAAATGAAAAAGACAAACAGAAAAACAACAGTACACATGACACAACATAGAAAACTAAAGAATAAACAACACGAACCCCACCAAAAACTAGGGGTGATCTCAGGTGCTCCGGAAGGGTAAGCATATCCTGCTCCACATGTGGCACCCGTCGTGTTGCTTATGTGATTACAAATCCGGTAAATAGTCTAATTCGGTAGGTCACATTCATGAAAGGGAAGTAAAGGTTGAGGGCATCTTAAATAACCCCGCTTGTGTGAGCCAGTTTATAAAAAAATATTTTTACAATTTTCCAGTGAAACATAAAATATATCAAATGTGCCTGATTTATTAAAATAAGTCCTGTTCCAAATCAAATATTTAATTTGATTCTTCTGCACCTGAAAGGATGGGGATTTTAAAAAGATCTTTCAAGGTCGAAACAGATGAAAATTCACCTAATAAACCTCTATTTAGTTACATACTTACAAGTTTGAACAAGCTAAGTTGTCAACCAAAACAGCAACATTGAAACACGTTGTTACATTAATTCGCACCTATTTTCCCAAGTACCTTGAACTTTGTCTTGGTTATTTGTGTTTAAATCTTATATTTATGGGTAAACTGTGTTACTAATAGCGAATCTTATTTCCTAGTTTATCTTCTTGAACTTTGTACTTGATTTACATGTATCAAGAAAAATGATGGGAAAAACGTAGTTGTTGTTTATTTCCTGCAAAAACATTGATTTTGTAGTATATTGATTTAATAGTGAGTAACACTTGCACGGTTCAAGGTCATCTCCACCATTAGCAGTTAATACTGTTTCTTTTATACAATTACCGATAATTTAACATACAAGTTTGTTATTGTCTTCATATATCTTTGTACGGTTTGTAAATGCTTCGTCCTTTATGAATAAAAAATATGCAATTCGAGACTAACTAGTTACGATGCAGGAGTTGGAAGTCCATCGGTCTGTTTGCTCTGCACTAATTCTTTGAGAACTTTCATTTACCATATAGAAACGCGTAGTGACAACCACTGAATTACAGGCTTCTGACTTGGGACAGGAACATACATACAGAATGAGGCGGGGTCAAACATGTTAGCGTGAATTTAACCATCCCCTAACTTAGGACAATGGTGTAACAGTACAACATAGGAACGAACTATAAAAATCAGTTGAAAAAGGCTTAACTTATCACATGGATACAAATAGAAATACATCTAACAAAAACACAAGGTGGACGTGGCCGGTACGGGTACTTGTATTTCCCAAAAACAAAACGACACTAAGAGCTAATCTGAAAGTTACTGACAGCTAGTTCAATTCCACTAAAAACTAATGAAATAAATCATGCATATAAGACTTTATTATCAACGTTTAACGTTCGTTTTAGTAAAACAAAACAAGCAAACATAAATACACTAAAAGTTGAGCGAATTTAGGACTATCAGATAAATATATTCCTATTAAATTATATATCGAAATATTTGGTCATTTTTATAAATTTACTGTTTACAAAAGTGTGAATTATTCGAAATAATAAGCATTTATTAAGCCAAGCTATAGATTATCTTAGCCGTATTTAGCACTAACTTTTTTGAAAATTTACATAAATCTAACAATTTAAGTCCTGTAACTCTAGAACTGCGACCTAGAAAATGTCCAAAAAGTATAAGGTAGATAGCTTTCACAGATAAAAAGTGTGAAGTATCGAGAAAGTCATTTCATGCGAACTGGAGTGAGCGCAAGTTATGTTAAAATTGCCTCAAATATGACGATAAAAGTCCCGCATCTCAACAACAACAAAGCCAAGGATTTTAAAAATCGAATGGGGCTGTACTTATTATATATAATCAGAAGGTGCATCAATGTAGAATAATGACTTGAAAGGAGTAGATTCGATAAGGTCCTATTTCTGTCTAAAACAAGATTAATTGACAAGTACAAAAATGAATCATAGCTAATACTTTAACAATATAGAATTTTCTTTTTAAAATTTACCTACTTGCACTCTGTCAATAATTTTAAATTTCGACGAAAATTCAATGAAAATCGATAAATTTCTGTTGTTTTCTTAGAAAGGAAACATACAGCAAAGGTGTCGACAAAAAAAACTTTCACCATTATCTTGGTATGGCATTTTACATACATGTCAGGCTGACACAAATGTATAGTTTGTCGACGCCCGTGCTTTATGTTATTTAGGCATTGATAAGGCTGAAATCAGTACGATTTTGTCAAATTGTGCAACAATTTCTGTTTTTGACCTATTTGGGATGTAAAATTCAACGCTTCTGAATAAAACTGGGGAAAATACTTCTATTTAACTTCCTCAGATTTCTTAAAACATTTTTAATCCTGAAACAATGTTTATACTGAAACATTGAATTCAATACTAGTTGTCATAAGTATAGTGATACAAAGAGATGTCATTATCTAAATGTCCCTGTTAAAAAAAAGCGATATGAATACATAAAGAGACTTATCATTAACCATTCAAACGCAAGGAAGCATTAAGCTTGCTGTTATAAAATTTTGGAAATCCTTCTAAATTATTAAGGGATCAATATATCTCGCTCTTGCAATTATTTGATCTCTGCCTATATTATGCTTATATGCTTTATGAACTGCAAGATTTGATGAGCTTATCATTTTGGTATTACCTTTGGACATGTCATGTTTTTCCGGCCCTATTCATCACTGAATTGACATTAATTGTCGATATATGCATCTGCTGCAGTACAATTGGTACCGTAAATGTTAGTGTAAGGCCATTTTTATCTGATTAGATGTATTTAAAATAGATATAGGAAGATGTGGTGTGAGTGCCAATGAGACAACTCTCCATACAAATAACAATTTAAAAAGTAAACCATTATAGGTTAAAGTACGGCCTTCAACACGGAGCTTTGGCTCACACCGAACAACAAGCTATAAAGGGCCCCAAAATTACTAGTGTAAAACCATTCAAACGGGAAAACCAACGGTCTAATCTATATAAACAAAACGAGAAACGAGAAACACGTATATATTACATAAACAAAAGACAATTACTGTACATCAGATTAGTTTATTCTGCATGTAGAAGGTTTTACCGTCAATTACATGGAAGTCTTTACTAAAAAGGAAATACAAAAACAACAACATCAACATCAACAACAACACACATGAATATTCTCATTCAAAGATATATTTAATGTTATTTTTTTATTTTTTTTACAGATAAAAAGAATCGTATAACAGAAATGAAGCGTAACATTTATAAACAAATCATGTTTAAATTCTAATGGAAGAATAAGGGAAAAAAACGTATAAATTATTAATATTGTCATTATATTATTAGAGGTAAAAGCACCCTCGATAACAACTAAAGTGGGAACGTGCACAACTGCTGTAACAGGTCATTCCCCCGTTACAGTGGTCCCGACAGGCGGATAATCTATCGTTACATCGATTCAAACACTGTCTTTTCTTGTTCCAGATACTAGTAGTAGTAGTAGTGGTAGTAGACGTAGTAGTAGTAGACCCAAGTGACGCAATCACTAAACAGGAAATCATAATGCATATCAACATTTGTCGAGCCATATTTCTTAAGGTTTTGTTAAACTGGAAAATAAAAATAACAAATAATGATAATGTTGTTTTTTATCTGCGTATTAGTGATAAAGAAGAAAAACAAATTCAACTTACAAATTATTTGATTGCAAAGGCTTTGGCTATTCCTTTTAGTCCTCTCTCAATTTTTTTTAATAAGCCTTGGATTTTCAAATATTTTGGCCTCGAGCGTCACTAAAGAGATATTGATTGTCGAAAAGGGCATCAGTTGCAAAAAAAATGGTACTTTTCATGTCATTAAACATACAGAAACAAATACGCGTCAATTTTTATTTAGGTTGCATGTGTGGTATAAACAAGTAAAATTAATTGAAGCATCTGAGATCTCCCTCGACTTTGGTTGCGAGTTTGTAAAACTATAAACTTACGATAATCGTTCAAATCATCAAAGAAATTCACTCTATCACAAAGGTTCTCAACACCTTAATAAAGTAATTCGAAAAATTAATCAGAAATAACACGATGTTTTGATTTATATCAATTATATAAATCAAAACATAAAGGTTATTCCTGATTATTTTTTCGAATTATTTTATAATTAAAGGCGTTCAGAAACCTTTGGTAACCCCACAGTTTAAATGTCTATCGTAGGAACGTCGTGAACAGTGGTCGTTACAGACAAACGTTCACGTAATTTGTCCCAGTCAATGGATGAATTTAATGTGTCAATCAATGGCCACAGCCACACTGTTTTGAATTTCATTCTAGAATGTTCCTTCGTAATTACACGGCCGACACTCGGCTAACCGAGAGATTGATCGGTTAATCTATATTGAGTATGTGGCTATATCGGCGGTTGGTCTGTTAAACGGGTTGCCTAAAGTCTGTTAATCAGTTGTTATCGAGAAACTCATTGCATGTTCAGTATGTTTCATTGTATAACTTATTAAATATACTTTTATCATAAAAAATATTCATGTCTGACAAAACAATTCAATGTACTGAATCCAGTGGTGTATTTTTTTTTTCTAACATAAAATATACGGAAACAACACATGAACAATGAACAATTTTAATAGACAATGGAAATTGAAAATTGATAAAAATGGTTTCAAAAAGTGTAATATTAAAGTAATATTAATTTCATTCAAGAATGGTCGCATAAATCATGTGGATTCTGTTTAATTCTCATGAATGGCACCAACGTGTCATCTACCGTGATTGGTAACCAGTATATAAATCAGAGATAATTAAACGTCGTAATGAAACTAAACAACAGTAAGTAAAATATGTTTGGATGCTAAATATAAAGAATAGAGAAAGAATAATGAGAAAATTAAATAAAATGTAGAGAAAAGTGACAATTTAAAGAATACATAAATAAAGAACGCCCCCAATCTGGACCCTCAAGGTATACACGATAAACTGGATGGAGACGCAGAATATTGAATATTAGATAAGGGACCGGTCAAAATTTAACGTCACATAGGACCGGTGCAAAAAATAAAAACATTTAATAAAAGTTACAACCCTATCGCTTTATGACTGAAAAAAAAATGATGTCCTATGCCAACTTAGTAATAAAAAAGTTGGTGTCCTATCCTACTTTTCCAATGTATTGTAAATAAAAGTATACTTAATAGAGGCATTTAACATATGTTGTCTTTATAATATGATCATAAGCAACAGTTTCATGTTTTATTTTGTTGATTCACATACAATTACAGGCATGGCATTATCATAAATTATACCATGAATATAGCATTGAAAAAAACAAAGACATTGCATAATGCAATCAAACCACAAATAGGTGTTTGTTAAACTGAAAAATTAATGAATCTGCATGTATCTTATATAAAATTTTATCAATACCTTTAAATATTAATTATAAAAACAAGCTCCAGGAGAAACATGAAACTCAATAGCATTTGGTTGAACTCTCTATATATATTTTAACCTGAAGACCCATATGTTGCCTTGTAATGTGTTTTTTATTAGGAATGGTAATAATTGCTTTAACATTTTCCCACTTACAGAAAATGTACCTGATGTGACCCCCGAATTTTTGCTACTTTGTTGGATGATGTAATGTACATGATGTACATGATGTATGTTTGTTGCACTTCACCATATAAGTGAAATTAAATTTTACAGCAAAACAACAAAAAACTAAATGACATTGGATTCAGTAAACTTGATATATATCTAAGATAGCTGCATAGTTTGATGAAAATCCAAGTTGAATTTAAAAAGTTATAAAAAAAATTAAAGTGTACTATCTCTATTTTGTTCGAACTGCAAATTCTAGCTTTTTTGACCTAGATTAATTTAATTCTTGAATTTGACAGCAATACAACAAAAAACAAAATGACCTGGGATTTAGTAAGCTTAATATATATCTAAGATAGCTGCATAGTTTGATGAAAATCCAAGTTGATTTGAAAAAGTTATTAAAAAAATTAAAGTGTACTATCTCTATTTTGTCCGAATTGCAAATCCTAGCTTTTTTTACCAAGATTACTTTAATTCTTAAATTTTATAACAATACAACAAAAAACTAAATGAAATGGGATTCAGTAAGCTTGATATGTATCTAAGATAGCTGCATAGTTTGATGAAAATCCAAGTTGATTTGAAAAAGTTATAAAAAAAATTAAAGATGCCTATCTGAATTTTTATATAATAATTTTTATTTTTACATATTGTATATTAAACTTGTTATTTTAAGTTTTGTTATAAATGTATTAAAAATTATTTCAAAGTAATCGTTTGAAAAAAAACTTGTGTCCTATGGATATTATCTGTGAAAAAAGTGATGTCCCAACAAAAGCGATTCCGGAAAAAAGTATCTGTCCTACTGCACTTTGCACCGGTCCTATGTGTAGATAAATTTTGACCGGTCCCTAAGGACAGTAGAGAGTGATGCATTGCTAAAAAAGAGAGAAAAAATAATAATTGTTTAAGAATACATACATGAAACACCCCTTTTCACTATTCAGACCCTCAAAGATGATTATTAAAACAGTTTTGGCATTTATTCCACATCTCCTTATTTTTATATTGATAGTATAAACAACGGTATCTAAATTTATATATGTTTGCAGTTTTATTACTGTATATCACTTTATGTTATTTGAGACTGGAGTCCGATAAACATTAGTCAACCGCTGAATCAGATAGCTCAGTTAATATTGCATTTAGTGCAAACAAAACAAAATTTCAGGGGTGGTGGGGTGGTGGGGTGGTGGTGTTGAAACAGTAACGGATTGCAATCTACTCAAATTGATGACAAATGCTAGAAGTTTACAAGTGAACAGCTGCAGTTCTCCTCTGCACTTATGTAGAAAGGAACTAAACGGAATAAATTAATTAAAACGTAAGATAACCAAATGTAGCTGCATTCGCTCCCTTCCATTTACTTCTTTAGAATGATTTGTACTAAACAACATATGATTAATTAATAGAAAAAAAGAACCAATTGTGTGATCCTGACGAATTATACGGTTTAACGTCCAGTGACAAATAGCATGTGCATATGAGAACGACAACACGTTATATGTACCCTGTGTTGTATTAGACGGACACTTTCAGTCGAATTTTAGAACGTGCTACTTTGAACAGACACAAAAATTAAGGCTGATTAAAAACGTTTATAATAAATTCATGCATATTCCAGCGGCTAATCCATTTCACGCTATATTGAAGTAACACATCCTTCAATAAAATGCAAAGAAAGTCAAAATAAAAATGCTCTTACTAGAAGGATACTGCTGCACCGTATTGTAATTTTTTTTTACTCAAGTACATCTCATTCTTGGCCTTAAATGGGAAAATATAAAGATAGCAAAACTATTGTCGTGGCTAAATAACTCTTCACCTACACAATTTTAATTGTCCAACCCATTAACAGACTGTATTCCCCTTATTTTCATTAAATCGTGATATTACTCACGTTATATTACAATTATGCAATATTTACTTATGTCAATTTATTTTTTTAGAACCAAAATACTATTTTGTGTCCTTTAAATTATATCTGAAATTTATTTCGCCTTTTATTAAAAAAATTGCTATGCGTACATGTATAAGCAATTTATCATATACTTGCGCGACGCCTTTTAGTTTTACTGAAAACTGCGCAGACTATGAAATGTTTTTAAAGGTGAAAATTGTTCTATGATAGATATCATTTTGTCAGACACTTTTTTTTTTTTTATTTGATTCTTATAATATACCAAAAATCTGTATATTTAACAAAGTTTAAAATTAAATTGTGCGTTTTACTCTTAACAGACGTATAACCAACCCGATTAACAGACCAACCGCCCATGTAGCCGCATACTCAATATATATTAACCGACCGTGCAATCTCTCGGTTAGCTGAGTGTCGGTCGTGAATTAAAACGTATCATATTACATACTTACAATTTTCAACAGACTTAGTTGCTACTGAGAACAGAAAATGTTAAATGATCTATTATCTAAATGCGCACCTTCATGTACTTATACATCATATACATAGTGCGTATATCATTTTGGCTTATTTCCGTGAACTTTCTTATTTTTTTTCCTGATAAATACGTGTAACGGATAAAAATTGAACGTTATAACGGATTTTATTTTCTAATCTATCTTGTTCAACATTGAACTTGATTAAGCAAGGTCAATTATAGGAAACACGTAGCCGTATTATATTTCTTACGAAAAAAAATTGAACTTAAAATTGTTAACACAATTGGTGGCCACCTCTTCGGTCATGAATTTGTATTGTTTTCATAATAGAAATGTTGATGATTTTAAACATCTGTCATGATAGTTTTTTTATTGTCGTGATGTTTTTTTGTATAGTGTTCATGCTACGACCATTCTTTTCAAGTTTCCAAAATGAAAACAAATACGTAGGGTTGGCCTGATTTTGTTGCCTTCTCTCTGATGTTTAGTATATAATACAAAAGCTTAGGCCATAAACGGGCTTCAGATGACTGCATATTTCGTTGTTTTTATTTTTTCATTTAAAGTTGGGTTTTTTCAAATATAGATTGTGAACGCTGTCAATCACTATGAACACGATGATTTATAAAATCTATTGAAATCGTAAATACAGTTGTTGTTTCTTTCTCATTTAAACGCAATGAAAGCTAACGCTAGATGGGTCTGTTGCAGAGATATCAAAATAAAATATTATGACATAAAAATTTGAAAGGGATGTGTCTTTTGTCAATCTAAATGTAACATAAGGATCGTTTGTATGTAATTTGAGTTAATGGACGAAAGTTGAAGCGGACGGGCTATTGTAGACCATAATACGTTCCATCTTCAAAGGCCTAAAAAAAATACGTTTTCACAACAATTGGAAGTAGTCATCAAAGCTTTGAATAGCATGTGATCACTAGTGTCTATTATTTATGCAACCAGTCTGTTCTAATCTAATCTTATCAGTATTTGCATCAATTTAGCCTATTTGAATAATTGATTGAGGTAGGAAAAGCATGAAAGACAATTTATTGCATTTGAACAGATACAAAACAGACCATCAATGGACTGATAGAAAAGGAGGTTTATGTTGTCGATTACTTTCACTCCTAACGCGTCTTACAGGGATGTTGAATAACTCATGTAATTTTGGTATGTTGATATCACAACACCTTTATCTTGACAAAGACCTACATGTATGGACTTTGCTCATTGTTGAAGGCCGTATGGTGACCTATAGTTGTAAATTTCAGTGTCAGTTTGTCTCTCGTGGAGAGTTGTCTCATTGGCAATCATACCACATCTTCTTTTTATATGTATTCCATTCACCAATTTTTCTCGATACATCCTTAAAGACTAGTTGCTTTCAATCCTCAAGTACAGACATTTTCAGCTTGGAAATAAATATTGTTAACAAAATATTGGGTTATAAGGAGAATGACTAGTGTTCACTATATTCTGCATATGAACATCTAAATGCTCTTTTTAAATATGAACAATTAAATACTTGTCACAATAACTATCAACCATTTGCTATTATGAATAACATTGTGGGAATTGTTTTGAATTACGAAATAAATGTTCAACATCCAAAGCTCTGATTCCTTGTCCTGATTTGATACATTTATGGTTATTTTATGTTTTTAAGGTCTTAAACGTTTGTATTCGGTTTTGATGGTTGGCAGCCTCGAAATTGCCAGTAAAAATGTGGGTTTTTTTTTCATTCTACATTGAGATGGATACAACTTCAATTACATTTAAGTTCTAAAAAAAAGGTAAACGAAAACCAACAACACATATAGTTTAAAGTTATATTATACATACTTTTTTTATTTCTAGAAAACATACGAAGCATATTACAGATAAAGAGCATAAAATATAAACAAAAACATCCTGGTTCGAGGAACTACATGCAAGGGACACAACTACCAAACAGGAAATCACAATTCATATTGACATTTGGCGGGCCATGTTTCTTGAGGTTTTAATTTAACTGAAAAAGAAACAAATACATAAGGTTTTTGTATCCGTGGATTGGTAGTATAAAAGGAAAACAATTCACTAACGTGTTTAGTATTGCCATAATAAGATATTTGCCCACTGTATGCAAACATATCTGCGTTAAACAAAGGAGAGAGAATATACAATGGCACTGTTGTAAATGCGAAAGTGTAAATGTGTCATCTTTTACATTTTTCAGCTATGCACTGAACACATCAAACTACTATGAACCACTCACACATGATATCTCATTCGAATCTGTGTCATCAAGCATATTTAGTCCACTAAAGACCAGCAGCCCAAGACTAAAAGCACAATCCTCAACAACAAATTATTCCAAAAATTGCAATAGCAAGTTATAGTAGAACACAAAGCCATTATATATTTAACTTGAACGATAAAAGGAACCTGAGAATTCTAACCGTCAATTGCCGAAGTATAAAAGACAAGACTTCAGAATTTAAAGCAGCCATAAAATACATCAAACCTGACATCATCTGTGGTACAGAATCCTGGCTCAAAGGAGAAAAAACAGGAAAAACCAGCACAACAGACGCGATCAAATCGAGCGTGGTATTCCCAGATGACTACAATGCCTACAGGAACGACAGGTGAACACTTTGAGGGGGAGACTTTATCTTGGTCCATTAAGATATCATATCAGTTGAACAGTCTAGTCTAGTCACAAATTGTGAGATAGAATGGGTAAAAATTCACATTAAAGGCAAAAAATGACTGCTTATTGGGTCATGCTATATGACACACAGGAACATGAAATGTCTAGACGAACTAGAAAAATCTTTACAAATGATAGCAAACTCAAACACCAAAATCATGCTAACTTGAGATTTTAACTGCCCTGATATCAACTGGGAATCAATGTCCGTACCAAATATCTCAAGTGATAAGGAGATACAAACCAAACTCATGGAAATAACATCATCAAGGAGAGACAAACAATACAAAGCCATTCTTGAAGTACATCAAATTCAGGAAAACAGACAACATTGGTGTATCACCTTTAAAAGACAAGGGGAAATTAGTCAGCGACACCAAAGGAAAGGCAGAAATTTTAATCAAACAATTTAGATCTGTATTCACAATTGACAAATCAATATCAATTCCAAAAACAACAAAATACATATTGGAAGCAATACCCGATCTACTAATAACCACAAAAGGACTGGAAAAACTACTCAAAGATGTAAACCCATCGAAAACATCTGGACCAGATTGTATCCCAAACAAAATACTAAAAGAATGTGCTACATAAATAGCACCAGGACTAACTGCCATCTTCCAAACATCAATAGACACTAGAATACAACCCGAAGACTGGCTAAACAAAAATATGTCGTGTGTATTAAAAAAAGGAGACACACACGCTGCAGAAAACTAATAGACCAGTCTCATTAACATCGGTTCCTTGCAAACTATTAGAACATATCATATGCAAGCACATCCTCAAATATCTTGAAAAGTCTTAACTTCACTCAACCATGGATTTCGATCTGTCTACTCATGTGAAACAAAACTATTAGTCACCTTACATGTCTTCATGAAAGCATTTGACGCCGGACTACAAACTGACATCGCAATCCTGGACTTTTCAAAAGCCTTTGATACAGTACCACACAACAAATTATTATAAAAAATGGGAGAATACGGAATTCGAGGACAACTAAACAACTGGCTAAATATGTTTCTGACACAGAGAAAGATGAAAGAAGTAGTAGAGGGAGAACAATTGGAAGAAGTTAAAGTGGACTCATGAGTTCAAACAGTTCTAGGACCATTACTTTTCTTATGTTATATAAATTACCTCTCGGACACTATCAAATCATCAGTACGGCTGTTCGCCGATGACTGCTAATAATACAGAACCATCAAAACAGAGAAAGGTCACAAACTGCTACAAGAAGACCTAGCTAGCCTAGAAGATCGGGCAAATAAATGGGGTATGCGATTTAACGCAAAAAAATGTTACATACTAAGCATAAAGAACAAAAGCCAGAGATTCTATACACTCAACGGCCACATACTCCAACAAGTTCAGAGCAACCCATACCTAGGAGTGCAGATATCAGAAGACCTGAAGTGGAGCACGCACATAACAAACGTTGCTAAAAAGGCAAATTCAACCCTAGGCTTCCTCAGAAGAAATTTACGATACTGCCAACAGGAATGTAAGAAAACTGCTTACATTTCCCTAGTAAGATCTACAATGGAATATGCAGCAACAGTATGGGGCCACTACAGTATAGCAGACTCAAACAAACTAGAACGAATACAGAGACAAGCAGCACGCTTTATAACAGTCCATTACAGAACTAGAGAAGATGGCTGCATAACAAACATGCTTACAAAATTAGAGCTACAGGAACTACAATTGAGACGCACGAGCCAAAAGCTTGTATTTTTTGTACAAGGTGGTTGAGGGGTTGGTACCTGCTATTGATCCAGACGACTTCCTCAAATCAGCAAGACCAAGACAAACCATTACAGCTAAAACGTTTGACAACTATCAAGCCACAAACATAGTTGAAAAACAAGTGAGGAACAATACCAGGTGTTTTGACATTCCTACTAGTAAAACACCGCAACATTCAAACTCATTCTTTTCCTTATTGCCGTGATTGTAAATTCTTCTTTTGAAATAGCAAAGATTTCAACAATGTGATTTTTTAAACGCTGAAATGAAAGTACAGAAATATAGAAATTCACAATTCTGGAGGCTGTCAACATTATCTAGAGGAAATATTATTTGATAATAAGATTGAAATCTGATATACGTCGAGGTTAAACTTGTACAAAGTATGTGTACAGATGTAAACACACGTAAATAAAGGTACCAGTAAAATATTCTGTTTAAAAGTCATTAATTAATTAAGAAAGAAAACAAATACGGGTTTATACAATCTAAAACCGAGGTAAACACATCAACTATAAGAGGAAAAGAACTGAACAATAAAAACACTGAACTGTAACAAAACATAAACGCCAACATACATAGAAATGAATTATTTAATTACAACTGCCATATTCCTGACTTGCTACATGACATTCAATGAAAAAATGGTGGATTAAACCTGGTATTATGACTAGCCAAACCTTCCGCTTACTACATTTGTACAAGGCAATGTTAAAAAAAACCACTAAAATGAGAACACTACGTGACAGGACTACACAGTAAGTGCAAACACACGGAAAAACTCAGCACAGAGAAAGACATAAATAATATAATCGTAAATTATAACACAGAGCTTCAGAATAACAACGAACATCTCCCATGAATTAACGACAACACACGACTGCGCGTCACCTGAATGGATCAACGCCCCAAAAAGTGACGTATATTTGTGACGTATATATTACCAAAGGTAATCTTGAAATTCATACATGTATATGGAACGAGATCCAAAAATTCACAATTATTTTCACTATAGTAGTCCAAATAATTATTATGATTATGACGGTCTTAAAAGGATATTTCAAATTAATGCTGTGACGACGTCATAATAATTTGGACTTACACAATACTTTATCCATCGAGTATGAAATTAACTCGCGAATACTGACGTAATCTTTAAAAAATACCACCATTTTCAATTAGATCAAACGAGAAGTCTAAAAAAAGTAAAACTATTTGCAGCATCCGAGATCGCCCTCGCTTTGTGGGAGAAATCTGAAATCATAAATTAACCTTCTTTTTTTTTTTGGTAAAACATAAAAGACATTTACCACTTGAATTGTTAAGTAATTATTGCCTGTTCCAAACAAATTATTAGACGAAATTAATATTTTTCTAAGGAAGGGGTATTTTAAAAGAGGGAATTTCCCATGTCTAATCATATAGAATGTCCCTTGGTAAAAGGCTATTAGATTACATAGTAACAAGTTCCGATAGACTAAGTTGTCACTCAGAACAGCAAAAGTTAAATATGGTTTTATTTAAATGCGCATTTAAATGTATTTTATATATGATAGTGCGTAAATAATATTGGCTCAGTCATTTTCTGCGAACCTTGAACTTTATACTTCTACGATTTATAATTCGTTTTGATTTTGTACATTGAAATGTATAGGAATATGCAATATATAACGGTTTCTGTTTTCTTATGTACCTTAGCTTGTTATATAGCAAAGAAAATTATAGTAAATATCGAGTCACTGGCTATGTCCTGAACTAAATTATTATTTTAAAAGTTAGTAACAAGGTTCAAGGTCAACTTCACGATTAGCAGTTAACACAGTTTCTTTCATACAAATGTTGATAAACATTTTGTAAATTAAAGTTTAAGATTGTCCCCATACTATCAAACCATACGTAACTGGATTGGCGAGAGGGCATACACTGGACAGTACATTTATTATTTAAAATATTTGTACATACAATGTCATATCTTTTTCAAGCATTTGCAACAGTTTCACTTTGTAAGCTTCGGTTCAAATATTAAACATGAATGTATACATACGCATACATGTGTTGGTTTATTTATCGACAATATCGTTATAAGCACTAACATAGTATTGCATATTTCTTGTCATGAACATTCGTAAGTTATCTATATGTTTCTGCCGTTAGAATACCCCTCTTTGACCCAATGCAATACAATACAATATTTTACTCTCATATTCATGTACATAGGTAGAGAGAGAGAGAGAGTGAAATATACATACAGGAAAGTTTATCTATTTACAAACATTTATAGATTAGATTTAGATACAGTGGTTTCAAAATAATATACATGTTATCCAGAAGGACCCACATGTTTGTTTACACACTAATGAACTTGCATGATCTGTTAATCTCTGACTTTAAAAAAAATTCAATCAGTTTGCAAAACTTGTGTGAACTTGAGCAAGCCATTTAATATTTTTTGAGGTATACTTTTCTACTGTCGTTAAAAATGGACAAAGTAGACAATGAAATTCGTCTGCCATGCTACCAAGATCGACATCTCCCCGTTTCTATCGTGAGTATGTGGTTTATGGTTCAATATTTACATTAAATAGATTTGTAATACTTTCGCGATCTTCCAAGATCTCAAAATACATTTCAAAATGTAATTCTAACTTAATAGTTCTGTAATTAACTACGTTAACTTTGTAGACTCTTGTAATTGAGTATTCCAGTACTGTTTGAATTGGTCTTGTAATCGCAGCTGTAGTACATTTGTCAACCATTTATCGTTACCAAAACATTTAGCAATCCAAATATTTGAAAATCTACATTCATCCAATATATTGCAAACCTTACTTACAAAAGATGTTCATACATTATTAACAGTAAAGAGAGTTTTCAGTAGTTGATATGCGATAGAAGATTACGTAGTCTCTTTATCAGATACAATTTTACACCAATAGGATACTACTAGTATCTTGAATTTCATATATGTCCAAAGGATATCATGCAAAAACAAAAACAAAATATAATATGATTGATTTTTATTCACAAAATGAAAGTCTTGCTCAAATTACTAGGAGGATCTGAACCACAATTTACTACTAAGGTTTCCGACGAATAGCTACAACAATGCGTTTAAAATGAGTAAGACGAACTCCTTATTTCGTAACTGTAGTAATGAAATGAAAGACATGTTATCAAGTCTTTAAAAAAAGAATTACAAGTGAAAGTGCCAATATAATTAAAACCCGAAATAACCATATCTTGATGTATGACATAAGATAATAAATCATTCATATTGCAGGCTGTTTATGAGTAGCTTACACATACAAATATGTATGACGGACTTTAAAACGCAACATACATTTTGTTCATTTTTTTTAAAACCAAATCATGATTGATCCTCAAATAACTACTATTCAGGCTTACCCTATGTCTCTTAAATAAAGGCAACAATTAGCAGATGTCTCTTAAATAAAGGCAACAGTAGTAGACCGCCATTCGAAATTCATAAATAGATTGAGAGAAAAAACAAATCCGGGTTACCAACTAAGACTGAGGGAAACACATCAAATATAATAGGACAACATCAACACACAGAAACGAACTATTATATGAAAATGACTTGGCACATAACATTTTAAGAAAAAAATGGTGGGTTAAACCTGGTTTCGTGGTTAGCCAAACCTCCCGCTTTTATTGCAATGTTAAATATAACATTAAATTTTAAAATGGTTTGAAAAAAATCAATATTTTACTTACCTGCGTGTATTGAACATACCGAAATATAAACGTCGCACGAGTTTCTAAACGCGACATTTCAAACCTTTACCTAACTTTTAATGTTGTTTTCTTCGTGATACTATTCTTTCAATCTATAGTCACCCTTAAATCAGTTTAAAAATGTTGCATTGCCATGATTTCCGAGAATGACCTCGTCAGACAATTGCAGACAGTGATAATGAAGACTACAATGGATTTTAAGATGAAAGGAATTAGACAAAAATTGTCATTACAGATCAATAACTCCAGAGTAAAATAACAAAAATACCAAACTCCAAGGAAAAATCATTTGTCAAAATCAAAAGCTCAAACACATTAAACGAATGTTCAAAAAAGAATTGTCATGTTCCCGACTTGATACAGGCATGTCCCCATAACCAAAATGGCGGATTAAATCTAGCTATCGCTAGCTAAAAATATCACTTGTAAATTATCACTATATAACAGCTGAGTGTTCCATATACAGTGGTTTCTAGATAAAAGAAAAAACTCAAATTGTACTCCTATATTCTATTTCAATCCGTGTCGTTTTAAAGTGGGGTCTTCGGGTAATTTGTTTTAAACTGCATACCAAATGACGATTGTGACCTTTTATGTTTGAATTTAGTATAATAGTTTAAAAAGAGAAGTTTTCTAAAAAGTTAATGTCCTGAACTTTAGCGCAAATGAAGCTTTATTTAAAGGATTAACAAGGTTTGCTAAAGCAAATGACATAGTTCGGTTAAGTGTTCCAATGTAATCATTGTGTTTATCATATACAAATTTACGAGCTCATCATAAAACAAATACGTAGTTGTTGTATGATTGCCAATGAGAAAACTATTCATAAAATTTAGATAAATGGCGTGAATGGAAGCTTTTATAGGCAACCGTATAGCCTTGTAATAGCAAAAATCATATATTATAGTCGGCTATACAAAGCTCGACATGGAAGATTATCAGATTATTACATGGCATTTTTCATATCGCATGTATTATCAGCCTTAAGCATTTTTCATATCGCATGGAAAATGACATGTTATGATCTTTTTATCATATGCTTCAACAATGGAGAAAAATAACAGATTCATATCTAAGTCCGTTTAGTGTTTCCAAAATAGAAGTTCAAAGATTGAAAATTTCACGGACGTCAGACCCCAGATTTAGTACATTCGGTAACAGAGAAGAAAAATATTTTGATATGGACGAATCGACAAAATAAATAATTCAACAATATACACAATGAACACTGTCTTGAAAAGTCTTTTTTTTTAAGTAACTTTCTTAATTATGTTTGAAACTTTTAAAAAATGCATTTATCTAATATTTTCTTTTTTTATATAATTTTACACAATATACTTTCCAATATCCAAATAACTGTTTAGTACACTTATTTGTAATAATTTTCAATGAAAACGCAGCATTGAGGTGTATTGTCCGGAATTTGCCGAGTATCACCGGAAGGCCATGCGATAACGTTACGGAAAGGCATGTGATAACAATCGAAGCATGAGATAAACTTTTCATATCAGCCCGCTAAGCACCAATTCGAAAAATATGGAGTTTACTTTAATTTGATGTTATTATCATACAGTAAAAATCCTATGTTATTTAGTCCAAGTATATGATAAATTAAAGTATTGAGTAAACTATCCCCTTTATAACATTGTAATTACCAATTTATTTACCAAAACCAAATGTGACAGTTATGAACCAACGACAACCACACGGGCTCCTGGGTTGGAATATGCACATAAAGAATGTGGTTGAGTTGAACATGTTTGTAAGCTCCTGACTTTGGATAGACACAAAGAGAATATGGCGGGGTTAATTTGGTCACCATATTGTGTTCAATAATAAGCAAAACCTTATAGCATATGATAAGCTTTAAAGAACCCATGTAATGATAAATATAAAACAAATCAAGTAAGAAAACAAACAAATGGCCTGACTTGTGAAAAAAAAAACAAGAAAGGAAAAAAACAAACATGATATCAGCAATAAATGACAACCATAGTTACACTAACAGGATACTGACTTGGAATAGGCATAAACAGAATGTGGCGCGGTAAAACATGTTTGCTGGCGCCACTCCCCACTACCTCTCACATGCAACAGTGGTGTAACAGCACATCATAAGAACACAATGTAAAAATCAGTTAAAAAGGGCTTGGCTCACCACATCGTAGCAAGCACTAAAGGAAAAAAAAACAACATAAAACACGCTAAGTACAGATACATGAACGTATTCGAAATTTCTGAAACCTAGTTCAAATCCAATAACAGCTAATAAAAAAATCATGTTTCTGCAAAGACTAAAGTGTCAGTCTGTCAGCATCTAACATTCAATGGATTTAGTGTTAACATGTCATTAAGAGTCAGTATTAAGTATTACGATTAAGGCATTGACAGATTGTAAGACAATAAATCTTTGTATAATTCATGATCACTGAACTAGTATATATATTTGTTCAGGGGCCGGCTGAAGTAAACTATAAGTTTTCATTTAAGACATCCATCCAACTGCTATTTTTAACATAAAAAAGTGACAACTGAAAGTGAATGTTTAGTTTTTCTTTCTTATAAACGGTCTAAACAATTTTTAGCATATTCAAATGTTTCAAAATATTGTGTCAAATAAAGGCAACAGTAGTATACCGCTGTTCAAAGCTCATAAATCCATGGACAAAAATCGGGGTAACAAACTAAAACTGAGGGAAACGCATTAAATATAAGAGGAAAACAACGACACAACATTAAAATGTAACACACACAGAAACGGACTAAGAATTAGACAAAATCCTATGAGAATAACAAATATAACATCAAAACCAAATACATGAATTTGGGATAGATAAGTACCGTGACACGTCTTATAGTAATGTGAATTCACACTAAAAAAATAAGAGAAACCAAACGACACAACGGAAACACAACGTTAAAATGTAACACACACAGAAACGAACCATAATATAACAATGGCCATACTCCTGACCTGGCTCAGGACATTTCTAAAGGAAAAAATGGTGGGTTGAACCTGGTTTTGTGGCATGCCAAACCTCGCACTTTTATGGCAATGTTAAATATAACATTAAAATAACAACATAATATTACAGGACTAAAATTGAAATAAATAGGAGAACGTTTTATGCAAAGAAACATCTGAAGAATAGATAACAAAAGGCATCGGGTTTAAAATTCAATGCGCCAAAAACGCGCCTCGTCCACACAAGACTTACCAGTGACGCCCAGATATAAAACAATTCAAAATTGTTGATAATCATGATTTAACAAAGATTAAAATGTGTTTTGAAATTCACTTCATTCTATTGAAGATCATTCTTCTGTGATATTGTAATTTTGTTATCAGGCCACGTTAAACCATTGAAAATGTTAAAAAAAAAAAAAAGCAATGAACACATTTATAATATTCAAAGATCCGTAAAGAGAGAAAATTAAAGAGTTTGTATATAGATATAACAAGATGTAGTATGAGTGCCAATGAGAAATCTCTCTATCCAAGTCACACTTTGTAAAAGTAAACCATTATCGGTCAAAGAACGGTCTTCAACACGGAGCCTTGGCTCAAACCGAACAGCAACCTATAAAGGGCTCCAAAATGACTAGTGTAAAATCATTCAAACGGGAACAACAACGGTCTAATCTATTTAAAAAAAATCGAGAAACGAATAACACTTATGAACAAGATCAACAAACGACAACTACTGAACATCAGGATCCTGACTAAGGACAGGTGCAAACAATCGTAGTTTATTTAAAGGTTTTAATAGGAACAAACCTTCACCTTTTTCTGAAACAATAATGTAACATCCCAATATAGACAGACACCCTCTGCTGTTGTTTTTTATTTGGTCGGGTTGTTGTCTCTTTGACACATTCCCCATTTCCATTCTCAATTTTACACTATAAAATATCAATTCAAATAGCTTAACTCAATCAAAAGACATTATTACATAATTGAACATACACTGAACGAATAAATTGATCTATTATACAATGTAAATACAAAATCAATAAAATCAGGGGTGGATAAATAAAGTAACACTATTTTCGTCAATTTTGTTTTGTTAAATATAGACTGCTATTTAGCAATACCACTTTCCTTTCGAACTTTAAAAAATTGTTGTTATGCGTGGACTGTAGATTAACTATTCATCATTTTCGTCTTTTACAATTTTGTGGTGGCTTTGTTTTTCCTCGACTCGATCGTGTTATTATCTAACCACTGCCATCTTGTGTTTAGGAAATAACAGATGAAACTTTGTTCAAACCGTATTTTATACCATTTGGATTGCAACAGAACTTCCGCGGCACAAAATCACGTTATATTCTCTTCATTTTGACAAGAGATACTTAATAATATTATCAAATAAAAAGTAGTTTGCAGTTCGTATGAGGTTGATTTCTATTTTCGCTGCATTACAAAAGAACGGGATAATATGAAACATGCTATTGAAAAATCTTTCATTAGTATTTTAAAAAGCTCTTTACGTATACAGGCAATTAACATCCATGGATTTATTTTTTGACCTGAACTTTTTTGTTAGAGGTAAATTAAGAGAAGTCTTTTGGACATACCCAACTTATAAAGTGTTATACTAGCATTCAGTTCTTTATCTGATAGTGGGTCCATACCATTTCTGAACGATACTTTGTATCTGGGGGTATTGTTAGGACTATTTCTAACTCTTCACAATATATTCGTCGTTCTTTTGATATGACAATCGTTATTCATTCTTTGATGTGTTATAGCTTTCGAAATTGCCATATGATTAGGTACTTTCCTTTGTGAATTTTCCTCGGAGTGCAGTATGTTTTTTATAATAATTTTTGTTCAGAAAGGATAGATGGAAGATTTGCGATTTTCTAATTGTAATTCTACATAGGAGTTTTTATTTGGTTCCAATAGTAATAGTAGTATGCCGCTGTTCAAAGGTTATAAATCGATTAAGAGAAAACCATTCGGGGTAACAAACTAAACCCGAAGTAAACACATCAACTACAAATATAAGAGGGCGACTATTTGATAACAACTGCCATATTCCTGACTTGGTACAGGACATTAAAAAAAATGATGGACTGATTCACTACGAATTTCAAGTTGTGTAGTATAACAATACAATTATTATTATGATGTTTGCAAATAATTCCAATATTATTTTGTGAACCTCAAACAATTTCCTTCATCAAAGTAAAAACAACTGCACACATGCATGTGTATTTAACAATGCTTTTTTTCTTGATTATTTTAATGAATATTTGTAACATATTACCGACAAATCAACAAATTAAGTCAAACATCCATTTACCAGTAAACTATTTTGCATTTACATATCGACATGTTGTTTTTCTTAAATATGTTGGTGATATATTTGAGTTACGCGTGATTGGATAATCAAAGCACCTGCTATAACACCTCCTTACAGTAGATACACATTTCCTGTGACAAACATGTTGGTCTAATTGGTGGTAAATATCTCTACATATGCTCCGACAGGTGATACACATGTCATTACAGTCACACATAGTACACGGTTTATCCTGGTTCCAGGAAAAACAACCAAGGGACCAAACATGATATCAAAATGAACACCAATTGTTGACGGGCCATGTCTCTGTGGGGTTTGATTTAACTAGAAAAGAAACAAATAAACGTTGAGTCAGTGTAATTCGCATATTGTCATTTAAAAGAAGACTAATACCAGATAGACATGAGAATCATTATTTTACATAAATAACTTTATGAAAGAACTATTTCAAGAACCGCCATATATCATTATTATTTGTAACACACATGAACTAACAAAAGTTAACCGTCCATTTATAATTAAAACATTTGTGTTGTGAAACAAAAATACGTTTCTGAGGATCTGCGATTTGAGAGGTAAAGTTGTTTTCCAAATCAAACAGTAAATGTGTTTCTTCTGCACTTGAAAGAACAGATATTAAAGAAAAAGACATTATCATGGCTAAAACAGAGGGAAAGTTCCTTGACAGAACGCTATTTAATTGCATCAGGGATCACCCTCGCTTTTGATGCAAGTTCATTAAACTATAAATGTATGATTTTCTTGCAAATGATCACAGAAAGTCACTTTAAAAACTATTACTTAATTATATTTTATAATACTAGTACATGTTAAATAAAATATCAACTCTACTGCATCTGAAGTAAATGGTATTTCAAATTAAAACAAGAAATGATGTCATGTCCCTTCGTTAAAAACATATCAAATTTCATACTTACAAGTTTCAATTAACTAAGTTGTAAATAGCAACAGCAAAAGTGAAATATATCGTTACATGAATACACATCTATATTCCCTAGAAATACAATGTACCTTGAACTTTGTGCTTTAATGATTTTTGATTGTTTATTTTTACATTTACATGTTTGTGTAAATGGTTTTGTTCAAAATGGTTCATACTTCCTAATGTATCTTCTTCAAATGTGTACTTGATTAATCAAAGTTTATGATAGGGAACACGCAGTCTCCGTCTATATCCTTAAAAACATTGATTTTAAAATTGGTAGCAAGGTACACGTCCTCCTCAATGGCCTTGTGGTTAACACTGTTTCTTTAATAAAAAATATTGATGACAAAGCATTTTGCAGTAAAAAGGAAAAACACTAAAATACTGAACACCGAAGAAAATTAAGAAGCTAGACCTTTCACTGGTATGAAATTCGCAAAACAATTCCACAAAACAAACACACATATATAAGGTATAAATGTCAAAAATAGGGGTAGACCCGTCAACATCGTGTTATCATCTTAATAACTTTTAAAAAAAATATGTGTCAACAAAGAATAAAAAAGCATAAAGACAAAGCACATCAGCAAAAATGAAAGACAAAAATTAAAAAGAATTACCATCACACAATATTACAATGAAGGGATAAGAGGCAAAATTGGTTATTGCCTCAATATATTTTCGTGTATTATTTACATATCGACCATTAATCGAACATACAACATACAATTCATTACTGTATAATGAATATACATGCGTTGGGAGACAACCGTCCTGACGGCCTTGCCTTATTCTTAATGTTTATAACTATGATGTACAATTGAAAAGCTCATGCAATTGTTCTTTTTATATGTTTATTCAAAAGTTGTTCTACTATACTAGCAAAAACAACAATATAATGTAAGCAATATTAATATTATCAAAACGACGAAGCATTATATCTTTTAAATTCCCAAAAAGAGCCTATAAAATTACTAGGAAGCTTTTAAACAAGTGTACTAATTTTAAAGTTAAGTCATCCTTTCGAAAGTTTTATAGACGCCAACAAGGGAGTTATTTGGCCGTTTTGGAATACATTTCACACATATTTGTTCAAATAACGTAACCACAGATATGTCATATGTTCCTCGATTGTACCAATGACACTAATCACCGAATGTGTACTGTCAACATAATGTTTACCATTAGTGTAGTTGTATCTGTGTTCCCATTCGTAGAACATGCCATCACCAAAAGCTTTCTGGTGGGGTTCGTGTCAATAGGTCTTTAGTTTTGTAAGTAATGTTTAGTTGACTTGTATATCTTTTTGTCGTCTTTCGTTTTTGTTGTCATTTCCGTTAGTGTGGACTCGGTATCTGATGATTATGTTAGATATAAAAGAGGGACGAAAGATACCAAAAGGACAGTCAAACTCATAAATCGAAAATAAACTGACAACATAATGGCTCAAAATGAAAAAGACAAACAGACAAACAATAGTTCACATGACACAACATAAAGGAACTAAAGAATAAACAACACGAACCCCACAAAAACTAGGGGTGATCTCAGGTGCTCCTGAAGGATAAGCAGAAACTGCTCCACATATAAATGTTACACTCAACGTCTCCTCAGCGGTAACAAAGCACTTTTTCTAAATCAATTTAGTTTTCAACCAGGATAACACAGTCACAATAGTACAGTTTATAATCTTTCATATTAAAAGACAATGTCATGATACTATGACAATGTCATTTACACTGTTCAAACATACCCGCATGTCAAATTTTTACAACAGAAAAGCTGAATGGACATTAATCACAATTTGTCCCGTCCTCGTGAATTGTCGTACGTTCTATCAAAAACCTTCAGAAAGCTTCCATTAAAACTATTTTACATAAGTTTCTTCGAAAAACTAAGAAAAAGGGGGATGCAAACGACTCCCAATACTTAATCTAAACGGAACTACGTAAATCAAGACTTTCAATACTGAAACAATAAAACATTTTTTATCAAATTCGAATACTAGTCAGTTTATAGGACCTCAGTTCGATATAGACTTGGCAATCCATCACTTCTATCCAATCAACTGTCCGTTATGATAAAGATTGACGTGCAATGGTAGTCGAAACTAATGTAATTTATATAATGACATTGTCACAGTTTTAGGACACAGTTACATCAACATAAAAAGGTAATGTACTTTATTGTGAAAGCTGTGGACTGCTTGTTAAAAATAATTTTGATTACGAAAAGTTGCTTTGCAACCGCTTAGGAGACGTTGAGTGTATCTGTTTTTAAAGCACCCATGGTATCTTCAGCCTTTTTAAACCAAAAAAGGGGATTCAAAATTATACAACACGTACAAGTTTCGATGTTATTTCTTAACACAAGTGCAATTTTCAAAATTACACATTAGACCACGTGCAACATTCAAAATTTTACATTAAACACCGTACTGGTATTTAGTATTAAAATTATACATTAAACCACGTATTGATTTTGAAATAATTGAAAGACGTTCGAATATCAGTTTGGTTAGATAGAATAAAATGTTCTCCTGAAAACGGATACAACATGCGCTTTAATATCTAATAGACAAGACGTTTGGTTGACTTGAAAACCTTGCCTTGCAACATACTACACTTATCATTAACCATTTAAACTCAAAGACACCTTAAGCTTGCTGTTGTTAAATTTGGAAATCATTTTTAATTTAGGGATCGATATATTTCCCTCTTGCAAAGATCTGGTCTTTGTGTATATTAGTACTGCAACCAGAGTTCATTTTTTAAAACTTTAATGGTCCGGAAGAACACACACCTAAATTATATATCGATGGAAAGATGAAAACGTGTACAATAAGAAAAGTTGGGTCGTAAAAATCCAGAGTGGTCACAATTTTGTGAAATTGCGGTCAAAGGTCAGACTTAAAAATATTAACATTTCAACCACAAGGACAAAAAGGAGAAATATTCTGATATTTATTCAATAGAATGCTACAAAAACGATTCAATCATAAGCATATTGTATAAACGATGTTAAAACGACAAATTTGACTACTTATATGAAAAGCTGCCATTACAAAATGACGTTGATTTGGAACTTTCTGATTTTTTTCCATTTAAGACATAGTAAAAGAAGAAGTGGCCTTGACCTTTCACATCCATAAACTTTCATATTGTGTATAGTATTTCACTATAGTATATTACAGAATTATTTTCTAAAGTATAAAACACCAGTTTATCAAATTATTTCAATATTTTTTCTATCTTTGAAAAAAACAAAATGCAAGTGCTGAAACAGTGTTTTTAATTTTGCATCTTAAAGGTTGTGTATTTTGTGAAAATTAGTATCTAGTTATAGATAAATACATATTGTGTATTTGCAAAGTCTAGACAGCAGTTGAAACACAAAATATACTATAGTCACCCGAGGCGAATGCGAGGTTTAAAAAAATTGAGTGTAAAACAAAGTCAGTTTGTTGCATGAACATTTTTTAGTGGGATAATCCTGGTAAAAAAGTTAACTCATTAACTTTTTAAGGGAAGGATGAAAAATTATACAATGCAATGCCAATTTTCTAATATTGTAATTCAAAATCAGTCATGATCCTTATATAAAAGCGACACACAATAGCTCAAGTATTCATAAAATAGTGACATGAATCAATCTCTTAGTCATCATATGCGGATTCAGTACGCGTATTAGCATTACAAGACACTTCCCTTTTTTTATAAGAACAAGTTCGGCGTAGGACAGAGTTTGTTCAAAGCAAACACAGTTTTTGAGTACAAATGCTATCTGTAGCATAAATACCGTCATGATTCGGTCAAACTCGTCAGATATAGTCTTACCTTTGCATAGGAAACACAAAAGAAATGTGAGTACAAAGTTTCGATCAATGTTCGTGACCCATATTCCCATATGCATATGCATGATGTATCTGCACTGCCAATCCAAAATGTAATGGGGCGAATGTTGCTACAGAAACGATTGATTTTGTAATAGCCATACATTTACGAATTTTTGTTATCTTTAGGGACAATATACGGTTCAGAAGCGCCTTTGTGTTATTTTTATCAATTAACTAACAAATGAACTTTTGAGCCTAGGCTCCGTGTTGAAGACCAGACCGTGACCTATGATGGTTTACTTTTATAAATTGTGACTTGGATGGTGTGTTGTATCATTGGCACTCATACCACATCTTCCTATATCTATTAACAAGCTATGCGTTTCCATAGAAATACCAAAACGAGGACATATAGCTCATAAGAGCACTGTTGGCAAGGTGAAGTAATTGTTCTTCTTTTAATGTATCCTTAATATTTTCAGACACACCTTGGTGTAATTCTGAAAGTCTTAACATAGACTTCAATTTTCCTGCAGCAGATATGGCATCCCCTAAATTGAGCTCAGAGCTAAACTCTATATTTCATATCCCTTGACCCCACTGTGTCTGAATTGTAAGGTGTCACAATATCTAGTTAATTCTGGAGTTTGGCAGTTTGTTAAGCATCAGAGACAATCTGGGGTAAAATTGATCGGTATATATAGAGGATGTGCTACATGAGAAAGGCTTTTTTTTTATAGAAGAACAAATCACATCACTAACAATCGTTATTAATGAACTGACAGCAAGTTCAAATTCTAATTTTTCAGTAACTGTTTTACTTAATTGCACAGGTGTTGACTTCAATAAGTACGGGGTTATGCATGGATAAATGATTACTCACGTTAATAAGCACAACTTAAAAGACTGTCAACACGTTTAGAGGACTCAGTTTTGCGTAGTTTTCTGGGTTTTTTTTTAAAGGTTTGTCTCTTACACAAAAACCCTGTTTTCATATCCAAACTACAAGGAAGAAACTGAGCGCGAGATCGTATAAAAGTGTCAGGTTGTGAGGATACATGTCGATCAGTTTGATCACATGTATGGATTTCTGTTGTTTCTAATTTAAAGTTCCCCTAGGGTGCCTGGGGAAACGAAATATGGTCACTTGGTCTTCTCCCGACCGGCAGTAAAACGAAGTGGGGCGTTTTGGCTGTGCGGGATGTATCAAGTTCGCAGTCACGTCCGGTCAGAATGGGAACTTTAAGTCCGATGCCTCGTGTAAAGGGAGTGTCACGTTCTTTGCATGTTAAAAACCCTTGCATCAACTCTTTGAGGAGTCCGAAGGTGGCATGTTGCAATGGAAAATTTCTGTCCAAATCCAATATACCATCATTTTCCAGTGGCAGTCTAAATTTTCCCGATCATCATCCCGAATGGCCTCTATTATGACAAAACCTACCTCTTGTTTTTATTGTTAACTTGTTCTCGTCCTGAACATGCATGAAATATTTGTCACTGGACGTTAAGCAACCAACAATCAATCAATCAATCTAATTTAAAGACGCACCAAATTTTGCCTTCTGGTGCAAGTCTCATAACATCACTAATGATTCGCATACGGAAAGCAAAATATTAAGAGAAGTTGGTTTTAGCATCACCTTGTCACACACCAAATCTCTGCGAATATAATAGTACCCCCCCCCCCCCCCCCCCCACTTGCATGCATATTAATTGCTCTGAGGTTAAACATTGACATACAATGTATTTTCACACAATGTCAACTATAGTCATTATCCGGAAAAACCTCTTATCCGAAGGATTTGGTTAACTTTTATATTAAGTCAAAATTTTATTAACAAAAATATAACTTATTTACAGAAAATACACGAAAGAACTACTATATATATTCAAATCACTCAAAAATAAATTAACTTCTCCTACGAAATCTACATAATCACATCGAAACTATCAAATTGATGGTGAAGGAAAAAATAAATGGTGGAGCTGATTGACGGATAGGAAATTTCCGTAATTAAAAAAGGTACAAATGATGTTTTTATTTTTGAGTTTTTGACAAAATTGTTTAGAATTTGCCCAACAAAATTTGCATGCAGTACCGCAATAATATGTTTTGTCCTCTCAAATGTCAAATACTATTTTTGAATCATATATTTTCTCGTTTTCAAAGAAAAACGCGTTAAATTTTTATCTAAAAACAGCTAACTTTAAGTTTGAAAGTTTTACTTGGAGATGGTATTATATTTATGTCTTCATCATTTCGATGATCCTTGATGATATGTGCATAGAAAATATTTACGAAAATAGCAAGAAATTTAACCAAAAAATATATTTTTGGATTTTAAGGTTACTACCCAAAACCGTAAATTGAGGGGTACCCCCATTAAAGGGATAAAATACAAAAATGTGACCATAGAATCTTTTTACGACCCGACGGAAATTAAAATATAGATATTATTCTATCATTTAAAACAATTTGCAGCCGTGTGTTATTCCGGACCATTAAACTCGTTAACTAAGCGTCTTTTTCGATGTCAGTTGCAGTACTATATTGAGCTAAAAACCTCTATGTTCGTTTAAGTTTGATGAGCTTATTAAAGTTTGCATGAGGTTTAGATTTTTCAGCCCTCGTCATCACTGAATTGACATTAATTGTCGATATGTGCATATGATACTGTACAATTGATACCGTAAATGTAGGTTTATATAGCCACAACAAGCTGTTAAAATTGATTTATTAATTATGCATGGATACTGTCAAGTCATATAAGTCCTTACTTAAAAGGAAATAAAAATCAATAACAACAACAACAACACATAAATATTCAAAATTACAAATATATTTTACAATGTTTTAATTTTTTTCAATTGTTTAGAATATATGAAGCGTATTACAGATAAAGAGCATAAAATAAATATAAACAAATCGAGTCAAAGTTCTAATGCAATGTGACTATAAGATCTATAAGTATAAACTATCAATATCTTTATTCTATAATACAATTTTAAAAGCACCCTCTATAACAACTCATTTGAGCGGACAAACAACTGCCGTAACAGGTTACTAATTTCATTCCGACGTGATTAGCGCTACAGTTGCCCCGACATGAGGTGTATGTATCTTCACATTCACAAAAACACGGTCTACCCTTGTTCCAGAAACTACATCCAAGAGACGCAATAACCAAACAGGAAATCATTATGCACATCAGTATTTGTCGAGCCATATTTCTTGAGGTTTTGTTGAACTGGAAAACAAGAATAACAAATAAAGATAATGTTGTTTTTATCTTCGTATTAGTGATAAAGAAGAAAAACAAATCCAACTTACATTATGTTTTTGCAGAGGTTTTGGCTCTTCCTTTTAGTCCTTTTTGGTTTATAGCTCGCCTTTTTTGTAATAAGCATTGAATTTTCAAATATTTTGGCCTCGAGCATTACTAAAGAGATATTGATTGTTGAAAAGGGCATCAGTTGCAAAAAAATGGTACCTTTTATGTTATTAAACATACAGAGACAAATAAGCGTCAACTTATATTTAGGTTGCATTTCAGGTCTAAACAGGTAAAATTAATTGAAGCATCTGAGATCACCTTTGGCTTTGGTTGCGAGTTTGTAAAACTATAAAATTACGATTATCGTGCAAATCATAAAAGAAAATCACTTTATCATGTTTATAAACTATAACGTAAATTCAATTTGGAAATAAATATCAAATCAAATTTTTATCTTCTGCATCTGAAGTGAATGGACTTAATTGTAAATTAAAACAAAGAATTGACAATTGCCAATCTGATAGAATGTCCCTTCGTAATAAAAACGTATAGAATTACATACTTACAATTTTCAACAGACTTAGTTGCTACTGAGAACTGGAAACTGTTAAATGATATATTATCTAAATGCACACCTTCGTGATTTATACATCATATATATATATAGTGCGTATATCATATTGGCTTATTTCCGTGAACTTTCTTAATTTTTTTTCTTGATAAATACATGTATCGAATAAATATTGTTCGTTATAACGGATTCTAATATACCTTGTTTAACATTGAACTTGATTAAGCAAGGTCAGTGATAGGAAACACGAAGATGTATTATATATTTCTTACCAAAAAAAAATAACTTTAAGTTAACACAATTCATGGCCACCTCTTCTGCAATTGATATTGTTTTCATAATAGAAATGTTGATGATTTCAAGCATCTGTCATGATAGTTTCTTATTGTCATTATTTATTTTTGTATTGTGTTCATGCTTCGACCATTCTTTTCAAGTTTCCACAATGAAGACAAATGCGTAGGGTTGGCCTTATTTCGTCGTCTTCTTTCGAATGATTAGTATATAAAAGAAAGGCTAAGGCCATAAACGGGCATCAGATGATTGCATATTTCGTTTTTAATTATTTGTTTATTTACAGTTCTGTTTTTTTTTTCTTTCAAATAAAGATTGTGAACGCTGTCGGTCACTATGAACACGATGATTTATAAAATCTATTGAAATCGTAAACACAGTTGTTGTATCTTTCTCATTTGAAACGCAATTAAAACTAACGCTAGATAGGTCTGTTGCAGAGATATCAAAATGGAATAGTATGACATAACAATTTGAAGGGACGTGTCTTCTGTCAATCTAAATGTGACATAAAGATTGGAATATTTGATTGAGCTAGGAAAAGGTAGGAAAAACAATTTAATGCATTTGAACAGATAAAAAAATAAGACCACCCATAGATCGGAGGTTTATGTTGTCGATTATTCTGATTCCTAAATTGTGTTAGAGATATGTTGAAAAACTGATGTAATTCTGTTGAATTGATATCACAACACCTTGATCTTGACAAAAACCTATATGTATTCTATTCATTTTCTCGAAACATCCTTAAAGAATAGTTGCGTTTAATTCTCAAGTACAGGCATTTTCAGCTTGGTAATAGATATGGTCAACACCATATTTGGTTAATAGTAGAATGACTTATGTCCACTTTAATCCTGAGTTTTAAAAAGAGATGTCCTTATTTAAATGACTTTGTCTTTGTTAAATATGAAGGATGAAATACTTGCTACACTAATTATCAACCATTTTCTAATATAAATAAAATTGTGCAAATCCTGAATTATGGGATATATTTTCCAAATTCAAAGCTCCGATTTCATTTCCGGTTTTTAGAATATACTTGGTTTATATATGGTGCTTCTGTATTTTATTAGGTCTCTAGTTTGTTTGTATTCGGTTTGGATGGTTTGCGGCCTCGGGCATGACTGAAAAGATATTAACTATCAAACGTAGCATTTGGGGAAGTGCAACTAGTACCTTTACTGTTATAATAAATGCATAATTGCAAATAATTTTTTTTTTTAATCTGCATTGCGATATATACAAATTCAATTACATGTTAGTCCCTATAAAAAAAAGTAAACGAAAACCAAAAACACACCCGTCATTAATTTAAAGTTACATTATATCATACTTGGTTTTTTTTTACAGAATATGTGAAGCTTATTACAGATATAGAGCGGAAATGCAAACAAAAGTGTACAAAGATGTTGATGTAATCGGGCCTTATGAGATTAAATATCATTTGCACCCATAACAACCTTTTGCAGAGGATGCACAATTTCTGTAACAAACATTCTGGTCTGTTCTATCGTTTATATCTCTTCACCCGCTCTGACAGTCAGTGGACGTGTCTCACACATACACGGTTTGTCATGGTTCCAGGAACTACAGCAATGGGACACAACTACAAAATAGGAAATCAAAATGGATATTAGCATTTTGCGGGTCATGTTTCTTGTTTGATTAAACTGAAATTGAAACAAATAAATATAAGTTTGCTTTAATGCACGGATTGAAACAATCTTCCAAAAACGTATTTTTTATTGCCATAGCAGTATATTCTCTCACTGTATCTATCTGCGTTCATCAAAGGAAAGACCCGATCAAAATGATCAAGCACACTTTGAGTACAACTATCTGGATGTTTTACTAGTTTATCTGTTAATCCATAAAACCATAAATACTTATTATTTCAGCTTGACATTCCTTTTAATAATCTACAGTCTGATTATTTCCCAGCAGAACATTGTGAAGGATATTGTACAAATGCAAACCCAAAACAAACAAAAACATTGTAAGAACGAAAACAACAAAATAATCAATAAATTATTAGTTTTGGATAGGTCGTAAAAGAATTATTTGAAGTGTTTTCTGTAGTGCTTCTCTTTTTTTTCTTACCGTTTTTTAACACTACACCCGACATAAAATGCTTTTGCATTCCAGTGGTTGTCGTTGGTTTCTTTTTTTTTAAAGATATTTTGTTGCGTATGTGTTAAGCAGCAATACGACTTTTATAGGGTTTTATCTTATCAATCCTTTCATTTTTTTTTATTTTCATTTTTTTTTAGATCCAAAAGTTCCCAATTATCTTCAGTGTAGTAGTCCAAATAGATATTATGACTATGTCGGTCGTGATGGGCAATTTCAAATTAATGCTGTGACGATGTAATACTAATTAGGACTTACAAAATGCTTTATCCATCGAATATGAAATTAACTAAAAAGTAAAATCACAAAAATACTGAACTCAGAGGAAAATCAATTCGGAAAGTCCATAATCACATGGCAAAATCAAATAACAAAACGCATCAAAAACGAATGGACAAGATCTATCATATTCCTGACTTGGTACAGGCATTTTCAAATGTAGAAAATGTTGGATTAAACCTGGTTCTATAGCGCTAACCTTTTCACTTTAATGACAGTCTCATCAAATTCCGTTATATTTACATTGATGCGTTAACTAAACAGACACAATAAATAAAATAGTAAAAATATGGGTACATCAGTCAACATCGTATAACAATTTTAAAAGGGAACAATTTAACAGAACACAAAAATATCTATCTACAAACACATTCATTGATTTGTGAGTCTGACGTTAGAAAATTGTATACGTCACATAAATTTGTCGTTCAATGTGCATACAAACAATTTGAAAATTTACATAGGCAATGTTAGCATATAAATAATACTAACGTAAATACTTAAAACAATTACCACCATTTTCAATAAGATCAAATGAGAAGTCTAAAGAAGTAAAACTATTTGCAGCATTCGAGATAGCCCTCGCTTTATGGGCGTAATCTAAAATCATAAATTAACCCTTTGTTTTTTTAATTGTAAAACATAAAAGAAAATTAACAGTTTAATTGTGAAGTAATGGCCTGTTCCAAATAAATTCTTAAATCAACTTAATATTCTTCTAAGGAAGGGGTATTTTAGACCAAGAAATTTCCCATGTCTAATTAGATAAAAGTTCCCTTGGTAAAAGGCTATTAGATTGCATATATACTAACAAGGTTGTCACTAAAAACAGCAAAAGTTAAATATGGTGTTATTTAAATGCGCGTTTGAATGTATTTTATGACAGTGCGTAGATTATATTGGCTCAATCATTTTCTGAGAACCTTGAACTTTATACTTCTACGTTTTGATATTGTACATTTAAATGTATAGAAATATCCAATACTAGTATATAACGGTTTCTATTTTCAAATGTATCTAAGCTTGTTGTAAAGCAAAGAAAATTATAGTAAATATCGAGTCATATATGGCTATTTCATGAACAAAATAGTGACCTGAAAATAAGAAACAAGGTTCAAGGTCACTTCCACGATTAGCAGTTAACACAGTTTCTTCAATACAAATATTGATAATTTTACATTGTGTAGTACAACTTTATTATTGTCTTCATACAGCATGTAACTGGTTGGCGAGAGGGCATAAATAAGGAACTACTTCGAACATTTAGAATATTTAAACAATGCCATATACTTTTCAAGCTTGTATATTGCAACACTTTCACTTTATTTGCTTCGTTTCTGAATTTTAAACATGAATGTATATATATTTAAATTCCCCCCGCCCTGCTCGTCCGAATTTAAACTATTTAATCACTTAATTCAATAGGCTATAAACAAAACAAACACAGATATAGGATTAGTTGCTCGCAGTAACATATTATTTTCTCTTGCGATACAATATTTTATTTTACTTTATTGTACATATTTCTTCGATTCAAACCACGGACATATAAATCAATGACATATAACATTGTTTCTCATTCGCATCTTTTCTTTTTTATCGGTTAATACCTCCAACGCCTGTACGTATGTAATAAACATAGCAGCAACTGTCAATATACCAATGTGACCAACTTCAATTCGACGCAACTGCGAGCACCTTCGATAATATTACATTTAAATGCCAAACTTTATATAGTACCATTAAACCCCACCCGTATTAACCACCAAAACTTTTTTCGTGCATTATGCACCCGACATCAAACTCTATAAATAGTACATACTGTTGCAGAACTTGTTATACTAGTTCCCATCTATAAATAATTACCACTAATAGCAAACGGGTAAACCCCAATTTCAAACGAAATAAAATATGTTTAATCTCTAATTTCACTAGGCTATAAACAAAACAAACACATATATAGGATTAGTTAGGAAATGAAACAGTTCACGTTTGTGGCATTCTTTTAGACAGTTTTATCTACAGTAATGCTGGCGTCACACATTGGTGTATAGACCGGCGTGCTCCAGACGTACAGAGAAAATTGACTAAGTCTGTATACGTTAGTTGCACGCCAGAGGAACGCTACGCAATCGATAAACGCGTGCTTCAAAAGTTTGAAGAACGTCGAAATGTAAAGGTATACGCTTTGGGAACGTTATAACTCCAGTAATTTTTTTTGCAGCTTAAACATTTTCATCCAGCTCAAGCGTGTGTCAAGTTTTTACCTGTTCGTTACACGCACTTAATGCATGCGCTTCAAGCGCGTTGAAAACGCTACAGATAAGTTTGAGACATATTTAGGGCACGTTGTATACGCTTCAAGATAGTTCGACCTTAACTAAAACGTATGCGGGTGTGTTTGTAACAAACAACCCACAATTAAACGTCCTAGATACGTTGCGTCTCGAATACGTTCAAATAACTTTTTTTCTTTCGTAGCGTGCATAGACAAACGCCAACAATACGCCGACGTACGTTACTTGAATGCCCGATAAACGCTTAGGTACCCTTTTCGTACGCCCAATACTCGCTTAAAGCTAGTTGTGCACACGATACAGATATGACTGACAGGTTAAATGCATCCAAAATTTCTAGCATATTTGCAGCGTACATGATTTCTCTCCACAACCGGCGTACGTCGCAGCTATACGCTGATGTATGACACCGGAAATAGTTTAAAGCTATTTCAATGTGTTAAAAAAAGGGACGAAAGATACCAAAGGGACAGTCAAACTCATAAATCTAAAACAAACTGACAACGCCATGGCTAAAAATAAAAAAGACAAACAGAAAAACAATAGTACACACGACACAACATAGAAAACTAAAGAATAAACAACACGAACCCCACCAAAAACTAGGGGTGATCTCAGGTGCTCCGGAAGGGTAAGCAGATCCTGCTCCACATGTGGCACCCGTCGTGTTGCTTAAGTGATTACAAATCCGGTAAATAGTCTAATTCGGTAGGTCATATTCATGAAAGGGAAGGGGATTGTAGTTACGACGTAAGGAACATATCCGATATCATTTGTGAAACGGTTATTCCATAACGGTCAACCAACTCGTGATGGCGTCCGTAAAATTTACGAAGGGATGATTTCAACTTCACCATTTGGAACTCTTGGTTTAATAGCTTCCTTGTGAGCAGCAAACCCCTATCAAGAAAATCATGATAGGAAATGCAAGCACGGGAATATCGTATCAATTGGGAGATATATACCCCGTATGCAGGTGCTGCTGGAATGTTGCTACTTAGAAATGGAAAGTTCACAATTGGAAAGCTGAAATCATCTCTTTTGTCGTAAAGTTTTGTTTTCAACCGACCCTCATTGTCAATTTCTAGATGTAAGTCAAGATATGAAGCCGACTTAACTGTATCTGTAGTATCCTTTATCTCTAGTTCGATTGGATAGATGCGTTCCACATAGTCACCAAATTTTGAATTGTTTAGTGAAAGAACATCATCTATATAGCGGAAAGTAGACTTAAAGGATATTGCTAACTTCTTATCTTTCTTTCTAAGAAGTTCCTGCATGAAGTCAGCCTCATAATAATAAAGAAACAAGTCGGCGAGTAGAGGGGCACAGTTTGTTCCCATTGGAATGCCGACAGTCTGTTGAAAAACACGTCCTCCGAACGTAACAAATATGTTGTCAATCAAGAAATCAAGCATCTTGATAATATCAGTTTCAGAGAATTTTTTGTATGAATCAGAGTGATTCTTTACAAAGTAGGATTTATCCCTCCCTAAGACAAGATACTTGTATCTACGTTGGCCATTCTTTTTTATGAAGCAAAGTAATATCAACTCTTTCAATTTGTCTTTTAGTTTGGAATGTGGAATACTTGTGTACAGGGTAGAAAAGTCAAATGTTTTAATACTGTTACAAGATGAAAGAGAGTTAGATTGTATGTACTCTAAAAGATCTTTTGAATTTTTAAGTATCCACATCTGATTCACGCCACCTCTAGAATAGGCAGTTTCACAATAACTTTGAAGCCCGTCTTTGATTGCTGATAAAATAGATGTTAATAATTTAGAAAGAGGTTTCGTGGAGCACTTGTTAAGGTTAAGTGGCAAGTTGTTTAATTTAGCAATACAAATATTATGATATGTGTGCAAATAATTCCAATATTATTTTGTGAACCTCACACAATTCCCTTCTTCAAAGTAAAAACAACTGCACACATGCATGTGCATTTAACAATTCTTTTTTTTCTTGATTATTTTAATGAATAATTGTAACATATTACCGACAAATCAACAAATTAAGTCAAACATCCATTTACCAGTAAACTATTTTGCATTTACATATCATCATGTTGTTTTTCTTAATTATGTTGGTGATATATTTGAATTAGGCGTGATTGGATAATCAAAGCACCTGCTATAACACCTCCTTACAGTAGATACACATTTCCTGTGACAAACATGTTGGTCTAATTGGTGGTAAATATCTCTACATATGCTCCGACGGGTGATACAGGTGTCATCACAGTCACACATAGTACACGGTTTATCCTGGTTCCAGGAAAAACAATCAAGGTACCTAACTACCAAACATGATATCAAAACGAACACCAATTGTTGACGGGCCATGTCTCTGTGGGGTTTGATTTAACTAGACAAAAACAAATAAATGTTGAGTCACTGTAATTCGCATATTGTCATTTAAAAGAAGACTATTACCAGATGTTCATGATATTTTGAAAAAAAAGAATCATTATTCTGCCTAACTATTTTTATGAAAGAACTATTCCAAGAACCGTCGAGTTTAATAAATTTTATAAATTTTGACGATTTTGCTGCAAAACATGAGAGGAGTTTCACCTGAATGGTAAAGTTGTTTTCCAAATCAAACAGTAAATGTGTTTCTTCTGCACTTGAAAGAACAGGTATTAAAGAAAAAGAAATTATCATGGCTAAAACAGAAAGAAAGTTTCTTGACAGAACGCTATTTAATTGCATCAGGGATCACCCTCGCTTTTGAAGCAAGTTCATTATACTATAAATGTATGATTTTCTTGCAAATGATCACAGAAAGTCACTTGAAAAACTATTACTTAATTATATTTTAGAATACTAGTACATATTAAATAAAATATCAAATCTACTGCATCTGAAGTAAATGGTATTTAAAATTAAAACTAAAAATGATGTCATGTCCCTTCGTTAAAAAACATATCAAATTTCATACTTACAAGTTTCAATTAACTAAGTTGTCAATAGCAAAAGAAAAAGTGATATATGTCGTTACATAAATGCTCATCTATGTGTTTTATACATGCCAGCGCGAAGATAATATAGGCTTATTCTCTAGAAATACAATGTACCCTGAACTTGAGCTTTAATGATTTTTGATTGTTAATTTTTACATTTACATGTATGATTAAATTGTTTTATTTAAATGGTTCATACTTCCTAATGTATCTTGCTCAAATGTGTACTTGATTAATCAAAGTTTATAATAGGGAACACGCAGTCTCCGTCTTTATCCTTAAAAACATGGATTTTAAAATTGGTAGCAAGGTACACGTCCTCCTCAATGGACTTGCGGTTAACACTGTTTCTTTAATAAAAATATTGATAACAAAGCATTTTGCAGTAAAAAGGAAAAACACTAAAATACTGAACACCGAAGAAAATTCAAAACAAAAAGACCCTACTCAAATGACGTAATCAGAAATTCAAACACATCAAAAGAATGGATAACAAGTGTCACATTCCTGACTTGGTACAAGCAAATTCCTATGTAAAAAATGGTGGATTAAACCGACTTTTTAAGAAGCTGGACCTTTTACTGGTATGAAATTCCGAAAAAATTCCACAAAACACACATAAAAGGTATAAATGTCAACAATAGGGGTAGAACCGTCAACATCGTGTTATCATCTTAATCACTTAAAAAATATGTGTCAACAAAGAATAAAAAAGCATAAAGACAAAGCACATCAGCAAAAATTAAAGACAAAAGTAGAAAAAAGAATTACCATCACACAATATTACAATGAAGGGATAAGAGGCAAAATTGTTTATTGCCTCAATATTTTTTCGTTTATTATTTACATATCGACCATTAATCGAACATAAAACATACAATTCATGACTGTATAATGAAGATACATGCGTTGGGAGACAACCGTTCTGACAGCCTTGCCTTATTTCTAATGTTTATAACTATGATGTACAATAGAAAAGCTCAAGTAATTGCTCTTTTTATATGTTTATTCAAAAGTTGTTCTACTAGCAAACACAACTATATAATGTAAACAATATTGATATCCTCAAAACGACGAAGCTTTTTATCTTTTAAATTCCTAAAAAGAGCATAGAAAATTACTAGGAAGCTTTTAAACAAGTGAACTAATTTTAAAGTTAAGTCATCCTTTCGAAAGTATTATAGACGCCAACAAGGGAGTTATTTGGCCGTTTTGGAATACATTTCACACATATTTGTTCAAAGAACGTAACCACAGATATGTCATATGTTCCTCGATTGTACCAATGACACTAATTACCGAATGTGTACTGATCAACATAACGTTTACCATTCGTGTAGTTATATCTGCGTTCCCATCCGGAGAGCATGCCATCACCAAAAGCTTTCTGGTGGGGTTTGTGTCAATAAGTCTTTAGTTTTGTAAGTAATGTTTAGTTGACTTGTATATCTTTTTTGTCGTCTTTCGGGGTTTTTTTTTGTCATTTCGTTAGTGGACTCGGTATCTGATGATTATGTTAGATATAAAAGAGGAACGAAAGATACCAAAGGGACAGTCAAACATATAAATCGAAAATAAACTGACAACGCCATGGCTAAAAATGAAAAAGACATACTGACAATCAATAGTACACATGACATAACATAGAAAACTAAAGAATAAACAACATCAACCCCACCAAAAACTACGGGTGATCTCAGGTGCTCCGGAAGGGTAAGCAGATCCTGCTGCACATATAAATGTTACACTCAACGTCTCCTCATCGGTTACAAAGCACTTTTTCTAAATCAATTTAGTTTTCAATCAGGATAACACAGTCACAATAGTAAAGTATATAATCTTTCATATTAAAAGACAATGTCATAATACTATGACAATGTCATTTACACTGTTCAAACATACCCGCATGTCAAATTTTTACAACAGAAAAGCTGAATGGACATTAGTCAAAATTTGTCACGTCCTCATGAATTGTCGTACGTCCTATCAAAAACCTTCAGAAAGCTTCCATTAAAACTATTTTGCATACAAGTTTCTTCGAAAAACTAAGAAAAGGGGGATGCAAACGACTCCCAATACTTAATCTAAACGGAACTACGTAACTCAAGACTTTCAATACTGAAACAATAAAACAATGTTTATCAAATTCGAATACTAGTCAGTTTATAGGACCTCAGTTCGATATAGACTTGGCAATCCATCACTTCTATCTAATCAACTGTCCTTTATGATAAAGTTTGGCGTGTGATGGTATTCGAAACAATGTAATTTATATATTGACATTGTCATAGTTTTAGGACACAGTTACATCAACATCAAAAGGTAACTGTACTTTATTGTGGAAGCTGTGGACTGCTGGTTAAAAATAATTTTGATTACGGAAGTTGCTTAGCAACTGCTGAGGAGACGTTGAGTGTATCTGTTTGAAAAGCACCCATGGTATCTTCAGCCTTTTCAAACCAAAAAAGGGGATTCAAAATTATACAACACGTACAAGTTTCGATATTATTTCTTAACACAAGTGCAATTTTCAAAATTACACATTAGACCACGTGCAACATTCAAAATTTTACATTAAACACCGTTCTGGTATTTAGTATTAAAATTATACATTAAACCACGCATGGATTTTGAAAAAATTAAAAGACGTTCGAATATCAGTTTGGTTAGATAGAATAAAATGTTCTCCTGAAAACGGATACAATCTAATAGACAAGACGTGTGTTTGATTTGAAAACCTTGCCTTGCAACATACTACCATTTAAACTCAACGACACCTTAAGCTTGTTAAATTTAGAAAGCATTTTTAATTTAGGGATCGATAAATATCCCTATTGCAAAGATCTGGTCTTTGTGTATATTGAGCTAAAAACCTCTATGTTGCTCTAGGTTTGATCAGCGTATTAAAGTTTGCATAAGGTTTGGATTTTTCAAGTATGTCAGCCCTCGTCATCACTGAATTGACATTAATTGTCGATATGTGCATATGATACTGTACAATTGATACCGTAAATGTTGGTATATATAGCCACAACAAGCTGTTAAATTTGATTTATTAATTATAAAATTAAGAATGGAAATGTGGAATGTGTCAAAGAGGCAACAACCCGACCATAGAAAAAACACAACAACAGAAGGTCACTAACAGGTCTTCAATGTAGCGAGACCTACATTGCATGAATACTGTCAAGTCATGTAAGTCCTTACTAAAAAGGAAATACAAATCAATAACAACAACAACGCATAAATATTCAAAATTACAAATATATTTTACAATGTTTTAATATTTTTTTAATTATTTAGAATATATGAAGCGTATTACAGATATAGAGCATAAAACAAATATAAACAAATCGAATCAAAGTTCTAATGCAATGTGCCTATAAGATCTATAAGTATAAACTATCAATATCTTCATTCTTTAATAAGATTTTAAATTCCTACTAGTGTCTAGGTGGAATCATACTACTTATTTCGTACGGGAAGCACCCTCTATAACAACTCATTTGAGCGGATGCACAACTGCCATAACAGATTATTAATTTCGTTCCAACGTGAATAGCGTTACAGTTGCCCCGACATGAGGTGTATGTATCTTCACATTCACAAAAACACGGTCTACCCCTGTTCCAGAAACTACATCCAAGAGACGCAATAACCAAACAGGAAATCATTATGCACATCAGTATTTGTCGAGCCATATTTCTTGAGGTTTTGTTGAACTGGAAAATAAGAATAACAAATAAAGATAATGTTGTTTTTATGTTCGTTCAGTGATAAAGAAGAAGAACAAATCCAACTTACATTATTAGTTTGCAGAGGCTTTGGCTCTTACTTTTAGTCCTTTTTGGTTTCTAGCTCGCCTTTTTTGTAATAAGCATGGGATTTTCAAATATTTTGGCCTCGAGCATTACTAAAGAGATATTGATTGTTGAAATGGGCATCACTTGCAAAAAAAATGGTACCTATTATGTTATTAAACATACAGAGACAAATAAGCGTCAACTTATATTTAGGTTGCATTTCAGGTCTAAACAAGTAAAATTAATTGAAGCATCTGAGATCACCTTCGGCTTTGGTTGCGAGTTTGTAAAACTATAAACTTACGATAATCGTGCAAATCATGAAAGAAAATCACTTTATCATGTTTAAAAACTATAACGTAAATACAATTTGGAAATAAATATCAAATCAAACTTTTATCTTCTCCATCTGAAGTGAATGAACTTAATTGTCAATTAAAACAAAGAATTAACCATTTCCAATCTGATAGAATTTCCCTTCGTAATAAAAACGTATAGAATTACATACTTACAATTTTCAACAGACTTAGTTGCTACTGAGAACTGGAAACTGTTAAATGATATATTATCTAAATGCACACCTTCGTGTATTTATACATCATATATATAGTGCGTATATCATATTGGCTTATTTCCGTGAACTTTCTTAATTTTTTTTCTTGATAAATACATGTATCGGATAAATATTGAACGTTATAACGGATTCTAATATACCTTGTTCAACATTGAACTTGATTAAGCAAGGTCAGTGATAGGAAACACGAAGATGTATTATATATTTCTTACCAAAACAAATATCTTTAAGTTAACACAATTCATGGCCACCTCTTCTGCAATTGATATTGTTTTCATAATAGAAATGTTGATGATTTCAAACATCTGTCATGATAGTTTCTTATTGTCATTATTTATTTTTGTATTGTGTTCATGCTTCGACCATTCTTTTCAAGTTTACACAATGAAGACAAATGCGTAGGGTTGGCCTTATTTCGTCGTCTTCTTTCGAATGATTAGTATATAAAAGAAAGGCTAAGGCCATAAACGGGCATCAGATGATTGCATATTTCGTTTTTAATTATTTGTTTATTTACAGTTCTCGTTTTTTTCTTTCAAATATAGATTATGAACGCTGTCGATCACTTTGAACACGATGATTTATAAAATCTATTGAAATCGTAAACACAGTTGTTGTATCTTTCTCATTTGAAACGCAATTAAAACTAACGCTAGATAGGTCTGTTGCAGAGATATCAAAATGGAATAGTATGACATAACAATTTGAAAGGGACGTGTCTTCTGTCAATCTAAATGTGACATAAAGATTGGAATATTTGATTGAGCTAGGAAAATGTATGAAAAACAATTTAATGCATTTGAACAGATAAAAAAAAAAGACCACCCATAGATCGGAGGTTTATGTTGTCGATTATTCTGATTCCTAAATTGTGTTAGAGATATGTTGAAAAACTGATGTAATTCTGTTGAATTGATATCACAACACCTTGATCTTGACAAAAACCTATATGTATTCTATTCATTTTCTCGAAACATCCTCAAAGAATAGTTGCGTTTAATTCTCAAGTACAGGCATTTTCAGCTTGGTAATAGATATGGTCAACACCATATTTGGTTAATAGTAGAATGACTTATGTCCACTTTAATCCTGAGTTTTAAAAAGAGATGTCCTTATTTAAATGACTTTGTCTTTGTTAAATATGAAGGATGAAATACTTGCTACACTAATTATCAACCATTTTCTAATATAAATAAAATTGTGCAAATCCTGAATTATGGGATATATTTTCCAAATTCAAAGCTCCGATTTCATTTCCGGTTTTTAGAATATACTTAGTATATATATGGTGCTTCTGTATTTTATTAGGTCTCTAGTTTGTTTGTATTCGGTTTGGATGGTTTGCGGCCTCGGGCATGACTGAAAAGATATTAACTATCAAACGTAGCATTTGGGGAAGTACCTTTACTGTTATAATAAATGCATAATTTCAAATAAAATTGATTTTTTTTAATCTGCATTGCGATAAATACAAATTCAATTACATGTTAGTCCCTCTAAAAAAAAGTAAACGAAAACCAAAAACACACCCGTCATTAATTTAAAGTTATATTATATCATACTTGGTTTTTTTTTTTTACAGAATATGTGAAGCTTATTACAGATATAGAGCGGAAATACAAACAAAAGTGTACAAAGATGTTGATGTAATCGGGCCTTATGAGATTAAATATTATTTGCACCCATCGTAAAAACCTTTTGCAGAGGATGCACAATTTCTGTAACAAACATTCTGGTCTGTTCTATCGTTTATATCTCTTCACCCGCTCTGACAGTCAGTGGACGTGTCTCACACATACACGGTTTGTCATGGTTCCAGGAACTACAGCAATGGGACACAACTACAAAACAGGAAATCAAAATGGATATTAGCATTTTGCGGGTCATGTTTCTTGTTTGATTAAACTGAAATTGAAACAAATAAATATAAGTTTGCTTTTATGCACGGATTGAAACAATCTTCCAAAAAACGTATTTTTTATTGCCATAGCAGTATATTCTCTCACTGTATCTATCTGCGTTCATCAAAGGAAAGACCCGATCAATATGATCAAGCACACTTTGAGTACAACTATCTGGATGTTTTACTAGTTTATCTGTTAATCCATAAAACCATAAATACTTATTATTTCAGCTTGACATTCCTTTAAATAACTTACAGTCTGATTATCTTCCAGCAGAACATTGTGAGGATATTGTACACATGCAAACCCAAAAACAAACAAAAACATTGTAAGAACGACAACAACAAGATAATCAATAAATTATTAGTTATGGATAGGTCGTTAAAGAATTATTTGCAGTGTTTTCTGTAGTGCTTCTCTGTTTTTCTTACCGTTTGTTAACACTACACCCGACATATAATGTTTTAGCATTCCAGTGGTTGTCGTTGGTTTCTTTCTTCTCGATATTTTGTTGTGTATGTGTTGAGCAGCAATACGACTTTTATAAGGTTTTATCTCATCAATCCTTTCATTTTTATTTATTTTCAATTTTTTTGAGATCCAAAAATTCACAATTATTTTCAGTGTAATAGTCCAAATAAATATTATGATTATGTCGGTCGTGAAAGGCAATTTCAAATTAATGCTGTGACGATGTCATACTAGTTAGGACTTACAAAATACTTTATCCATCGAATATGAAATTAACTAAATAATACTAACGTAAACATTTTAAAACAAATACCACCATTTTCAATAAGATCAAATGAGAAGTCTTAAGAAGTAAAACTATTTGCAGCATTCGAGATAGCCCTCGCTTGATGGGCGTAATCTAAAATCATAAATTAACCCTTTGGTATTTTTTAATTGTAAAACATAAAAGAAAATTAACAGTTTAATTGTGAAGTAATGGCCTGTTATAAATAAATTCTTAAATCAACTTAGTATTCTTCTAAGGAAGGGGTATTTTAGACCAAGGAATTTCCCATGTCTAATTAGATAAAAGTTCCCTTGGTAAAAGGCTATTAGATTGCATATATACTAACAAGGTTGTCACTGAAAAAAGCAAAAGTTAAATATGGTGTTATTTAAATGCATGTTTAAATGTATTTTATAAATAACAGTGCGTAGATTATATTGGCTCAATCATTTTCTGAGAACCTTGAACTTTATACTTCGACGATTTATAATTCGTTTTGATATTGTACATTTAAATGTATAGACATATACAATACTAGTATATAACGGTTTCTATTTTTTTATGTACCTTAGTTTGTTATATAGCAAAGAAACGTATAGTAAATATCGAGTCACTGGCTATGTCCTGAACTAAATAATTGTTTTAAAAGTTAGTAACAAGGTTCAAGGTCAACTCCACGATTAGCAGTTAACACAGTTTCTTTCATACAAATGTTGATAATTTTACATTTTGTAGTAAAATTTTATTATTGTCCCCATACTATCAAACCGTACGTAACTGGATTGGCGAGAGGGCATACACTGGACAGTACATTTATTATTTAAAATATTTTTATATACAATGTCATATCCTTTTCAAGCAATTGCAACAGTTTCACTTTGTAAGCTTCGGTTCAAATATTAAACATGAATGTATACATACGCATACATGTGTTGGTTTATTCATCGACAATATCGTTATAAGCACTAACATAGTATTGCATATTTCTTGTCAAGGACATTCGTAAGTTATCTATATGTTTCTGCCGTTAGAATACCCCTCTTTGACCCAATGCAATACAGTACAATATTGTTACTCTCATATTCATGTACATAGGTAGAGAGAGAGAGTGAAATATACATACCGGAAAATACATCTATTTACAAACATTTATAGATTAGATTTAGATACAGGGGTTTCAAAATAATATACATTTTATCCAGAAGGACCCACATGTTTGTTTACACACTAATGAACTTGCATGATCTGTTTATCTCTGACTTTTAAAAAAAATCAATCAGTTGGCAAAACTTGTGTGAACTTGAGCAAGCCATTTAATATGTTTTGAGGTATAGTTTTCTACTGTCGTTAAAAATGGACAAAGTAGACAATGAAAATCGTCTGCCATGCTACCAAGATCGACATCTTCCCGTTTCTATCGTGAGTATGTGGTTTATGGTTCAATATTTACATTAAAAAGATTTGTAATACTTTCGCGATCTTCCACGATCTCAAAATACATTTCAAAATGTAACTCTAACTTAATAGTTCTGTAATTAACTGCTTTTGTAGACTCTTGTAATTGAGTATTCCAGTACTGTTTGAATTGGTCTTGTAATCGCAGCTGTAGTGCATTTGATAACCATTCATCGTTACCAAAACATTTAGCAATCCAAATATTTGAAAATCTACATTCATCCAATATATTGCAAACCTTACTTACAAAAGATGTTCATTCATTATTAACAGTAAAGAGTGTTTTCGGTAGTTGATATGCGATAGAAGATTACTTAGTCTCTTTATCAGATACAATTTTACACCAATAGGATACTACTAGTATCTTGAATTCCATATATGTCCAAAGGATATCATGCAAAAACAAAAACAAAATATAATATGATTGATTTTTATTCACAACATGAAAGTCTTACTCAAATTACAACCCTAGGAGGATCTAAATCACAATTTACTACTAAGGTTTCCAACGCATAGCTACGACAATGCGTTTAAAATGAGTAAGACGAACTCCTTATTTCGTAACTGTAGTAATGAAATGAAAGACATGTTGACTATCAAGTCTTTAAAAAAAGAATTACAAGTGAAAGTGCCAATATAATTAAAACCCGAAATAACCATATCTTGATGCATGACATAAGATAATAAATCATTCATATTGCAGGCTGTTTATGAGTAACTTACACATACAAATATATATGACGGACTTTAAAACGCAACATACATTTTGTTCATTTTTTCTAAACCAAATCATGATTGATCCTCAAACAACTACTATTCAGGCTTACCCTATGTAATTAAATAAAGGCAACAGTTAGCAGATGTCTCTTAAATAAAGGCAACAGTAGTAGACCGCTATTCGAAATTCATAAATAGATTTAGAGAAAAAAACAAATCCGGGTTACAAACTAAGACTGAGAGAAACACATCAAATATAATAGGACAACATCGACAAACAGAAACGAACTATTATATAACAATGACTTGGTACATGACATTTTAAGAAAAAAAATGTGGGTTAAACCTGGTTTTGTGGCTAGCCAAACCTCCCGCTTTTATTGCAATGTTAAATATAACATTAAAGTTTTAAAATGGTTTGAAAAAAATCAATATTTTACTTACCTAAGTGTATTGAACATACCGAAATATAAACGTCGCACGAGTTTCTTAACGCGACATTTCAAACCTTTACCTAACTTTTAATGTTGTTTTCTTCGTGATACTATTCTTTCAATCTATAGTCACACTTAAATCAGTTTAATTAAAAATGTTGCATTGCCATGATTGCCGAGAATGACCCCGTCAGAAAATTGCAGACAGGAAAACGTGAACGTGCCGTAAACAGAAATTGTGACTTCAGAAACTCTTCTCACTGTCCCTCCAACAACGATGCAAGCAGACGGGATTTGTTGATGACCATCTTTATGTTGTGACATTGCCACACAATACCATTTGATGACGCAACGTCATTTAAGAGATTGAGAGACATGTTTCCTGCCGCAAAGTCAACTGCTTATCAAAACACCGAAAACCATGGCTGACATATTCATGCCTTTATTATTTCCCATAAACTCAAATGCCAAAGGTTCAACTGCAGAAAAAATACCATTTAAAGCCCTAAAATTTAAACCCCGTAATTGCCAAAACACACTATAATAGATGGGACAAAGGGTAATCACACAGGTACAAAATAGAACTCAAAACATGCCCAAAAGAATTTGTTTACCTTTCTGAAAGTCATTTGTGCATTGCTTACATGCTTTTATTGCCTTCTACGGTGATATATGCATTGGTAAGGGTAAGATCAAGGTCGTAACTATGAAAAATCTTTAATTGTTTTAACCTTTTTATGCCGGTATATTATATTGGTTGTAATTGAAACAAGAAAATGAGAAGTGCGGGATTGTTCAGAAGAAAGTAAACCATTGTAACCTATCATTTCACATGGGTAGTTTTGAAATTTTAAACGAGAACCGTCTGTTTTTGAATCGACCTAGATCGAACTACATTTAAATTTACTCGTGTTTCTCAGAGAAGCATTTAAATGCAACGCTAAATTGGAATTTTAAACCCTGTACGTTACTACAAATTCTGTCAGTAAGTTAGTTTTAATAATATAACGACATTGCTGCTCAGATGTATGCGATATAGTCTTTTGGAGCTGATGTGGCGTGAATAGATCATCAATCAATCAATTTTTGGTAAGTTTTCAATTTCTGTTTATTTGAAATATTATTGAACAAATGTAATAAACATCGGAAAAGATTTTTTTATAGTTTCATCTATTTTGTTGCGCAAGTTTTTCATGAATATCATGTTTGCTTATTATTTACTGATGTTTTCTTGATTTGATTTCAAATATGAACAAATATCATAAATCATCATTTTGTCTTTAAAAAGTGGTTTTACATTGCAGATCGAATATAGCGATGAGCAGTCAGTGCTTTTTCGTATTGCTTCTTTTCCTTTCCGTTGTGAACCAGTCAAATGGTAATGAATTTAATCAGTCTTCGTCATTTAAAAGAATTTCAAGACATAAAAGAGCTACTTATGAAAGGTTAAGCTGTGCAGATAAAATTAATTTAAACGGTATGTCTTTGATAAACAAGGGAATAGCAATGATTGATCCTACTATAAAGATTTCTGGTAGATTTTATGGAGCTTTGAAAGATTTGTATGACTCTCCACGTAAAAATGTTCTGAGTGTTACCATTAAGGAGTTGGGAAAGTACAGCAATTATGCACTGAATTTTTTCAATGGAAAAAGTGTATTTGAAGAACGATACATATTCTTATACACGACCAATGCTTTATATAGCGATTTGAATAAAAGGTTGCGAGACCATGATTGTGAAATAAAAGCTTTGGGGCAATCAGACATAAATTTGGCTCCGTTTGCAGCTGTTTTGTGGAGCATACTTTATTATTGGCCAACTCTGAAGAAAGAAAAAGGAATGACTTATCGCGGAGCAGACATGGTACAGTCCGATATAGATTTGTACAAAAAGGGATACAGTTTTGTGTGGAATCAATTTGTTTCAACAGCTCGAAAGTCGGGCTTTGATAAAAGTGTAATATTTTATATCAACAACAAGAAAGGTTCTACATTAAGTCCAAGTTTAGTTAAGAAATATGCTTGGAATCCAAATATTGATGAGGCGTTGTATTGTCCAGGCGCACAATTTCGAGTTCTAAATAGTAGGTATGATAAGTACAAAAAGAAATACGTCATTGACATAGAGCATATATCCAGGAGTCCACCTAGCTCTGTCGAGAGGTTGTTATTTTCTTTCGTGATCGCTCAAATGACAAGCATATTCGTTTTCACTTTAAAATTGATGTAAATGTTATTATGATACCAAATGATGTCTCCTTTGAGCAGAATATCATTTTTCTGTCATATTTTAAGACGTTGTGTGTGTTATGTACTTGTAAAACACACCATGACTTTAACATTTGTTCCAACTATTTTGTTCAAGGATGGAAAGTCAGTTTTTATTAATCTGTTTTACCTGACATTGTTTTATGGACATCTATTCGCAAGCTTTACCTTTTTTTTCAGCCCATGGAAACTGTTCTCATCACGAATTAATATGTTTTTAAATATGACTGTAAACTGCTAAAAGAAACATATCATTTAAATTGTAAAAATGTAATGTGGAATTGTTAGGGGTGAAAACAAATACAAATGAATGCAGTGTATATAAAATTGTATTACCTTTGATGAGTTTATAAAATAAATTTGAAATTCAAAAACTGTTTCTGAAATTGATAAGTAGTCTTCAAATTCCATTCCCAATTTTATTATCATTCAAATACCTTTATTAATTTTTCGTTCCTCGAAATGCTCGTAAAAACAAATTGAAACTCCATTCAAATGATTCAAACGTCACAAAATCCCATGAGGCGCCAAATGAATTCCAGAATATTCATAAACATCTAAATAATGACATGAAACAAATATCTACAATTTCGGTCTGCAAGAAACATCTGAATCAATTGGGTAATATTTACGTTGGACGCATTCCATTTGGCTTATCATTTTTTGCAATTGAAAAGGCTATATTGGATTTTAAGATAAAAGGAATTAGACAAAAACTTGTCATTACAGATCAATAACTCCAGAGTGACTGTCGATTTTGGTCAATAATTTGTTGATCTTGTCTTTTTAATTAGTTTTGCTAATTGAATGATGAATTTTTCTATGATATTGTTATGCCCCATTTATGATTATTATGTTTTCTGGACTGTGTGTTCGTTCGTCCGTTCGTTCGATCGTTCGTCATCCATCTGTTTTTGGTCACGGTAGTTTTTGATGAAGTTCAAGTCCAATCAACTTGAAACTTAGTACACATGTTCCCTATGATATGATCTTCAAAGTTTTAATGCTAAGTTAGAGCTTTTACTCCAATTTCACGGTCCATTGAACATAGCAAATGATAATGCGAGTGGGTCATCCGTGTACTATGGAAACATTTTTGTTTTATATAAATTAGGCAAACAAATATAGGGAAAACACTCAAATACGTGGTCATCAGATAATTTTAATCATGAAATTTTTGGAAGATGTTGTCTAGTTGGTCAATTTGCTTATATAAACGTTTCTATTCATTTGTTAATAATCTGATGTAATGCTTCTTCTGATTGGCTGACGTTGTTTGGTTATCAGCTCATAGACATAATTTGTATATTTGGGATATTTTTTCTGTCTATTCGAAATAACATAAAAAATGTGCACACTGACAAATAACCCACTACATTCTTTATTCAGTGTGCATCACATTTTTTTAAGGTTATTTCTTCATAGACAGAAAAGATATTACAGTCATTCCTTAATAATTTCCCTGAATTACGACAAAAACGCACAATCATGACAAATAATGAGTCGTTCAACCATGTTAACCGAGTGTAGAGCTTGTCTTGCTTATCATAGTATGCTATTCCAAGTTTTGCTGTACTGATCATAATTCTCGAGATTATAAGCAAATTTGAAGAAATGATGGTTTAAATATCATTGAAAGGCAATAACTCATATATAAAAAGTTAGTCTGACAGTTTTGGTGTAAAAAAGTAAAATAACAAAAATACCGAATTCTAAGAAAAATCAAATGGCAAAATCAAAAGCTCAAACACATCAAACAAATGAAAAAGAATGTTTATGTTCCCGACTTGATACATGCATTTCCCTATGCACACAATTGCGGATTTTATCTGGCTATAGCTAGCTAAACCTCTCACTTGTAAATGACCATTATATGACAGCTGAGTTTTTTCATATACAGCGGTTTAATAGATAAAAGACAAAACTGGAATTTTACCCCTATATTCTATTTTAATTCGTGTCGGCCATGTTTGTTTGGCGGTGGGGTCTTCTGGTAGTTTTTTAAACTGCATACTAAATGACGATTGTGACCTAGTATGTTTAAAACTGTTTAATTTGGTCCAGTAGTTTTAGAAGAGAAGTTTTCTTAAAAGTTAGTGTGTTGAAAATTAACGCACATAAAGCATTAACAAGGTTTGGTAAATCAAATGGTTAAGTGCTCCAATTTTGTCATCGTGTTTATCATATTTGAATTTACGGGTTCATTATAAAAAAAAAATGCGTAGTTGTTGTATGATTGCCAATGAGACAATTATTCATAAATTTAGATAACTGGCGTAGATAGAAGCAATAATAGGCAAACGTATGGCCTTTCAACAGTGAAAAAAATCATATAGACATGAACCAACGACAACCACTGAACTACAGGCTCATGAGTTGGGATATGCACATAAAGAATGTGGTGGGGCTAAACATGTTTGAGAGCTCCTGACTTTGAATAGAGAATATGGCGGAGTTAAATACTAGATCACCGTAATGCCTTCAATAATAAGCAAAACCCATACAGCAAGTTATAAAAGACCCATGAAATGACAAATATAAAACAAATCAAGCAAGAAAACAAACGGCCTGGTTTGTGAACAAAAAAGGAAAGGAAGGAACAAATATGATATCAGCAACAAATGACAACCATACACTAAAGGATACTGACTTGGAAGAGGCATAAACAGAATGTGGCGCTGTTAAACATATTTGCTGGCGCCACTCTCCCCTTCCCCTCACATGCAACAATGGTGTAACCGCACAGCATAAGAACACACCAAAAATCCATTAAAAAGGGCTTGGCTCACCGGATCGATATTAAGCACTAAAAGAAACCAACAAAAACACAAAACACGCAAAGTACAGATATAGGAACGTATTCGAAATTTCTAAGAGCTAGTTCAAAGCCAATAACAGCTACATTTATTAACAAAATCATGTATTTGCTAAGACTAAGTGTCAGTCAGTTAACATATAACATTCAATGGATTTATTGTTAACACGTTATTACTACGTGATTTAAATTATAACACAATGTTGACTGATGTACCACTATTTTTGACCAGTTAGCCTATTATGTCTGTTTGTTTTGTTCACAGATCGTTGTCGATATGATGGAATGTTATGCGACTGTCATACAAGTGAGGGATTTAGCTAGCAATATAACAAGGTTTAATCCACCATCCATTTTCTATACATACATGTAAGAAAATTATGTACCAAGTCTGGAATACGACAATTGTTGTCCATTCGTTTGATGTGTTTGAGCTTAATTTTGATTTTGCCATTTCTTTATGGACTTTCCGTTTTAAATTTTCCTCGTAGTTTATTTTATTTTTTTGGTTATTTTTTACTTTTTATCTCGAATAACGTAGTTAATCCTGCTCTATAGTGCGCAAATGTTCGATGTGCACCGTATGCAATCACGGATGGTGATGAACAACGTTCAAATGCTGGAACCTTCACGAGTATGGTCAGAAAAGTAAACGATTATTTGGAAGAAACACTATCGAAAAAAGCAACTGTAGACACCCATTAAATCCTCACTTGCGGGGTTAGAAATGTTTGCTGGCTCCATGCACCCCTCTCCCTATCCTGGGACACTGGTGTAACAATACAACTTCGGAGAAAAATATTAAATTTACTATAATAGTAGATTACAAGGGCTTAAAGTCATATGAAATTTCAAATTTAAAAAAAAATGATGCATATGATCTTTATAACTAAATGGCTAGTTTGTATGCACATATACTTTTTTCTCAATGAAAATACATAATTGTCCAAATTTAGACGAAATTTACTATTTTTTTAATTGTTTGCTTCCAGTAAACAATTCGCCGATATGTTTTCCGTATGCAGTGATCAGCGTGACCTTTCTAATAAAAAAATCTGGTGATCGCAATACGCATGAATCTATCATTGAAATAAACTAGAATTATCTTATTGTACATGTACATGTTGTAAACGTGCTAAATATATATGCTTCTTTGATGATTGTTTACTACAAGTCGGCAATCGTTAAACTACGGCTTCCAAACACGACAATTAATTAGCTGCCATATTTTCACATCAACACTGACCGAGATAATACGACATAAATGCGTAAAAAATGTATGATCTTGTACCGTGAAGACTAAGTTTATGATATATACATGCATTGGTTCACGAATTGGATAAAGATTTTTTTGGGGGGCTTTGCTAAGTTTTGCCATCAAATGTGATTCTATCAGTCAGGATAAGTCAACTATTTCATTGACACAAAGTGTGACCATATGAATGCCTACAACCTGTTCATAATTTGTTTTTGCGAAACGTTCATAATTGGTGCCAATTGAAACGCAATTAATCATCTAATCACACCCCCAGTATGAATTTGTCTTCTCTGTGGTTGGGTTGATGTCTCTTTGACACATTCCCCATTTCCATTCTCAATTTAATAATTATTTAAATGTTTAATGCAAAAGGTTTTAAATGTGAGTTGCAACAGATAAATTTACTTTTTTGTGTAGTTTAGCCGTATATTTATTATGCGGGAACTTGGTCCCGTTTTTGTCACTCGTGTTGTGGTCTCTCTCTTCTGGTTTTATCAATTCTTTTTGCGGGGAACTGCTCACATTGATGTTACATTATTTGGGAACTAGCTTGGACTCGGCATGACAACGGGACCTTTAAAAGACAATCCAGTCTGCTAACTACATTTTATTCTGGTTCACAGTCTAATCAATATTTACAGCAGTTATAATACAGAGTACATTACTTTTCCATCATAGTTATACATCAATTATTTCGCGACATAAATTGAACAATAATATAAAACCCGACAATAGTATACGCGCCATAAATGAACAGTCGTGTCATCTGTTATCTCCCCTTGATTCGTTTACTTTTAATATTTAATCAAGTATCAAATTAAGAATTGTATTTTCAAAAGTTATCTATACGAAAAGTTAATTCCTTTTTTTTATAAGTTAAGAATCTTTTATACAAATTATTTACCTAAATATCATTTCAAACTTTGCCTATTATTTATTTAATCTATATCACGATTTTACATGCGAATGTGATTAAAATTACTTTACTGAGAAACATTCTTTAAACTCGTTTCTTTTAAATTTATAAAGCAAACTATTAAACAATATTAACATATTTACTAACCTTTAAAAGACAATCCAGTCTGCTAACTACATTTTATTCTGCTTCACAGTCTAATGAACTAAATAGTTTTGCACGACTTTATATAGCAGACTGGACTTAATTTGACACGTAATGTTTTGTTACTCAACACAATAGCTTTCTTTGATCTCTTTTAATAAACAATGGACTATATCGGATAAGGGCAGAAATACTTAATCTTAATTGTTCAAGTCTATTAATTTCAAAAGTATATACAATTATCTTTATGCCTTCGAAGCTGACATATTTATCAATTAGCTGGGGGACATTTTTTGAGACAATTTTATCAAATATGCTTAAAAGATTAAACACTTTACATTTATATTTTTAGGAAATTGTTCTATAAACAAGTTAAACTTTCTTTACTTTGTTTTATTTACGTATATTCTTCTGTCATTTTATTTTACAATTAAAGGATAAATATTCTCTTTGACTTCTGTGCAATTCTTCCATTATTCACCAACGCTTTATTTGTAATTTATTAATAAATATTATCTTTAAATATCACGCATTTTTGCATCATTATATTACCCCTTTGTTTCAAAATTTTTGTCCCTAAAAATTAATAATGATTACTTAGTAGAACAATATGTGGTTTGATATGAGATAACACATAATATCAATAATAATTCAAAGTTTATGGGTTATTTTGTCATCTTGATGTGCTGGCTGTCTGCTCCGTTATGAATAAATCCTCTGATTTGAAACTAATCGTTCTATATACACTATTTTACACAGTTTTTCTATTTCTGTCAATTTTCATAGAGTCATGTAAAATTTGAGGTTGTATTACTGTCACTATGTATCTATATTTCTCTTTAAATGCTTGTAGTTTTCTCTAAGCTGATTATTTTTTTTTTTTTTTTTGCTGTAGTCCCGGACCAGTCACCATGCAGGATATTCAGGAATATGAAACGACAATAGAAATAGTTAGCTTATGCATACACAATAAAAAAATATTAAGTAATAAAACAATTTATGTACATCACAGAATTTTTTTTTATTTACAATGTTTTGTATACAGTTTTATTCGTATATCAAGATATCTATATACTTTGGTTGTATTAAGAGGTAACAATGTCGCGCAATTAAAACAACATTCAAGTTTTTAGACACTTCACAATATAGCTTATGGATAAACAATAATACCATACTTAGTCTAGAGACGATCTTATGTTCATCAAAGAAAAAAAATCAGAACCAACATCTGTATACTCATTATTTACAATGTTTTGTATATTCGTAAATCAAAATATCTATATACTTGGATATTTTAAAAGGTAACGAGGTCGCGCAATTAAAACAATTAAATAATATATAGATTCTTTACAAGTTTTGTTCTTCTTGACTCAACCAATAGTTGCGAGGGCAGCTACGTTTTAAGACTTCAGCAAACTCAAATAATTAGTAAGCTTACACGGTACACCACAAATTCGTTTTTTTTTTTGCTATGCAATAACGTTTTTTTTACAGTATTCAAGTGAACACAAAATTTATTTCACACATATTTGTCATAATCGATTTCGTAAATTAGCTCTTATCCTGTCTTGCAGGTGGCAGCTCAACTATTTGTAACTTTTAGCTACTTTCTTTACAATATTTTTATTTCCAGTATTTTAATACTCCTTATATCTCATTATATCTCTTAAGCTAATTATTTTCTTTTCTCATTTCTATCATATTTAAATTATCTGTACTTTGGAGTGCAAGTTTACCACAAAACAGCTTATTGTTCTAAAGTATGCGACCAACCTAGGTTTTATAAATATGCATTTTTGAAGTTGAAGTCGAACTAGTCAAGATGAATCACGGTAGCTGGTCATGAAACAGCTGAGCACTAATTCTAAATACTACTAAGATAGTAGTAAAAATTCTTATGGTTCATACTTGGCCTAATTCAATATCAGTGGCCTAAATTGTTAGTATACTAATAGTTTGTGATGTTACTTGGTCACTTAAGAAAGCTAAATTGCATTATTGGTAGCTTGAATCCGACAGATACTAAGACTTATAAATTCATTTAAACACTACATTTGTTTCATAACATTCAATATTTCTTTATGGATTTGTCTGTTTTACTAGTAAACTAGCTGGCCTTTTTCTCTTCGTGCCTGATTTTGTAAACTTTGTGTAAAATTCAACCAATAGACCTTCGCCTATGTTTTCTTCAGGTTCCCAAGTAGTCTTTTTATAACCTACCCATTTGACCTTATAATAGTTTTTGCCTTGCCTACGCTTTTTGGCAAGTATTTTTTCTGCTATGAAGTCATTATCTTCATCATTGGTCTCGTCATTTTGTTGCAACAATGCATCATTTTGTTGTATATGTGCATCATTTTGTTGCATTTGTTCATCATCATTTTGTGAACTATCTATATTGTCATTTTGGACATCATCTATATCATCTACTCTATCTCTGTTATTTTGAGCAACATTTCTTTGAATATCAGGAATAGTTCTATGATCTCTTGGGTCAATATACGGTTTCATTCTATTTGTGTGTATTCTAGACTTAATCAACTTATGATCTGAACATCGTCTTAACTTACATGTATTATTTTGTCCAACATTAGTTACATAAAATGGACCATCCCACTTTGGGTGTAATTTGGGTGATAAACCTTTTGGTACTTTCATAGATTGCAACATAACATAATCTCCAACTCTAAATTTCGGTGCTTCGGTTTTCTTATCATACCTATTTTTAGTTTTCTCTTGTGAATTTTCCACTGAAGTTTTCGCTATATCTTTTACAATTTTTAATCTATCAATAAGGGTTTCGAGATGATTCTTAGCAGTTTTGCTCATACCATCTTTAGGTTGAACAGAAATATCAAATGGCAAGTTCATTTCTTTACCAAACAACATTTGAAATGGAGAATAACCAGTTGATTCAGTATTAGTAGACATACGTAAAGCCATCATAACGCTAGGGATTAACTTATGCCAATTTGACTGATCTTTAGCCACTAATGTACGTAAAGTTTGTGCGATCGTTCGATTCATTCGTTCACATGTTGAATTGGTTTGTGGATGGTACGAACTAGTATGATACCTTTGAACTTCAAATAGTTCACATAGAGCCTGAATAAGTTTACTACAAAAATTAGCTCCTCTATCAGATACAATTGCTCTTGGCGCACCAAATCTAGAAAACACCTCATTGTATAATACTTCAGCTATTTCGGTAGCTTCTTGAGTCTTAAGAGGGAAACATTCGGGCCATCGAGAAAAACTATCGACTACTAACAATAAGTGTTGATATCCGTCTTTTGTTTTGGGAAGACATGTAAGAATGTCCATGTGCCATCTAGATAAAGTGTCTTCAATAGGAAGATGAAGCAATGGTGCCGGACGATGGTGTGTTGGTTGTTTTGACCTTTGACATTTATCACATGACGTCACATAATTATAAACTTCTTGATACATACCTGACCAATAATATTTAAGATGTATACCAGCGTATGTGCGTTTGATGCCTGTATGACCATTGTGATCATGATATGCTAACAAAGCATCTTGTCTTAGACATTTTGGTAAAACCAATTGTTCAATCATGCTTTCAGCTTTAGGTATCCCTTTTGTTCTTGACCTATGTAAATGAATTAACTCACCTGATTGACTTAATCTATAGTGGTCTCGTTCATAACATATGTTGCGAGCCTCTTTTTGATTTTCGGGCAACTCGCCCGTTTCAAGGTATTTTATCAATGGGATCAACTGATCACATTCTCTTTGCAATTTTGAAATATCTGATACATCATTCAAATCAACCTCATTATTTTCAATAGCTGCAATTATTGGCTGTTCATTTGCATACTCGAACTTAATTTCAGTTTTAGTTTTATTTTCCAATAAACTATTTACAGACAATTTTGGATGTATTTCATCTTCAATTTCTTTATATGGAATTCTTGACAAAGCATCCGCATTTGTATTCTTTTTACCTTCTTTATAAATAATTTCAAAATCATAATTTTGCAATTCAAGAGCCCATCTACCTAGACGTGAGTTTGTATCTTTTGATTTGTGTAACCAAACTAAAGCTTGATGATCAGTATATACTTTGAATCTAGCATGAGACAAATAAACTTTGTTTTTAGTGATACCTTCAAGAACTGCTAAGCATTCTTTTTCAGTAATAGTCCAGTTTAATTCATTATTTCTCAAAGCACGACCACTGTATGATATCACTCTTTCTTTACCATTTTCATCTAATTGACCTAAAATGTAGCCAATGGCTGAGCCTGATGCGTCACAAGTCAAAATAAATGGTTTTGACATATCTGGGTACGACAAAACAGGGGCAGTTGTCAAAGCTTGTTTAAGATTTTCAAATGAAGTTTGACATTTATCAGTCCAAACATATTCTTTGTCTTTTTGTAAAAGATTAATTAAGGGAACTGTGATTTTAGCATAGTCCTTGACAAAGCGTCTATAGTAATTACACAGACCTAAGAACTGTCTGACCTCGTGCTGATTTTTAGGCCTCGGATAGTTTTTCACTATAGTAATTTTAGAATCATCTACCTTGACACCGTCTTTTGAAATAATGTGACCTAGATAATTGACTTTCTTAACAGCAAAGTGACATTTTTGTGGCTTAAGAGTAAAATTTGCTTTTCGTAATCTAGCAAAAACCTCTTCAAGATGTAGTAGATGCTCTTCAAATATTTCGCGATATCAATCGAACAATACTACAAAACCCGACAATAGTATACGCGCCATAAATGAACAGTCGTGTCATCTGTTATCTCCCCTTGATTCGTTTACTTTTAATATTTAATCAAGTATCAAATTAAGAATTGTATTTTCAAAAGTTATCTATACGAAAAGTTAATTCCTTTTTTTTATAAGTTAAGAATCTTTTATACAAATCATTTACCTAAATATCATTTGCCCGGGTCCTCCACCAAAATATATTATGCGGGAACTTGGTCCCGTTTTTGTCACTCGTGTTGTGGTCTCTCTCTTATGGTTTTATCAATTCTTTTTGCGGGGAACTGCTCACATTGATGTTACATTATTTGGGAACTAGCTTGGACTCGGCATGACAACGGGACCTTTAAAAGACAATCCAGTCTGCTAACTACATTTTATTCTGGTTCACAGTCTAATCAATATTTACAGCAGTTATAATACAGAGTACATTACTTTTCCATCATAGTTATACATCAATTATTTCGCGACATAAATTGAACAATAATATAAAACCCGACAATAGTATACGCGCCATAAATGAACAGTCGTGTCATCTGTTATCTCCCCTTGATTCGTTTACTTTTAATATTTAATCAAGTATCAAATTAAGAATTGTATTTTCAAAAGTTATCTATACGAAAAGTTAATTCCTTTTTTTTATAAGTTAAGAATCTTTTATACAAATCATTTACCTAAATATCATTTCAAACTTTGCCTATTATTTATTTAATCTATATCACGATTTTACATGCGAATGTGATTAAAATTACTTTACTGAGAAACATTCTTTAAACTCGTTTCTTTTAAATTTATAAAGCAAACTATTAAACAATATTAACATATTTACTAACCTTTAAAAGACAATCCAGTCTGCTAACTACATTTTATTCTGCTTCACAGTCTAATGAACCAAATAGTTTTGCACGACTTTATATAGCAGACTGGACTTAATTTGACACGTAATATTTTGTTACTCAACACAATAGCTTTCTTTTATCTCTTTTAATAAACAATGGACTATATCGGATAAGGGCAGAAATACTTAATCTTAATTGTTCAAGTCTATTAATTTCAAAAGTATATAAAATTATCTTTATGCCTTCGAAGCTGACATATTTATCAATTAGCTGGGGGACATTTTTTGAGACAATTTTATCAAATATGCTTAAAAGATTAAACACTTTACATTTATATTTTTAGGAAATTGTTCTATAAACAAGTTAAACTTTCTTTACTTTGTTTTATTTACGTATATTCTTCTGTCATTTTATTTTACAATTAAAGGATAAATATTCTCTTTGACTTCTGTGCAATTCTTCCATTATTCACCAACGCTTTATTTGTAATTTATTAATAAATATTATCTTTAAATATCACGCATTTTTGCATCATTATAATTATATTACCCGTGGACATGGCTGTATCACTACTCTCTGTGGAACGCATGGACCTGAACATAGAAGGTTTTTTTTAATTTAATTTTTGAGAACACAAATCGCTGTATTTAAAATTTGTTTCTTATTCAAGAAATATGTGTTTTATGTACCCGTTTATTTATTCGTAAATCATTCTCTAAGAGTGGTCTTACAATACATGTATTTGCTCGTCGTATTGAAGACCCATGATTGGTGGCTTTGGGTCGTTTTCTGATCTTTGGTCGGTTGTTGTCTCTTTGACACATTTTTCATATCCGTTCTCAATTTTATACACAATAGTCATGCATTCTTACTTAGATATAACTAACTGACTAGCTTTATATCAGATTACCCCTTTAACATCATTTATGTTAGGATAAAGAGCGTCTTTAGTGACCTGACAACAAAGTTTCCAATCTACTTTTGATGGAGGACTTTAATTTGGTCCTTTTTCAGAAATCTTTTAACCTTTTAGTCTTTGGCGAGGTTGATGTCCAACGAAGAACATGTAACATGTAATATTCGTTGATTAAGAGTCTTAGATTAAAGGAGGATAATTTTATTAACTGACAGGTCTACGTCTGAATAATCTGACAGCAATTAAAAACTGTCTAAGAATTTAATTCAATATGGACGGATATAAAAAAAAAAGAAGATTTGGTATGATTGCCACTGAATGAGACAACTCTCCACAGATACTTTTCTGTTTATTTTTACATAAATTATACCTCTTTCTCTTATGAAATTCGCATAACTTGTGTTTTTTTTTTGCAGTGGGGAAATCTAAGAATTCGGGATCCTTATTAAATCCCCTTACCTTTCATGAATGTGACCTACCGAATAAGACCATTTACCAGATTTGTTATCACATAAGCAACACGACGGGTGCCACATGTGTAGTAGGATCTGCCTACCCTTCCGGAGCACCTGAGGTCACCCCTAGTTTTTGGTGGGGTTCGTGTTGCTTATTCTTTAGTTTTCTATATATGTTGTTTCATATTGTTTGTCTGTTTGTCTTCTTTTATTTTTAGCCAGGCGTTGTCAGTTTATTTTCGATTTACAAGTTTGACTGTCCCTCTGAAATCTTTCGTCCCTCTTTTATTAAACCCAGTGAATCAGTTTTTTAAAACATGTTTCTGGCTTTGATCTTTCAAACAGAGACATCAGTCATATATATATTAAATATATATATATGTCTCTGCTGAGGCTCCTAGTAATCACATAAGCACTAACAGGGGCGGATACAGCCATTTTAAAAAGGGGGTTCCCAACCCAGGATAAAGGGGGGTTCCAGCTATATGTCCCCATTCAAATGCATTGATCGGCCAAAAAAAGGGGGGTTTGCCAATGTAATCTCATAATCATAGATTATCAAATATATTTGGTCCGGAACTCAAATAATCGCTATATAAACAAATGACCAAGTGATCATATAATCAAAACCCCATGAGCTCTGCTTCAAAGAAATTGATAAATAGAAATGGCTATAACTATGTGGTATGGGCTTTGCTCATTGTTGAAGGCCGTACGGTGACTATATGTATGGTTGTTAATTTCTGTCATTTTCACAGGCACTTGTTTCTATCCATTGGAAGACCCACTATCAACGTATATTTACAGAAACAAGTGCCTGTGGTCATTTTTGTATCTTTTGGAGAGTTGTCTCATTGGCAATCACATCTTATTATTTTTATATTTATTCTTTATGCATAAAGAATTCAATGATTGTATCTGAATTCTTGAGATATGATCAACAATATCAAACTATATCCAGTTTGATATTTGATATGATCGCCTTTCAAATATTTAAAATTGCTGCTTTAAAAACTAACAGTAGTTAATTTTATTCTTGTCCAATCAAAACGTGATACCTGTACTTCCGGTTATACTTTCACTTTTGTTTTGAGAAGAAAAAATCAAGTAGCAGGTGTTTGTTAATCATTATCAGATTATGTACAGACGACAAGTGAGTGAACAAATATTACGTAGTTCGAAATCTGATTATTTGTACTACATATACAAAATATGAGGAGTTTTTTTTGTATTGTAAAATCCTGTAACAGTTGTATTACAATGTAAAATTTATAAGAAATGCTGATGTCATTTCGACATTTGGTTATTATAATTTTATTGAATATGAAATGTGACAAATATAAACTTTGAAAAGTACACATCTGCTTTACTTTCTAGTGTTTTACATAATATATAAAAAAAAAAGGAAGAGTGGAATGACACAAAAGGAACAATCAATTTTAAACTCATACATGTAAGATACCAGACTGGCAGAGGGACAGTCATACTCATAGATCAAAAACAAACTGACAATGCCATGGCTGAAAATAATAAGTCAAACAGACAAATAATAGTACAAAAGACACAACATAGAAAACTTAAGACTTAAAGCAACACGAACAGCACAATACTTATTTGAAAGTTGAAAGAGACCAAAAGACTAACTAGTCCAAATAGTTATAATTTTCCGTGTTTCGAAGTATAGAGGAAAATTATTGTACTAACAGTTCTTTCAAATATATGTATGGACACGTGATACTAAATTGTAGTATCACTTGAATTGTCATTTTTCGCGGGGTTAATTTCCCTATTAGACCATTCTCTCGCCAACTTCAAACATTTGTCCAACTGGTCAGGTTCAGATTTAATGTTGGTTCATTATTGTTTAATTTGTACTATATATTGGTATTTTGTTTTCTTGTACCCATTTTGATGATATTTTGTTTATATGTAAAAATAAGCTAATTTTTAGTATTGTCCAATGTACACCTCTCTGGACAATCTTCCGAGCATTAGGGTTTGGACACAGGTTTCCATATCGACTAAGGTAACTTGGTTGCTGGTTTTTCCTAGCTGGCGGGTTCATTTATGGCAGAGTCAATGTTTTCAATTCTGACATATCGAAAGCATTGTTTATATGTATAGATATTATTTGCATAAAATATTATGTATGTTATGATACATTTGTAGATAATAATAAAATCAGGTGTCCTTCTAGTCTTGTCGGCAATTGTAAATTGTGTTTGATATATTTTGTGCTATATAGTTGTAAGCCTCAAATCTATGTCCGGCCTCAAATCTATGTCCTTTCCCCAAATCTATGTCCTTTTTAATATTGCGTCATAGACGTTCCAAATCTATGTCCTGTATTGTCTCACATCTATGTCCTTTATTTACTCAAATTTATGTCCTTTCATTGACGTAAAACATAACAAAACGTCATCAAGTAAACAATGAAAAGTTAACAATTACAGGTGTAAGTACGGCCTTTAACACGGAGCATTAACTCACACCGAACAAACATTGAACAAGTGGTTTATATGACAAAAGCAAGGTTAACATTTTGTCTATTAATACATATCATGGTTTAAAATTGCTTTATATTTTGTTTTTTTAAACTGGAGGAAAATCTGTTATGAATAGTGGACTGATGGAATAATTTCAAATACGTCAACTAGAGATTTATCCTCTTGAAATGTTTTCTGACAATTATCGGGATATCTTTACTTACTCCTACTTTTTGGGAATATTTATAATTCAAAACAAATCCAGCCATGAACAAAGGGACTGCAGTGTTTACATCTGGTTTCTGGAGAGAAGGAATGTGCCGAAACATAAAGAATGATTCTTTTCGGGGAAAGATTTTTGTTATTAAAGACATAATTACAAGTTTTACATTTGAACTAAATAGATATCAGCTAAGACCAAACAATTGATATATGCTTTATTGTGATTTACAAATATTTTAATTAAAAATATAGAGCACGTAACTTTTATTTTTAACAATTCAGAATGATTTTATTGATATTTAAAGTAACATATGCTAGATAAAGTGGTACGAATGTCAATTTAACAGCAATATGAAAAAAATTAGAGACAATTGAAGTACGCTGAAGTTGCATATAAATAGTCATTCCTTACTGTCTTTTTAGTAAAAAAAAGTATGTGTAGTTAAATTATTGAAGACGGCATACAATAATAACACACACATGTAAAGATTTTAACTACAAACATGGAGAAATTACTTTATAAAACAAAAATCATACAAGACCGTACTTAAAAAATATTTTAAATCAGGGACTTTCTTAGTCCCTGTTTAAATACAAGCGAAATAATCTAGCTATATTTGCTTATACTTGAGCTCTTGTACACACAGGGAGAACACATACCAATAAATTAATATTAAACTATGGGAAATGACTTAATAAAAAAACCAACCTATAAGGCCGAAATTATTAGACGGGCATAAATTTGTGCATGGCTGAAAAAGAATTAAAACATTACACAGTTTTAAAGCCTTATCTTTTATAACGGACATAGATTTGAGAAAAAACGTCACGATTAAAAATCGGCCACAGATCTGAGGCCAAATTATTTTTTAAGGACATAGATTTGTAAATGATGTCATGATAAAAAATCGGCCACAGATTTCAGGCCAAATAATTTTTTATGGACATAGATTAGCGATTGACGTCACGATGGGGCATAGATTTGAGAAACGGACACAGATTTGAGGTCGTACACAGATCTGAGGTTTAATATAGTGTGTACTTATGAAGTCTTGATTCTTCTATTGAAGGCTATTTTAAATTTTTTCTGTGATGCCTTTGACAAAAAAAAAATGTTTGAAGTGCAATACACTCTAAGTAAGGAATGACCGTCATATTTTTTCTGTCTATGAAGAAATATCATAAAATTTGGTGCACACTGAATAAAGTGGGTAGCGGGTTATTTAACAGTGTGCACCACATTTTTTATGTTATTTCGAAAAGACAGAAAAAGTATTTCAGTCATTTCTTAAGTTATAATTTAATTCTAAATTCCTTTTTAAACCGTAGAAAACCATGAAAAAACGTTGAGGACGTCACGGTCACATGACTAAATTATGTCTATGGGCTGATAACAAAATAACGTCAGCCAATCAGAAGACGCCTTACATCCAAAATTAAATTATTAAGAAATGGTTTAACTGTACCACTAATATCATGAATATGTCTAAGAACTCTTGGTTCAGTTGGTTCTTTGTAAGAAGCTGCTTCTTTTAAGAAAATAATAATAGGAAACACAAGCTTTGAGATATTTCAGAATTCGATAATTTATCTGAACCAAGATTTTTTTAATTACCAGTGATTACAGAATAGTAACTACTAAGACTAGTTGTCTTATCACATGCTTTTATCCATTAAAAAAAGGTAAATTAAATTTTAAACTTGTTAAACTAATTCATGCTATTTAGATAAGTAAAATTTTGATATTTTAGTATCCAGACGCTCCAGGTCCTGGTTCAAGCATGGGAGATAGTCATACACGTGTATCATACAGAAGGAATCCTAATTTCTTTGAGAGAATTGGTAACAGTTTAGTTGGAATATTAGTGGGTATAGCCTTACTGGTGGTGGCTTCAGGTTTACTGTTTTGGAATGAGGTATGTTCAGATAAATCCTATAAGTTTGTGCATGTCATTGACATAACTTTAATAAAGGATTTAGAATAAGAGTGGTCAGGTTATGCATGTAGGACAATTCAAATTAAGGTATACCTGCAGCCAGCAATATTTTTAACATTATATTGGCATTAACACATTAAATGATTTGCATGATTTTATGTATCAGAATTGTGCTGCTTACCCGTTATACTTTTGTACTGTGTTTGTAAAAAATCCAATGTACAATAATATACACCAAAACCAGTGATTGATCAAGATTTAACAAATGATATGTGGAGAGTCTGCAGGGATTCAAGGTTCTTTGCCATGCTTCAATGTTTAACATAATGATGATAATTAACTTGTATGTTATTTTCTGAACATAAACTTATAAGTAAGAAGATGTGGTATGATTTCCAATGAGACAACTATCCATCGGAGCACAAATGTTGTGGATAAAGGCAAGTATTGTGATGAGAGGTGACTCACTCACTCACGGTCCAGCCTTCAACAATGAAAATATCCATACTGTATTAACTTTGCAAAAAAATAAGGGTAAGATGCAAACATTTTGTTATTATTCAAAAGGATTCTTCACCTGAAGGCACACTTAGCCTATTCATTTTTTGTATTATTTATTGAATAATTAATATTAAATTGAGCTTTTCGAATGAGAATATAATTATCTTTTCAGGGTAGAGCTGTGCAAACAGCAAAATCATTAGATGAAGGGTTAAGCATAGTTGTTTCCTTGGAAAATATAGATGTACCATTTGATCAAAATAATGGAAAACTTGTTCACTTAGCTGGTCCTTTGAAAACCGAAAAGGTAAGTTAATATTTGTAAATAACAAGCTACAGCTCTCTAATGTAGAGGTGTTTTAAGCAAATTCAACTGACAAAATTGTGGGGGTTCTTGGTTTTATGGGGCAATAGATAATTGTCATTTTACTGATAAATTTCAGACACTATGAATAATGCCATAATCAATCCATCATTCTGCCTCTGAAGAAGGTCCATTAAGGACTGAAACTGGTCAGGCTATAAATCCTCACCAGCCACTGTTAATTATTGGTTTTCAGAATTACTCTTTTTTTTTTGTGGTTCATGATGTAATTTCATACACAATATACACTTTTTATAAAAGGAATTCATCATAGGTTATAACAAGGGTCATATGTTTTCCAAAACCAAAAGCAACAATCATTGAAGAGCAATAAATTCAGAAACTAAGTATTTGATAGGGTGGTTTATAGCAATGTTTAAAAAAGATAAGTAAAACATTGGTAAAAGTCTTGTGCAATTGTTACTGACATTTTCGTATATTTCAAATGTTTGATTTTGAATAGTTTGAAGTATTGTAATAGAATAGAAATAAAGTATTAGGTTGAAGCTCTGGTTATAACTGCAAGGTTGGGAAATGTTTTAAATTGCTCTGCTCCTTATCATCCGTAAAATTGCAACTGGGACTGTTATAAAAATCTATAGTTGACAATGACAATTTTCTGTACACAATGTTTTTTATCTTTTAATCATATGTTGCGACTAACCATGCTAACTGTTTTGAATGCCTATCTGTATATATTATTATACAAAATTTTGGAGGTGTTGGATCAAAATCATGTAATTTACTGTTTCAGTAAAGAATAAGTAGTAATTTTATTGAGTAGGAATCTTATTAAAAACCAGTCGTGCCAGTGGTATAATACTTATAATTTGAAATGCTGTTCACCAATAAAAAACTGTTTCATATGCCTTGCAGAAATACCAACCAGAATGTTTTAAATTTTGATGGAGAGATGAAAGATACCGAAAATGACATTCAAACTTATTTATTAAAGTTGAAAATAAACTGACAACGCCATGGCTAAGAAAGAAAAAAACAAACCGACAAATTACAGTACACTAAACACAACATAGAAAACTATACACTGAATAACATAAACCCCACCAAAAACTGGGGTTGATCTCAGATGCTCAGGAACGATATTAAAGAAGATCCAGCTTTAGATGTGGCACCCATCGTGTTGTTTATGTTAGTCAATCCTGCTTCACATATGGCACCCATTATGAGGCTTATGTTGTACAAACCCAGTAATAAGTCTAATTCCATAGGACCCATTTGGGGAAAAGGGGACAGTATTTGAACGTATCAGCTGTCATCAGTGAAAGGATATTCCATAATGGTCAACAGTGAAGAAGAGAATTAATGTAAGGTTGATAAGAAGTAAAGTATCTAAAAAATGAAGAGGAAAAACACTGTAAATTTCTTACATATCAAGCACCTCTCTGGAATGACCTTAATCAAGATGAAAAGTTGTAACCATAATTAGGAACGATAAAAAATCTAACACTTGAAAGCCAAGGATTTATAAAAGAATCGACACAGTTGAAAAGTTATATGACCAAGAACGACTATAGACAGTGGCAGATCCAGAACTTTTCATAAGGGGGAGCCCGCTGACTGACCTAAGGGGGCCCGCTCAAGTCATGCTTCAGTGATTCCCTATATAATCAACCAAATTTTTCCCACAAAAGGAGGGGGCCCTGTTGGATCCGCCCAATGCTAGAATAATAGCTGAATATGTAACTTGTAGAATTCATTTAGTATTGCAATTTTGTTTTAACAGAGTCTTTTAGATCCTACCTATAATATAAGAGTAAACGCTGTAAAGTTGAGAAGAACAGTTGAAATGTACCAATGGGTGGAACATGAATCTAAAAGGTAACATTAAAATGAAGCTGACTTTACAAAATCTATCTACTGTTTATCAAAAAGCAGATGTGGTATGATTGCCAATGAGACAACTCTCCACAAGAGACTAAATGACACAGAAATTATCAACTATAGGTCACTATATGGCCTTCAACAATGAGCAAAGCTCATACCGTATAGTCAGCTATAAAAGGCCCCAAAATTACTGATTTACAACAATTCAAACGAGAAAACCAACGACCTAATTTATGTACAAAAAGTGAACAAAAAACATCTAACAAAAACACAGAGTGGATGTGACCAGGTACTTGTAAATCCCAACAACAAAAATACAATAAGTACTGATCTGAGAGTGCTCCCAGTTACTGACAGCTAGTTCAAAGCCACTAACAAATAATTTAAAAAATCCTGTAACTAGTATGCATACAGACATTAGACAGTAGCATTGTCTGATTAAGGACCAACATAAAAATATTGTAATCACAATCTTTTTAAAATGTTCTCTCAGGCAACAAAATTTAGAGTTTGAAAATTAATTTGTCAATAAACTCACATTCAGTCTTTCTGTTGCAACCTTCAACAGGATAAAACTCTTTTGTGCTTAGGAATCTAATGCAAACCCCAACCAATCTGTTATAACCAATATTGATGGCTGATGTTAAGGTGGTACCTAGCACTACAGCGAGATAACTCTGTAAAATCAGCTAAACGTTTTAATTACATTGTGTTGTGAAGGGAATCTTAAGCTTCTCAATGATCAAAATTAGTGTTTGTCAAACTGCTATATAACCAGCGTAATTTTTCTGACAAAACGGTTGGTTCAAAATTTTTTATTTTTTTTTATTTTTGTTAAAGGGTCAAAGTAAATACTTTGTCAAAATTTTATCAAAATTAAACGAGCCAAATTATTTTAGTGAAAGTGTTAAGTACCACCTGAAACAGAATGTGCTGACCTTTGATCAGATCAACTTATGATCAATGGTAATTTTACTCCTGAAGTATTCATTTTTTCTCCATTGTCTGTAATTACTTTTTTCATTTTTTTGCAGTTACCACTTCATGCATTCTGATATTTTCCTATTCCTTCAACTGTTGCTTCATTTTAAGTAGTATTGACTACAAACCTTCAGTTTTTTGCATAGTTTTAATTATTTATTTACAGAGAATACAATGAAGGAGGACAAACCAGAGTTGAAAAAACATATTCCTATAGTAAGTTTGTAAAGAAATAGATTCAGACTACTAGTTAACTGCTAGTAGTCTGTTGTTATTTATGTATTATTGTCATTTTGTTTATTTTCTTTGGTTACATCTTCTGACATCAGACTCGGATTTCTCTTGAACTGAATTTTAATGTGCGTATTGTTATGCGTTTACTTTACTACATTGGTTAGAGGTATAGGGGGAGGGTTGAGATCTCACAAACATGTTTAACCCCGCCGCATTTTTGCGCCTGTCCCAAGTCAGGAGCCTCTGGCCTTTGTTAGTCTTGTATTATTTTAATTTTAGTTTCTTGTGTACAATTTGGAAATTAGTATGGCGTTCATTATCACTGGACTAGTATATATTTGTTTAGGGGCCAGCTGAAGGACGCCTCCGGGTGCGGGAATTTCTCGCTACATTGAAGACCTGTTGGTGACCCTCTGCTGTTGTTTTTTATTTGGGCGGGTTGTTGTCTCTTTGACACATTCCCCATTTCCATTCTCAATTTTATAAGAGGGTGTGGATGAGGGTTTACCAGTCTGCACCATAAGTCACCAGTGGCGGATCCAGAAATTTTCATAAGTGGGGCCCCTGGGTGCCTTAGAGGGGGCCGGATTTTGTCATGCCTCAGTGATTCCCTATATAAGCAACCAAATTTTTTTCTCAAAAAAGGGAGGGGGGGGGGGGGAATCCGCCTCTGGTCACTTGTTTGATGCCCCAGACTAGTATTATATAAAACAAAATTTTGAGAATAAAGGGCAAACATATGAAGAATAGAGAAAAATGGAATACAAAAAATAAAGAATAGATAATAATGAGGTGCTAGATAATAAAAAAAATAAAGGAATAAAGGACCCTCTTATAAGGTTTTATAAAACTAATAACCCTAGTTGTTAATTTCTTGCAATTATATTCTAGCTGCGGAACCGTAGCTTTTAGCATAGTCCGCAAAAAGTCAAAAAATAACATAAGGACCTAAGAGAACAAATATAAGAGTCTCTTTAGAGACTGGCACATTTGTATATATATAAGGATTTAGGAATAAAGGTCTTGCAATATGTGTCAACAGATTTAGCCATAAACTGCCACCAACAAATATTTTTTTTATTTTTTTTCAGCACAAGAATGGAGATCAGATTTAGTAAGAAGTCAGTCTTTTGATAACATGGTTGGACATAATAACCCAACGTAAGTTACATGTCACAAATATGTGAGCTCTGTTATGAAGTGGTTTTGAAAATGACAAATAATAAGATAAATGGGGTATACATTAAAGACAATTTGCAATCCAACAACAAAATAATGCCATGTAATATGAAATGTTTCGAGCTATTCAATTTAGACATCATTTTTGTGAATGCTCAGTACTCAACAGTTGATTCTGTTCCTTAATATAAAAAAGAAGATGTGGTATGATTGCCAATGAGACAACTATCCACAAAAGACCAAAATGACACAGACATTAACAACTATAGGTCAACGTACGGCCTTAAGCTTTACCTAGCTTTTTAACAATACATCATTAAGCAAATCACTTTTAGTTAGAATTGTAAACAATCAATAGACAAAAGACACAAAGTACTGATATGAGCTCTACAAATGCTCTAGAGAACACACATTTACTGAAAGCTAGTTTAAAGCTGCCCAATTTTAGTTCATTAAATTGATCATGTAAACCAACTAATTTAAGCAAACAATTTATATTTGTGACTTTAGCAAGAAGAAAAAACAACATGACTATAAATTGTCACAAATACATAAGACTTGGATATTTCTTATTTATTACATCTAATAAATTTGAAAAAAAAAATCAATTGCTGTGAACTGTACTAGATAGGGCTAAACATTAAATAAAGTATCTGTCAAGAAAAAATGGTTTACAGTAAACAATGATAACAAGACTAAACTATTAAAAAAGTACACCTCAGAAATATTTTGTGTAAAAACGTCATAATTTCTCGCTGATTATGATGTTTGATCATAATCAGCGAGAAATTATGACGAAATTGAGTATTGTCAGGTTGACAGAACATATAATGAGTGCATAATGACAAGATATGAATACATGTTTAGTTATGTATTAAACTATGGAATATTAATACAATTTTAGTACCAATAAAGACAATATTCTACAATTTCTGCACAGAAAATAACAAATTTAACAACATGTCCCAAGGAAAAATCCATGGTTGAACTGCAGTGTTTCAGAAGAGTATGCAGGTCCTGAAACTGTTTTTATAATGTTTCTAATGCCTGATAACATTACAAATTGTTTTCGTGATAACGAAAGTATTAGGAAATATTTGAAGATATTCTCAAATACATGTGTTGACTCTTTCTTTCTACATTTGTTATTTTTAAAAATTCTGATTTATTTTTTTAGATCGATGCCAGTAAATTCCCAATTGCAAACGGCAGATATTGTTCATGTTGGAGGTTTTGAGTTGTCAGGAGGTACCAATTATAATATAGACTATTTATATGTTAATAATGCAAAATTTGAGGCTACAAGACATGTAAAAAAAAAATTGATACTGCAGTACATCAGACCACATCAACATATATACAATCAACTACTTCGAAAAAAATCCAGACATATAAACAAAATTATCTACTAAAACATTGTGCAGGTAGCTTGACTTGCTACAGCAGGTTCAACAATTCGCCGTTTCAGAATCTAATGCATCCTGGGTAATATTTTGAAAAGTGACACCAAAACGTCCTGATTGGTTAAAAATTTCATAAACAATGGAAATTTAAAGGGAAATTCCGCGATTTTTTACTTATCATCTAATTATGTTCATCTTAACATAAAAAACACATTTGCAAAGTTTTAAATTTATATTCCTTCTAATAACGGAGAAAATCAAGTATTTGTAACTTTTTTGGTTGAATTCTCGAGTGGGTCGTGACGTATTAGCCCGATTTATTGAATTCTGGGAAAAAATAAAATCTGTTTAACTCTTATAGCTTATCGACAATATACGTAATTGAAAGCGCACAGCTGACGAATGGTCGAAGTTATTAACCACAATATAAGAATGAACGAAAATGAATATGCATATACCGTTTTGTATTGATTGAATTAAACTCCTATAAAATTATCTCTAGTAAATGTTTTTGAATAAATTTAATTAATTATTGTTGAGATTTTTTTCATAAAATATTTATTGAACATTTTTACTGATATCGAACTGAAAATATTTCAGTTCTATTTACCGTTATTGTTTTGATAATCATTTCAATGCAACTAATGTGTGAGCAGAGTGTGTATATTATTTTGTAAAGGTCACTGTATATTTCTCGGCTTGAGGTCAATTCGTTTACCTTGTAGCTATTTAGCCGCAGGTGTGAGTTCAAGCGTACACAGGTATAAATGTTGTTATTTGGAAAGGATAAACAGAAAGGATTAGAAAGAGTATTCTGTCACGATGTTAATACACTAAGATTTAATACACGATGAGAAATAAGATACAATAATTAAATTGTGTAAATTAATTGAAAATAAAATTCAGATTCGTAATTCCGAAAGTGTATAAAAATAAAAGGAAACAATTTTTGATTACTTTCTTAGCGGCAATTGGCGTAAAGATTCAAATATGAAGCAAAAAATAGTAGTTTTAATCTTTTATAAAAACTAAATGCAATATTACCCAATTTGATATACCATTGTACATCTGTTTGATATCATTGACTTTACCGGAATTTCTTAACTTGTATTCAAATCTGGCTGTGTTTAAATGCTAATAAAACTATTGCAATTTTAAAGTTTTTAATTGACAAAAAAATACAACATACAACATGCATGATTTTTTTTTAGTTTCTTTTTAACATTTTATTCTTACATAATTAAATTCATTTGACAATCATTTACACGAACTTTTTGTGAAAAGAATATCAATTATCTAAGCTAAGGCATTATTTCTTTTGAGGATTTTTGAGGATTTTTTTTTTAAATTCTATGATAATATTTGTGCAATGTTGAACATGATAGCCGTCATTAATCCAAATAAGTAATACAGTAGTTGTAATAAAAGTTATATTTTAGTCATGCATAACTGATATTGATGAATTTATAATAGTTCGTCCATACATCGTTGTTCTTGAAACAATCATTATTAGTATACATGTAAGTTTCCTGACGTATAAGAGCCATTGAGGATGAGCTCCAGAGAAATCAGACTAGTGGCGTTTCGTTCGTTTGTTTGTTCGGAAAGGAGAGGAAATGCAACCGCTTGTACAGATAAACGACAGAATTACCATACAAGCATTTATAGTCAACACAATCAGAAAGAGTTCCCATCGTTAGACGATGAAGGCTTCCAAGAATGAACAAGTGACATGTCTAACTCTGAACAGTTAGAAAACAGACTATCGACATCGACCGCTTGTTCTTAATATTTGAAACTGTATGCATATATATACGTATACGTTTATGATATATATAGTGATGAGTTCTTGCGTCTGACAAAAACTAAATTCCTTCATGGTTATATCTTGCCATACGTTTATATTGGTTTGTAAGGTGATTACTCACAATCGTTATTTGAAAATCCTGTTTGTGAGATGTAGATTCATTTCAATACAGAAATTTCGTCTATATATTTCACAAGTGTATAACACGGAGAAGCTCTGAAGGTCCATTACTCCCATTTTGTTTGGGTGTGAACCATCGATGTTTACAACAATATCCGGCACAGAATAAGATGATGATGGTAGAAAGAACTATGGGCGTCATGTGGCAAATATTACATGCATATCGGACAATGAGTTGTCAATCTGTATGAAAAGATTTCCAATACAACCATATTATTGAGAAGGAATGTTTACATGCTATACTCTCGTACTAGTATTACAGGGTTCTTGTGGCGTTCACCTTAGACACACATCTTTTTAACGATGTTTAAAAAAAAAACAGAACCAATTTAATGTCATATTTCCCTATTTTTTAAATATAACTAAAAGTCTTTTATCTGACAAGAATACCCCTATTTAGCGAACAAGTAATTTATTCTTTTTTCTGTTATTGAATACCAAGAAAGAAAATAAATCCCGAAATTTATTTGAAACTTTGATACTCAAAAGTTTCCCAGCAAAATATTCACATTCCCTGGGGATAATTAGTGTTCGTCCAGTGGCATGTATAACAATGGTGATGACGAATTACTTCCTTTGTTCGAGAACAATCTTATTGAAATATAAATCTGTGATTTTACTAGGTCCACAGCTTCAATGAACCAAAGCAAAAGTTATACATCGACCTGTATTTAAATCAAATTGGTTCTCTTCTTCTTCTGGTATACAATAGTCTATCGACATTCGATGATTACATACTGTTGGCATACGTGGACTAGTCTATTTACAACACTTTTACCCCTATTTATTCAAAATATATGTTTTTTTCTTATGTTCAATGTATACATGTATATATTTTAAATTGCGCTATAGTTCCGTAACTTTCTATCCAGTCGTATAAACGAATCGTCGGCAAGTGCGTACATTTTTTTAAATCAATATTTCTGGTCTGTTCCAATCTGTCCTTCACTATTGACAATGACTATATATTACATTTTCCCAAATTCACCCTTGGAAAAAATATTTAAATAGATTTTAATTTCATCAAATCTTATTTTTTGGGTATTATTTATATGTTTATGAATTATATTCTTTACACCAGAAATGTTATTTATAAACAAGCGTATGAGTTTAGTAATGACAAGTAAGACAGAGTTGTATATTATTCATCTGATAGTTCAAAATGGAAAGTTATAAGTTATAAGTTATCAGCCGTGTACACTGATCAATACCTGCAGAAGTGAAACGATGCATGAACTTGCAAGCCCGACAGGAAATCGCTGGAATACCTGGACGTGTCACCTCACACCCCTCACAATACCTTTGGAAGTAATACCTTTAGCCATGCTGGTGATCAGATGAGGGAAGATCAAAATATATATGTTTATTACTTTAAAGAATTATGAACAAATTAGATTTTCGAAAACAATTTTCACGGAACACTTATTTATGATTTCAACTTTGACTTTTCACCTAATTCCAATATCAACAGTTTAAAAACAACAGACCATGGTAATTTAAAAAAAAGTAAGAATATTTTTCGTATCAAGTTAGTTAGTCGGATAAAACAACCGTACGATTGACAAGATATCGACACGCAATTACGACTACATCGGTTACTGTAGTTTTGTTTCTTTGTGGTTTATAGACATATCGTTTTTATTAATCGGGAAAGAAGACAAAATGGCGGATCGCAGAGAATTGATACTATAAATTTAAAATCGATGGTGATCGCTTATCTAGCGGAATAAAACTTTAATATCTATGAATTTGAGCATTTTTATACAGAATGAACATAATATCAATTTTTGATTTTTTTGCGAAGTTTCCCTTTAACCAATGACGTGACATTATTTTCATTTTGGGGTACGAACAATGAAATTACCCATGATGCTTTAGATTCTGAAACGGCCAATTGGTGAGGTTAAACCAGTTTTATGTGCACATAAGTGCCCTCCTCCTCATCTTTTACCTATCTTGACCATATGTCAGATATAATACATTTATTAAAAAATCTTTAACAAATTAAGACAGAAAAAGAAAATTTATAGAGAATGATTTAAATTTGTTAGAACAGTGTAACCTGTGTTATCCAACACACTGGGGGACCAGAAAAAAATGTTGGATTAAGCAGGGTATTGAAATACTCAGGGTTTTTTTCTGCAAGGTAAGGCATATTTTGGGACTATGAAAATGTGTTGGTTAAATCAGAATGTTGGAATACTTAGGTGTCAGATTAGACAGGTTACACTGTATCAAAATGGTACCACATCAAATTTAGGATGTAGACCTTGGTTAAGGGAAATAACTTTTATAATCATCAGTACGTTTGTGTCAACCATTTTCATAAATATATTCTAAGCTTCTAGGTTACATAGATTATTTTCAATCTGTTTCAGATAAATGCTTAAAATACATTGATGAACTTGACTTTTACAAACGCTTAATTGATTTAAAGAGTTATCTCCCTGAACCAAGGTCTACCACCTTAAATAACACTTAAAATTTCATGCAAAAAAAGTGCTTTTCTGAATTTACTTTCATCAGGAACACTCAAAACAAAATATTTTAAAACCAAGTATGTAAAATGTATGGATAGTGGATTTGATCTGTTTGCTTCTTAAAATTAATTTGAAGAGAAATTTTATATATATAAACTCAATTCTTATATCTCTTAAAAGGCTTGGTAGAAAAAATAACAGATTTTAAGAAGATAAACCCAAGTGCTATGTCACCTCCGTCAGATCCTAAGATACAGATGTTAGAGGGAGTTTATTATCATAGTCATTATCCTTTACAACCACAGGTAAGTTTCTTCTATAACATCTAGATCTTTTACCAATAGGTTTGTGAGACGCATGTCTACCATCTGGCTATAGTAAGATTTAAAATCTCAAACAGGTGTTTATGTTAATGGTGACTGGGAGATATAAATATGGTCTTCCATTGAGTGGCTGAAACACCTTTGCCAAAATGGAATGTCTGTTAGGCCGTGTTGAAAGTACACAGCCAAGTCCGATCAGAATGAAAACATTGGATTGAATGCCTCTTATAGAGAGAGTGCCACTAAGAACCCTTGCAACAACTCTTTGAGAGGTTCATAGGTGTTCTGATTTAAGGCGAAATTTCTGTCCCTATTCAATATCCTCTCATTTTCCTGTAGCTGTCAGAATTTACTTGACCCTAATACCAACTGCTTTCACAACAGGACCTTCTAATTGAATTGATTGTACATATATGAAATATTTTCCTCTGGATGTTTAGCAACCAACAAACAATCAACTAAAATTACCAGTCTAATATTTAAATCTCTTTGATACAGTGTTGCCATTTGGGATAAATTTGTCACCACTTTTGAAATACATTCATACACTTAATTAAGTTTAAATGGGTGCTACTTGTGGAGCTGGATCTGCTTTTCTTTTGAAATGTATTTGAAAGAAATGAAATGATAGCTCATATTAAGAGGGGGTCTCAAAGGGGGGTTCCGATCCCGGATCCCGCTTATTGTTTTGTCAGATTCCCGTATCACGCTTACACTATATGGTAGCAATTCTCATTTTTTTGTCATTTCCCAGGTTCCACTAGACCTCATTTCCCATTTTCACGACACAATAATTTGACTTTCACGTGTCACCCTTACAAAAAATCAGCAATCCTGCGTCACGCTTAGACCCCAATGAGACCCACTTAGGATTGCTGCAAAGAGAACAAATTAGATTTAGGAGATGATTTTTTTTTATTTCTAGAAAATTTTGAAGACTTGCTGTTTATTAGGGAAAATTTATTTCATTTCTACATGAACATTTGTTAATTACAGCAAAATTCTGGTGACCATTCATGTCATTTGGAAGCTAAAACAAATAAATTGTGTTTTATGATTGGTTGGTTAAAGACAATCAACACAAAGAGCCTATGCCACCACCAAAATTATATTAAAAAAATAGTTTTTACTGTACCTGTTTATTATAAACACATGGTATGTGATCTTTATCATACCTATAAAAGTTAAAAAAAAAAAAAAAAACTTTCAGGATGTACTTAGGTGAGGTCAGGTAAAATTTAATAAATTGATAAATTAAAATTGATACAATAAGCAGGTAGAGCATACATTAAGGAAATAAAATAAGCTAAAAATATTGATAGGTCATGGACCTCCTTTTTGAGATATTTGAGATTGAAAATATGGAGGGAAAAGACTGACTCAGACTTTTAACTTATATTTGTATTGGTATTATTTGAGTCTCAAAACAAAACAAAGAAAATCAAGAATCTTCTAAAATTTTGGTAAATGACCTTTCATGAGCTATTAAATCTTATATGAAACAATAAGTGAGGGTGTTATGGGGCAAAATATTTTACCTGGTATTGTATGGAAAAACACCAAGGAGTCCGAACATTTAAGACGAATTCAAAAATCTGACCTAAGTACATCCCTAAGCGATCAGATTTTTAAAAATATTTTTCTTTTTTACAAAATATCATTTAATTTTTTTCTAAGGTTGGTGACTTGAGGGTGACATTTGAATATGCTGGGATAAGTGGAGAATCTTTGCTGGGACAGCCTGATACTGTAAGTAACCAATTTAGTATCATTTATTCAGACAGACAGCATCAATGTATTTGAACTAAGTAACCTATGCTTTTTCTAATTTTTTTTTGTTTTAGCATTATTGGACTTTTTATTTCATTATAATAAGGTGAAAGACATGTTCATTGCACTGTTATTTATGGTAAAAAAAAGACATATAGAATCTTTTTCAATATACTGTGTGATTTTAAAAATAGCAGATGATAATAGTTATCAAAGGTACCAGAATTATAATTTAGTACGCCAGACGCACGTTTCGTCTACATAAGACTCATCAGTGACGCTCAGATCAAAATAGTTGTATAGCCAAACAAGTACAAATTGAGGAGCATTGAGGGTCCAAAATTTCAAAAAGTTGTGCTAAATACGGCTTAGGTAATATATTCCTGGGATAAGAAAATCCTTACTTTTTTGAAAAATTTTAAGTTTTTAACAGGAAATTTATATAATTGACCATGTAATTGTTCATGTCAACACCGACAGCTGACTACTGGGCTGGTCATACCCTCGGGGACGAAACGTCCACCAGCAGTGGTATTGACCCAGTGGTGTAAATAGTTATCAAAGGTACCAGGATTATAATTTAGTACGCCAGACTCGCGTTTTGTCTACATAAGACTCATCAGTGACGCTCAGATAAGAGATCCACATAGATAAGACATTTAAGGGGAACAAAACACTTTTCTTAAATTTGTACCATGCACCTTAAAATAGTACTATACTATTGTTTTTCTGTTTGTCTTTTTCATTTTTAGCCATGTCGTTGTCAGTTTGTTTTAGATTTATGAGTTTGACTGTCCCTTTGGTATCTTTCGTCCCTCTTTTAAAACCGTTTTGAATATATATTTCTCCAGGTGAGCATTATTGCAAGACAGATACGTCATAGACTGTTACCCTACCAGACAGCAGCTGGAGATGTTCTAGAAATGTTGTATACTGGAAGACTGTCTCCAAAGGTAAACTTGTGCTAAAAATTGTGCATTTATTCTTCAATTTATGTTTTTCTTGTATTTTTAAAACATGTGAGATAAGCCTCAGTCATGATATGTTTTACAGCTATTACATTAATGCTAGCAAGACAAAACTTTGTTTGGCTTGCTTGCTTTGCTTGTATCAATGTTTGCTCAAGCATGACAATTAAGATAGGCGGGGCTTCAGCTTGTATACATCATACTTAAATCTTATTGGACATTACGTTTGAGGTTAAGGACACTAAATTTTAAAACATCACCTGACTAATATTATTATCACATGTTTCCTTACCTGTAAAAACAATTTGATGTAACAATAAGTGAGGTAATTCGATGATTGATATATCATGGTATTAAATGTGAACCTGTACCAATCACACCGATTTTTTTGCTGTTTTATTAAAAAAAATAGTTTACTTTAATAAATTCATTCTGAGACTACTATAACACTGTGTTATAGTAGTCTCAGATTCATTGATTATTTGAGGACCAATTAATGTTTTAACTGGGTGAATTTTCTGTATAAGGTCAATTATAAAGTACACCTATGATATCCACACTTTCTATAGACTGAAATATGCAAAAGTGCGATCCGAAAACTTTACCAATAATATACAGAGAGACATTTTTTTTTTTAAATTACAGCAAAACTTTTGGTAAACAAATATTTATTATCGTATTGGCAAAAATGATGAAAAAGGAATTTGAAATATCTGTCATTTTCCCTCCAATCTATTCCTATTACTTATTATGTCCTTTGTTAATGAATATTACGCAATTGGATTGAACTAATTTTTGCTTTTCAACCTTCAAACTGTGTTTTTTTTTACATCGACATTAAGAGTCAAGATTTGTGTTTGTTTATATTTGTTGTTTGTAAATACGCATTTACGGGACGAAGTATGACATACCTTTGTCCGTCGGTCCTTCCGTATCTCCCTCGTCAACATGTGGAATATTATCTCGAAAACGCTTGCAACTAATAAACATGAAAATTTGATGAAATATATATCTATTGACGTGAGTTATTTAGTTATTTAGTTATTTTTTTTTTTTTTTTATAAATTTGGGATCTAGAATTTTCGGCTTTTTTTCACTGTTTAAAAAAAGGGGTTGGATATTCCAGTTTTCGGACAATAACTCAAAAACGCTTTCAGCAGTTTTCATGACACTTTTGTGAAGTGCACATATCTGTTGACGCAAACTCTCTATCAATTTTGATATAAATTTACAGCTAATTTCCTAATGCTTGTAGAGTCAAACTTTGGTAGGCTTGCTTGCTTTGTTTGTATACTTGTTTATTTAAGCTTTGTAATTAAGATTGACATCTCCAAACAATATATATGACATAGTTAAACCTGTATATATAATATTTAAATTCAATTGGACATTTTCCCAATATAATTGTACAATATACAAATAAAGCAAGCAAGCAAACCAAAGTCTTTATCTACATGCATTAGGAAAACAGCTTTAAGATTTCACGTTTCATAATTATGTTATTTCATTCATTAGAAAGTGGCGATTTTCAAGTATGTAGACACGACTTTGGACAGTTATCATGCAACTTCTGTGACCGACCTTACATGTTTAACCCCGTCACATTGTTTATGTATGTGCCTGTCTCAAGTCAGGAGCCTGTATATTCAGTGGTTGTCGTTTGTTTGTGTGTTACATAATTATATTTGTTTTTCGTTCATTTTTTTACATAAACAAGGCCGTTAATTTTCTCGTTTGAATTGTTTTACATTGTCTTATCGGGGTCTTTTATAGGTGACTATGCGGTATGGGCTTTGCTCATTGTTGAATGCCGTACGGCGACCTATAGTTGTTAATGTGTCATTTTGGTCTTTTGTGGATAGTTGTCTAATTGGCAATCATTCCTCATCTTCTTTTTTATATTATACCTATTAATATGATACCCCTTTAGTTTTTTCATAAATGTCAGATATATGATTGAGAAGTCATTCAATATAATTCTTTGAATAAGCGAAGGATGTGGCATACGCTCATGGTGCAGCTGTTCATTCAAATTTTACAAAAATCTCTGCTGGTGTGCACTTTGTTGTAGGTCTGGGGATGATATTAAATTATTGCAAAAATACATGCTGTATTCCTAAATAATTTAATATCGAGTCATTTTTTCGTGTATTGTTTTGTTAATTCAATACCGGAATACTTTAAAATCCTGATGTCCGACGAGAACAACCAACCTTCAAAAATGTAGCTGCAATCCTCGGCGACAAAATAAGGAATCAAACGCATTCTCAAAATATCCTAGATTAATCGGTCCTCTGACTGCTTTAAAGGACTTGTTGGAATCAGAAATCCTAATAAATTAAGGGGGCCGTCAAACAGAATAACCGCGGACTAGGATAGAACCACAATATTAGTGATAATAGATAGAACAGTTTTCTCATTGACAAAGTTTAACTACATTTCCCTTTTTATAGTTATATAATTACATTAGATGATGTATGTTTCATTATAATACTTTATTTTGATTGGCTGAATACACATCACGTGTTATTCCGTAGGCAATTGCATCACTCAATAAAACTTTTCGTTCATAACACGTGGTCCAACAAAAAAGTGCACTGGTGAATAAAATACAAAAATTATAAAATTCTTATTTTCATGATCATAGACAAAAATTTAATTATAAGTATTGAATGCTTCTTTTTGTAACTTTATAGGGTTGTAAAAGCGTTGACTGTGCGCACATTTTAAGTATGAAGCGCTTCCGCGCTTCATACAAAATGTACTTCGGTCAACGCTTTTACACCCCAATTTATTTACAAAAAGAAACAACAACAACAAAAACAACAACATTTGTAAAACAAGACATCCCGGTGAACTAAAACAACAACAACATTTTCCAATCAAGATATCTTACTTAATGAACCATAACAACAACAAAATTTGTCAATCAATATATCATCATGAACAACAACAACATTTGTCAATCAAAATATCCTAATGAAGAACAACAACATCATTTGTAAATCAAGATATCCCCATGAACAACAACAACAACATTTGCCAGTCAAGATATCCCAATGAACAGCAGCAACAACATTTGTAAATCAAGATATCCACATAAACAACAACAACATTTGTTAATCAAGGTATCCCGATGAGCTAATTAGATTGATTCTCCTCAAGTTTTTATTTCATGGTAATATTTACAGTCTAGGATATCTGTTATCCATGTTTATCAGTACACTTAAGTTTCGACATCAAAAATCAGATTTATGTCTGCAAGTTTGAGCACATTAAAGTTACTTCATTATAGTTTTAATGTAATTGTTTTGAAGAGTTAACTTATTTACGTTCAAGGAGGTTATATGAGAAGGTCTCATATAACCTCCTTGTTTGTATACAGTAAATATATTTTGTTTGCATGTGCCACTCCCAGTTAGCTAATCTGTTATTTAATACTTGTTGTTTGTTGTTGTCACGGTATCATATTTTTTTCTCGTTTACTCGATCTGAATATGAATCAGGCAGTTAGAGCTCTTGTTTACTCGTTTGAATTACTTTGCCGGATGTTGAAAGCGGGAAGTTGGCCTTTTATTGCAACCTTATTAATCATTTGGTTTCTTGTGGGGTTTGCCATTAGATCACATCTTCTTATTTTTATTAGTCCTTGTGTTTTTTTACTATATTTTGAATATCAATTTCTCTCAATACAGCAATTTAAGAACTAGCTGTCAAATAAACCAATGAAGTACTAAAGGTAGTTTCCAGGCCATTCTTCGTGATAATAATTCAATAAATTAATACACCGTCCATAAGTTAGACACTTAAACTTTAAGAGGACAATACAACAGAGAACAACAAAACAACAACCGACTTTTGTGGGTTTTTTTTTCTTTATTTATTGCCTGTTTTGTTTTGTTAGTATTTCATTGGGTTTTGCGCATTTGTTAGTTTTTTGTTCTGTTTAGCGCATGTGATAAAATTTTGATATGTAAACTAACATTTGCATATCATAGGTTTTTGAAAAAGTCGATTGGAACAATTACTAATGTAGAAATGACAAAAACAAAATAATTGTTATAAATGCATTACAGCTTATTTCCTACAGCTTGTAGAGTACAACTTTAGCTGGCTTGCTTGCTTTGTTTGTATAAAGGTTAGCTTAAACATTGTAATTAAGATAAAATTGAGAATGGAAATGGGGAATGTGTCAAAGAGACAACAACCCGACCAAATAAAAAAACAACAGAACGACATCTGCAAACAATATAGACAGGCATTATTAAACAAGTATATATTATATTTGAATTGAATTTTAAACGTTATCCCAATTACAATTGTCAATATACAAAACAAACAAGCTAACCAAAGTCTTACCCTGCATGCATTATGAAATTAGCTGTTACCATGAACGAAGCTTCTCCACACTGCACAGTATGTCATGAAAAATTAAACGCGTAACTTTTCTTTTAAGTCTATCATTTGTAGAAAGAAAGTGGGTGCAGGTGAAATAAGATCTTCCACGTTACGTAAACGATAACCAAATTGAATGTTGTTATGCATTTATCTTATTCAACAAATAAGATCTCGGTTTTAAAGAAGCAATATCAAATTCTATAGAATTTAAATGGAAACTTTATTTATTAAAGGTGACAAAAAGTGTGATCAAAACTTTAATTAGCCCAAACTAAAAAAATCTGAGTATAAACATGTTTTTTAGTCACTTTCATCATCAGCATCACAATCAGTGTCGAAGCTCTCTATGCCGGTAGCACATTTCAAAGCTGCATCAGCAAGAAGATCCATAGACGACTTGGGATGTGTGTGGACTGGTGCTGAAGGTTCCCTTTTTACGGAAATATCGTTCCCAAAAACACTTGTAGGTGCCGGTGACGTCGGAGTACTAGTATGTGTGCTCATAGATTGAAATGGCGGTGGATATTGCCACGGATAACTTGGGAAATATGGCATCATTTGCGGATAAAATTGCTGAAATGGAAATCTCATCTGATGAATGACAGGAAACTTTTTGTCATCTTCATCTGCTTCATCTTCAACTTTTCTTTTAGTTGTAAAACAAGGGCGTACTTCCTTGGATCTATTTGCCATTTCGTCCAGTTTGTCTTTAAAATCTACATAATCGTTGCCGCGATCTTCAGGTACAACTCCATTATATCCTATCTTGAGACTGTGAAGGTCTTTCATTAGTTTTGCTCCGTCTTGATATTTTGTTGGGTTTGTCTGTCTCAGTCTGCTCCTCATTGACGACATAAAATCTGTTTTCTTTACACCCATGAAGGATTCAAGTTGGTTTTTTTCTTCGTCAAGCTTTCGGATCTTTTGCTTTAGCTGCAAAATTTCTCTCTGTTTAGTTTTCTTTTCTTGCAGATACTCGGGATGCTTGTCTGCTTGGCCACATAGGTGAATGCTGGCACAGGGATAGTTGGTACAGGATTTGTTGTTCTTATTATTGTCGGCTTTGTGCCCAGTTTTGTGGCAGTTGGTGCACCTCCTTCCATCCTTTTCCCTCTCAGAAAGAATAATTGTAGAGTATTCTGCCTCTGCCAAGGTTAACTTTCTCTGAATCTTTTTCACTGATTCTTTTGAGGACTCAACAATGTTGTTTAAACTTGGTTTCTGAAGCCCCATTTGAGAGTTATTCGGTGAAATGTCCTTCAAATTTTTTAAGGCATTTTGCAGTTGCCTTCTTCTCCCAAGTAACAGTTGAATATTGGCTTGCTGGAACATTTGGTTTAGGTCTTCATCAACATCAATGCACCTCAAACTTCCAATTGTGTCAAAACCATTGCTTCGAAATACACTTGCAAACTCGGTAAATCCACTCCCTATTTGCAATAAAAATTCCTCGACACTTAAATCATCCATTTTCAAGAAATTATTTGAAATCTAAAAACAATGTGCCTCAAAGCATGGGAAAATGTTATTTTACGTTTTAGCCAATGAAAACACCTTTAAGAGTAAATATACTGAACAAAAGTAGAAACACAAGACTTTTTTCGTCATGATTGGTTTAGTATTAGTTGATTTAAGTCCAGTTGCAAATATTTCATGCACGTGTCAGATGGTTACACCTTGTTATTTTATTGAAAGAACTTTCATACAACCGAAAATCATGTTTGCGTTAATTATCATCTTTCCCTCTAGTTTTGCTAAGACGACTGATGTAATGCCGAGCCCTGCAAGTTTAATACGCGAAATGAGAAATATCGATTGGAGATCCTGTCGGCGGTGTCGGCCACGGCGACAACGGCCTTGGCGGCGCCGTCAACATTTAGAGGTTCAGTCTATGTCTAAAAGTTTTTTTTATATAAAAATGAAGATGTAGCATGATTGTCAATTAGACAACTCACCACAAGTGACCAAAAATTGACACAGAAATTTACAACTACAGGTCACTGTACATTACTAACTTTGTCAAATCTTCATGGAATTTACATAATTAATGAACAGAGGTTTGATTATGACAAAAGAATACAGCATCCAGAGCAAAATTAAAAAAATATGTTATTTTTTTGTATCCATTTTATATATATTGATAAATGGAGTAAGTGTTTTGGTAAAAAATATGCAGATTTGGTTTCGGGTTAAGGCTATTTTAGACACGAATAACTTGTGCCAGCCTTTGTGTACTATTATGAAATTTGAACACAATAAAATTGAGAATTGAAATGAGGAATGTTCCAAAGAAAACATCAAACCCACCAAAGAGCAGACAACAGCGAAAGGCCACCATTTGGTCTTTAGCGCAGCTCAAGAAATTCATACACTCGGAGTTGGGCTTCGGCTGTCCCCTACAGGCCAGAGGGTCTTGACTTAGGACGGACACAAAAGTGCGACAGGGTTAAACATGTTTTTTTTTTATTTATTTTTTTATTTTTTATCTCAACCCTCCCCGATGCCTTTAGCCAATATTGAAAATCAGTTCAAAGAGGTCCGAAGTTGATGTCAGAATAGGTGACAAAAGAAACTAAATTAAATCAGGAACATATATATTGAAGTTAGATATACTGTTCCCAGATTAAATGACAATTGTACATAAATAAACAAAGGACTACTAGCAGTTACTGACATGCCAGCTCCAGATCCATGACTCTGAAGAAAAAAGAAAACGACTGCATTGTGTAATAAAAAAATGAAAATCAGGCGTCAATGTTTATTATAATCTTATTTTACGTATCATAAGCTTATCATAAACATTGACGCCTGATTTTCATTTATTCAATATACACAATGCAGTCGTTGCTTTTTTTTCTTTTTTTTTTTAAATAAACTAAATTGACAAGCATCTCCATATTTGGTTTGAAAATGAACGTTATTAAATGTAATCTTTAATTAATCTGTACACATTCGGCAATGCATAAACGATGCATGCCTAATGAAAAACAAAAACATAAAATGGCTGAAATATAATTGACAAGCACTATAAATGACGGTTTCAATCTTGACATTTTTAATATTAAACTATCTGATTTCTTTCTACTATTCAGTATACTTTTGAAAAAAATACTTTTGTGTTGATAAATGATTTAGCCAATCAAAAAAGGGCTATACCAAACAATAGAAGTTAGTTGTTTCATTTGCAGCATTAACTCATGCCATGGACTTGGCCAGTACCCAAGTTACATTTATCAACGGAGGGTAACAAAGGGGTGTATATCTAAACCATATTATATAAGTATATATATATATATACAAGCTGTATAAGTGTATGTAATTTTAGAACTGTCTTCGGTGATGATGTATACTAATCCATACTATATAAGTTTTTCTTAAAATCAGTATTTCCATTATAAATTTGTCATGAAGATATGGAGAAATATACTAAATTGCACCTCTGAAGTTTTTAATACAGCAAGTTATACCTGTATATCAATCAAGCAAAATCAAATTCAAAAAGTTTATTATTGTACATTAAAGTGAAATAAAAGTTAGAAATGAAGAGGTCAAAGGCTGGACGTTTTTACCAATCTGGAAAAAAACTACAAATTGAATTAAGACGTGCAATTGTAGATCAATATGGAGAAGGGAAAAATGTTTATACTATTGCTAATGAAACTAACTTAGATACAAGAACAGTTAAGAAAACGTTAGAAGAATACATGTCGACAGGTGACTTAGACTATTCAGGAAAAGCTCACGGTTCAAAAACGCGTATCGCAAATGAAACAGTAATACTTGCTATAGAATATTATTTACACCTAAAACCATCAATGTATCTACAGGAAATTCAAAAAAGGTTATTATCTGATGGGATCTGTCTCCAAAATAATGTTCCAAGTGTTTCGTACATTCACAAGATTATAAAAGATAGATTAGGATATACACGGAAAAAGCTTACTGTGAAAGCCAAAGAAGGATTGACAGACCAAGTTCAAGTAAAATTTGACCATTTTTTGGATAGTATTGAGGACATTAATCCATTAAAAATTCATTGCTTTGACGAATCGTCCGTCATTATGACAACAGGTAACAGACATTACGGTTATTCGGAATTAGGCCAAAGAGCTTTCGAAATTCAAAAGTATGCTTCAAATGCAACCTTTACTGTAAATCTTCTCCAAAGTCCATTAGGTGTAGATTACTTTAATATTATAGATGGACCTTCAAATGGATTACAACTAGTTAACCTTTTTGTCGAAGCCTTAAATGAAACGGATATCTATGGGAATAGTAAACTTAGTCCGGGAGATGTAATTGTACTGGACAATTGTGGTTTCCATCATGGTCAATTAGCAGAAACACATTTACGAAACTTGCTACAACAATATGGAATAACACTGGCATTCCTCCCACCTTATCACCCTGAACTTAACACATGTGAACACAGTTTTTCAAAAATGAAATATTATCTCAGACGACATGAAACTTATACTACGATGTATCCTGAACTAGCAATTTGTGACGCTATAAATGAAATATCAAGAAACGAATGTTTTGGATTTGCCAAGCATTGTGGATATATACTTTGAACTGTACATTGACGAAACTTGATGAATTTAGGAAATTTCTTTTCACAGTAAAGAATTTTGATTATAACTTGTGTTTCATTTTAATAATTTAATGCACTTTAACTGTTGAAGATATGTCCAGTCCGGCGTTCTATAATCAATTCTTGCATCTATTAGTTGTACCATGAATTCACTTTAATTTCTTGTTAATTTTATTTTCAAAAATATATTTAGTATTTTAGTGCTATCAAACATATGTATTCATTTATAATCAGACAACTATTATCCAAATAATTATTTTACCGAATTCGTTCTAATACGTTTAAGGTAAATATGTGAAGGGACTTTCCCTTCATTCATTTATAACTCCACAAAGATTACAAAGATTGTGTATTGTTCTAGTAGTATTTAACGAGGTCACTCAGTGTCCAATCACATCCTGTGTATACTATACACAAGCTGAAACTCCGCCCTTGTGTTGATTGCAAGGAAACTGTGAGAATAATATTAGTCATGTGATGTTTTAAAATTGAGTGTCCTTAACGGCCAATAAGATTTAAGTATGATGTACACAAGCTGAAGCCCCGCCTATCTTAATTGTCATGCTTGAGCAAACATTGATACAAGCAAAGCAAGCAAGCCAAACAAAGTTTTGTCTTGCTAGCATTAATGTAATAGCTGTAATAATTCTGTAGTTTTTGCATTCTCATATTTAGGAAACTGCGGTTAAGTTTCCTGTTCTTTTGTATGTTCAACCACTTAAACATCTTTCAATTTACCATAATTGATTTTTATTTGAAATCATAGATTTATTACTCCACACTTACCAAATAAGAAGTAAGCACATCTTTAAAAGATACAATAAGTGTCCAATAAAAAAAAAAACTGCAAAAATAAAGCATTGCTGTAAGCTTGGCTCTAGTCATGGCAAAATTTAGATGTGGCAAAAATCTTTTGTATTACTCAAAACTTGAGGCTGTCAGAGTTCAGTCCTTTGTAGGATTCTTTGTTTTCCAGATAACTTAGGCCATAAAAAAGAATAGGTTTGTTTGCCCAAACCCTACCTACCCAGAAAAAAGCTGCCTACTCAAATTCTTTTATTGTCCTGATTTGAAGAAGTTTTTTTTAATCAGATAGACATGAAGACTAATAAACATCCGATACTTAAATTTCTTTTTTTGAAAAAAAAAAAAAAAGAAAATGCTACCTACCTACCCACTGTCTCAAGCTTTGGGTAGGGTTTCGGCAAACCAAAATATTTTTAATTGTGGCCTTAACACACCATTCAATTTCATGCTAAAAGAGGGCTCTTATAGTAATTGCATTGCAAAAGTTCTGTTGTACAAGGTTTTTATACTACCGCCCCAAAGAGGAGTAAACTCTATATGTCTACCCGTAAGACATGTCTGTCTTATTTTCTTTGCAAGAACAAGACATAATTTTTTTATATATAGCACAAAGCTTCAACTATATATGCAATACTGTGTGACATGTCTGCAGATCTTTGAATGTTCAACTTCAAGTTTGCTGAATCTTTGAAATGTCATGCACACTTTATTTTTCTATTTTCCCAATGGTAAATTATTATAACTTTTGAACCAAAGCTGTTTTATTGTCATTTTTTTTAAATATTTCAGGAGATATTTGGTAAAGAACAACAACAAAATACAATGATAACCTGGGGTGTCAGATTAGGTGGATGGCTACTGATATTTGTAGGATTTGGTTGTCTTACCAGTATAATCACTACATTAGGTAAGTTTGTGCAATAAACATTAACAGGAATGGAATAACTCATAGGTTAAAATACTTTTATATAGATGGCAAGTTTTATTAGTCTGTGAGGGTAGAACTGTAATACACGTTTTATGATCATTTCACCCCCATCTACTTGATGATGGCATACATTGGGAGTTCATTTTCTGGAAAAAGTGGAGGACTTTTCAAGTGATTAAATGGAGTATTTCAGTGATAGTTTTAAACAAAACAAAATGTTCAAACTTGACCATTACTAGGTTCTTATTTTTAAGAAAACTTATGGTGACCTAAAGTGGCAAAATTTCTGTGTCATTTGGTATCTTGTGAAGAGCATGCATGAAGAGTCTCATTGGCAATCATACCACATCTTTTTTTTTTAAATATTAATACTCAGATTTAAATATTTGCAAAGGTCTTAACTAGTAAGATTGAAACAAAGCTTAACTAAAATAACTTACCCAAAGAATTTATACACAAATTACTGATCTAATAATACTTTCTTCTACTGTAAGCTAGTTTACAGTCAATGACAACCCCCCAAAAAAAATCATGCATTAAAGACTTGTATTTCAATCAGTACACATCCAACAGATTTAGTGAAGAAGTCATAAACAGTTTGGAGAAAAAACATTATATTGTGACCAATGCTGAAATATATGTATTGGCAGATTGTATGTAGCACCATCAATGTTCATATTTTCACATAGGACTCTGGTGTATATGAAATATATGCATCCAAATTCTCTAATTATATGCTATAAATAGGAATTTGCCAGATTATGAAAATAATGATAATCTTTATGAATTCCATTTTACTATTATGACAAAAGTATTTTTGTTCACACCATATTCAGTATTCAAAAATGATTAAAACATGAATATTTTTTTCAGTGGACTGGTTACCTATCATCCGAGAACTGGTAGCTGCAGGTGTAGGAATAATGAATCTTGCATTTTCAATCAGCTTGTCTTTGACCGTCATTGCCATTGGGTGGATAACATACAGACCCCTGTTAGGGATGGCACTATTGGCCATGGCTGCCACACCTTTTATCATGTCAAAATTTAGGTCAAATAGAATGGATAGCAGACGTAATGTGTAATTACTGCTGGATAACTGAAGTTATGATAGATGTATGTTATTTTGCTACTATTGAATAGGTTTTATATTTTGAAGGATTTTGTAAAAGAATGCATATATATATAAATACAGTTAAACCTTGTTAAGCTGCTTTTGGAATGTTTTTTTCTCAAGTTTCAATACTGGTATTAATTTTATAAGAGAAAGTTGTTGACATACATTTGACATCTGATATTGTGCTTAGTTTATTAAAATTTATAAATAACCAATTACTGTAGTTTTTAAGTTTATTCATGCATTTTGAGGAGAGAGATATTTCATATCACAGTTTGACCAAAATTCCTTTTAATTCAAACCTTTATTTCAAAGTTGTATAAAACATATAATAAAGAGCAAATTTCAAAAAAGTCAGGTACAATCTGTTTCTATAGTCTATATCATTAAAATTGTATTTTAGATTACAAGGTGGGAAATAGACTAAATAACTTAAATTATGTCAATGTGCTGAAGTCAGTACAACAAGGTTTTACTGTAGAATTGAGTGATTTGTTGAAGTGTGATCTCTTTGTTATCTACTGTGATAATCATTCTAATTACTGTGGATTCATTTATTTTCGTGGGTACCAATTTTCGTGGATTGGGGAAATCTTGTATTTTCTTGGTTATAAGTATTTGATTTCCTGGGTTTGCCAATGTGGAAAATTTGAAATCCATGGTTCCCCAGTTCTCTAAAATGTTAACCAACGAAAACTTATGAATCCACAGTATATTACCTACTTTTACAATGATAATAGAGCTTTATATATATATATACATGTAAATTTTTCAGATTTCTTCCTATATTTTGTAAGTAATAAACCTCATAAGAAAACCTATTTTATTTCACTGAATGAAATAAACAACGACAATGTTTGTTTTCCCTCGCTTAATGGATGTTAAATATGTTTTGCAAATTTTCACTCCAACTTAGTTTTGTATTGAAAAATTTCCATATTTTCAATATGGAGTTCTCTTAAAAGTATGTATTTGAAGTACTGTGGATTCATTTATTTTCGTGGGTACCAATTTTCGTGGATTAAGAAAAACTTGCACATTCGTGGATATTTAATTTCGTGGTTTTGCTGATGTCTGCATACAAACCTATAGAAAAATTATAATTCGTTGAATATTTAATTTCGTGGTTTGACTGTGCCCACGAAATCCACGAAAATTGGTATCCAACGAATAATAATGAATCCACAGTACTGTTAATGGGAACTTCCTTCCAATGGTATAATGACATTCCTTGTTATCGTTTCTGTGTTATCAGAATGTGGTATATCAATATATATAGTTATCCTTTAGGTGGTTTTTTTCATTAGGCAGTTGTCTTGCTGACATATTACAGATGCCTCACTTATTTTTTTCTATACTTTTTTGTAATGGTATTTGTTCATGATAAGTAAATGCTAAAGAAGAGTTTGCTCTAAGAAGTGATTGTACTTCTTGAAGGTCATGTATGGTTAAATGCTTTTCAATTGAGCCATGCTATTTTGTTCTACATACTCCAGATGGAACCTGATAGATGTTTTACAGCATTGAGAGTGAAGCCAAAGGTAATATCTCTGGTTAGCTTGCTTGTTAGCTGAACCGTGAAGTCATTGAAAGGTCAGGTAAACTACAATCTTTTATTAGTAGACTAGTCCAGCAGATAACCAATATATTTGTCTATTGGACTAGGCTAATTGGAAAGAAGGGTAGTACACCTGACCTAATAATGACTTCACGGTTCAGCTTACAAGCAAGCTAACCAAAAATATTACCTTTGGCTACACACTCAATGAAATCGGCTGTAATGAATATAAGTTTCCAGTTAAAGAATATATGGATTTGGACAATATGTTTCGATTGTTTATATCAGGGTTATTGTTTTTGCAATTTCTGTGCCATAATGAATAGCTACACAAATGTTAAATTTATTTTTATTTACAATTTTTATATGAATGCATGATTTTGGCTGCACATTTAATTGTGATCTTTTGTAAGCATGGTTACCTGCGTGTTAACAAATTATATTTTTGTGGGATTATTCTAATTTTAATTTAATATTCTGAAAATGTTTTTCAGACCAATTCAAATGATAAAATAAAAACTATTTATAATTTTTGAAAGAAAGAAAAAAAGATATTTATTTTATTTTGAACAAATCTATTTGGATATTAATCCTTTATGGAAATTGTTTAAATGGGTTTTCAAAGATTTCAAAAATAATGCCAAAGTCAAAACATTTGTTTTGCATAGAACATGTGGGTCTTTTTTAAATAATCAAGAGATACTGTATTGTCCTATTCTTTAGAGGACTAAAGTGCAAGAAGAACATTTTGTAAACATGGTCAGCAAATAACTTAATTATTATTTCTTTGTACATAAGTGTTTAAACTTAACCATGAAAATTGTTATGTTTTTCTTGAGAGAATTATTGGTTGTTTTCATTTTATTTAAATTTGCAATGTGTAAATAAGTGCATTGTATTATTATTTTTTTTTTATATAGATTTTACATCACAATCAAACTTTTCTACTGTATTATTTATTTATATGCATGTACAATGATTTTTTTCTAATTAACAATTACATAATTCTTTAAAATTTGTTCCCTAATGTGCTGAAAATCAATGTAGAGTAATGTTTGAATTTATCACATTTTGTTATATGGGAGACAACTCTGTAGCTCTAGCTCTTAATTAATGGGAGGTAATTCTGAATTGCTAAGAAAAGGAACATCAGAAGCATTATTATTTTTTGTTAGACAACAGTCATGACAGATGATTTAAAAAGTAATTTAATGCATTTTAGGAAAATCTTGTATTGAAATATATATTTTCAGAGTAATTTGTCTAAGAAAGAAAGAATATAAATCAATAAAGCATATAAAGCATATGATCCTAATCTGATAAGTTAAGAAAAAAACCTGTCAGTTTATTCCTTTCAATAGTAGATCTTAATTTGACCCTGAAGAAATGAGCAAAGATCTTAAAAAATATTTTGAGTCTAATCCACCAGGCTTTCCAGATTTGCACATTCATTTCCCCTTCATTCTAACCTCAATAAGTATTCTAATATCACATTTATGACATCTCCTGTAAAGTTATTCTATTTCAATGAATTAAATTCCTTTGAAAGCTAACAGTTACATAGTTTGTGTAAAATACAGAAACAAAATGATTATTATTTGGTGTGTCCTAACTCCAAAGTGCTTTTCTGTATTAATCTTTATCAGGAACACTAAAAATTAAATTCATTTTTAATAAATTCAGAAACAGGAATTTCATTTTCACTATCCAATTGGACATAATTTTCTTTATTTGTATTCACAGGTAAATCTCTCAAGCAAGAGAGAAAAATGAACTTGTCAGAAAATGAGAGTTATTTTATATCCTTTTATATTCTTCTTTTAACATACTATTATATTCTGCTCAATTACAAATCAATCAATTCTTATCTTTTAGAAGTAAGTTGTTTTTACATTAAATTTCTACAAAGTTTAGTAAATTTCTAGCATACAGAAAACTATTCCCTTTTTGTATGTGACCTTTGTTTGCTTTCACCCGTCCATGTTGTTACTTTTCCTAATAAATAGATAGTAATGTTATGTCTGTTGTCTTTTTTGTATGCAAAGAAACTGAAAAAGAAATAATTTTCATAACCAATTTTTTCACTGGATGTATATTATAGAACCAAAAAACCAAGTCTTCAGTTACTTTAGGAATTGGAATAGTTTTTTTGTGATTTGAGATTGTGATTTTGTGTGCAAAAATATTCTCAAAATGAGAAGATTTCAAGTTTATAAATAGAAAGAAATGTGAGTATACTTCCAATGAGACAGCAACCAAACTATAAAAAAAGATATTGAGAGGTTTTCATATAGTTCAGCTGTTATGACTTTGTATAACTTGGGGGTATACACTAATGAGACAATAATCAAACTGCACAAAAAAAAACATAAAAAAATTTAGAGTCTACATATGGTTTTCAACAATCAAAATGTGATTTACTATACATTGTATGTCAAGCTTTAAATTGTCTATAGTTTTAAAAAAAACCATGGGGGAAACTTAACAGAGACTATCAATCTGCTATGAACACCCAATTTTTTATTGCCAAAAAAACATTTACCGTAGATATATCAAAAGCCAACATTTGGTACAGGAAAAAAGAATTTATCTTGATGATTAGACTTTAAAATAAATAGTATATGCAACTAAATCAATACAGGAAAAACACTTAACTCTATTATAACTGCAACAAAGATAACAAAATTTAAGCTCAAAATAAACAATATAAACAATTTCTTATCAAAAAATGTTGGCAGTTACTTAGAGCAGGCTTAATTAAGTGCTCAACTGGATTATATAAAATCCTATCATACTACACTCTAAGTGGCTTTTTTCAAAATGACAGTCATTTAATGGTCCATATATCAATCATACTGTGATGCAATTTATTTGATTTGTCTAGAAATATAATATATCTACAGAAGATTTAAAAAGGTTTGTTTTAATTCACTCCAAAATTCAAAGGTCACAATCATAAACTGTCTCAGTCATAGGATTCAATGATTTATTTGTCATTTATAGAAATAATGACAGACTATTGAGTTTATAAAATTTATTCAAATAAGTGAAAAAATTTATAGCTATGTTATAGGATGATACTGTTCCACATATGACTTACATTTGAAATTTGGTTAAAGACTTTTAAAGAATATACATGAATGTACTGATATAAAAGTTCAGAGAACCCTTGTTTATGCAGGGTTCAATTAAAAATTAAACAATTAGATTTTGAGTTCAAAACCAGCACATTGCAGGTGAATTTGACTTCAATCTCAATTCACAAGAATGACAGTTTTCCTACAAAATTTGTTGGTTATCTCCTATCACACAGGCCGCTTTCCTCCACCAATAAAAACTGGATGCTACAAATCAGCAAGTGACCTTAAACACCAAAGATTAATTAACCAATCTGCTTCCTTTTAAGACTTATATGAAAATACTTTAAAATATAGTAGTGAGAAAGTCATTTGCTATCTAAAACAGCCCTTGAATTCACTTTTGTTTTAATATAACAACCTTCACGTTACATTGTCATGAAATATTAATGTTATCCTGATAGTATACAAAGGATAACCGCTGAATTTAGTACCTTTCTATACGATTGTATTGGCTAGTGTAAACAGTATACGTTTTGGAATAGGGCAGCTGTGGGTCCAGGATTTCATCATGAATGGGCAGCAAACATAATAGAATCAAATTCAAAACAGTGTAGCCACGACCATTGATTGACGACCTAAATTCTCCCATTGACTGGGACAGATTAGGTAAATGTTAGTTTGTAACGTCCACTGCTAATACCAATCTTCTCCCCCTAAATCCTGTTAGATCTCGATATTGTATTTGTAATTGTTTACAGCAAATATTAACTTTTTTCTATTCTTATACCCCGTAACCAAACATAATGTGTCGCCTGCTGGTATCTCTCAGTTTTAAGGGAATTCATCAATTCTTATACAGCCTCTTTTTTCAATATCCATAGGATATGTGATAGAATATAAAAACAAACAAAATGATTTTTTACTGCAAACAATTTATGACAAATACTATTACTGATATGATGTTCTGTAAAACAATTAAAGCCTGGCCAATTGATTTAACTGTTATAGGTTGTTATAATTTCCCTCTATTTGACAAAATGAGCAACTCTTTAGCGACAGTTGCTGTGAAAAATGAGATGAAAATTCATCCTGTAAATTGATCTGTTTTCAATACTGTTTCTAGATGGTACATCAAAAACGATGATATCTGTATAATTTTGCAATTTGATCTCAATAAAAATGAGCATTGCGTTTAATTATTTATTATAATATCTTGTGTGACATGCTTTTCACTATGTCTGATGCCAGGTAACGATTGTCGTCTGCTCGATATGTTTTAGATAACTCATTGAATTTGTACTTTATAAAACAGTTTACAATACTTTCGCAACTTTTGGCTAAAAAGAATTGAAATTCTGCCGGTCAATTGACTCAGTGTTGCTTTCCTGTCTTTTTCTTTAGGTTTTCAGTAGTCCTTCAATGATCTGAAGATTATTTACTGTTTGCGCAGCCTGATGGCTGTATGCAATATTTTAAACAGTAAATCCACAAATCGAACGCGATAAAAAAAATTTCGAGATAATCACAGCTCTTGTCCGAGTATACTATTTGTAATAATTTTATAGTTAATATGATTGCATGGATGTATATTAAAGACTATGCATGGACTTACTTTTGGTGCGAATTAAATATTTTTTACGTAGCAAGTAGTTTTAGACTATGTTATTCGATACTTTCCCAGGAGTTGGAACATATCATCGCCCGCCCTTATCAGTTGGTCTATTTCTGTAGTCCCAAAGTGTACCTTCCTTTGATGGTAAGGTCTACGATTTTTATCGTGCATGTTAATGAATTTTCCACGAATATTTGGTAAAATCTACATAAATAAAGGTAAATTTTACATGTCATTTCGATGCCGTCTATAGCTGACAATGCGGTATGGGCTTTGCTCATTGTTGAAGGCCATACGGTGACCTATAGTTGTTAATTTCTGAGTCATTTGGTCTCTTGTGCATGTAGAGCTGTCTCGATCATTGGCAATCATACCACATCTTCTTTTTTATATAAACAATTAAAACATTAAACAGTTTGGTTGTGTACCTTATTGGTATATAGCTTTCATTGCAATCATACCTTTCTTTGGTTGCTAAAACTTGTGGTTTGGATCATTATTAATGAATAATATCCAGAAAAAAAAAACGGTATAGGAAGATGTGGTATGAGTGCCAACGAGACAATTCTCCATCCAAGTCACAAAGTAATTCATTATTGGTCAAGGTACAGTCTTTAACACGGAGCATTGGCTCACACCCAACAGCAAGCTATAAAGGGCCCCAAAAAATTAAAAGATTGCATTTAAGATTGGGACGAAGAACATAAAAGAATATCAATGAATATACTGTTCATTTGACCGATATTAACATCTTGTTTAATGTACTTTTATTTTGTCATAAAAAGTTTGTTGATTCTCCTTTTTTCCTTTGTCAAAATAAAAATAACGTACAAAGGTATAAGACAACCTTCCTGGAGCACCTGTGATCACCCACAGTTTTTGGTGGGGTTCGTGTTGCTTAGTCATTAGTTTTGTCTTGTGTACTATTATTTGTTTGTTTGTATTTTTCTTTTTAAACCTTGGCGTTGTGAGTTTATTTTCAAACCAGAACCAAGAGTTTGAATGTCCCTCTGGTATCTTTTGCCCCTCTTTTATAGTGCCAAAAAAGGTAAGGGAACAACACGACAGGCCGTAATTTGTTGTTGATGAAAATACATCGTCCTTCTACTATATAGTAAACCTATATATTAAATGAGACATGGAAATTGAAAGATATAGAAAGAACATAGTTCATATTTAAAGGTTTATTTTGTCAATAAAATATATCACAGATATTAAAAGTTTGATGTAATAAAATTTGACATCATTAACAAAAATCTATGCTAAAACAATTGGTCAACAAAAAGACGAACTATCACAAAGTCAATCAAATTGTAATTCTTCTTTAGTTCTATTTGATTTACCAAGTGGGAGAATTTCAGATAATAAAAATAAACGGCTCTGTTAACTTGTTAAGGACCCATTTACGGCAAGAACTTTTTTCAGCATCGTTTTTTAAACAACTTAATTTCTTTCTGTCTTTACAGGTCAGTCGGTAAAAATGAAAAGGCTGAACTAGAATATTCTTTGATTCTTCATTAAATAAGCTTTAATTTCAATAATATTTACATGCGTTTCCTATAACCTTTTTTTAAACCACAAATATTTAAAAAGATAGTTTTCACTAATTAAGTTCATTCCAACATCTAGAGAAAATGAAAAAAAAAACATTATTAATTTTAAAGTCCAGTTGATATCCAATTTGAATTTAATTTGATAAAAAATAAATGGAGTTTCCGTAAATTAAATGTATTGTAATAATTTTTTTTACAAAAATACGACGATTTGTTTTTTTTACACAAGTTCTTGATGAAATAATTCTTTGAAAATCTATAACCATTCTTTAAAAATCTCAAGCTGTATGTGGCACGAAACTCAAACACAAAGTACGAAACTCACAAAAAATGATGAAAAGTCGCTTAAATTGCCACTTTTCCAAATTCTCTAACATCTAGTGAAAGCTACACATTTAAATGAAATAAATACAATAGATTACAAAATGTATTTCTAACAATTATATTGCAAAGAAGAAGGAATAATACTGTTTTCAAATAGATTACTATGATTATTATTGCCTTTGCTAAACAATAATCAAAAATATATAATATTAATAAAAAAAAATATTTTCACAAACAAATGATTTATTGAGCAAACAAAACAACCTCCACAAATAAACCGTGGATTAGGTGAACATTCATGCATGCATACATAGAGACGAAGTTTTTACACCAAAAGTCCAAAGTTCCGTGTTACATTGTATATGTTTTATTATAGAAACTGAATATGTTTTGGTGTTTTAACCTATAACACAATAAAAAGGTTGATTCAGAAACACATAAGAAAAATATAATACTCAAAGTATTCAACAATGGTAATGCATTTTTGTTAAAAACTTTTCATTGAGGGTAACATGCATTATTCTTCGAAGTATTCCACGAGGGTAACATGCATTAATACTCAAAGAATTCCAAGAGGTTAACATGCACTTTTACTCAAAGTATTCCAAGAGTGAACATGCATTTTTACTCAAACCGTCTTCCAAGAGGGTAACACGCATTTTACTCAAAGTAATCTAAGAGAGTAACATGCATTTGTTTTATATCTGTGTATCCAAATACGGGAAACGTCACATTTTAATACTGTTTGTTATTACTGTTTTTAATTTCTTATTTGTGAGACTTTCTAGAAACCTTTCATAATTTTTCATCATTAATTAGTACTGTATTTTGATAAATATCTATAACAATAATTTCATAAATAATAATATTTTCTCATACCCTACGATGATCTATAATTCACAATTCAGCTACGTGTTTCAAAATATAAGCACATTTTTGACAGCACCATCTCAGCAATAAAAATATTTGAAATTACAGAAAAGATCAGAAAGTACCTAGATACTCTCTTATCAAAATTTCAAAAAAGAAGAGAAAATTTCAGTTATAACTTATTTTTTTATCTTTGTACAAACTGATTTGTTGCACCCCAATCCATGTTGAATCTATATTTGTCTCCTGCATAAATTATACAAAAGCTATACATATTACAGTATATATAAATTATACGGGGACAAATATTTTTAAACAGAAGGGAGGTGTAAGATAGAGAATGTCTCTTTATTGGCAATTTAAGTCATACTTGTCACATATCATAACAGAACAATCAAAGAAAGTTATGAGAAATTATTTTAGAGAACAACTCCAGTTAATAGGATTGTAGCGTAGTTTCTCTCTGTCTATCCTGTCTTCTAAGAATTTGTTTTGCTTTCTCGTTTCCCAATGATCTTCCATAAACTGAAAAGAAAATAAACAAAACACATTTATAATTACTGATACAAAAACATTTAGTTAATTAAATCTTTATGCTTATGCAATCGGTATGATAACATAAAACTAGTCTATTTTATTTTTAAAATTGCAAAATAAATATCACGCATATTGCAATGCTCAAAGTATGATCGGTCCTTATAGTGATGAATTGGAACATGTGGCTTGTGGTTATTTGGTCGCATTGTATGCCACTCTAGATACTAAAGACTAAAAAACGTTAGAAAAATAGCATAGCCATCAAATGTTCATCATGTTTATAGTCTTAAATGTTTGATTACTTGCCAATCACATTTCAACTTATGCATACGAAAAGCTAATCATATTTTCAACTATTGCATGTAAAAAGCCCTGTGGTATATATCTGTATAGTGTCATTGGCATATATACATGTACCCTTCACCTCGTGTAATTCATATCCATGACACGCTTACTATGCACATTATGCAGAAAACAATATCATCATGCAGACCAAGATGAAAAATGATACGAATAATATCTTTAATAACGTTACTTGTATATATATTTTTTTGAATTATTAAGATAAAATCAAGAACGGAATAGAAATAAAGTTCCTTTAATCGATAATAACAAATATACTTATTTGGAAGATTTATAAATATAAGATTTGAAGGCTATATATCTGCTCTGTATGCAAAATGTAATTGATCTTCAATTGCTTTGTTTTTGAATGAATAAAAAAACCAGCAGTAAACACAACTTCTCTCTTCTTTCTATAAATACATACCGTTTTATTTTGATTCCTGTATTGTTGTAAATACATGTGTTTGTTGATATATTTGTCTACGTCCTCTTTTCTACACTTGTTATCGTAAGCTATAGACATAGCACTCTCCTGTGTTTTCTCTCTGTTAAATTTATTTTTTTGAAAGTCTTTATCTTGCATTTGCTGTTTCAGTGTTTCTCTAAAATGCTTCCTGAAGAAAGAAAACAATTATCACATTATGATGTTTTAATAGAATCGAATTTTATAGAAAAATAAATATTTTTTTTAACCATTTTATTCTGTTTTTCTTTGACTTATAGTTTTTAATTGCTCTCTTTGTACAAACTAGCTCTGACACATCAAACACATACTAGATTTTAAGAACAGATTCAATCAAACTCGGAATTTATAGTAAATATGATGTCCAATGCAGTGGCAAATATTTCAAGCATATGCCAGAAGGACGCTAATAGAAATGCATGTTCATAAAGATTGGAATATGCTCTACAAAAATGATTGACCTGGATTAAGGGCATATCATTTGGTGTGTTGATAGAAACAGATATTGGGTCTCTCAACAAGCCACCTACGGGCATATCAAAGAGTTGTTCAAACATTTTTATAACTTGCAAAGAATGTACACCTAGTACGGTTGTTCGATTTGACAGTCTCATTTACAAACGGACTTGCGGCGGATATTAACACATCCTAAGCAACAAAACTGACGCCCCCTTCAGAACAAGTCATTCTGCCGGTACATTAGAATCTAAGTCAAATAAAATAAGATATATATAGAGAGAGATTTGTAAATATATGAAATAGGGCAAGTGTTTCAATTGGAATAAACTGTTTTATTCTGTTTTGGTCCTTTGCTGGGATGCGGTACGGAACGTTTGTCCTTGAAATTCCTTGCTACTGTACTATTCTATATTTTTATTTATTAAAACACAAAATATGTTGTATTATTTTTTTGTCGAGTGCATATACATCATTTAATAAAATGGCTGAATGTTTGCATTTAAAATCAGCTTCATTGAATTAGAAATTGTCGATTTTCATTCAATTCTGCAGTCATTTAATCCTTTATACTGTCTAAACCGGAACTTGATACTAATATACAAGCTTCCAATGTTTTTCGATTGATCAGATATCGTTTCCTGCTCAAATCTCTAATGAATCGATTTTAAACTAATATGCATTGTAACATTATTATGTATTAGAATATTTTCAAGTCTGGTGATATAATCCGGTGAACTTCTTTAGAAATTTAAGGATAATGACAAGTGCCAAGTAAACAAGTGCAATCTTAATTCTCAATGATTAAATCAGAGTTTAAAAAAATATGGCATTGTGTTGAATACGCAATGCGATAAAAGGGAAAACATATCTAATATATTCTTTTATTTATATTTAATTGTTGATTAGTTACCAATACTATAGTCTGGGTTCCTGTCGGAAGAACAAAACACAATGTAAGCTCTCGTCTGCTAAACATTGGTGCATTCCAATATTTTGATTTTCTAAATTTGTTTGAGGTTAAACGGCTTTACAAATTAATCACAGACCTTATTACCAAAATTACACTTTAAGTTACATAAACATATGTATAGATCTAACATGTTATTTCACAGATCACCATATTTGGGTTTAAATAATAAGAATCAGATTTGAAATCTTAAAGATAAGAGACAGATTTAAATTACATGTCACATTGCACAATAGCAATTGTCCTTTATTCAAATTACAAGATTTACTATACTGATGACACCATTTAAAATCGACACTAGCTGTTTTGACGGCATTCAGTTACCGTAATATAATTATTTGAACACTTTGTATTTCAGTTATAATTAAACAAGTTGGTCACAGTGTAATTCTGTGGAATTTTAACCATTTTTTTTGTTTATGTGTGTTTGTCCGTGTGTATGATGTGTTTGTGTGTGTGAAGATTATCTAATTTAATATTCACTTTTTCGTCTAAGCGTTTTCTAAAATATATCGTTGCTCGGTGTTATACACGAATAACAATAAGTCAAGTCTATTGTGCATGTGGAGTCATGTCTGAAACCAAACATGTCACCGAGAACAATAACAATTCCAAAACTGAAGGATAAAAAAAAGCTCGTAGCCACGGCAGTTGAACGTCGCCTTGTGAATGTTTGGAGAACATTGCCTCTAAAGTTTGGAACATGTACAATATCAGTGTTTGCCTTCGAAATCTCCCATTTACTTAGTATGTTTTTGCTTTCTTGAATATACTAAGATATTTCAGTTTTCAATAAGGTATACCGATCACCAAATGATAAGACATGATAGCTATAGCATTACAACTCAATATGTATGAGAGCTTAGCTATAAATCTATTCTTTGGCGTTTACCACAGTCACATGCAGTTGTCTGTGATTGCATTATATTGTGTGATATAGGATAGAGAGATAACCCTTAATAAAAATTTACTCTTCCTGTATTATATGTCCTTGTAGCTTTTGTCGTCAATACAAAAGGGGGTCAACGAAGAGTCCTTTAGCTATATTTTTGAGACATTATGGAATTAAAAATAATATTCCTTGGTTGATATTTTTTTAATTTGCTGAAGTCCGCTTTAGCGTAGTTATATTTTCAATTTTGGTCAATGAATTACTTTTAAGCACTATACTTCTGATTTGTTATGATGACGTGACCTTAGGGAGCTACCATTTGATTTTTATGGGGGGGGGGGGGGAGAGGGGGGGGGGGGGCTAGGATGAAATTTGAAAAAAATAGGCAGGACAGGAGTTTTGAGTAAAAAAAAGGCAGGATGAGACACTTGCACAAAAAAAAGTCAGGACGACAATTTAGGTAAAAAAAAATCAGGATAAACTAAAAATAAAAAAGGCAGGACCGAACAGAGTGAAAAATAAAAAGGCAGAACCGAGATTACAGCTAAAAAAAATGCATGACAAAATTTTTCATCCTAGTCCCCCCCCCCCCCCCCCCCCCAATAAAAATCAAATGGCAGCTCCCTTAGTATGTGACAAAATTAACACTCCAAACATTACCAACATATAAACGAATTAAATTGGATTAAGTTACTCAAGAATTTAAGACAACTTGGTTACCAACACACAACAAACTTTTCAAAGAAAAGATTAAGTCAATCGTGAAAGAAAGTAATTCAATTTTCAATTTAAGCTAGCTTCACCATATACCTCACACTTCTTGGTATATTAATCTTTTTAAAAAGAACCCAGGCATGACTACTTTTCAAAATGAAGGTTATATAGATCATAAAGAATGCTTTTTAGATATGAAATCATTTGTGAAAATGTTTACATTTTATGGGATGATTTCTTTGAAGAAGATAGTTGAAAAGTCTATACCCATTTCACAATCACTAACCTTTTAAGAAATCGTGTTAAAAAATGAAAATGTGGTGAAAGATAAAAGCTTTATGAAATATTTACGATGTATTCAATTAAGAAGTATATTTATATATATATAGATCCGAATATTCATGAACTTCTAAACAAATTTTGAGAATAATAGAGACGAATCGGTGATTTCTGCAACTTTTACAGCAATTCAAAGACTAGAGTCACTAGAGAAGACTGAAGTATATAAATACGTAATATACCTTGACTTCTCCTATCCAACAATATAACCTTAAAAGAATGGGTGTTTATTTGGCTCCGTGGCATGTTTAAAAACACAACCACGTTTGTTTGGAATGGGGACGGTAAATGTCATCCCTTGTTATTGGAGTGCCTCCCTCTTAGTATGTTAAAGAATTTTGCATCTAGTTTCGCGAGTCCTTCGGTTGCCTGTTGCGTTGCAACATTTATCCTACTGTCAAGCACAACTTAAATTTTCCATCGGCATTAAAATTCCCGCCATTCACCACAATCTGTCCTCTTGAAATTGACAGAATATAAACTTGGATGTATTGTCCTGAATATGCATATAAAATGTGCCACTGACTGGTGATATTACGATATAAGAAAAAACGGAGCGGTGGCAGTTTTATGGAACATACATGTGCATAAGAAGCGAATATTTTTCAATCCGTCTTGTAATCTATTTTCAAAAGAAAATTTTATCTACTTTGAAAACTTTTTCCTACATATTTATTTTTCTGTACATGTTTATTTGAACTAGTTATACAAGTCTATGTGAACCTGAAGATTCGGGTTAAAAATAGTTTTTTTCCCCACGTAACAGTTCGTTCGATTTGATAAAAAAGCAAACATATAAAATAATTGATTACAAAAATTACAGCATAACCAACTTATCTTATATAATTCTTATAATCTCAAATTGACTTTTGTTAAAATTGTTTGATAAATAAACATTTATTTATTTCAATATTTGTAACACCGCCTTTTTATTGGTATGTATTGATAAGTCATGGTTTAATGCAAGATTTATATTTTCTTCAAACATTCTATCACGAAATGTTGTGATAATATTTAAATGTTATCTTGACGTTTTGATTTTACAGAAATATAAATGTCTATGTAACTAAAATTTACCCTGTTGACATAAAGTAATTTATAGATACACGAACATTTATTATAATTTATTGCAGTGTTTAAATAATCATTTATTTGTGTTTTTATAATGGAAGTTTTTTTTCTCACAAACTTCACTTTAATTTTGGTTTTTGAAATTTGTCATGTCCTTTTATCTTAATAAATACATTTGTAATATCGGCCACTGCACTCACAGAAACCAACAACAATACGGTTAGCGAATTAAAAAGATACACACAAAATATAAAATTTTATATAAACTTTCTTGTTACTTTTTTGTTAAAACCGTATTCAATAATGAAAAATTACAACGATAAAGTACTAAAATATTACATGAAATTAAAATATGGGATTCGGAAACAAGTTTAGAAAAACTTTAATAAATTCGTCTACCAATTTTGTTACTTTTAAAGTGTACTAAAGTCCTAGTTTAACTTATTATGATTGTATCTCTTACTTAGAAAATTGCGAGGTTAAACAGAAATATACAGACTATAAAAAACCCTTTCATGGACATAGAAAACTTTCATGAATAATAATGATCTATATTTTCCCTATGCATAAACAGATATATAGAAGAACCAATTGACACATAATCTTATGAAATTAAAAACACCATTCATCTTTATAAAATATGACGATCAGATAAAAAAAACTTTCAAAATAAAAGGGACTATCTATTATAATAAGTAATTATAATGAACTTGAACTGTTTTTCAAATTCTTCCAATAAAATTGTAATTATAAGGTGATAGTCGCTAAATATATCATGTATATATGTCTCTACATGTATTTGTTTGTGAGAGGTGGCGTAAATAACTAGATTTCCCCAAGTTACTAGCTTGTCATTTAAAATTTAACCAGATCTATTAACTTCAAGGGGGTATACATTAAAATTAAAGTATCGCATGTTTTAATAGATACATAAGTCTTTGATCGATATAATTTACGATTATATCGACATGAAAAATTAAGATGTACTGCCATAAATATAGGTCCTCAATTCAACAGTTGCGTATATTTAATTTGCACTGACTGACTCTATGCATGGTGGAGCATCCCTACTGATGGTTGTCTCCACAGCTTGAGTTCGAATATGAGTTCGAATTTTGCTACGAAAACTATACAAATTTGCAAGTGCAATAACTAAGATAGATATTTTTGTTTTCTTCAGATTTATAAAGTTTTAGGTACATATGGCTAGCAAATAGTCAGAACTCTAGATCTATTTGTAAAATGCTCAATGGCAGTGAAAAAACTGCTGTTAAATTATTTTTCCCTTCCAAAACCCTCTTCAATGTTTAGCATGTTCTCAGCGCGTGCGTTCGGGTAAACATGTAGTAACAATGAAACAAAACCAAACAAAAAAACGTCAGGTTTAACGTTATTGTAAATTTTATGTAAATTGCCAGAACCTTAGAAAAATGCCTTCACAGCATGTCAAGTTCGAAGTCGATTCGAGTCTAGACAAAATGCAGTTTCTCTTCAAATAATGAAAGCAGGACAAACTGCATTGCATTGTGACTTCAGCTGCATTTTAAATTAAAAGTTACCAAAGTAAACAAACTATTGGTTTATGTTACTTCAATCGAAAGAATGGAATAAAATATTAAAAGACCGGATTTTTCTGCTGTTAAAGAGACGCATAAAACTATCTCCATTCTTTTATTTGGATTTTATCGAGGTTCTGAACAGGAGAAAATAACCCCGATAAAGAACCCAGTCTCGCTCATTTGAAGTTCATGCGATTATTTTTCGATTAACGTCAAGTTGAATTACAAATGTAGGTTCCGATATTTATGATTTTTTAGAATTGTCATTGTAAACATTAATACACTACTAACAGGTTGGAACTTTGGAACGTGTCTGTTGGTCTAGTAAAGAATATACTTCTATTAAAAGCTAGATCTATATATATGACAAAAAGCTTGTATAGTATTTATAAACATAGTACAGTACTGCAATTGTATTATATGAAAGAGACTAAATATTTTTTTTTAATTATTTGACACATATGGTTAACATAGTAATGTAATGAGTTGGAATAAATATAAGTCTATTGCATCGCTTAAGAAAACAGTTGGTTCACAGACAAAGCTGTAATTTATTAATCTTTTGAACGGATAATAACTTTATATGATTTAACTATTCGAATCGATAATACAAAAAATCTCAATTAATCGTCCATTGTTCCTGGTATCGATTAGAACGAAATCTGATCGATGCTTCTTCCCTAGAAACAAAAAGGCTATAGATTGCCTCGTTAACGGTTTTTCAAATATTTAAGTTTCTGAAGTACCTATTGAATTTTTGAGTAGATAAATTAAAGCCTTTTATTTTCCTCGGGGATTCTGTGTCGCACAGGAAATTGATTTTTTTGTGAAGGAATTTACATTTTGAAATTATTTTCAATGAAATTTGATTCTAATTATTGCAAATGACTAGCAGTTCGATATTTAGATTCTTCAATTATAATTCAAGGTTCATTTAAAATATGTATTTTTCTCTCCAGTATCTTATTTTGTTTGAAGTTTTCACAGCAATTGAACGTCTATTTACATGCACGCTGCGCTTGTAAGTAAAGCAATTAACTAGACGTACCACAGTGTCAACAAAAGAGCTTCTCAAGGTACTAGTATTCTTCATTGAAAAAAAAACCAATTGTAACATTTTTAAAAGAGATTGTATGAAGAATAGACATTTATTCTTATATATTTGCCATAAACAATACTTAGCTTAATGAAATATAGTGCCAACTTCTAGTTTACATTAACTATATGCTTTTGAATGTTTTACATGCACCACCAGAACACAAAGAAAAATCAATTATTCCTGAAATGTTATACATAAATAGATACTGCTTACTAGAAGAAAGAATCAACTGCACGTTTTTTTATGAAATGCCACAAAAAAGAGATTAATTTATTTTACTTTTTTCTCAATATTATTTGACAATTATCTGATGTTTCAAGAGGTTGTAACTTTCATCAATTTCTTAATGTTCAATACGAATTTGAGCGAGAAATTATAATAACTATTTTATTTTCTTATCATGTTAAGAACTTAAACTGACCAGTCCAAATGAAAAATTTCTAATGTATATATATATAAAGGAAGTTATAATATGTGTTTATATTAACACTAAAAAAATAATCATTTCAACCCATTCAGTGGCGTGCACGTGGTGCAAGATAAAGTATACGACTCTTCCATTACACCCTTTAAATGTGGGAGCCTGGATTCTCTCTACTCGTCCCGATCGACGCACTTTGCAGCACCTATATAAATCTTCGCATGACATGTGTGTCACTGGACGCTAAGCAAAACAATCAAAGTTAATAATTTAATATTGAATATTTGGCAACCTTGCAAACTGTTCGTTAGCAATTTCATATTTTAGTTTCAAAAGATATTTTCAAAAAGTATAAGTACATTATTAAATATTATTACTAGTGATTTAGTCATTCAAAGACATACATGTAGATTGCAATTATTTCAATTAAATAAGTTTGTCCATTGTTTGGTTTGTTCTTGAGGGTGTTCTCAGACATCAATAGTTCGCCAGATTAAATACTTGAACGTAGTATATTTATACTTATATACAATGCAGTCTTATACTTAATATATGTATATATATATGTCTGAATCTTACCAGGAATGTTAATATTTGAAATATTTTTTTTTTAACTTATTCGTCATGAATGATAGAATCAAAATGTCGCACAGTTCATGTATTTGTATATTTTAACATAAGTGCAGATAAAGATAAGATCTGATAATAACTGTTATAGTTTTTAGTCCAAATATTTGTTTAAGACCCTTGTGAAAACCAGTAGCTATTCTGAACATCTGTGGCGCTTTTAACTAATTTTTCTGCCTTTATCTTTTATGCAAGATTGAGACCGACATTCGAATTATAAATATTTGGCGAATACACATAATTATATAATGTGCTCTAGACTTGACCCGAGAAAGGGATTATATCATTATGGATTGATTGACTTTAGTCCAGTGACAAATATTTCTAGGTAATGTATGTTCAGATAGAACAAAATTCAACAACTAATACAGTATGTTTCTCCTGAAATAAGAGTCTACCGGATCGAAGGACAACAAATAGTGGTTGTCACTTATAAATGGGGGTATAGGGGATAGGGACAAAAATTAAGCCTTACAAAAGGCCACCTATGGTTTTATCTCTCCCCTCTCGAGGTATCGTGTAACTGTCTTCTAAGCAAGACGGTGTCGTTTTAGCAAGGGTTTAACTGCTGATGGAAAGAAAAGCCACCATTGGATCGAGATTAAAGAAGATGGTTTAATATTCCAATGAAATGACGGTTAGTTGCACGAGGGTTTTAGTCTTTCTTCGGTTTTTAAAAGAATAACTTTGATATGAATTTAAGATGGCTGAAATGAAAAAATAAATATACGCATATGTATATGTAAATAAAGTCGATTCCATATCTTAAATACTAAGTTACAACACCCTAATGTGATATCTGAGGTTTATCGTTATTCCAAATTTTATAAAAAGATGGATTAAAGTGGATTAACTACTGATATTAAATTTCAAACATTTAGCACTAACCACGGTATTTACAAAACGAAATATTAACTGTACTCTTATTAAAGGTAAATTTTACATTTAAATTTTAGAGTGTATAAGCTAGTTAAAATGTCTCAAGTAGTCAGTGTTATCAAAGTTTGGCTAGAAATTGATCTTTACGATAAGTTTTCGTCATGTGCTCCTGGGTAGGGTCAAATACATATCTAAGTAGAAAAAAGATATACTTTTTAAAACCACATAATTTATCGTGACTTGTGTTAAATTTCAATTCTTTTGTTTGAATGTTTTAATTTAAAATTTGTCAATTTAAAAACCTTTTGTAAGTAATGATATTAAAATGTGCTAAATCTAAACAGTAATAGATGTTAGCAACACCGGATATATTCTAATGAGATTAAATACTCCATAGAAAATTGAAATAACATATACTTCAACGGGTACGGTGTAGATTTATTTCTACATGTGTTGAAGTGTCTTTTGTGACTTTAAAATTTACAAATCTTTAACTGAAATGTTTTCAAAAGATTGCAATGCATGTGTTGATGAAATGTCTTGCATGTAAGGAAAATTTTAAGGTCCTCACAATATGTGTGTGTACGCAATTCATATGGGTTATACTTTAAAAACTTTATTCAAAATGAAAACTTATATGTTCATTTTCCCAACTCGTAAGTAACTACATTCTCAATTCACATGTGCGTGAGTGTGGGTTTTGATAAGTTGATTATTTGGGTTATATATTTATTACTGGTCACGGCTCTTGGTACGTAAATGATTACACGTACGTGATTTTTACCACTTTACTTGTTTAGCTACTCTACTTTTTAATTACTACTTCTATAAAAAAAAAAATACTGACACTGTTCAACTTTTTACATGACACACACATCAGCAGCATCACTTTCAAACCTGTCTAATTAAGATATTGTGATGGAATAGATCGAACATCTTCTATTTTCATAATTGAAGGAGAGTAAAGGCAAGAAGACTCGAGTTGACCTGCGACCTTTTAAAGTCAATACTAGGGTTGTTTTGGTCTAACTGTATTGTATATATGTCATTTAGTTAAATGTCTGAAGACCATTAAGAGGAAAGACCGCATTGCAAGTGCTGCCATTTTATGATATTGAAATATTGGCTATTTTAACTAGTATTCCACTGTATGTATATTAAATGTAAACCTATCCCATTTGCACGCCTTAAATGACCTTGAATATTAAAAACAAATTGAATGCGATGATTATAGCCTTAATAGATTTGTTATGTAATATCTAAAATGTAATGTATTGAACAGATTCTTATTAATGCACATTCACGTTATGTACATACACATTAACATAACGAGCATACCAGGTATGCATAGAGAGGGCTCGTATAGTTCAAAAAAAGGTGTTTTGATAAAATGATTGAAAAATGAACATTATCTGAAAATACTTGTTAAAAATATATTTCATAAACTAGTTGAAAATATGATGAGGTAAGGATAGTACCTCCTTTTCCATTACATTATGAGACGAGAATTTGATAACTTGATAGCTTGATAAATTACCAAAAATATCAAAGGAACAGTATTGTTAGTTCTTCGTCTTGAAAGTTGTTGCAAAAGTTTTAAATATGAACAGAAAAGCTAACACCTATTTGAGGACCCTGACAGTCCATTTAATGCTCACTGGTACTGTTCCATGGACTATATATAAGAAATCAATAAATTGTAGATCAAACTGTTGAAACAATCCTACAAAAAACAGATTCGTTGTCCTAACCCAACCCCCCTCTTTTCCCCCATATAAAAATACCCTACATACCTATATTGTTCCTTTTCGGCGGGTTGACCATAAAAAGGTTTTGACCACGCTGAGTGGTATCTCTGATGCTCTCTCTGTTGCATCATAATCCTTCGTGCCTCATTGTGCCAATGTTGGTCTACTGTTTCCCAAGCCATGTTTATCCGCTTCTTAGGAGGAGGAGGTGACAATGGATTAATCCTCTGTGGTATGCGCACAAGTTCCATAGAGGTTGAGAGTTCTCTTGGAGGATAAGGTCCAAATGAATTGGTAGATAGCGATGCTGATAAAGTCCGAGGACATTTTGTTGGAACTGGCGTACTTATTGGTGATATTTTTGGCAGTGTTGTTGTAGACATTTTGAAGTATATTTACACGAGACCCTAAGTCACAAATCTGAGGAATGAACCAAAAGATCAATTGAAATATGTACACATGTAATTCAAGTTACGTTCTTTGATAATGTGAATTTAATACATATACGCGATCCTATAGTCAGGTAAATTTTCAAGAGTCAAATCTTAAGTTATTTATTCTATACAATTATGTCACCGCGTTTTTCACTCCACTCCCTCGAAGAAAAAAATGTTGAAATCGATGTCTGGTATCTGACGACTTTTTCAAATTATAACCTAACTTAAAAGACACTTTGTATAGTTTTACAGTCATAGAAATAATTTTCTTTCATTAGGTTCAATTATGTCATCGTTTCCTTTTCTTTTCATTCCGTACACAAATTGATTTCAGCATGTTAAATTATGGTGTTTATATTCGGTCTTTAAAGAAGATCAGACATATTTGTTTGCAACCATTCAAGTTAAATAATGAATGTTTAATGCACTTTAATATTATTCAAACATTGTTCGATATGATCATATAGACTATATATACATTTATATTAAATATGAATTAAAACTCAATACATATTAAAACTTAAATATCATCTGCTAGTTTAAAACGACAATGTGTAGAAATGTTTCGCGTCTATGAACAATTAAAAATACAACGAAACAAAACAAATTAATGCTCTACATACCTGTAAAAGTTAACATATATCCAGATTTTTACATTTTTTTCAAATTATCACCATTTTCATATCTAAACTTTTTGCATGTTGAGTTTCACAGTTGGTCACATGATAATTCGTACGTCGCTACGGAGATACGAGTAAGCCTCGTTTGTATAATTCATTCAATTGTCAAAAAGTTGATCCGTTTTAAAACGGGTAGGATTACTGTTTTTATATGTATAGTATTTATTTAATATTTGTGGAAGGCAATTAGTGAAGCTATTCAAAAGAGAATTACCTTTTACCTGTAAAAACTTAGGTATATCATTTTACCTTTAGTTAAAAGAAAGGTTTTAAGAGATCGATATTGAAAAATCACTAACAGATATGAAGTATAAAATTGCGTGTGATCATCCAGACCTTACTAAATCAATTAGACTAATTAAATCAATTAACATAATTACGTCATGAAGGAAGGAAATAAAATACACAATTGAATGCAATTAATAAAGTTTTATGATGTAACCGCTCGCAACAATGTAAAACAAATTGAAGTTTTTTTCAAGTAAAGTTAGCTTTTATAGTCACTGAAAACATTTATTTTTCTTTCACATCTTCGATTTTTTTTAATATTTAACTGAATTTTGTTAACAACGATATCACCAATTGAATGTATGTGCATTTTCTGAACCGATCTGTATTATTCGGTTTTATTCAATTTTATTTTTTACAGAGTTTGTCTTTAGTGCCGTGTGGAGACAATAGAGTGCCTCCCCGTGCTTCAGGTTTATGCTCTTATATCATTCTAGATTTTGGAGTGTATGGAAGGACGGCTGCTGGTGCGGGAGTTTCTCGATACATTGAAAACCCATTGGTAGCGTTCGGCTGTTGTCTGTTCTATGGTAGGGTTGTTGTCTCATTGGCACATTCCCCATTTCCTGTTGTCTCTTTGACACATTCCCCATTTCCATTGTCAATTATATATATATATTTCATTATCTCGTGATTTCGTAGATCGTAAACGAAATAGAAATTTGAACAAAGTTAGTGAACTAACCAGGAATCTTTGATGTACATGTCAGTAGTGCTTGTTTGAAGTGTTTTTTTCTTTCTGATCTTATGACGATCAGATGCTTTAATCGTCCTGATATGCATCACATATTTGCTACTGTACATTTAAGCAAAAAAACAATCTATCAATTTAATCAATGGTTGTTCCTTTTAAGGGAACTGGTTACGATTAAGAGAAAAATCTCATTTTCTTTTTAACACCCAGTATAACAGTAGAATATTGAAAATAAATCCGCTTTTATCAATCAGGTTTTATTTCAATTTCAATTTGTTTAAAAAGTGGAAGGAAAAACATTGCGATTGTACGTTCTTGACTTTGGTGTATTTATATCGGGTAACATGACCACTGGCATTCTTCGGAGGTCATCTCAGTGGCTTAGTTAGATAGCATCTAGTCTAACACACACACGAAATACTGATACATTAAATCGAGTCCATGGATTGCTTATTGTTTCTGTTAGACTTTTTGTAATTTGATGATACGTTTAATTATGTTATTATATTTTAAATAATATATGAATATTTGAGTAAATCACTGATTATGAATTTGGCAGTTAATAAGTAATACGTCAACGAGATATGAAACGGTAATACATCAACGAGATATGAAACAGTAATATACGTCAACGAGATATTTAAAAATTATAATACGTCAACGAGATTTCAAACGGTAATACGTCAACGAGATATTAAAAATATATTACGTCAAAGAGATATCAAATGATAATACGTCAACAGGATATCAAATGATAATACGTCAACGAGAAATCAAATGATAATACGTCAACGAGATATCAAATGATCATACGTCAACGAGATATTACATGATACTAGGCCAACGAGATATCAAATGATAATACGTCAACGAGATATCAAATGATAATAAGTCAACGAGATATCAAACGATAATACGTCAGTGATGTCAAAAACGGTAATACGTCAGTAACATATCAGACGGTAATACGTCAGTGATATATCAAACGGTAATGCATTTATAGGATATCAAACGATCTATCAATGAGATATCAACGGTATCACGTCAACATGATATCAATCGATAATACGCCATTGAGATACCAAAGGATAATACGCCAATAAGATATCAAACGCCAAGACGTCAATGAGATATCAAACGGTAATATTATATGTCAATAAGATGTCAAAGAATAAGACGTATAAGAAATAGCAAACGATATCATAATAAGTAAATGAGAAAGCAAACGGTTGTACTTCAAAAAGATATAAAACGTCAAGGAAACAGAAAAAGGTAGCACGTTATTCAAACATCGAACATCATACGTCAATGAGAGATCAAACTTTTTCTCGTCGATGAGGCATTAACGATTTTAAAAACGTCAATGATACAATAAACGGTACATAGGTCAATAAGACATCAGACGGACATAGGCCAATGAGATTAAAAATACATTACAGTATTAAATAATATCAATAAAATACATGTATGATTTCGTTATTGTTTTGAAAAAAGAATGTGCTAATTAAGGTAATTTAAGTATTGAGAGAAGTCATTGTTTAAGTGAAAAACGAACAAGTGACTCTTTTGTTTAAAAAAAAAGAACCATTGAAGGAAAACAGAAACTATTAATTAATTCAATAACCCTGTAGAATGTGAACTAAAATTAGACGTCTGAAGAAACCACGTACGTAAGTTTTGAAGAAAAAAAAATGTTGAATAGCCTTATATGATTTAAAACCATAAAACCATGCATTATTATAGTGAGACACTTTCAGCAAAACTTGCTTTTAATTTGTTGCATAAATAGTTACCTAGTTGGTGTATCTAAGGTGTATAGAATTTTCGGGGAAAATAAAAAGATACACGTTTTGATTTATTTATACTACCTTCATATCACCGGTGTTCATATTTTAAGATTGGTATGCTTTCGTCAAGTTCTCGTACCAGTAATTGTTACGTGTATAATTCTAATATTAACCAGTATTTTCATGACTTTTCATAACATCTGCCCTTTTCTAATATAAACCCATGTCAAGCACTTGAAATTATTTTAAGGTATCAAAAGAATACTAAAAGTTATTTATAAATTTCTAATTATTGGTATTGAAAAAGATGGGTATTTTTTTCAGATGAAACAACTGAGTCTTGTACATTAACTTAGTAAAGCTTAACTCAAAACATTGTAACATTTGAAAATAGCTTAATAAGATATAATAAATAGAAATGATCACGTGCAACGTTTATTTTGGTAATACATGTATGGTTCATGTTGTAAATAATATTTACAGGTATTGAAATTAATTGCAGACTTTCTAACATGTCCACAATGAAACGTGTGCAGTTTGCTGTTTCGGATGAAATGAACCACACTGCAGCATCTATATACGGGTCTGAGTTTTGTCCAAACCATCCTACATATAAAGTCGTATCCTGGTGTTCTACACATGAAATATCAATCTGCATGGTGTGTTTCAAGTTAGATCATGCCAAATGCAAAGGAGTTGAACCACTCGAGGAGGCAATCAAAAGTACAAATTCTAAAGCCGAGTTAAAATCTTTAAGACAACGCGTTGAAGAAACTAGAAATATCTTCAAACGCCTAGTAAAAGACAGAAATCACAATATTGATGCCCTTGAAAATCAAAAAGATGTTCTCAAAGCTGATGTTAAGACGTTCAAAGAAAGAATTTATCAACATCTTGAAAGATTAGAATATCGGTTAGAAAAGGAGATAGATTTAGCTTTAGATCGACATAAACACAAACTTGAAGACCAGATATTTGAATACAATCAAAGGGACGGTACGTTAGCATCCCTTTATAATGATCTTATACATATAAATGAGGATTCAACTGAAAACCATACTATTTTGTTTTTGAAAGAAGCAAACGTTGTCCAAAGAAAGGAAGAAGAGTTCCTAAAAGGGGATGTAGGATCGCTTAAAAATATTAATCTGCAGTTAAAAATGGACGAAACAGTCAGAAAGGTGGTTGATGTTCCGACAATAGCAAATGTCAAAATGGTAGAAAGTTACCCAACAAACCCGCCAGACTTACAATCACTTTCGAAGGACGATAAACAAACTGAAAGCATGCTTATCAAAGTCGAGGAATCGGTAAAAGAGTACAATATGGACAAATTTAAATTCGTTTTCGAAAGAGATATAGATATAAAACCTACATTTTCGACAAATGCTCTGGTCCCCGAAGTAACTGGTGGCATGATTTTACCAGATGGAAGATTATTTGTTGTTGATAAGGTAAATAAACGGTTGCTAGGATACACTGCCAAAGGACAGTTAGCCAAAGAAACCTTCATGGAATATGAACCATATGCAATGACATACCTTGATGTAAATAGATTTTATCTTACAGTTCCGAGTCAACAATGCATCGAAATTCGAGATTATGGAGCACTTCAGTATTCCGAAAAGATTGATATAAAACATCATGTTTCTGGAATTTCGTCCTACGAAGATACCATTGCTGTCGTTTGCGAAAATTTTGGCATTGCTCTTTTGGACCAAACAGGAACAATGGTGAACAAAATAGCAATGAAAGGAAACAAAGAGGGTCCATTACATCTTTTAGGGAAAACTATTTGCTACGCTGAAAGTAAGAAAGGAACCATTCATGTATTAAGCGTTTCCGGAGAAATTAAATTTACGACTACCGTAAAAGGTTTAGGATACGTCCAAGGAATAGCGGTATTACGAGACAGCAGTTTCCTCGTTTCAAGGTCAAGTCCAGGAAACAAAGTCACGTGGCATTTTTCCCCTGACGGTCACCAACAAGCATTGCGTGAAGAGTTTGAATCCTTTAAATCGCCACGTTCAATAACTTACGAAAAGAAATTAAAGAAGTTGTTTGTCGCAAATGGAGTGCGAACAATATCAATTTTCAGAGAAGTATAGTGACGCTGAGTTATTCTGAATGATCATATGAATGAAATTCGAAAAGTAGAAGATTTGAAATTATAAAACTTTATGATGTTCATTTTGTTATAACAAAGTGTAAATGTTGGTAGCGGACTAGCTAAGTTGTCGTTGGTTCATGTCTGTAATATTTGTTTTCATGTATAAATTTTAAATAAGGTCAGTTTGCGTTCTCTTTTGAATCATGTCATTGTATTGTAGTGTACTAAGTATACGGAAAGGAAACGAGCGCTGTACGGAGATTGATGTGTTGCATGAGAACGAATTACAAAACGTATAATTATGACAGAACAGACTAGTTACTAAAAACAAAAGTGTACTGGCAATTTATGGTCTTCAAATTATCTTTATGCCATACAAAGATCTAAATCGCACTAAAATTGTACACTTCTGCTTTTCTTTTTTTAGAATTCAATTCTTTATTTACGCACTGACATAAAATATGTGTTACATGAGGACGAATTACAAATCAAATACAATAAAATTTAATGACAGAATAGACAGGATGCTAAAAATAAAATCAATTTACTAAATGAGAATATATATAGTTTCTGCTGTGTTTATTTTACGAAAAATCTCGAAATGTACCTCAACTAAATTTAGCCTGTGGAAATTGGAGCCTTTTCTTAATTAAATTTATCAACGAAAAATTTAAAAAGGTGTGTTATAATAAATAAAAAAAAGTAAAATCACAAAAATACCGAACTCAGGGGAAAATCAAATCGGAAATTAAAGTCTAATCACATGCTAAAAATCAAATGACAAAACACATAAAAAACGAATGGACAACAACAGTCATATTCCTGACTTGGTACAGGCATTTTCAAATGTAGAAAATGGTGGATTAAACCTGGTTTTATAGTGCTAAACCTCTCACTTTGTACGACAGTGTCATCAAATTCGGATATATTTACAATATGATGCGTGAACTAAACAGACAGAAACTCTAGCTTAAATTGTAGGAGAGTAAGAAAGATAACTCTAAACTGTATTAATTCTATTTTAGTAGATAGCTATTTAGGGCAATAATTTTTTATTTTAAACCGTGATACTTATTTCTGATGCGTCAGACCGTTACTTGACCTAATAATAGTGTAGCCAACTCTGAAAAATGTACCTGGAACGATTTATGCTGTTCTGTTTTTTATTTTCTTTTTCTTTTTTTTTTTTATTTCGTTTTGATTTTGAGGCTGCCAGAGATTATAAATAGTTAGTAACTAAAACAATTGGTATTGTTTTTGTTTAACTGTATGGTTATTTTCAAAAATTTGAGTTTTCTCTATTTCGGTACTATAAATTATGATTCTTCTCCGTGTATTATCCATCTCTTTAGCAGATCTAATACCCCTTCCATATATCTTTAAATTACTCATATATAGTTGAGTGGTACGTAAGTGTAATTACTGAACGTATCTATATTTCCAAACTAAATATTTTTGAGAGTTCATACTTAAGGTAATCTATACTGCATCCTTGTCTTTCATTTGTATCATGCAACAAGGGAAAGAACCAGTCTAGAAGTGAGTTAGCAATATGGAACGGGGACCCAATTATTTGCCCCATTGGAACGCATTGAAAATCATAGTAAATACATAGGGTCCTGTTCAATAAATAATTTTGATAGCCACCTTGGGACTTCTGGTTCATGTTAGGCATTCATTTTGAAGTGTCTAATTACAATCTCAGTGCCTCATGACCGGCATTCCGTTGCAAAATTTTGTTTTTATTGACAACAGGGTCAGTCTGTCTACTTCCGGGAAAGAATAAAGGCTAGAATTTAGGCAATTTACTCTATGTACTGACGCCAGATTACATTTAAATCAATCAAAATTTTTACAGAAATTCAAACAAGAAAGCCTACCCTTTCAAATAAATCTACATTCAGTTACAGAACTAGTGAAATAATAACACTACACAATTTATAACAAAAGTTATATATTTTTTTTAAGAACTACATTCGTGGGTACCGGACTGGTTGCCCTAACTGGGATCCTATTCCATATACGGAAGCAGCCATCTTTGATTTGCTACAAGTATTATAATACTAGGTAATCAATTTTGCGGTATTGTTCATAGTTTTGGGTGAAAAACAAATTCAATACATTCTGATATTATGAATTTGTAAATTACAAAAAACGCATTTTTTTCATGTACTAGGTGAAATCTTTAATTTTCTGTTTACTAGACTCGGTCTTTTCGTGTTTATACGCCCGTCAATATTTTGACAGGACGTATTATAGTATACAAATGTCTGGCGTCCGTCTGTCCATTCGTCCGTCGTACCGTCCGTCCGTCTGTTTATCGTAAACCTTTCGCACCGTCACTTGAGAACAACTTACCCAAATTTCATGAGACTTAACATAGTTGTATCTTATGATGGTGAAACGATCTGTATTTTTTTTGGTGAAGAAAAATTAAACTTTTTGAGTTAAGGGACTTTTTTTCACATTTCGCACCGTATATCAATTTAACGATTTATGATTATTTCTTAAAATTTTACACACTTCTTAGTTATATCAATCTAATTAAAAGATCTGTATAATTTTTGTTGATGATTCAAAATTATAATTTAGAGTTGTTGAGTTTTTTGTAAAAAATGGCGCCGTAACACGGAAACTAGAATGAAATTCAAAACAGTGTAGCTTTGGCCATTGATTGACACATTAAATTCATCCATTGACTGGGACAATTTACGTGAACGTTTGTCTGTAACGACCACTGTTCACGACGTACCTACGATAGACATTTAAACTGGGGTCACCAAAGGTTTCTTAACGCCTTTAATTATAAAATAATTCGAAAAATTAATCAGGAATAACCTTTAGGTTTTAAACATCGTGTTATTTCTGATTAATTTTTCGAATTACTTTATTTATGTGTTGAGAACCTTTGGTGACCCCATAGTTTAAGTGTCTTTAAAAAGTACACAGTGAGCAGTGGTCGTTACATACAAACGTTCACCTAAATTGTCCCAGTCAATGGATGAATTTAATGTGTCAATCAATGGCCACAACTACACTGTTTTGAATTTCATTCTATGTATGATAATTGCATAAAACTTTACACACAAGACGACGGGCGTAGCATGCGCTCGTGGCACAGCTGTTTATTATTTTTATTTTGCCATATTTCTTTGACTTTTGGTCTTTGATTGCTTCCATGTTATTTTTCACCTCCTTTTTTTCAGACAAGGCATACCTTATATTAAGATTTGTTGCGCGTGTATTTTTTTTTTATACATAATAATTATGATGTTCATATTATACATGTTATAGCCTATTGGCTTATTGGTGAAAGAAGTTAAAGAAATTTTTAGAAAGTCCTAATATAAAGGAAGAAAATTTTACGATTTTTATAATTAATAGTTTCATGATTTAATATCTGATACTTCTCCCATCGCTTTTGTGTTATGTCACATAGCTATTGATGAATAATAACAGTTTTATAATGCTACAATAGTTTCATAGATAATCATAATACATTAATATTGTAGATGCAATTACCATTATTAGCTGATATTTCATTCATGCATGAATGCTGGAATAATTACTCATAATTAGTATGGAAGAACATGATCTATTCATTAGTTGTTAAAGGCTTTGAAATAGCTTCCAGTAACTGGACGAAATCGTTTTCAGCGGCCCCGTTTTCAGACACTGTGTGTCTATTGTCTTTATTTTAGTAGTTTTTAGCCAATCTGCCGAGTCGAGACTTTATGGGTCCATTCGTATTATTTTGACTATGTGATATGGACGTTTCGTATTGATGACGGCCATACATTGACCTATAATAGCTATTCATTTCTGTGTCATGTTGTTCTCTTGTGGAGAATTGTCTAATTGACAGTCATACCACATCTTCTCTTTTATCTTTTACAATTTTTTTTCTTATTTCTTGTGTTTTGTTGTTCTACCTGTGTACCAGGTTTGTAGGATAGTTAGCGCTTTCAGACATACATGTTTAACATTGCTACATTCTATATGTGTTAATTCTAAGTTAGAAGCCTATAATGAAGTGGTTGTGGATGTTTGATAGAATGAAGGATGGAAACAGGGAAGGTGTCAAAGAGATAACTACTCAACCGAAGAGCAGAAAACAATCCAAGAGCACCAATGGGTTTCCAATGCCACCACGGATGCGGTAAGGTATTCAACTTCTCCTTTAACAATAATGTATGTTTATCATAGAAATGGACGCTGCACTTAACTCCAAGAGATAGAAATAAATCAAAATCTAAAAAAATAAGCAAGACTAATAGGCTAGTGGCTCCTATCTTAGGAAAGACAGACAAATGCAGCGGGGTTAAATATGTTTTGTCAGATCTCAACCCTCTCATATACATATAGCCAATGAGAAATAAACAAATTCTCTTCAAAACAAACAGTAAAACTCAGATTAAAAGGTGTTCTAGTCCGATGAACAGAAGAAACTAATACAAATGTCTGCCATATTTGTGTCTTTTATTGTAGTGGCATAAACCAAGCAGATGGTTTTTTTTTGTTAGAACTGGCTCATATTCTTTTTTTTACAGTGGATGACCGTTAGGGCAATCCCGTATCATGTTGCCTGCGCCTGACATTTTTACCCACGTGACTTTCGTTTTAGACTGATAATAAAAAAAAAAACAGTTTTAAAGAACATAGATAAATGATATGAAAATATTTTGTCGTGAAAATATATATATTAATTACAAATCAAGAATATCGAAAAATTGTGTTAACGCATGCGGAAAAACAATTTGCCAAAAAACTCTGGAAAACCATGAAGTGTACTTGCACTGCACTATTATCATCATAGTAGAATAGAATGATATACAAAATGAAATATATATAGCTGTTATACAAATATTAATACGATATAATATATTACAACAAACCAGGGTATACTGATAACAACTGAATATATCACTACAATATAATATATATCACGATGAGGTTGGAAAGACTTGTCATTTATTCATCATCCACACCAGAACTTTTCTCCGAAATAAATATGTCTATGTACCTTAACCTAACTTTCATGTATCATAGAAATGTGATTTTTATCCGAGACACGTGCTTGTAACCATCCACAAGAACTTGCGGTCATCCGATGTTCAGTACTTCAGTCCTTTGATTTTTCATGTCGAAGCCTTTTGTACCTGTACCTGATTATACGGTATAGGTTTTGTTAACTGTTGAATGCAGTAATATGGTGAACTAGAATTGCTTAAATTTGCTTCGTTTAGACTGTTGAATATTTGTCTAATTGGAAATCATACCACATCTTATTTTATAGACATCGACCGACTATACTATTTTAGTACTATATATTACTTGTATTTTTAAAATAAATAAATTGAAAATGATTCACTGAGCTTGAAAACATTTCAATTGTGTAAACTTGTTTGGTATTATACTATGAATTTCTATAACTATGTATTCATTTCTACTGGGTTTGACTAGTCTGAAAACTTTTGTTAAACCACACGTTGATTGAAATTTTCTTGCGTTACCTCATCTATATCCTTTTGGAACATTGCGTCGTGCAAAAACTGTAAATTCAGAAATTATTCATTACGATTGAAATATTGCATTGGACAAAGGTAAAACGTAAGATTAATTCCTGCGCGTTGAGGAAATGGAGCATACACTGAATAAGTCAATATTTCAAAAGCGAGTTTCCAGCTTTTCAAAACCGACCCCGTTGCAGTTTTCGCTAAAATAATTACCTCGCAAATATTTCTAGACTTACAGTTATATATTTCATCAATTCGGATGTCCATATAGCACAAATTTTCAAAATTGTTTTTTTCATGTTTTGGTTCATTTCTCCTCACACAGTGTTCTTGTTGCCTGAAGAAAACGAACTAAGAATGTGTTTCTAGGACACAATTTGTGGCTAACCACATCTTGACACACTTATATAACATTGCATTTAATATATGTTCTCATATCAAATAGTACGCATTTGAACTGACTCTTCGTGATTATACCATCTAATGTTACTTATCTCGATTTTACAAGTGTAACTATGTTGAAAGTTTATTTTTGGCATATTGCGTTAATCATTATACAGTATTATGTTTTTATCAAACAGTATTATGTTTTTATTTTACAGTATTTTGTTTTACAGTACATGTATTATGTGTGTTTCTCTGTCCTATATGTTCTCCCATTTATTTGTATTGTAGACCTTTCATGTTATGTTGTCATTCTAATGTTATGTTTAACATTGCCATAAAAGCGGGAGGTTTGGCATGACACAAAACCAGGTTCAACCCACCATTTTTTTTCTTAAAATGTCCCGTACCAAGTCAGAAAAATGGCCATTGTTATATTATAGTTTCTTTCTGTGTGTATTACATTTTAATGTTGTGTTTCTGTTGTGTCGTAGTTCTCCTCTTATATTTGAGACGTTTCCCTCAGTTTTAGTTTGTAACCCGGATTAGTTTTATTCTCAATCGATTTATGAATTTCGAATAGCAGTATACTACTGTTGCCTTTATTTATAGGAATCATATTAGAATCGATCATACATGTATTAGCTCTTAAAATGTATCTCTCTATGATAAGTGACGACCATTTGACATTCTGAGGGAGGACAGGAGGATTAATAGAAATTAATAATTGAGTACAAAGTGAACTGAATTAAGCCGAGTAAGGAATATTCCGTCGGATAAAACTGCAAACAAATCTAACGGGTCTATTTGACCAAACAAAAAACATATAAAATATCAAATGTTCGACCCTCGTCTCTGAAGCACAATCGCATAGTACAAGTAATTTAAATTTATAGTGTTTCCCTTTAAAAGCTATCGCTACGGGGCGCCGAAAGGGACTCTTGTGGTTTTGTACAAAATTCAATTCTGTCATAACAAAATCATTTTTGTCTTACAAAACTATGTGCTACAGACTTGTTTTGTGAGAACTTTAATTTTGTGATGACAAAATTCATTTGTGTAGACAAAATTCATTTTTGTAGACAAGATTCATATTTGTCATGACAAAAGTCAATTTTGTCTAAAAGGTATGCAAATATAAACATATTTGCATACAAAATTGACTTTTGTTACCTGATATGGAAATTAAATCACAAAAGTGAGACAAAATTGACTTTTGTGAGACAAAATTGACTTTTGTGAGACAAAATTGATTTTTGTGAGACAAAATTCAATTTTGTGAGACAAAATTCAATTTTGTCAATTTTGTTGAGACAAAAGTCAATTTTGTTAATTTTGTTGAGACAAAAGTCAATTCTGTCAATTTTGTTGAGACAAAAATCAATTTTGTTGAGACAAAAGTCAATTTTGTTAATTTTGTTGAGACAAAAGTCAATTTTGTAAATTTTGTTGAGACAAAAGTCAATTTTGTCAATTTTGTTGAGACAAAAGTCAATTTTGTGACGACAAAATTCATTTTTGTGACGACAAAATTCAATTTTGTAACAACAAAATTGACTTTTATGAGACAAAATTGACTTTCGTGAGACAAAAATCAATTTTGTTGAGACAAAATTCAATTTTGTCAATTTTGTTGAGACAAAAGTCAATTTTGTCAATTTTGTTGAGACAAAAGTTAATTTTGTCTCACAAAAGTCAATTCTGTCAATTTTGTTGAGACAAAAGTCAATTTTGTCAATTTTGTTGAGACAAAAGTCAATTTTGTCTCACAAAAGTCAATTCTGTCAATTTTGTTGAGACAAAAGTCAATTTTGTCAATTTTGTTGAGACAAAAGTCAATTTTGTCAATTTTGTTCAGACAAAATTCAATTTTGTCAATTTTGTTGAGACAAAATTCAATTTTGTCAATTTTGTTGAGACAAAATTCATTTTTGTCAATTTTGTGTAACAAAAGTCGATTTTGTATGCAAATTAGTTCACAGAAACCAAACTAAACTAATTTGAATACAAAATTGACTTTTGTCGCCCAATTTTCAAATTAGGTAACAAAATTCAAGTCTGTGTAACAAAAATGAATTTTGTCATGACAAAAGTGACTTTTGTCCGCTGATAGATAATTTTGTATGACAAAATTTTAAATTTGTAGTATGATACAAATTTTGTTAAACTGAACTTATTTTTGTTGAACAAAAGTCACTTTTGTCCGTACAAAATTGAATTTTGAGTACAAAACCACAAGAGTCCCATTCGGCGCCCCGTAATACGGGGCGCCGAAAGGGACTCTTGTGGTTTTGTACAAAATTCAATTCTGTCATAACAAAATCATTTTTGTCTTACAAAACTATGTGCTACAGACTTGTTTTGTGAGAACTTTAATTTTGTGATGACAAAATTCATTTGTGTAGACAAAATTCATTTTTGTAGACAAGATTCATATTTGTCATGACAAAAGTCAATTTTGTCTAAAAGGTATGCAAATATAAACATATTTGCATACAAAATTGACTTTTGTTACCTGATATGGAAATTAAATCACAAAAGTGAGACAAAATTGACTTTTGTGAGACAAAATTGACTTTTGTGAGACAAAATTGATTTTTGTGAGACAAAATTCAATTTTGTGAGACAAAATTCAATTTTGTCAATTTTGTTGAGACAAAAGTCAATTTTGTTAATTTTGTTGAGACAAAAGTCAATTCTGTCAATTTTGTTGAGACAAAAATCAATTTTGTTGAGACAAAAGTCAATTTTGTTAATTTTGTTGAGACAAAAGTCAATTTTGTAAATTTTGTTGAGACAAAAGTCAATTTTGTCAATTTTGTTGAGACAAAAGTCAATTTTGTGACGACAAAATTCATTTTTGTGACGACAAAATTCAATTTTGTAACAACAAAATTGACTTTTATGAGACAAAATTGACTTTCGTGAGACAAAAATCAATTTTGTTGAGACAAAATTCAATTTTGTTGAGACAAAATTCAATTTTGTCAATTTTGTTGAGACAAAAGTCAATTTTGTCAATTTTGTTGAGACAAAAGTTAATTTTGTCTCACAAAAGTCAATTCTGTCAATTTTGTTGAGACAAAAGTCAATTTTGTCAATTTTGTTGAGACAAAAGTCAATTTTGTCTCACAAAAGTCAATTCTGTCAATTTTGTTGAGACAAAAGTCAATTTTGTCAATTTTGTTGAGACAAAAGTCAATTTTGTCAATTTTGTTCAGACAAAATTCAATTTTGTCAATTTTGTTGAGACAAAATTCAATTTTGTCAATTTTGTTGAGACAAAATTCATTTTTGTCAATTTTGTGTAACAAAAGTCGATTTTGTATGCAAATTAGTTCACAGAAACCAAACTAAACTAATTTGAATACAAAATTGACTTTTGTCGCCCAATTTTCAAATTAGGTAACAAAATTCAAGTCTGTGTAACAAAAATGAATTTTGTCATGACAAAAGTGACTTTTGTCCGCTGATAGATAATTTTGTATGACAAAATTTTAAATTTGTAGTATGATACAAATTTTGTTAAACTGAACTTATTTTTGTTGAACAAAAGTCACTTTTGTCCGTACAAAATTGAATTTTGAGTACAAAACCACAAGAGTCCCATTCGGCGCCCCGTAATCGCGACACAACACGTTTTTTTTTGTAATTGATTGATATAAATGTCTCAAACGATACTTAGCTGTAAGGATCTCGCTACAATGTTGTCTCGATAGGTGACAGATGTTGCTGAATACCGATGAGTCACAAGCCATAACGATATTTAAAACCATACTTAGCTGTGAGGGTCTCGCTATAATGTTGTCTCGATATGTGACAAATGTTACTAAGTACCGATGAGTCTTAAGCCATAACGATATCTAAAACCCTAACTAGCTGTGAGGGTCTCGCTATAATGTTGTCTCGATATGTGATAAATGTTACTGACCGATGAGTCTTAAGCAATAACGATATCTTAAACCATAATTAGCTGTGAGGGTCTCACTATAATGTTGTCTCGATATGCGACAAATGTGACTGAGTACCGATTAGTCTTAAGACATAACAATATCTAAAACCCTAATTAGATGTGAGGGTCTCGCTATAGTGTTGTCTCGATATGTGACAAATGTAACTGAGTACTGATGAGTCTTAAGCCATAACGATATCTAAAACTATACTTTGCTGTGAGGATCTCGCTATAATGTTGCCTCGATATGTGACAAATGTTACTGAGTACCGACGAGTCTTAACCCATAACGATATCTAAAACCCTAATTCGCTGTGAGGGTCTCACTATAGTTTTGTCTCGATAGGTGACAGATGTTACTGAATACCGATGAGTCTTATGCCATAACGTTATTTAAAACCATACTTAGCTGTGAGGGTCTCGCTATAATGTTGTCTCGATATATGACAAATGTTACTGAGTACCGATGAATCTTAAGCCATAACGATATCTAAAACCCTGATTAGCTGTAAGGGTCTTACTATAGTTTTGTCTCGATATGTGACAGATAATTCTGAGTACCGATGAGTCTGTAGCCATCAAGATGCATGTTAGGGTTTGGTACTTTTTTACAGCTAAAGCTATGGTGATTAAAAGTTCGGAATGTTTGATTTACCCTTTGTCAATATAAATCTTCTTCTTCTTTTTCTTCTTATGAAACGAGTATTTACAGTTAAAATCCAAAAATTACAATTAAGAATATAGTGGACGTAGGCCAGTGCCTGTTTGAACCCATCGAAGGTTGTCAAACTAGGTATAGTGGCTGTGGCAGGTAGTTCTAAATTCTGGTGCACTCGGATTGAAGGAATGTTGATATACAAGAGTTCGTCAGTGTGGTTTCAGGTATCTGATTTTATGTTCTCGAGTGGAAACACCTGTTAGTATGAGATATGGTTCTGATGGGATATCTACGAGGTGGTTGACTACTAGTATCTGGTATAGTAATATTGCTTTAACTTTGGCTTTTCTTGATTGTAGGGTTTCCCATCCAAGGTTGTTGATCATGAGACTAACACTGCTTGTTTGTTGGTAGTCATTGGAAACAAATGTGACCCCTCTGCATTGAACCATTTCAAGTTGGTTTTGTATGTGGCTTACTTTACAGTTGGTCTGACGAAAGTGTTAAATGCTCGTTCTTTGGCTTTTGAAGGACAATTTCCGCTGATTATTCTTTGGAAAAACAGAGTGTCGTTTGGCTTCTTAGTGACAGCATCTGTGTGGGTGTTCCAATATAAGTCTTTTTATATGTTAAAGCCTAAATATTTTGCAGAGTCAAACAACAAGAACAACAATACTTTGTTTTAAGAGGGTTACACAGTTAGCTATATACCTATTCTTTCATGAGGCCCCCATCATGAAAAAAAATCAAACAAAATGCAAACATATAAATTGCATACATAACATGTTTAAAAAGTCAAGTATGAAGATAGTGTTTATTACAACTTTATTATGAAAAAATATAAGAGATAACATACACAATCATTTTTCAATATTCTTTCAACATATTTAATGAATGGCTATTAACGGCGAAGCGGATTATGTAAAATGTGAAGAGTCAAAAATTAATTTTCTGGATCAATGAATTAAAAAAAAAATATTGCCATTCATTGTAAATAAATTTCTATCAAAAATAAGCCTTAAAGAACTTTTTATACTATTTATATTAACAATAAAAACGTACACACATGTTGGCGTATAAATACACAACATCAGAGTGGGCGTGTCGCCATAAAAATTGATAACATTTGAAATAAAAGTAATACTTTTAACCAATCAGAAGACAGTAAATACACCAAATTTATTTATAAAAAAATATTGAAAACGTATTGGGTATGTTATCACGTTTATTTCTCTTACATTTTATCAAGTTGTATTGAACACTATCATAATCCATTTAAAGGTTTCAATAAGCCATTAGGGTTCGTAAGGAGCGAAAGGGTCTGTTTCTAGTATTAATATACAGTTCTCTTTTGAATTTTTAAGATCCTAATTAACCTTTACTGCTACAAATACTCCACACTGTACAACAATAATCAGTTAGTGGCAAGATATAACAATGAAGAAGGGCATGACCATGGATGAGGTAGCAGGGGTGGATCTAGGCATTTTAAAAAGGGGGGTTCCTAACCCAGGACAAAGGGGGTTCAACTACATGTCCCCATTCAAATGCATTGATCGTCCAAAAAAGGTGGTGTTACGCCTGGGTAGTCATAATAAATTGGGTTCCGTTTCTTAGTGACAGAGGTTGTGAACATATCGCAAGAAAGAACTTAAGGTTTCAAGCTAAGAACTAAATTTATAATTTAGTCATCATTTGAGATAGAACTGCTTAAGCATACCGCTTGAATTTGAATAAAAATTTAAGTTTTATAATAATTTGTTCTCATGGACATTTAATTATTAAGAAAAAGAATGATAGTGAAGCTTATAGAAGATAACTGGCTTATGGCATATAATGAATATTGAAAAATTAAGAATACACGAGAAAAGAAAGAATAAAATTACAATGTAAAACTAACGAATAGTCATATGACATCATGTCTGTGCGCCAACACTGAATATTCATGTGTGTAAATGAAAATGTTGATAAAAGCGGTACAATACAATTAGAAATTGAAAAAAATTCAAGTTTTTATTTCTGCTGAATCCATCTTTTCGTATATCTTGCAGTAAAGCCATAATTATAACAAAAAAAAATTAATAAAACCGTACACGACTAAAATAAATATCAGTCCTAATTCTGGAGTACTTGTATGGTTTGTAAATGTAATGTTATTCATTTTCCTGAAAGCGTATATTCAGCTTTGTAAACAGTGTAAAATGAAAGTGCAGTAATTGAAAGTATGCATATTGACAGCAAACACCAAAACGAACAGAAATCAATAGTGGACACATACTCTTTCCATGTAATGTAAATATGAGTTTCCTTTTCATCTTTCTGAATCTCCGATGATGTGTTCACACTCGTTCCTCTCTTATAGGTTACAATGCGTTTTAGGAGACATGACGAAATAAATGTCTGTCCATTTCGAGCACAAAATCGGGATAAAATGGCTGAAAGCAACACAACCAGTGTACTTTGGAATAGCTGCATCACTATAAATATATCCATAAAAGATATTGATTCCGAACTCTCTGGCAGAGACTGTCCAATAATAGTAAGAAACACACCGAAGGACAACCAAACGGTTACCGTGTAACCCATGCGTTCTCCACTATCAGCAGGTATGGCAAATGTAAACAGATTCAAAATTGATAAAAGGACTAACGGCAGAACCATATTCAGCATAACATACAACGGTTTCCTCTGTAATGTGATAGAAAATATCACTAGAGATTCTTCGTGGTACTGTGCTGTACATGCTGAGGTTGAAATAACCGTCCAAATTGTATTTTCTTTTATTGAGCGCTCCAATGCTATTCCTGACACATTTTTTATTAGAAGGGAAACATCTTTCAAACGCATACTCCAAGCTCCGAAAACAAATTCGCAAGTTTGCCTGTCAAATGGAAAGAACGTCATTGACACTGGACAGTATGAATTAAATACTTGAAACGGTGTCCAATTGACCCTACCATCATGTTTGATTGTCGCCAATATCAAATCGGAACCGAGCTCTTTCATCCCTGTATAACTATCTTGTAAGGTTATATCCGGTTTCCATATCTCTGACTGAGGAAGGTATATATAGTCCAAGTCTCCATATTGTTGTCGGTTCCATGTTAGGAACTCATCATGCCAGCTTATATTAAGATATCCAATAGTCGTTAATCTTTGTTGAACTTCATCGAGTGTTATTAGTGAGTTTAATGTCAATTCAACATTTACGTAGATGGTACTCTCGTAATCTTGTACAGGTTTGGAATCTTTATCATATTCCTTTGTAAAGAATAGCTCCTTTTTCAAAGCTTTGAAATCACTTGAGTTTTGGCATAAAGAAAAACTGACAGTAGAAAACCAAATGATAAAAACAATCATCTTTAATCGTTCCGCAATAAATTGATTATGGATAATCTTGTAGGCAACGGAATGAACCTGGAATGCAACTCTTTGGTATTTCACACTTTGAAATTGTAATTCAAAAGGATCAATATAATACTTTTCTGACTTTGTAAAAATCAATTCAAACTTTTAAAAAAATTATAATTTACAGTTTTGATCACTTTTTCATTTTGAAACATAAAAGAATAGATGCGGTTTAGCATTAGCACTTACACGGTTACGATTTCATTAACATGTGTCATTACAAATTCATATCCGACATAACTAAAACATCTCCGGTGAATTAAATTTCAGAATTTTGAGTCCCTTTTTATAATTATACAATTTATTGTCAGGAATAATTCATCATGCTTCTTTGTTCTGTGAAGCGTGAATTGATTTCATAAATTTAATCTCGCACGCATAACAAATAAATGAATAAATGCAACATTTATAGAGTGCATTATACAATAACAACAATAACTCTAAGCGCTTCACATTTAGAAAATAAATAAAATACATAAAAACACGAAATTATATAGAATACCAAGCACCAACTTTACGAATCAAACAAGCAGATAAAAAAAATGCATGTCCTATAAGATATACAAAACAGTCTAAAATTAATGAAAACAGTTAAAAGTACATAATAAAAAGAATAAATAATAAATCTAAAAGAAATCCTTTAAAGTAATTTTTGTTAAAACAAGAGTTCAAATTCTGTAAACGCATACTTAAACATTTGAGAGAATTTACTCACATGTTAAATTCCAGTAATTTGAAACAAATTTTTAAAACACGACCCAAGAAAACGAAAACATAATGATTAACCGTACTACTTTGAAGTCAGAAACGTGTTGTGTATCTAGAACATTATGCGTTGATTTAAACCGCCAGACCTTCTAAAAATCAGGCAAACAATCCAAACATGGTAGATAATCAGATGTATGCAGTTTATCTTGAAATCTCAACAATAAACGCTGTCAATAATATCTGAATTAACAGTTTCTTTAACTGTTTAAAAGGTATATTGGAATTAATATATAATATCATAATTAATTTACTCAATTAATACTTGTGCATTACATTTGATTGTTATATTCACAACTGCCCGATTGGCTCTGAAAGGCATGTTTAACAAGCACGAATTAATGCTTGTTGACAAGACGTTGTTGTCAGATTTATCAAAAATATTTCATAAAATTTTCGAGAAAAAAAATGTTACTTTATTTTAAACTTGTAAATGGACTGGCAGTGTTCATATTTAGACATAAATAGTCAACCCACACACTATTTAGGCGTTTCTACCTCAGGAATAGATTACCTTAGCTGTATTTGTCAAAACTTGTAGGAAATTTGGTCTCAATGCTCTTCAATTCCGTACTTTATTTGGTCTTCTCAACATTTTTGACTCGAGCGTCACTGCTAAGTCTTTTGTAGACGAAACGCACGTCTAGCGTTAACATAAAATTTCCATCATGGTATCTATGATAAGTTTATTTGAAAGATCATAAAATGGCTTCATTATTTCTGTTAGTGTTTGCTATTTGTTTACAAAAAATAGACTTTCGAATAAAAACTAAACAATATGAAAAGATAAATTACATAGCATTTAACTTTTAAAAAGGGAAATAAGAATATCGCATCAGTTTATTTTGATATGAGCGTCACTGATGAGTCTTATGTAGACGAAACGCGCGTCTGGCGTACTAAATTATAATCCTGGTACCTTTGAGAACTATTTCAAATATTTGGTTTCATAATTTCTATATATAACTCGGTGTTCATTTATAAATACTGGTTTTGACTAGCTTGACATTTTTGGTTAAAACCCACACGTTGATTGAGTTTTCTCGCGTTACCTCATCTATATATCCTTCTGGAACATTGCGCCGTGCAATAACTAACTGAAAATTCAGAAATATTTCCCTCTATTTATTATTACGATTGTTGGACAATGGTAAAACACGAGATTAATTACTGCGCTTAGGGGAAATGGTGCATACAAATAATTTTGATCAATATTTAAAAGTTGTCACTTTTTCAAAACAGACACGTTGCAGTTTTCGCTATGATAAATACATTGCAAATATTTCTGAACCTACAGTTATATATTTTATCATATCGGATGTCCATAACACGAGTTAAATTTCTATCCTTCTCTACGCATCTACTTGCACAGTGTTTTGTTGCCTGAAGAAAACGAACTTAAAACGTGATTCAAGGACATAATTTGTGGCTAACCACATCGTGACACACTTATATAACATTGCAGTTAATATATGTTCTCATATCAAATAGCACGCATTTGAACTGTTTCCGCGGGATTATCCCATCTAATATTACTTATCTCGATTTTACAAGTGTAGCTATGTTGTCAGTTTATATTGGACATGTCGCGTTTATTATACTGTATATTTTGTTATGCTTTTCCTCATTGCTATATTGGTTTATATAGGAATCATATCATCATATCAGCTTGCTGGTTGAGATTTATTTCCCCGAGGGTATCGCCAGCCCAGTAGTGCTGACTTGTGTATTCATATAATAAATAAACTGTTAACAAATCTTTGAATTTGTGAAGTACTAAGGCTTTTCTACCTCAGGAATAGATTACCTTAGCTGTGTTTGGCAACACTTTAAGGAATTTTTGGTCTTCAATGCTCTTCAATGTACTTTATTTGGCCTTTTAAACTTCTTTTAATTCGAGCGTCACTGATGAGTCTTTTGTAGACGAAACGCGCGTCTGGTGTATATATAAAAATTTTATCCTGGTATCTATGATGAGTTTATTTGCAACCACTGGGTCGATGCCATTACTGGTGGAGATTTATTTCCCGAGGGTATCACCAGCCTAGAACCATCACCTCTAGATCTGTGTTGACTTGAGTTATCATTGATATGTTCATAATAATAAATTAACTGTTTACAAAACTTTGAAGTTTTGAAAAAACTAAGGCTTTTTTTACCTCAGGAATAGATTACCTTAGCTGTATTTGGAAAAACTTTTAGGAATTTTTGGTCTTCAATGCTCTTCAACTTTGTACTTTATTTGGCCTTTTTTTTTAACATTTTCTGATTCGAGCGTCACTGATGAGTCTTTTGTAAACGAAACTCGCGTCTGGCATACATATAAATTTTAATCCTGGTATCTATGATAAGTTTATTCTAAAAGGTATCTCTGTATGAACAGTACCGACCATTTGACATTCTGGGGGAGGACAGGAGGATTTAAGTAAAGAATATCCGAGTACAAAATGAACAGGATTAAGCCGAGCTACGCATATCCCGTCTATTAAAACTGCAAAAAAAAATCTTTACACCCCCCTTGAAAAGGCAAAACAAAGAAAATTTCCAAAATCAAATTAATGGTAGACCTGTTACGTTATCGCATAACACCGGTATGAGAAGGACATGAAGATTTATATTTTTAGAAAAAATTAGGAAAGCATATTTAAAGCCATATTTAATGTCTTTCCCTTGCAACGTTATCGCGACACAACACGTTTTTGTTGTTGAACATACAGATGTCTCACACAACACTTACATGTAGCTTTGAGGGTCTCGCTATAACGTTGTCTCGATAGATAACAGATGTTACTAAGTACCGATGAGTCTTTAGCCATCACGAAACATATTTGAGTTTTGTACTTCTCAACAATTAAAACTATGGTAATCAAAAGTTCAGATTTTTTCCCTGGGATAGTCGATATACCTTTATCTAACCATTTAAGTGTCAATATAGATAAACGTCCATGATATAACTGTTTTAAAACCAGTCGACGTCAACATTTCCTTTCTGACTAATGTGTGAACATACTACATATGTATCTAATAAAACGTACTAAAGGTTACAGGCAAGTAATTTCTAAATTAAGTCATCATTTGAAGAGGAACTGCATACATTGTAAGCATAACGCTTACATTTGATAGAAAATTTAATTCTTCTCATAAGTTGTTCTTTTATTATTAAGAAAAAGAATATTAGTGATTGTAATAGAAGATAACTAGTTTATGACATATAATGAATATTGAAAAAAAAGAATACAAGAGAAACAAAAGAATAGAATTACAATGTAAAACTAACGATCAGTCATATGTACATCATGTTTGTGCGCCAACACTGAATATTCATTACTGTAATAAAAATGTTGATTAAAGCGGTACAATACAAATAAAAATTTTAAAAAATCCAGGCTTTATTTCTACTGAATCCATCTTTTCGTATATCTTGCAGTAAAGCCACAAAAATAACAAAAAACAATAAAACCGTACAAGACTAAATTAAATGTCAGTCCCCCTTCTGGAGTACTTGCATGGTTTGTAAAAGGAATGTTGTTCATTTCCCTGAAAGCGTATATTCAGCTTTGTAAACAGTGTAGAATGAAAGTGCGGTTATCAATAGGATGCATATTGACAGCAAACACCAAAACAAGCAGAAATCAATAGTAGACACATACTCTTTCCATGTAATGTATATTTGAGTTTCCTTTTCATCTTTCTTAATCTCCGATGATGTGTTCACACTCTTTCCTCTCTTATAGGTTACAATGCGTTTTAGGAGACATGACGAAATAAATGTCTGTCCATTTCGAGCGATTAATCTGGATAAAACGGCCGACAGTAACACAACCAGTGTGCTTTGGAATAGCTGCATCACTATAAATATATCCATAAAAGATATAGATTCCGAACTCTCTGGAAGAGACTGTCCAACAAGAGTAAGGAACACACCGAAGGACAACCAAACGGTTACCGTGTAACCCATCCGTTCACCACTATCAGCAGGTATGGCAAATGTAAACAGATTCAAAAGTGTTAAAAGGACTAACGGGAGGACTAAATGCATCATAACATACAACGGTTTCCTCTGTAATGTGATAGAAAATATCACTCGAGATTCTTCATGGTACTGTGTTGCCTTTACTGAGGTTGAAACAATTGTCCAAATTGTATTTTCTTTTATTGAGCGCTCCAATGCTATTCCTGACACATTTGTTATGAGAAGGGAAATGTCGTTCATTTGCATACTCCAAGCTCCGAAAACAAATTCGCAAGTTTGCCTGTCAAATGGAAAGAACGTCATTGAGACTGGACAGTATGAATTAAATACTTGAAACGGTGTCCAACTGACACTACCATCATGTTTTATTGTCGCCAATATCAAATCGGAACCGAGCTCTTCCATCTCTGTATAACTATCTTGTAAAGTTATATCAGGTTTCCAGATGCTTGACTGAGGAAGGTATATATAGTCCAAGTCTCCATATTGTTTTCGGTCCCATGTTAGGAACTCGTCATGCCAGCTTATATGAAGATATCCAATAGTTGTTAATCTTTGTTGAACTTCATCGAGTGTTATTAGTGAGTTTAAGGTCAATTCAACATTTACGTAGATGGTACTCTTATAATCTTTTACAGGTTTTGAATCTTTATCATATTCCTTTGTAAAGAATAGCTCCTTTTTCAAAGCTTTGAAATCACTTGAGTTTTGACATAAAGAAAAACTGACAGTAAAAAAACAAATGATAAAAACAAGCATCTTTAATCCTTCCACAATAAAGTAATTATGAATAATCTTACAGGCAACGGAATAAACCTGGAATTCAACTCTTTGATATTTCACAATTTGAAATTATGATTTAACATAATCAATAGAACACATTTCTGACATTGTGAAAATCAATAGAAAATTATTTTTTTTCAAATAGTTTTTAACACTTTTTAATTTTGAAAAACGAAAAAAATAGACCCAGCGTAGCATTCGCACTTACACTAATACGATATCATTAAAATATTTCAATACAACATCAGGCAGAAATAAGCCATCCCTCGTGTATTAAATTTATTATTTAAATTAAAGTGTTATCTTTTGAAAATGCAGTTAAAATTTATGAATGTTAATTATTTTGAAGAAATACAGCGATACTCTATTTCAATTTGGATTTTTACTTTTCTACAGAAAAAATACTCTGTAAAATCGTTAAATTGATTTCAAAGAAGGAAAATTTAAACTGTCAAAAATTGTTGTTTGCCATTTCCTTGTACTCTGACGGTCTTCACGGAAAACTGGTTTGTCAGACCTACAAAAATTCTTACATATGAGAGGGGGTGAATAAACTCATCATAGATACCAGGATTGAAATTTTATATTCACGCCAGAAGCGCTTTTGATTATTTGATCTCTGAAGCGTGAAATATTTTACCGGATCCAAAAAAGCAGTACATGAAAAATTGATCATGCTATTTTGTTGTCAGAAGCGTTAAATATTTATTGTGCATCTGTTGATTATTTATTTAGGATTATTTATCAATTATGGACTTTGTACGACGTCAATTTGTTGTATATGGACCTGTTCAGATTATATCAACCGATTGCCAATGTGATCTAACAGGTCCATTATAAAGCGTATTGACTAAGTGAAAGTCCTACATTTGAAAATGCCTGTACCAAGTCAGGAATATGACAGTTCTTGTCCATTTGTTTTTGATGCATTTTATTATTTGATTTTGCCATGTGATTATGGACTTTCCGAATTGATTTTCCTCTAAGTTTAGCATTTTTGTGATTTTTACTTTTTATATATTACATATATAAATAATGTATTAGAAAATGGTGTTCAGTGTTTTTTCGGTGAATTTTTAAATCGTATTTTGCAATAATGTGTTAACATTAAAATATCATATTCTTTGAACAACTTTATAGCTTGTTGCATTACTTTCTTGAATTCTTAGCGTCTGCATTTAAACTTGCAAACTTTCTTTTCGTCTGCTGCGGCGCTTCGTCCATGGTTGTTATGTTTGACGTAATGACGTCATAAATCTTTTAGCAATATATTTTTTTTTATTTTGACCGTCAATATACATAGAAATAGAAAAAAGCGTCAATATCCCTTAAAATAGAAACGAGGCTTCGGATACGTAAAATAACCTGTGAAACATGTGATCGTCATCGCCAATGAAAACAATAGTATGCTACACCATATATGATATAAATTATAATTTGTATTTTGACTTTGTACAAATTGTAATTTGTACAAAAAGTGCCTGTACAAATTACAATTTGTACAAAATTTGATGAAAATTCACTTATAACTTGTACAATATTTTATAATATATATTTTGGTGAAAAAGGCATTGATATATACACAACAGAATTTCTTATTAATGACCACACAATTCACCATATTTATCAAATACTAAATTAATTCTGTATCTTTCGTTTGAGATGGCATCGGGAATGCAGCACAATATCTTTTGACTTTCACATTTTTAACCGGATTTTTGTGACAAAAATTCGGTTATTGAATTGGGGATGTACGGCGGTTGGGCGGGCGGGCGGCAATCAATATATCAATATATTTTAATATGTTGTTACTGACAATAAAATGAAGGTCAAGTGCGATAATGGCGATTTTGACTTTTACCGTTCAGGAGTTATGGTTCTTGAAAGATTGAAAAATGGAGTTTCCAGTCGTTTCCGTGCATTTACGTATGAACTGTTCTACCAAAGCTTCCCACATTTTAATGTGTTGTTACTGATGACAAAATGTAGGTCAAGTTCAATAATGATGATTTTGACTTTTACCGTTCAGGAGTTATGGTTCTTGAAAGATCGTAAAATGGCGTTTCCAGTCGTGTCCGTGCATTTACGCATGAACTGTTCTACGAAAGCTTCCCAAATTTTAATATGTTGTTACTGATGACAAAATGGAGGTCAAGTTCAATAATGACGATTTAGACTTTTACCGTTCAGGAGTTATGGTTCTTGAAAGATTGAAAAATGGTGTTTCCAGTTGTGTCCTTGCATTTTCTCATGAACCATTCAACCAAAGCTTTTCAAATTTTAATATGTTGTTACTGATGACAAAATAGAGGTCAAGTTCAATAATGACGATTTTTACTTTTACCGTTCAGGAGTTATGGTTCTTGAAAGATCGTAAAATGGTGTTTCCATTCACATTGTTGCATTTACTCACGAACCATTCAATCTTAGCTTTTCAAATTTTAATATGTTGATACTTATGACAAAATGAAGGTCAAATTTGATATGACGATTTTCACTTCCACCAATCATCAGTAATGGTTCTTGTGATATTGCCAGGACACAAATAAATGTTAATAAATCCGGTTTGTTGTCGTTGTGACAGCCTCTTGTTACAATTAAAAGTACCCGCCTATGCATTTACATGAAAGAAACCCCTGACAACCTATTCTTTAAAGGCTGGTTAACTGCGATACATAGCGAAAGTTGAAGCCCGAGAACAGTTACTGTGAATAAAATGTGTCTTTCATAGCTTTAATTTAACTATGAGACATAAATATCCTGTTCAAGTTTATACAGTTTTTCTGATTTGGTAATCAAAATCTCCAGATTCAACAATTACCCCTTAAATATATCGAGGACAGGTTTGGACACGATCATACTGAGGAATATGTATAATGACATTAACCCCAAACAACAAGTTATGATAGTTACAGTTACTGGTTGTTTTCTTGGTAAGATATTAGTCTTGGGTCTATTGTCCACACAGTGCACACTTCCTTGCAAGAATGATTGGTGTTTCAATATCAGCATCGTTCCCAATTTAACTATGAACCCATTATGCTTGTCCGTGGGGTACACATACTTCTTCTTTTGTCTATCATTCCATGTTAGGTTTATAATGTTTTGCACAAATTTCTCCTTGTGATCAACAATGCCATCCATGTTTACACTATTACAGCAATTGAGTAAATGACTGAACATGTAAAAGAATGTAAAAAAAAATAAATTCTAGGATATAGAGCTTTACCAACTTATTAAAATAATTGACCCCAAAGTAGTTAGCTGTTGCAAAGTGTTTAAGAAGAGATAAATGTTTAAGTCAAATGATGCAATTTCTGATGCCAGAATTCAATCACCTGCCCAAACGAATCATAAAGAACAATTTTATATTTTGTAAGTAAGATGTACTGTTTAGTCATTTAATACATGTACCAATGGTGTGTATCAATGCTTTTTTCATCAAAATCCATATTATGAATTATTGTACAAGTTATAAGTGAATTTTCGTCAAATATTGTACAAATTGTAATTTGTACAGGCACTTTTTGTACAAATTACAATTTGTACAAAGTCAAAATACAAATTATAGTTTGTACAATTTTTTTGTACAAATTATAATTTGTACAAAATGATAACTTGTACACAACATATATATATATCCTTCCCTTTCATGAATGTGAACTACCGAATTAGACTATTTATCGGATTTTTTATAACACAAGCAACACGACGGGTGCCACATGTGGAGCAGGATCTGCTTACCCGTCCGGAGCACCTGAAGATCACCCCTAGTTTTTGGTGCGGTTCGTGTTGTTTATTCTTTAGTTTTCTGTGTTGTGTCATGTGTACTATTGTTTGTCTGTTTGTCCTTTACATTTTTGGCCATGGCGTTGTGAGTTTATTTTCGATTTGCGAGTTTGACTGTCCCTCTGGTATCTTTCGTCCCTCTTTTATATTAACGGATTGCGAACAACTCAGGTAACTGTTTAATTTCACGTCGAACATCTGAAGTTAGAGGCATTTTGTACAATTACCATACTTAGCTGTCAACCTCTGTCTCAAATTAGAGATTTAGTTCTTTGTTGGATGATGAATTGATATGAAAAGAAAACAAAGTGGGCTTCATAAAATGTTATTCTACAGTGAATTTTTGTTTATACCTTTACTATTTGAGTTGTTAAAGAGCAAACAAAAAGAAACTGTATTGTGCATTTTTTAGTCTGTTCTCTGATTTAAACTCAAAAAAACATTCAATTAACGGAAAGATGTTCACGTTACTGTCACCATGTACAAAAATATCAAATTACATACTATTTACACTTTTGATCATTGTTTTCGGATATTTTCCTTTGTTCCATTGGAGTTAGGCAGGTAGAGAACCTCTCTGAGTTCTGTGTTTCCTTTTTTATTTATCTTGAAATGTTTTTAGAGAATAATAATAAAGAAGGTTTTTGCACTATAAGTATCACGGAGGAGTCAGAAATAGACTGAAATGGTTTTTTTTAAATTGTTTGTCCTTTTATAAGCTGATGATACAGTTTGGCAGAATCTCAAATAATGTTTTAAGGACAACTGGACTCCTTATGTGATAATTGGAAGTTATGGAAACTTACAATATTAGTTTAAGGATGTTCGCTACTCTGTTTGAAAATAACAAGCATTTTAAAAGACTACTATGAAGTGATAGTATATAAATAAAGAGACTAAAAAAACAGAAAAAAATGGAGTGTCTGTGTGCTATATTTTGGGGCCAAAAAGGGGTCTTACTGAACCTACTCCTTTTGAAATATGTCGTTTTAAACTTTATGTTATAAAATTATGAAAAGAAAAGTAGGGGTTAGTGGACACATTTTTTAAATGGCAGTACATGGATAAAACCAGAGGATTCTTAAAATCTGGCAATTATTCAAAAACTAGAGGAGCAATCATCCTTAAGTTGGTAAGTGGAAAACCGGACAAAATACCTTTCATTTTGTATAACTTAGCCACCCACTGCCAATTATGATGCACATATTTTATGGTTAAAACAAAGTCAAATTTATGGCACGTGTGGCTTGTCAAATGTATGAGCAACAATTTATTAGTGAACAAAATGTAGTTACATGTAACCATTAGACATTAATAGATCAGTTAAACGAAGTTGTCTAGCAAGCCTACAGAAATCACCAAAAGCATTAAATGATCGTTTATTTAGAAATAATTTAATTTTGAGATGTAACGCGTCTTCTGATTGGCTGACGTTGTTTTGTTTATCCGCTCATAGACATAATTTTGTCATGTGAATATGACGTCATCAACGTTTTTCATGGTTTACTCCGGGAATTAAATTAAATGATAAGAAATTACTGTAATAATGTTTCTGTCTGCTACGCGCGTTATTCAGTGTGCACCACATTTTTTATGTTATTTCTTCATAGACAGAAAAAATATTACAGTCATTTCTTAAATAATTCGGAGAAATACTGTAAATGTATGTAGTTGTTTACAAAACTTAAACTTTGAATATCAACTAAACAATATGAAACTACTATTATTAAATTCTTTTTTACATACGGATAAAGACGATAAAAGCTTTAAAGGGTAGTAGTGACAAAACTCCATTGTAATTAGATAACCTTTAAAAAGCTTTCTTGAGTGTTTCACACATGATTAGGTATTGTGAATACGGTATTAACCGACAAATATTTAATAAACAATTTACTACGTTTCATTTCATACTGGATTTAATTTAAACGGCGAGTTGTGAAAATGTTTTCGTATTTGTGCTCTATCATTATACTATTATCATTTGTACTTAATGCAAATGCTGATGAACAAAAAGAAGATGAATCGAAAAAAGAGGAATACAAACCTATACAGGAACTTATAAAAAATGTGACAAATGGAAGAAATAAAGAGGTCAGACCTGTCAACAATTGGGACGAACCTGTTATAATTTACTTTTATTTTCATATGACTTATATTCAGGAATTCGACGAAGTTGCCGGAAAATTAAGTTTAAACGGATATTTTGGAGTTCAGTGGAGAGACAATACTGTATCATGGGATCCTAGCGAATATGGCGCTTCTTCCTTTACATTCAATGAAGAATTATTTTGGAAACCAACCTTTATAATGTCAAATCCATATGGAGAACAAAAAATATTATATAAAGATGATAGTGTAAAGAGGGTGCATTACACTGGACAAATTGATTGGTTTCCAAGCGATGCATTCGATATTTCATGTCAGGCTGATGTTACAGATTATCCATTCGATACACAAACATGTACTATAGCATTTGTTTTATCGGCATATGACGAAAAAGAGGTAATTTTATGGCCAACAGCTTTTATAACTGAGTGGTTTGTCCCACATAAAACATGGGATTTGATTGAGACGAATCTGACTAGAATTGCTTCTCCACAGGTGGCAAATTTTCATATCAAACTGAAGAGAAAGCCTATGTTTTTTGTTTTCAACCTAATACTGCCAATAGTTCTTATGTGTATTCTTAACCCTTTTGTCTTTCTACTACCAGCAGATTCAGGTGAACGGGTTGGATTTTCCATAACAGTATTATTGGCCATTGCAGTATTTCTGACGATTTCTGCCTCTGGTCTTCCGGCAATCTCAGATCCACAAATACCAACATTATCTATTCTTTTATTTGCTGACGTCACTTTTAGTGGCGTAATTGTTATACTAGTCATTATAAGTTTACGTTATTATCTGCGTGATGAAAATATTCCAGTTTCATATCTTGGAGAAAAATTTGTGACGATTTGTCGTGTACTAAAATGCGGTTGCTGCTGCAGGAAAGGGACGAAAGGTAAAGGTGACGAGTATGGAAACAAACATGAAAACAATGATAGTGTGGATATCAGTAAAATAAAACTTTTTGGATCGGAGTACCAGTATCGAGGAACTAATAGTGAGGAAATCAACTCTTTTACCTCCAAAGATGAAATTACATGGAAGAATGTCGGAGAAGAACTTGACTTTGTTTTTGGCACTTTAAGTGCTGTTTATATGGTAACAGCACATTTATTGTATATTCTTGGAATTGTACTAGATTTTCCTTTATTTTCATAATTTGTTTATAACTAATAAATAGATAGATTAGTTATATCTGTCGGAATAGTCTACTCTTTAAGTAGGCTAGTTTACCTATCATAATAATGACTTCACAGTTTAGCTAACAAGCAAGCTTACCAAAGATTCTACCTTTCCCTACACACTGAAAGAAATCGGCTGTAACAGAAATCGGCAGGTTTTTACTTTGTACACATCAGTTATGAAATTTAGTAAATTACTAAATAAAGAATGTCTATGCAATGCTAGCAATGAGTTACATTAACGACGATTTTAAAAATAGAAATTTATTAAAAAGAAATACAAACATGGACATATTTCAATACACTTTCGAGGGTGCGCTCAGCCATGGTGACTCATCACAAGGATTTTTATTCGGAATTGTAATCTAAGATAGTTTAGCCGATTTTGAAGACAATTACCAGATGCATATCATAGAAATACTACAAAAGGACTGATTTGAAAATGTTAAATGTTAGAATTTCCTTTTCTCTGTAATAAATACTTTAAGTCTGTAGGTTTTCCTGTGTATGTCTAGGCTTGATTTTTCAACACAAAACAATTATTCGTAGAAAAACAAACAAATCAAAGTCGACAGAATCAAACAAACAAACAAGCAACTTTCATCAAACAGAACACTACTCAGAAATATAAAATCGGGCTCAACACAAACCCTGCCAGTCACTCAGGTTGAACCTTGCTTGATTTTCTTGAAGGGTATTCCGTGTTTGATCCACTTGTCTGATTTTATGAATTGTCGTGGGTGTCAGTATTCACCCCAGAAACTTACAAAACCTTTGAATAGACTTATTAAGAAGGGATATAATTACGGTACTGTTGTCAAGTCATTAAAGATTGCATATTTTGGCGTTAATATTGAGTCACTGATAATAATAATAATAATAATAATAATAATAATGAAAATTTATAAAGCGCCCTATATAAAAAATAAAAAAGACGCTGTACATACACATGGTAATTAAAACATATCAATGACAATAACATAAAACATAAAAAAATACATCGTGTCAGATTCAAATACTGAAACAAAAAATGCCTACCATGAAATAAAAGGTCAATACGAAATACATGTTAAAACAAAGAATAAAAAAAATAACAATATAGGATAAAAGCATGCAGAACAAGCAAAAACTCAATACAAAGAGTAAAAAAGCCCGTAAAAGAGAAATCAATCTAATTAAAAGCAATACGATAACAATGAGTTTTTAACTGTATTTTAAAACACTCTAGGGACTTGCATTGTCTTAAACTGTTCGGGAGATTGTTCCATAGAGATGCCGCTACCCAATCAAATTGTCTTTCACCGTACGTCTTCGTTCTCACTTTTGGAACGGTGAGTAGTTTTGTGAAACTTGAACGCAAAGATCGGTTTGGCACGTGTAGATGGACTAGTTCCCGGAAGTAAGCAGGGCCAATGTCATTCAAAGCGCAGTACACACAAGTCAGTATTTTGTATTGTGGTCTATATTGGACGGGTAACCAATGTAAATCAGCAAGTATCGGTGTAATATGTTCATGTTTCCTTGTCCTGGTGATAAGACGAGCTGCTGTATTTTGTACTTTTTGTAATCTGTTCAATGTAGTCTTGTTGATACCGTTCAGCAGAATATTCCCATAATCAGTCTGGATGTTACTAGACTGTTCACAAGTGTTTTGCAAGCAGTTGTTGTTATGAAGTTGCGAATGCGTCCAATATTACGGATGTGAAAATGACAGGATGTTACTATGGCAGAAACTTGCCGTTCCATCGTTAGGTGTTGATCAAAATATACACCTAGGTTTTTCACGCAGGATACACTACTTATAACAGTATTGCCGACTTTGAGTTGGAGATTTGGTACACTAGCCTTCAGATGTTTCGGTGTGAATATGATAAGTTCGGTTTTATCTTGATTCAGTTTTAACATATTTTTTGACATCCATGAACTAATGTCGGAAAGACATAGTTCAAGTTTCGAAAAATAGTTTTCCCAGTTGTCTAGTGGCTTGATAACCATGTAAACTTGTGTGTCGTCCGCATAGCAGTGATATGTCATGCCATGGCGACGGCATATTTCACCTATTGGCTTAGAGAAAAGACAGTACAATTTAGGGCCAAGCACGGAACCTTGTGGAACACCGAATGTTAGATGACATTTCTTCGATGTAGTTGTTCCAATCACCACACGCTGATGTCTATTCGTCAAATACGATTTATGCCATATGAAAATGACAGACGTTCTAGAAGAATTCTGTGATCTATAACATCGAATGCAGCGGAAAGGTCCAATAGCACCAATACTACTGATGACTGTTTATCTAAAGCTGCATTGATATCATGATGTACTCTCGCTAATGCAGTTTCAGTTGAATGGCGTGGTCTGTATGCTGACTGAAGTGGATCACACAATGAGTTCGAGTCCAAATGAACATCTAGTCTCTTATCAACTACCTTTTCTAGAGTTTTCGAAATAAAGGGTAAATTGGACACTGGTCTGTAATTTTTGTAAATTTCGGAATCAAGTCCAGGTTTTTTCAGAAGAGGTCTCACAAGAGCCTGTTTAAAGTCTGTCGGCACGATGTTCTCATCAAATGATGCATTGACGATTTCTGAAATAAGTGGCACGACAACATCGGAACACTGTTTCAAGAGGTTCGACGGAATAGGATCAAGCTCGCAGGACTTATTCGGAGCTTTTTGAATGATAGTTCGTATCTCATCATTGGTTGTGTGTTTGAATGACAACAAAGGTGTACCAGTGAATTCAACATCAGCCTGTAGAAATGCAATGTTATCACCATTCACTACGTTTTGATAAGGTCTTTGCATCGGAACTAAACACATTTATTCTAAAAACAGTTGTTGGCATGACACGGGTTATGTTCTTCTCATATGTTATGATGCTATGATACTAATCCCCTAACGGAAAGAATTGTGCCTGATGTTCATATGATGAAATCATAATCTTTCAGTCAGTTTAATTGAAGTCTGGAGCTGGCATGTCAGTTAACTGCTAGTAGTCTGTTGTTATTTATGTATTATTGTCATTTTCTTTATTTTCTTTGGTTACATCTTCTGACATCAGACTCGGATTTCTCTTGAACTGAATTTTAATGTGCGTATTGTTATGCGTTTACTTTACTACATTGGTTAGAGGTATAGGGGGAGGGTTGAGATCTCACAAACATGTTTAACCCCGCCGCATTTTTGCGCCTGTCCCAAGTCAGGAGCCTCTGGCCTTTGTTAGTCTTGTATTATTTTAATTTTAGTTTCTTGTGTACAATTTGGAAATTAGTATGGCGTTCCTTATCACTGGACTAGTATATATTTGTTTAGGGGCCAGCTGAAGGACGCCTCCGGGTGCGGGAATTTCTCGCTACATTGAAGATCTGTTGGTGACCCTCTGCTGTTGTTTTTTATTTGGTCGGGTTGTTGTCTCTTTGACACATTCCCCATTTCCATTCTCAATTTTACTTCAAAAGGAAAATATAAAAATCTTATTCAGTGACATCAAACAAGACAAAAGAAGGAGTTGTTAATTTTTTTTTATAGTGTTGGACAAAGAGAAACAATCAAGCAATCAATTACTTGTACTAATCAACATTCGTTTTATACATACGGATAATTATGTCTGTACCAAGTCATGATTATGACAGTTGTGTTTCATTCGTTTGATGTGATTAAGCTTTTGATTTTACCATTCAATAAAGGACTTTCCTTTTCGGATGTTTTTGGAGTTCGGTTATTATGCAATTTTACTTTGATCTTATCTGTAACAAAAACTGTTTGGAAAAGATTAATTCACATGTGTGGACAATTGATCGGAGACTCTACACACTGGAAAGACGGAAGGTGGATTTAATCAAACGAAATTTATGCAGTACATTAATCGTCAGATATTCATGTCACTATGAAATTTATCTTTCAGTTCGATGCAAAAGGTGAGGCAAGAATCAAAGATTTGAACTAAGAATAATTATTATGCAAAAGTTCCGTAAACATGAATTTCTAACTCTTTCGGGTTTAAATATAAAAAAGAATATGTGGTATGATTGCCAATGAGACAACTCTCCACAAGAGACCAAATACATAGAAATTAACAACTATTACAGGTGACGAGGAAACCCATACCGCATACTTGGCTATAAAAGGTGTTACTTTTTTTAATTTGTTACGTGTAACATTGGAATGAGATGTTGAGATGGGGACAAGTCAATAAAAGATTGTTTTAATTCAAGACAATTTCTTGTTTTTATACCCCACTTAGGGAAATTATGTTTTTCAGTCTGTGAGTTAGTCTGTTCGTCCGTCAGTCCGTCTGTCCCGCTTCAGGTTAAAGTTTCTGGTCAAGTTAATTGTTGATGAAGTTGAGGTTCAAATAACTAGAAACTTAGTACACATGTTACCTATGATATTATCCTTTTTATTGTAATGTCAAATTAGAGTTTTTTTATCCAAATTTCACGGTCCACTAAAAAATAGAAAATGATAGTGCTAGTGGGGAATCTGTGTACTATGGACACATTCTTGTCTTTTTCTCTCGAGTCATTCAGTAAAATTTTATATTTTACATACATTTATATTACATTATAAAAGCGTACATTTCCAGTTCTAAAATCGTTTAATTACATGTTGATTTCTTGAATAGTATCTGAAATAAAAAGTGAATATCATACATTGTGAATATGCATAATGAAAAAAAATTCTAACGTTCTTTTGTTGTTTTCGGTTTATTTTGTGTATTGCTACATATACAACCCTAATGCGTTTCCTGTAGTTATAAACATTTAAATTGATTTTAATGACTTGTATGGGAAAGCCAATTCAAATATGGCTGATAAATTGTTTGGATTTTTGAATAGATAAAAACAGTTCAATTATAGTTTAAAATGAAATCAAATAAATTTTAGATTTAAAGTAAATAAAAATAGGATGCCCATATAATTTTCCCATTGTATGAATTTAAGTACAATATTCACCTCAAATATATAGCTACACTTTTTGTGTAAATTCTTAGACTTTTGAAAATATCACTGAGAACAATTTCAGTTCCTTCATTTTTATGTAATTTTATTATGTCACTCAAAATTTTAAATAGTATACCATAAGTTAACAAACAAATAGTTTTTTTATAAAATTATAATGAATTTATTTGATCATTCCATGAAAAGTTTTAAAAAAAAATACTTAAATACTTAATGAACAAAAATCTTTTGAAAAAAGAAATCGATAAAAACGTATTTATCTTGCTATCCACAAATTCATATTAAAAAATGGACAATTACATTTTTGTTCAATAGAAAGATGTCATGGGCCAAATCTGGATATCTGTCAATGAAATCTCAGTAGCGCGACGCCAAGGAATTAATATATATTTTTTTACGCTATTTCCCTTTAGTAACCTGCTATTATATAGCAGATAAAAGGAATAAAGAACATGAAAAAGTAATTTTAAAGACAACTAATGTTTACATAAAAGGTTCCATTTCTGAATATATATATTTTACAGGAAAAAAAAATAAATCTTTTAAGTGACAGTGACGGTACAAAATCAAGCAACAGCTTGTAAATGAAGTTTGAAAATTGTACAATTATTTTTTTTGCAAAGTGACAGATAGACATGCAAAAAAGATATGTGGCGTTTATATTCCTTTTTTTTTATATCCACTCGTTTTTCAGTAGTAAAGTGGCATCGGCCGAATATGATTTTTTTGTCATTTGAAACTCAGTAGCCCGACGCCATGTATTAAATATTTTTGCGTTATTTCCCTTTTAAGGTACTTGCTATTATATAGCAAAAAAACCCCACTAAATATAAAAAAAAAAGATGTGTTATGATTGCAAATGAGACAACTCTCGACAAGAGACCAACATGACACACAAATTAACAACTATAGGAAACCGTTCGGCCTTCAACAATGAGCAAAGCCCATACCGCATAGTCAGCTATCAAAGTCCCCGAAATGATAGACGGTGGCAGGATAAAAACAAAAGTAAAGGAAATAGACTGATTGAATGTTGGTGTTTTAACGCCACTTTTAAGCGCCATTTTCCGGCTATTTCTATATATAAGAAATAGAACATTAATAATCATGATAATGGAATCAGTAGAAATCTATGAATAAGTAGACACATATATGATTAAAATAAGGCAGATGAATAAATAATTTCAAAGACAAAGAAAATCCCGCACACGGAGGGGTTATTCAGCTGGCCACTAATAAAAAAATGTATACTAGTCAACAAAAGAAACGATACACGACTTTAGAATAAAATTTACCAAAAAGTATTAAAACTAAAACAAAATGAGATACACTATTTTAACAAGCTTTCATTTGAAATATATGCACACATGATAATGAAAATCAAAACCTGTCGGAAAGTAACTACATTCCATGTAAACGATCATAGGGTGCAAATTATTTTTGCGAAAAGTTGGACACAAAATCGACAAATAATTTTCTAAGTACTAAAAGTGGGACGAAAGATACCAATGCATTTTCAAATTTGTTTAAAATATTCAATATGCGTATCAAGTAATGTTCATAGTGTCACTAATGGGTTGATATATTGTTTTTTTTTTATTTTTGGTAAAAAAAATCCGCGAAGCGGATGATGTAAAATGTGAAGAGTCAAAAATTAGTTTTATATATGGTTCAATAAAATCAAAATAAATAAATTTCTATCAAAACTAAGGCTCAAAGAACTGTTTATATTATTTATATTAACAATAACAACGTACTCACATGTTGGCGTATGAATACACAGCGTCAAAGTGGGCGTGTCGCCATCAACATTTATTTATATACAAATAAATAGAAAAGACTCGTCTTATAGTCTGTCGCTTTTTGAAAAAAACCCGGATTGAATTTATGTATGTTCCGGACCATATGAGTATTTGGACCATATGCGTATACTCATATGGTCTGACCATACGCGTATGGTCCGACCGTACGCGTATGGTCGGACCATATGAGTATAATACTCGTTTGGTTATTATTGGACGATATGAGTATTTGGACCACATAGGTTTTTTTTTAAAATTACTTTATAAAAGTTTCAATAATACAAAAACTTTATCTAAAAAACCCATGATGGTTACATGACAACGTATTATTTTCATAATTCAATTACTACATAAAAATTAAATATTGATGCCATAGTAAGTCATGACCATACGCGTATGGTCCAAATACTCATATGGTCCGGAACATGTATTCTAGCGGCAATTCAGGATCTTTTATCTTCGTACTCTCACAGAACATATTGGAGAATCTTTTTTGTTTGTCTAGTGGTGCAATTGTTATTTACTATGAATGAGTATTCACAGAAATTAATGTCTCTTTAAATATGTGTCTTCTCTAAAATAAAGAAATACTATTTATGATATCAATTGTACGACCCTCTAACCATTTGACCTATGAAGGTATTTTCACTAAAGTTACAATGTATACAATAGCTTAAACTCTCTTTTGCATTTTAAATTTCTGATTCTAGCGACACTGATGAGTGTATTTAGACGAAATGTCCGTATGCCATACACAAATTATCAATCTGTTATCTAGTTAGTCTTTTGTAAAACCACTGAGTCCTCCCGTCTCCCATTGTATGATAAGCCCAGGAAACAGCACGTCTGTGTTGACATAGATCATCATTGAAATGGTAATATAAATTAGTAAACTATTAAACAAAGCTTTGAATTGTTCGAAATACTAGGGCTTCCCTCTCTCAGGAATATATTACCATGATTACCTCAGCTGTTTAAGTGAAATCTTTCAATTAATTATTTTAAACTTAGGTCTTTCTTTTCTATTTAAGCATCACTGATAAGCCTTTTGTTGACAAAACGCATCTCTGACGTACAAAATTATAAGCTAGGAATCTTTGATGAGTTCTTTTTAATAAGAGTCTATAGGCCAAGAGCTGTTGATACTGTTTTCAGATATATATTGCTTGCATATCATACAGTATAAAATTACTCTGCCATAAAGATTGCAAAAAAATAATAAATCATTAAGTCTACACGCTCGGCAACAACTAATTAAAATATCATAAAATATCATATGTATGTGGTAAAATATGTGTTTAAATGTATGCATTCCATTCAAAAATCAAAACGTTTTCCTGTTTTTCGACATACATTTTTACAAAGTATATTGACGCAGAAGAATTGTGTGATTTGAAATAAAATAAAAAAAAGTATTTCTACAAACGGCTGGATTAATCTTTATAGTTAGAATAAAATGAATGCTATATCTAAATCTAAAGAAGTAACCTATAACATGTATAAGGAATTCGAAAAAAACAGATTTCAGCGAATCTAAAAATCATTTTTTAATTTGCCTGAACGAAAGTAGTTTGCATGCATTGTACCTAACACAAGAGAAATTAGTCTCGGTGTTTTCAGTTACCCTGATGAAAACATTTCTATTTCTATTTTGAAATCAATATATATCTATCCAAATTTAACTGGTCTCAGTCTTATTGTTCACCGTGATCATATGAGCATATAACTTCTATCATACACAAACTTAGTTGGTTGTATGATCTGTTAGGTGTTTAAATTGATTTGAAAGGGATAATCAATAGAGACAATGTTCACAATAAAGGCAACAGTATTATGCCGGTTGTAAAAAGTCACAAATCGATTGAGAGATAACAAAACTGGGTTACAAACTATAACCGAAGAAAACACATAAACTTTTTGATTATAATAGTGTCATGTTTCACATTTAACTACAGCTCCCTTAAAAGCATGATGTATACTTGCCTTGGAAAATGAAATTGGGATGGGGAAATAGCAAAAAAAGTCGAATCGAATATCTTTTTATTGTTTCGGTCATTATAAGTAAAAAGAAGGGAGAAGTGTTCAGCTCTAATTTAGCTATAATATGTGTAAATCTATATTACTTTTAATTTTTGAATGCAATACTCGAATGCAACAGTATGTATTTTTTTTTAAATACACACACAGTCTGTTGCTTGCTGGGAAAAGCTATCACCTGTGAAGATCTCGGATAAGGTAGATCATTGAAATAACAAAACGTATTCAACTTTATTTAAGTTCAGTACAAAAGTTTCATTTTCATGTGCATGTCTATCAATTATCAATGATGGTCAGAACAAATTAGATGAAACTTGATTTAGGAACAAAAAGAACTTTATACTTGATACGAGATGTGAACACAGGACAAAACAAAGATGTCTTACCTGTCAATAAACCTGTAAAAGTCGTTTTTTTCATATGACGTTTCTTCCTTTACTTTCAATTTATTTTGAAAAACCAAGATTTATAGGGAAACTTATGTATCTCGTTTTGGATCTCTTATTGACAATTGAAACAATGTGTATTAGATTAATTAAATCTCTTTTTTTCCTACTCCTAGCAGATTCATGTGAAAGAAATGGATTTTGAATTAGTCTGATTAGGTATTGCCGAATTTCTTACAATTGTTGCGTCTGGACCTCTAGCACTCTTAGCACCACAGCTTTCATAATTATCTATGCTCTTTACTGACATTGAATTTAGTACCGTGTTTGATATATTAGTCATTATAAGTCTATGAATTTCCCTCCGTTATGAAAATGTTTTGGTGTCAAATTCCGCAGAAAAATTTGTTAAATATTGTCGTGTACAAAGACTTGAAGCAAAGGGAAGTAAGCTTCTTTTAATTTGCTTTAAATGGATGTAGATGTAATCCAGAGGTTGGCAATCAAAACGTCTACTACTTATATGTTATAGTTGGCTATACAGTTTTGGCCATGCTCATTGTTGAAGTCCGTACAATAACCTATAATTCTTAATTTCAGTGTCATTGATAATTGTCTCATTGGCAATCATATTACAACTCTTTTTTTTCAAACATTTGAATGAACTTTGTTTATTGTCGATTTTTGTTTAAAAGCTCATGAATAGTTTTGTCTTTTGAATTATTCCATATTATGTCATACCGAGACCTTTTAAGACTTGTCATAAGTTGTATGTTATTTGTTTACTTGAAAACCAAATAAAGTTTGCTGATGAAACTTAAGATAAGTGCTCTTACCACTATAAAGATGTATTTCGTTTCAGAAATACCATATATATGTACATTGAATGCGATTGGCAGACCTAGCCACTCATGTAAATATATGATTCTAAAATCAAAACTCAATATAGTTAAATGATAAAATTTGAAATGATTGTGCCAAGAACAGTTTTTTCAGCTCTCTTCTTTATTACCCCTGAGACAAAAAAAAAACCCAAATCATTATACAACCAAATGCATCACAGAAGATTTTTTTTTTATTTTCGATAACTCGATTAACTGGTTGTCTCTACATTAATATTGTACAATATCAGTTTTCGACACAATATAGAGCCCTATTTTTTTTATTAGTTCGCTATGATCTCTTGACATAAACTTCATATTGTGATTCGCAGCTGAATTTTTCGATATCATGCCAGCAGTATGAGTTCTTTTTTTTTATGATATTTCTCCTATTTATAATGGCTGAAACACGTATGTTACTTATGGTGAAGTTGAAATCATCCCTTCGTAAATTTTACGGACGCCATCACGAGTTGGTTGACCGTTATGGAATAACCGTTTCACAAATGATATCGGATATGTTCCTTACGTCGTAACTACAATCCCCTTTCATGAATATGACCTACCGAATTAGACTATTTACCGGATTTGTAATCACTTAAGCAACACGACGGGTGCCACATGTGGAGCAGGATCTGCTTACCCTTCCGGAGCACCTGAGATCACCCCTAGTTTTTGGTGGGGTTCGTGTTGTTTATTCTTTAGTTTTCCATGTTGTGTCGTGTGTACTATTGTTTTTCTGTTTGTCTTTTTTATTTTTAGCCATGGCGTTGTCAGTTTGTTTTAGATTTATGAGTTTGACTGTCCCTTTGGTATCTTTCGTCCCTCTTTTACTTAAATAAACTTATCACAGATACCAGGATTACAATTTAATTTGAGCACCAGACGCGCGTTTCGTCTGCAAAAGACTTTCGAATCAAGTGATGTTCGAATCAAAATAAGTTGAAAAGGCCAAATGAGTACGAAGTTGAAAAGCAGTTAGGATAAAAAAAAATCCTAAACGTTTTGCCAAAACAGCCAAGGTTCGGTGTTATGTCGTTGTTCTCCTCTTATATTTAATGCGTTTCCCTCGGTTTTAGTTTGTTACCCCGATTTTGTTTTTTGTCCATGGATTTATGAGTTTTGAACAGCGGTATACTACTGTTGCCTTTATTTATCTATTCCTGATGAGGTAGAAAGCCTTAGAATTTCAAAAATTCAAAGTTTTGTTAACAGCTAATTTGTAATATGACCATATCGATGATAAATAATGTCAACACAGAAGTGCTGACTACTTGGTTTGTGATACCCTCAGGAAATAAAAACTCCACTTAAAGAGACGTTATATTATTGGTGTCTCCTTACTTTGTTAAAACAACTGTACCGCTGTTTTTGAATCAATATAATTAACTGTTCAAACTTATTGGATTATTTCCCTTGCTATCGTAATTACTACATCAAACAAACAAAAAATGGAATATTGACACGAAGCAAGTATATGAACACCCCGACAATAATAACATTATTGACGGATGTTTTGCGTTAATTGAAAAATGATGAGATGTAATTGCAACGTTAACCTTTGATTTAACAGGAAGTAGAGATGACTATTACATAAGTATTTGCTTGTGAATGGAATATATTAATCAGCCTATACGTCTTACTTCCTTAAGAGTCTAGGTTCTGTGATAAGATTAGCACATCATAATTAACTTTGAAATGCATTTTACCTCATTTCATACTGGATTGATTTGAAGTAGATAAATATTCTTTTTTTTTAATTGGGCCTTATTGTTATTACATCTTTTATTTGCAAATTCATATTGATTATTTCAACTTCTAGATAATCACGATTCCGAAACCAATCTTCTTTATTAGTAAAATTAATGGAGAGAAATAGAAAAGAAATATGTCCATACTTCTTTTTATTGTTTTCGGGTAGTTAGAGTAGACATCAAAGATGCGTGATGGATACGTAAAGCATTCGGAATGACTTAAACCTAAAATTTGTTTTTGAAAAATTAATGTACCAGGATGCAACATGTTTTTCCACAACTATGTATTTCTTATTTTACTGTCTATTGATAGCTCTATTGAATAGTGTAACCACCTTTGAAATATCTAGGAAACAAAGTATTTCTATATGTATATACATTTCATGCGGAATTGAACTTGAATTCGTTAAGTAGTAATGGTTTCATATGTGTGTTTAATAATAATCACATTGACATGTCTCGCATGGACAAAGGCCAATCAGCACAAGACAGATAAACCAGATTTGGACAGAAATAGGAGTGTTCATGACTTGATGCTAGAAGTGACCATAGAAAGAAACAATAAGGTATTACCTGTCAATAAATCGGGGGCACCAGTGGGCGTTTCGTCATTGAGGGTATTACCATCCCAGTAGTCAACACTTCGGTGTTGACATGAATATCAATTATGTGGTCATTTTTATAAATTTCCTGTTTACAAAACTTAGATTTTTTCGAAAATCTTAGGATTTTCTTATCGCAGGCATAGATGATTTTAGCCGTATTTGGCACAACTTTTTGGAATTTCGAATCCTTAATGCTCTTTTACTTGTTTAGCTTTATAAGTATTTTGATATGAGCGTCACCGATGAGTCTTATGTAGACGAAACGCGCGTCTGGCGTACTAAATTATAATCCTGATAACTTTGATAACCAGTTATTATCATTTTTATTTTATATGACAATATATTCAAGAATTAGACGAAGTTGTTGGTAAATTAAGTGTAAATGGTTATTTGGAATTCAGTGGAGAGACAATACTGTATCATGGGATCTTAACTTATATGGAGTTTCTTCATCTACGTTCAACAAAGAATTATTTTCAAACCGACATTGATGTTGTTAAACCCGTACTTAGCAGTAAAAATACTATATAAAGATGATAGTGTTGAAAGAGTTCATAATAATGGACAGATTCATGAGTTTCCTAGCGATATATTTCATATTTCACGCCAAGCTGTCGTAACGAATTAACCCTTTGATATACAAACATGTACGTTAACCTTTGCTTTATCCGTTTTCAATGAAAAAGATGTCATTTTACGGCCTACAGCTTTTTTGACCTATTGGTTTATTCCCCATAAAACATGGGATTTGGTTTACAATAATTTCCTTACCCCACATAGCAAATTGTCATATCAGACTTGAAGGAAAGCCCATTTCTTTGTTTTAATGTTATCCCCCAAATAGTAGTTATGTGTATCTTAAAGCCCTTTGGGTTTCTTCTCCCGGCAAAAATCCGGTGAACGGGTCGGGTTTGCAATTACAGTCGTATTTGCTATTGCTGTATATCTAACAATTTCTTCATCTAATCTCCCAGCAATCTCAGATCCACAGTAACCATTTAGCGTCCTTATTCTTTTATTAGTCTACGATTTTATCTTCGTAATAATAAAATTCATGTCTCATATCCGGGAGAAAGATTCGTGAAATGTTGTCGTGTACTAAGATGTGACTGCAGTTGTCATAAAGGAAAGAAACCCAATGATAAAAACTTGATTACACATAGACCTACAGGAACAGTAATTGTGTTGAAATCTCTACAAATAAATTTATCACGTCAGATAACCAATATCGAGAAAAAGTGTTGAAATCACCCCTTTAACATTTGAAGGTGAAATTACATGGGAAAATGTCGAAGAGGACTATTTAGGGCCTTTTGTTTGGTAACGGCGCATTTATTTTTTATTGCAGTAGTAATAGATTTTTCTTTATTTTTAAAATCCACCGAGAATTGAAACAATAATGTCCACTTCCTGTGATGTGCTTAAAGATGTAATCCAGTCGTCCCGGTTGAGTGCTGCAAAATTGTTCTTTCGTTCATTTTTTTTATTCAAGTGTTGTTGTTTAATAAAATAAATGAATTATACCATGTAATACTGGATTTAACCATTCCAACATTGTAACACGTTGAAGAAGATCAACAAACTTCTTCCGATAACTTGGGACAGGTATATTTCTTTCATCAAATCTGTCATCGATAGTTTCCCAAACAAAAAAAATTGAGGAACAAATCATGGTAACAAATGGTAAACAAATCATATGATTTCTTTGTGATTTGAAAGTGATAAAATTTCACATGCAAATGAGCTAACAAATCACAATAACAAATCACGAACAAATTGCTTACAAATCATAAGCAAATCATAAACAAATTGTCAAGAAATTGTTTTGAAATCATTAACAAATCAGAGGTAATTGCTTTCCTACTTCAAGCAAATCACAAACAAATTGTTTTCAAATCGTAAAGAAATTGTAAAGAAATTGTTATCAAATCTTTAACAAATTAGAAGTAAATCATATTCCTACCTCAAGCAAATCATAAACAAATTGTTTTCAAATTATTAAGAAATTATAAACAAATTGTTATCAAATCTTTAACAAATCAGAAGTAAATCATAAATTCCTACCTTAAGCAAATTATAAGCAAATCGTAAATAAATTGGCTTCAATCAACAATTCACAGATTAAATAATTCACATCCAAGTCAAACATATGTTCTGCCCCTGAATAGCTACTCCTCTAATTGTAAAAAGGAATACTATCTTTGGTTGCGGTCATGGCGGTGGGGACGAATTGTTCACTCTGTGTAAGTTTCTCTTACTTCTCTCCCGAATTTGACTATAACGAAATTTGAAAAAAACATGGGCAACCACGTGTACTTAGTAGAATGATGTCGAATAGGTGATGGCTCTTAGTCTTGGTCCAAATCTGCTACATTGTAATATAGCTTTGCCCATTTTGCCCGGGACCTGGTCAGTAAACATCATGCACAATTAAAACATTAAACTTGCCAGTGTATTATGTCTACTGGCTCTGGAAGCCAGTCTTTAAATGAATGTTTCGATCTGTTTACACATCTTTTACACATTTTTATTGTGAAAATTAATCTTTAGAGTACAAAATTATCATGTTTCTAAATTTTAATAGTTTGAATAGTATTAGTTGAATATGTGAAATTATAAATATAGAGATTCCTTACCACCGTCATCTTTCATAGACTGAATAAAACTCCTCATCTTGCAACCTTCTTTGTTCAGTTAATATAGAACAGTATTTGAAATTTGAATTTGACCTCAACCGGATGTTAGAGAGATAGATAAACAAAGAAAATTGGAATGCATTAACATGTTATTCATTGTAGCAAATCATCAATGAATCACACCATGATAGCTAACAAAGTTAACAAATCATTTTCAAATCATTTCATATGATATTCTAAGTTAACAAATCATTTTCAAATCATTTCATGTGATATTCTGAGTTAACAAATCATTTTCAAATCTATTCATATGATATTCTAAGTTAACAAATCATAACGAAATCACACCATTCTAGCTTACAAAGTTAACAAATCTCTTTCAAATCATTTCATACAATATTCTAAGTAAACAAATCATAAAGAAATCATACTAAAACGGAAACAAATTGCTTACAAATCATACAATAGAAAGAAATCGCAAAGAAATCAGTTTTAGGGAATTTGGAAAATTCTGATTTGTTTATGATTTGTTTAATGAATCGCAAGCAAATGGTACTAACAAATCGCAGAATCACAATTTGAAAGAGATTTGAATACGATTTGAAAGCAATTTGTTCATTTATTTTTCTGTTTGGGTTATGCCGTCATGGTAAACCCACAAAATCTCGTAAATAAAACTTTAATTCCTGGTTGGTCGAAGTTCGATACAATAGACGATAATTCCCCGACCGAGGTAAAAACAACTATTATTTTGTTTTCTTATTCATATTATTTCAAATATGCTGGTGATGTGCAAACCAAACAAATGTGCGCCGATCGATAAAATTAGACAACGCCACATTCAATATGTATGTGCATGTCCAAAGTCAGAAGCCTGTAATTGAGTGATTGTCAGTTGTTGCTGTGTAACATATTTGTTTTTCGTTCAATTTTGATACATTTATTAGGTAGTTATAATTCTCGTTTGAATTGTTTTACACTTGTTGATTTAGGTCCTTTTATAGCTGACCATGTGATATAGGCTTTATACATTGATGAAAGCTGTACAGGTACCCTGACCTATAGTTGTTAATTCTGTGTCGGTTTTTTTTATTGGCAATCACATCACATCTTTTTTTGCAGATGATTAATTAAAAATGATTAGAATTACGGCAATAATGCACGTTTTCTTATAGAAAAACTGAACATATTAAGAATGAACTTAATTTTGCTTATGAAATCTTGCAGTCACGAAATGTATGTGTTATTTTTTCATTCGTACAACTATTCTGCATCAATGGTGTTGAATATTTGCTACAATACCTTTGAATAAACGAGGACAGAAAAAAGGACATATAACCTGGACTTGTTTCACCAGCATATTATAGGAATAATTTTATTTGCGAATAATCACGACCTTCAGAACAAAAGATCGTCATAATATATATGCATATGAATACATTGTATGTAACAAAACGGCATGAAAAAAAAATCACAAAACTATTGAATTCTAAAACAAATTCAAAACGGAAAGTCCCTAATCAAACGGCAAAATCAAATGATAAAACACATCAAATGAATGGACAACAACTGTCATATTCCTGACTTGGTAAAGGCATTTTCGAAAGTAGCAAATGGTAGATTGAACCTGGTTTTTCAGCGCTAAACCTCTCACGTGTAAAACAATCACATAAAATTCCATTATATTTACAACGATGCGTTAACAAAACAGACATATATTATAGGTACAAATTTCAAGATAGGGGTACATAAGTCATCACCGTGTCACAATATCATTTAGAAAAAAAAACAAAAAAAACACATATTTAACAATGAAGCAGAAAAAAGTATCTATCAAATTTAACAATCACATTCATTGGTTACTTCTATATAGTACGAATAATGCATTGATTGGTATGATACTAAACCCCTAACGGGAAGGATTGTGCCTGATGTTCATATGATGAAATCATAATCTTTCAGTCAGTTTAATTGAAGTCTGGAGCTGGCATGTCAGTTAACTGCTAGTAGTCTGTTGTTATTTATGTATTATTGTCATTTTGTTTGTTTTCTTTGGTTGCATCTTCTGACATCAGACTCGGACTTCTCTTGAACTGAATTTTAATGTGCGTATTGTTATGCGTTTACTTTTCTACATTGGTTAGAGGTATAGGGGGAGGGTTGAGATCTCACAAACATGTTTAACCCCGCCACAGTTTTGCGCCTGTCCCAAGTCAGGAGCCTCTGGCCTTTGTTAGTCTTGTATTATTTTAATTTTAGTTTCTTGTGTACAATTTGGAAATTAGTATGGCGTTCATTATCACTGGACTAGTATATATTTGTTTAGGGGCCAGCTGAAGGACGCCTCCGGGTGCGGGAATTTCTCGCTACATTGAAGACCTGTTGGTGACCCTCTGCTGTTGTTTTTTATTTGGTCGGGTTGTTGTCTCTTTGACACATTCCCCATTTCCATTCTCAATTTTATTGAAATGAAACAACCGAATGATAGCTTTATTAGCAAACAAATATTATTTTTTATAAATTATTTAAAATTAGGGAATAAATCTCCTTCATGCAAAGCGCTGATTCCTTGCACGGCATTGGCTTTACTTTTTTTTTTTATATAGCTCTTCATCCTTTTAATACGCTATGTATTTACAAATATTTAGGCCTCGGGCATCACCGAAGAGACATTAATTGTTAAAATGGATTTCTGGCGCAGAAAAATTGGTACCGTTTATGTTATTACCGTTTTAATAAAAAAAAACCTACCAGTACACAACTAATGCATACCAGCGCTGATCAGTGCCAAATCCCCAGCACATTAAATTGTCTCGCAGGTCAAACTAAGTCATTCGTATAGTTCCTGTAAGATTGTAAGTTAGTCTCATTTATTTTCTACTTGATCAAAATGACATGATATGTCATCTTGAACAACAAGTTTTTATTCAAAACCATGATATAAATCGCCTGCGATTGGTCAACAGGATTGAAATTGATTTACATATAGACTGCCGTGCTAGTCTCGTTGCATCGTATTTGCATCAAATGTCATTCCACCGCGTCAAAAACAAATAGTTGAGCAATCATTTGCTCCTTCTTTTCGACAAGCGTCCCACATCGAACTTGTCGGTTCGGAGTCAAATGCAGATCAGATAAGGGAATATCGTCATCATCTCTGTATAAGATTACATATTTCAATCAAATATATTGAATAATATGTCATACATAGCTTCAAATATATATATATATATATATATATGCGTGTAAGTTTAAATGAAATTGATATAAAAGCAACAGTAGTATACCGCTGTTCAAACTCATAAATCCATGGACAAAAAACAAAATCGGGGTAACAAACTAAAACTAAGGGAAACGCATAAATATAAGAGGAGAACAACGACACAACACTACAATGGAACTAACACAAACAGAAACGGACCAAGCATCAGACAAAATCCCACGAGAATAACAAATATAACATCAAAACCAATACATGAATTTGGGATAGACAAGTACCGTGACACGTCTTATCGAAATGTCAATTTACACTCAAAAATAAGAGAAAACAAACGACGCAACGTTAAATTGTAACACACACAGAAACGAACTATAATATAGCAATGGCCATATTCCTGACTTGGTACAGGACATTTTTAAAGAAAAAAATGGTGGGTTGAACCTGGTTTTGTGGCATGCCAAACCTCGCACTGTAAGGGCAATGTTAAATATAACATAGAAATGACAACATAATATTACAGGACTATAATACAAATAAATAGGAAAACGTATTAGACAAAGAAACACATGATTAATGAATAACAAAAAGCATCAGGTTTAAAATGTAATACGCCAAAAACGCGCCTCGTCCACACAAGATTCACCAGTGACGCCCAGATATAAAAGATCGAAAGCGAAAAAAAGTACAAAGTTGTACGGCACTGAAGATCAAAAGTTGGAAAAGGTTGTTTCAAATACGGCTAAGTTTTTATGCTTGGGATAAGAACATCCTTATTATTTAGAACAATTAATGCTATTGCAAACAGTAAATTATATGTTATAGATATTTCATATCTTTTGGATAGTTTTGTAGTGTATCGTAAATTATACCATAGCTTTTGTTGAAACCCCCGGCAATAACCTCACGTTAGTGAGTTTGGATGAAAAATTCCACGTTTTAATTTGTACCAGAAGCCCAAGTCATGCATTAATTAACAAGGATTTCAAAATGTCCACGATTAAAATCGCATGTGATGTATATTCTAGATAATTTTAAAAAAAAGTTCAGCTTCATTTAAAGAAACCTATGTTCAGCTTCATTTAAAGGAACCTATCTATTTTTAATTCTCAAACATAGTTGTTATTACTTAAGCAACCTCGTTAACAGTTTAGATTTACATCAAATCGGATGAGAATCCAGGATTTTTAAAGGGGAGGGGTCTAGCAATTCAACTTTATTTAAAAAAAACACAACAAGAATGTGTCCCCAGTACACGAATGCCCCACTCGCACTATCATTTTCAATGTTCAGTTGACCGTGAAATTGGGGTAAACCCTCTAATTTGGCAGTAAAATTAAAAAGATCATATCATAGGAAATATGTATACTAAGTTTGAAGTCGATTGGACTTCAACTTCATCAAAAACTACCTTAACCAAAAACTTTAACCTGAAGCGGGACAGACGTACGAACGAACGGACGAACGGACGGACGGACGAACGGACGCACAGACCAGAAAACATAATGCCCCTCTACTATCGTAGGTGGGGCATAAAAAGGACTACGCATCAACCATACATGACGCTCCTTGAAAAGGGCGTGCCTTCCACTCCCTTCTACCCCAAAAAAAATCTGCCTCGGCAATTTTAAAACCTTTTACGCAATATATTCATGTAGCTGTACAGTGGAGGCGATGGGACTACAATCTAAGTAGACATCTGAATCACCGAAAATCAACTTATATAACAATGTATAATTTGATAATTAAATTTTAACACATTTGTACCTTTTTTTAAATTTGTTTTTGACAATTTTGTGTTCATTTAAAAATATAGGGACAACGGAGCTGGTGTACGTGGGTTCGATTCCCACCCTAGGCATTCATTTATATCGGCTGGTGCAAAGCGGGCAGTTTAGCTTAGTGGCCCCACATTGACTGTTGTTCATATGTCAATTAAAAAATTCAGGCGGCCTCGTTCAGGTCTTGCCATCTTTGTTTTTCTTTTCGAAAATCATACACAACAAAACCATGGTATAATTGTGAAAATTATACCATAGATAGCTATGGTATAATTTTCGGTTATTGAGATTTATACTCTTGTTGCATTCCCATAGGTTACATTGTACAGCTATAGGTTAACAAATGAATATACCAGATATACATAATGAAACTGAAGTAGTAACTCATTACATAAAACAAACACGAATACATAATGAATGACCAACACAGAATAGACACACCCGACTCAGTCCAGGCCTCAACGCAGTAAATTATGAAAATGACGTCACATACGATGGTGAAAAGGCATTAGGAATTATGTCACATACGATGGTAAAAAGGCATTAAAAATTACGTCACATTTGAATATATGAAATTTCTGAAACAGCAGAAAAATTACGTCATATATGAAAAACTATATCTCAAAAGTAAGATAGAATTAGGATTGATTAAAGATTAAAATAGAACTAAATACTGATATTGCATTTAAACACAATGCATATTGCAATACTTATTAATAGCAATTAACTATAATATATATATGTGTGCAGTTTGTTATGAATCCAACTTCAAACGTAAATTATATGCCAGATCGAATTCTAATAAGGAGAAGACTTCATTTCACAAAGTTTCTGAATATCTGAATATCTGAATACACTAAAATTCCTTCTTGTGTAAATTTATTAGAACTAAACATTTATGAAAAATCTAGAAGACCACAATGAACTGACTTATTTCTGACGTGTATGAAGACTTCTCTTACTACCTCCCATTAAAGAGCAGAGTTACTTTTTTATTGACTGCTTGTGTGTGTTACTGGATATTTATGATATGTGACGTTTAACTTTATAAACTTTAAATACTGTTGAAACGTCAAATCGGCTTCTTTGTATGTCGGGTATATTTGTCTGGTGACAGATTTTATTTTTGTTATAAAGTTGCTTACTGAATCCCATAACTTACTTCAATGTATATTTGTATTATAATTCCTTTATTGATATCTCTCTTTCAATTACAAAAACAGTTTAAACTTAAAGAAGTTACAACATAGTTATACCGTCAGTTATTCAAATAAATGTAACATAATGACTCCTGGCCATGCCTACAACTAATTTTAACTTTTGATTTCCTGACGGGTATAAAAAGAAAATAAGAAGAAGAACGAACCGCAAGGAAAATTCAAAACGGAAAGTCCTTTATTAAATGGAAAACTAAAAAGACCGATGGAAAACTAACTTAGTACAAGGAAAACGAACTTATTACACGCATTAACTCATGTAGAAAATGGTGGATGAAACCTGGATGTATAGCTAGCTAAACCTCTCACGTGTATGACAGTCGCATAGAATAACAGTATATAGTCAACAATTAATAAGAATAGAAATAAGAATATTTATTAAATTCAATCAATGACCTGTTTCCGAGCATATACATGTACATGTATATATAATATTAATTATTCAGTAATTTTAAAGATATATTACATTAAATATAAATGATTAAATAACTTAACTCCAAACTAGTTAATGTTTCAAAATAAATAAAATAGAATGCATAGAAAAACCAGAATGTGTCTCCAGTACATGGATGCCCCATCCGCACTTTCATTTTCTACGTTCAGTGGACCGTGAAAATGGGTGAAAATCTATAATTTGGCTTTAAAATTAAATATACATATACATGTATATATGATATTAATTATACAGTGATTTTAAAGATATATTACATTAAATATAAATGATTAAATAACTGTACTCCATACTAGATAATGTTTGAAAATAAATAAAATAGTATAATTTTTGTCTCTATAATACATAGAAAAACAAGAATGTGTCCCCAGTACACGGATGCCCCATCCGCATTACCATTTTCTATGTTCAGTGGACCGTAAAAAGGAAAGGAAATTTATAATTAGGCATTAAAATTAGAAAGATCATATCATAGGGAACATGTGTACTAAGTGTCAAGTTGATAGAATTTCAACTTCATCAAAAACTACCTCGAACAAAAACGAACGGACGAAAGAACGAACGGACGGATGGTAGAACAGACCAGAAAACATAACGATCATAAATGGGGGAAAAAACTACATCACTACTATGTATGTTTAGTTTTTGCAATGCATTTTTTCTCTTATTTCAAAACAATTAATTATAAATATTGACACTGACATATTAACGGTTGCTGGTGTCTTCTCATTCATCCAAATTTTTGAAATAAGGTATTCTCATTTAGCAAACTTTTTATTTTTGTCAATTATTGGGTTGTTTGTTTAGTAATAATAAGGTGTCTTTCTAAAATTTGATAGTAGATTTGTTCCTGTATGTTTTTATATTATTTTAAAAAATATATATAAAATAGGCATACATAAAATGTAAACTATTTAACAAATAAATTTAGTATATCTTAAATAATAAATAAAAGTTTCATAATTTATACAGAAGAAACCCACAAATCAGTAATATTTGTTCATTTTATTTGAGGTTCTGCGTTAATATACATTTATACTAGTAACATGTATATTTGGTATAACAGTTTTACTTCACAACTTGTTTCAATATCCATCATTTAGCAACTAAGTCACATCATCGGACCTAAATTTTGCCATCAAGTTCAAGCACCATATTTATTCATGTACCATATACCACCTATTGGAACTAGACACTGACAGTGACATGATTGCTTTAATTTAGCACTGCTGTACAATAAAGTCAATTTTCCATATGCAATCAACGTATATCACTACACTGATGCAGTATCCAACCGACTTAAACTAGGAGAAAGATCTACTGAACATTCCTTTAGTGTGTGCTATGGATATTTCTGTGCTATGTTTTTTAACCCTTGTGCTTTGCTTCTGTTTATATATATATATATATAAAAAAAAATTATTAGGATTATATATTATGTGAATTTTGTTCTGTTCAGTCTTTGTGTAGTCAAACGTATTCAACTTATATTTTGTCTTATTTGAATCACTTGGTCAGAAGAGCAGAAAAAAAATGAACGAAGAGGATCTATTACACAAAAAAGCTCCATCTCATTGACAAATCTCTTCATGAATAAAAGTGCAACTGATATTTTTCTATCCAATTCACATTTTAATTAACGATTGAAAAACTTAAAATATGTTTAAATGATTTACATTACATTAACTAAATGTCAGTTGCACATTTTACATGCTATGCTAAATAATACTACAGAAAATTTAATCCAGATATAATTTTCAGTTTTATTTTCACCTGTCATTCAACACAAACTCTAATTGAAAAACCCTTTGTTCTTGATTACCTTTGATCTCATCTATCCAACTTTTTTTTACCTGTATTGCCTATAATTTTAAAAAGTTGGACAAATGAGAATGAACCCATATCAACATACAGAAACTGACATATTAACATATTCAGACTCACATGACTTCCGCCAAATAAATTGTTCGTACTTTGAATTCGCCGTTTCAGAATCTAATGCATACTGGGTAAATTTTCAAAAGCGTACACCAAAGCGTTTTGATTGGTTTAAAACGTTATAAACAATGGAAATTCAACCAATGACGTAACGTTATTTTCACTTTGGGGTACGAACAATGAAATTACCCATGATGCTTTAGATTCTGAAACGGCCAATTATTAGGGAAGTTTTTTACATTGTGTGCTTGACACATTAAAAATAATATCTCGCTCTGTTTCATCTGCAGTGTATTCTTTTAAATAAAAACTCGTCTTCAACCTGCATATTTTTTATCAATCTTTTATCTGTATCAATCTTTTTATACCTACCTTTCTCAAAACATTAACGGTACCAATTTCCTGCACCAGATGCGCATTTCGACAATACATGTCTCTTCAGTGGTGCTCCTGGCCAAAATATTTTAAATCCAAAGCTTATATAAAAGATGAAGAGCTATAATCTAACTGATGAGTACTGATTTTAAATTGAGTTAATCTTTTTCGATACTGGAATTTATTAATTTGAATTTAATATGCTTCCTTTTTGAAGATGTTTTTAAATTTAAAATTTTTCTGTTTTTAACATTTGCATTTTCGTCTATAGTATTCTTAAATTCTCGCAATCAAACTTACGAAATGTTTTCTTAATATTAAAGGGGTAATGTTTGACATTTTGAAAAAATAAATGTGATCAAAACAACTAGACTTAACAGGTAAAATGTCGCAAAATGGGTTACAAAACTCAACATTCATAATAGATCTATGTATGATCTGGAAGTCGTTCTGATTCATTAACTTAATGGGATTAATAGAAAACAACAGATTTCACATTTTCCATAAGGTGAAATCAGTTTAAATGATATTTTTGTAAATCTTCTACACGCACCTGCGCAAAGAAAACTTAATTTTGAAGATATGAATAATAGTGTGAAATGCTAACATTGCTGTAATTGGAGAATTCATTTAAGTAGTTGAATTGTAAATACAGTATTTAAATCACATTTCTTTTTTTCCCTCACAATAGCACAGGGACATTCAGACGATTAACACTCAAAATACATCAAATTTACTTTTTTTGTCGAATTTTAACCAGGATTTGATCAGTAGAAATGTTTTCGAACTTATGCTCTATCATTTTAACATTGATATGTCTTTTACTTGTCAATGCTGAGGAAGACACTGCAGATAAACAAAAAGACAGCAAATATAAACCTTTACGGGAACTATATCAGCAAGTAACCACGGGACGAAACATTGAAATCATACCTATTAATATAGTGGGGGAACAAGTCATCATTTATTTTTTTTTCCACCTTACTTATATTCAGGAATATGATGAAGTTGCCGGTAAACTAAGTTTAAACGGATATTTTGGAATTCAGTGGATTGATAAAACTGTATCATGGGATCCTGCAGAATATGGAGTGTCTTCGATTACGTTTAATGATGAACTCTTTTGGAAACCAACATTTTCGATGTCAAATCCTTACGGAGCATTGAAAATATTATATAAAGATGACTCTGTTAAGAGAGCGCACAGTACTGGTCAAATGGACTGGTTTCCTAGCGGTTCTTTTGATATTACATGTCAGGCTGACGTTTCTGATTATCCATTTGATACACAAACATGTACTTTAGCCTTTGTTTTATCAGGATACAGCGATAAAGAGGTAATTTTATGGCCAACAGCTTTTATGACGGATTGGTATGTTCCACATAAAACATGGGATCTAGTTGAAGCGAACATGACCAGAACTGCCTTTCCACAAGTAGCCAATTTTCATATGAAACTTAGAAGAAAACCTTTGTTCTTCGTTTTCAACCTTATACTACCAATAGTCCTGATGTGTCTTCTCAACCCCTTTGTCTTCTTTCTACCAGCAGATTCAGGTGAACGTGTTGGATTTTCTATAACAGTATTATTGGCTATTGCTGTATTTCTTACAATTTCCGCCTCTAGTCTTCCAGCAATATCAGAACCGCGGTTACCGCTGATATCAATTCTTCTCTTTGCTGACGTAGCGTTTAGCGGTATTATCGTAATATTTGTAATTATAAGCCTCAGATTCTATCTACGAAGCGAAAATATTCCTGTGTCATATTTGTGGGGAGAATTTGTGAAGATTTGTCGTATATTGAAATGCGGTTGCCGTTGCACTAAACGGGAGCGTGATAACGATAAAGTAAAGGAGTACAAATACAAAAATGGAGAAAATGACAATTTCAGTATCAGCAAAATCAAACTGTACAGTTCGGGAAACCAGTATCGAGGAACGGACAGTATCGAAATCAACTCTATTTTGTCTAAAGACGAAATTACCTGGAAGAACGTTGGAGAGGAACTCGACTTTGTTTTTGGAACAATAAGTGCCCTTTATATGGTAACGGCACATGTATTATATATTCTAGACGCTGTAATAGATCTGTCTATCTTTACTTAGTGTGATCTTATTCTGAGAAAAGTTTTCACGCGCTTTCAACTTTCGGCTTATGTCAAACACTACAAAGTTAACGTTTTTGTGCATGTATGTTCTGGTTTTTTTTCTTGTCAGTATAGTGCTAGTTTCTCAAGATATTTTATCTATTCCTTGATTTGCAAGTCTTTTGAGGTATAAACTAACATTATTTCCTTGATTGAAAGTAACTCAAAACTAATATCCTCGCCATTAATATATTATGGGAACTTTCGCTTTGAAATACGATGAAATATTGCTCTCGGTAATCTAAAGTATGTTTATATGATTTTGTACCATTGTGTTCTAACATTCGCATTTTATTGTCTGTTATAGTGTTTTGTTGTTTATTTTTGTTTTAGCATTTTTCATGGTGAAATTTAATTTTACGTTTTTCTTTATGTGTTCAATATTAAGGAGGTAGACCTAGGTTAAGGGAAATAACTCTTAAAATCATCTGTATGTTTTTGTCAACCATTTTCAAAAGTATATTCTAAGCTTCTAGGTTACATAGATTATTTTCAATCTGTTTCAGGTAAATGCTTAAAATACATTGATGAACTTAACTTTTACAAACGCTTAACTGATTTAAAGAGTTATCTCCCTGAACCAAGGTCTACCCCCTTAAACGGGGAATGGTAAAATGGTTGCCCCCACCATACTTCCATGTACCTGTCTAGAGTCAGGAACCTCATCGTTTAAGGTATTTATAAAAATGATAATACGTTCCTGTACCTGTCCAAAGTCTGGAACCCTGTTATTGGTGTATATGAAAATAAGGAGATGTGATATGATTGTCATTGAATATTGATATCATAAAAAACGATGTTATCTTTAATTGCACATTATATGGGTAAGATTGAGAGAATAACTTGAACTAATGAGATTAGGAGGATACAAAAAGAGAAACATTCGAATAAAATAATACTCGCTGTTTTATGTACAATTTTGTCAAACGCAATTTCAAATAATCTCAACGGTTACTTTAACTTCTACTCTATAATTAATTTAAATCGTAATGACAAATGATAAAAACGCGATTTTGAGCTGATAAATATCATTGATTACTTTTATGTTCTCTAGTGTTTTTTTTTGTATAATATTTGTATTGTAAATGAATTGTATTGTTTCCTCATAAAATTGAGAAAGGAAATGGTGAATATGTCAAAGCGACAACCACCCGACCATAGAGCAAACAACAGCCGAAGGCAACCAATGGGTCTTCAATGTAGCGAGAATTCCCGCACCCGTAGTTGTCCTTCAGCTGGCCCCTAAAATATGCATAATAGTACAGTGATAATGGACGTCATACTAAACTCCGAATTATACACAAGAAACTAAAATTTAAAATCATACAAGACTAACAAAGGCCAGAGGCTCCTGACTTGGGACAGGCGCAAAATTGCGGCGGGGTTAAACATGTTTATGAGATCTCAACCCTCCCCCTATACCTCTAGCCAATGTAGAAAAGTAAAAGAATAACAATACGCACATTAAAATTCAGTTCAAGAGAAGTCCGAGTCTGATGTCAAAAGATGTAACAAAAGAAAATAAATAAAATGACAATAATACATAAATAACAACAGACTACTAGCAGTTAACTGACATGCCAGCTCCAGACCTCAATTAAACTGATTGAAAGATTATGTCTTCATCATATGAATATCAGGTACAATCCCTCCCGTTAGGGGTTTAGTATCATACTATCATAAAATATATGAGAAGAACATAACCCGTGTCATGCCAACAACTGTTTTATTTAGAAATAAATGTGTTTAGTTCCGATGCAAAGACCCTATCAGTGAATCAATGTTAAATCCAAAATATGCAATCTTTAATGACCTGACAACAGTATCGTAACTATATCCCCTTTTAATAAGTCTATTTAAAGGTTTTGTTAGTTTCTGAGGAGAATACTGACATTTTTGTGCTTTATAAAGAATATTTCCATAAAATTTTGGATGTGAAATACCTGAACGTATAAGATGTCTGCATGTTGAGTTATATTTACGAATTATTTCCTTATACCGGTGATAAAATTTAGTAAATGTTTTGACCAGTTTGTGATATCGAAAACCCTGGTGTAATAATTTTTCAGTAATACATAAATTTCTCTCGCTAAAATCTAATACATTGTTACATACACGAGCGAATCGTACAAGTTGAGATATATAAACACCATAAGATGGTGACAAGGGAACGTCACCATCTAAAAATGGATAATTAACAATAGGAAATGAAAAATCATCTCTTTTATCATAAATTTTTGTATTAAGCTTCCCGTTTATGATATAGATATCAAGATCGAGGAAAGGGCAGTGGTCATTGTTATCATTAGCTTTATTTAAAGTAAGTTCTACAGGATAAATTTCTTTAGTATACATACTGAAGTCGTCATTATTTAGAGCCAATATATCATCCAAATATCTAAAAGTATTGTTAAATTTTTGTATCAAATGTTGTTTTGATGGGTCTTTGCTAATTTTAGTCATAAATTGTAACTCATAACAATACAAAAACAGGTCCGCAATAAGTGGTGCACAGTTAGTCCCCATTGGAATTCCAATAACTTGACGATATACGGAATCTCCAAAGCGAACAAAAATGTTATCAAGTAAAAATTCAAGTGCATAAATAGTATCAAAGCATGTCCAATTGACATAGTTCTTTTGTTTCAATATGCTTTTTATTCAATAAAAGTCTGAAATAATTTGAACTTAATTGTGTGTTGATTTTTTCTCAATACAATCAATATAAATTTCCGATTACTATGAAATGTAATTTGAAAATGTTTGATTTTACAAACAGATTCAGATGATTTTATTTCAATTCAAACCAGATTCCGGTTTAAATAAATACAATGCATTACATTAATGATAGACGAGTACGTATTCCCTCAATAATATTAATGGTTTACATATAATCATATTGGCTCGGTTGTTTAGAATCTAGAATGGTAAATAACGCCTATTTCTTTTAATCAGGAATATTTTGCTCTTATTTCGAGCACGTAGCATTTAGAAATTAGAACAAAGACAGTTTGGTCAGATTTGAAATAAAATGTCGTTTCGTATGACATGCATTTGTTGCAGACTGTTAATCATGTGTCCAATAGCACGTGATAACAAGTCTGGATGGAGGTATGTGGTAGGACGTAAAATAAGACGGACACCGTCATATCCTAAGGATCCCTAAGGTTAAACAAAACGAAGAAAAACAAACCATACTACAAACCAGTGGCTAGTTGATCTTGTCCAATTAACTATTTTTGTATATCATATTGTCCACAGTGCTTCTGATATATTTGCCGCTGAAATATAACTGAATCAAAATCGAAAGTATTTATGAAAGCTGTAAGATTAAATTCCTTCTACTACTCGTTTAAAATTAGAATGAAATACTTTCGCTAAACATTATTTAAATACCTATCATTCAATCCTCCACGCTTCACTGCATACATCACGAATCAATTCATTCTATTGGAAATATAGTTCGATCTGCGATTTTGTTACTTGTTTTTCTGCTTTGTCGAGCTGCTGAGTTAAGCACTTTTCAATTGATGTTTGTAGTTTGTTCTGTTACACCACTCTCCCAGGTTCAAGAGAGGATTCGGCGCCTGCAAACATATATTGGTGTGTCTGTGACAAGTCCAGAACATTTAGATCAGTGGTTGTCGTCGGTTTTTGACAGTCATAATACATTTTTGGAAATTAGTTTTCTATAAAGGAGTAGGTCCAGTAAGACCCCTTTTTGGCCCCAAAATATAGCAGTTTTACAAAATTGTTAAAATGTAAACTTTTAGTTATTTATTTGACAGTAGAATGCTTCTGCTACATTAATATGGGCTCTTTTTGACAATACAATGCACATATGTCAGGTACTGGCACCATTAAGTCATGCTAAATTACTGAAATCTACACAATTCTAGCATTTAAGGTAAATTTTAGACGGTTTCCGTGTAAAACGAAAGTGGCCGCATTCGTGTTCATCCTTAATATTGAAATGTAAATTGTATTTTATGATAATACATAACATATATAAAGGTTGAGGATGAACACGAATGCGGCCACTTTCATTTTTGACAAAAACCATCTGAAAAGTGACATTTTTTGGCATATATGGTAGATTTTTCATATTTGAGCTTGAATCGGATAGTTTTTAATGACTTAAGGTAGATACATGGTATACCGCCATCTTGGATTGTACAATTACAGTACAAAATCGGTATAGTTATTTGCCCAAATCAGCAAATTTGGAAACACATTTGCAATTTAATGGTTAGACTGTTTATTTATATAAAGAAAACTTGCTAATTTATTGTATTATTCAAAATATTTTAACAAATATCAACCCTTTTGGTTTTTAAAATCATTTTTTTCAAATGAGCATTTAAGGGGAGATAACTCTTTTAGCACAAAATTTATACTGGGCTAATAGGGAAATTTGTTATTTTTACTTGTGGCAAGAAAACAAGTCCGGTGACACCATGTTTTCTTTTTATTTTCTTAAAACATATTATAAAACCTATCTTTTCACAATTTATTTCAAAATTCTATCTCATAGAAATTTTTTTATGCACTGTTATGTGTTTTTTCATGAACAAACTAACCAAATTTAGGCAATTTTCAACGACTCATAGCTTGAAAAATAGCACGGTGACCCATACTTTTTATTATATTTTTGAAAAAAGCATAGGAAAATCTTCATTTTGTCAAATTATAAGAAAATTCTGTCTCAAAAAACATTTACTTATGATCTACCTTAATCAGTTAAAATCTTTCACATAAACTAATTGATTCAAATGAAATAGACACTTAAGTGTTTAAAAAGTGGTCAAAATCTTTCGTCAGATGAACCTGAAATTTGAGGTCAAAATCGGTCCTTTCCGGACCTACTCCCTTGTCTGTAAGTTTTCCGAATTGAATTTTTCCTTTTTTCATGTTGGGCCTTTCATAGTATGGTGTTTTTTTTAAATTTTATACTGCACTCGTTCTATTTGAGCAGTCAAAATGCGTTGACTGTATATTTCTATGCCGTATACGGTCACTGACCTGATATCACTTTTACTCATGAATATTTAAATAGAAATTGTCGAAATTATATTTAATTATTCATACGACCTCTTCAACCTGTTCTTGTTTCCAATGTAAACAACGATGCGTTTAACGACTCAAACTTGTTTCTTTTGCAATTTTTGGGAAAACATATTTCAGTTATTAATATTTTTTTGTTTGCAACCTATAAATCATTATGTTTTATGTTTATTGATGATATTTTAGTCTGCAACGAATTCGTTCATCATTGATTGCGGTAATGATGTACATTTCATTGTGTTTTATATTTCTCCGTCAGTGTGATATGAGGCCTTTTTAAAGTGGGATTTTTCCCAATATTTAAATCAAATAAATAACATTAACACAATAAACAACAATTGAAAATGTTTTTTTAGATTGCAGTATAAAGACAATAATAGTGCATTGACTTGACATATCAACGATATGTCAAGTCAATGCACTATTATTGTCTATATAGATGATGGTCAGGTTACCTCTAATAACAGCGTAAATCTACGTCGTTCGAACTTTAATTTGTTGGATAGTTGTCTCAATAGCAAAAATATCACATCGCCTTATTTTTTTTAATTTTTTTTTATGTCAGACCATATCAGAACATACACAACGAAACAATTCATACTGTTAATAATGTCCTTATTCCTGTTTTTTTAGCATTGTCATTTCAAGGCAACGATACATTTTAACATACATTGGTTTTTTTCGAAAAACAAAAGGAAGATAGATTTTAACTTTAAATATACATTTTTTAAATACTGCAAATTATTAAAAATAAATCACGGATAAGTTACTGATGTTGTTTCAATTTCTAGTAATGTTTATTAAATACTGTACGCACTAACCATACAAATTATTAAAAAAAAATCACGGATAAGTTACTGATGTTGTTTCAATTTCTTGTAATTTTCATTAAATACTACGCACTCACCATACACATTATTTAAAAATTCACGAATAAGTTACTGATGTTGTTTCAATTTCTAGTAATGTTTATTAAATACTACGCACTCACCATAAACATTATTAAAAAAAAATCACGGACAAGTTACTGATGTTGTTTCAATTTCTAGTAATGTTTATTAAATACTACGCACTCACCATACACATTATTAAAAAAAAATCACGGACAAGTTACTGATGTTGTTTCAATTTCTAGTAATGTTTATTAAATACTACGCACTCACCATACAAATTATTAAAAAAATCACAGATAAGTTTCTGATGTTGTTTCAATTTCTAGTAATGTTTATTAAATACTACGCACTCACCATACAAATTATTTAAAAAATCACGGATACGTTACTGATGTTGTTTCAATTTCTTGTAATTTTCATTAAATACTACGCACTCACTCGCACCTCATAAATCTCTATTTTTCTCTATTTTTTTCTATTTATCATACTGTAGTGACACGAAGGTCTGTATCGTATTAAGATCAAATGAAAATCGGATCTTTGACTTTAACAAACACGAAGATGTCAGTTTTTGCAACGTCCCTTTTTACTAAATTATTATCAAATCATATGCTTCAGCTTATAGCGCTCAGAGATATCAGTTTTTAAAGCCTGAGAGGCGAAAGATACAAGGAGTACATTCAAACTCTTAAGTCGGAAATTATGAACAACGCCATGGCTAAATTAGTTAAAGACAAACAAACAAACAAAAGTATACAAAACACAACATCAAAAAACAAAATGCCAGCAACACAACCCCATATAAAAAATGGGGATGGTATCGATCCTGCACCACATGTGGCACTCGTCCTTAGTACAAGCCTGGGTTGCGTTTAATATCGTAGCGGCTACATATATTTATGTCTATTGAACGTGTAGCTAGCCTAGCTGCTTCAGTCAATTCGATATTTATTGGAAAGAGCACAATAGAGGCGTGATCCAAATACAGACAATAATCAAAACAACATAGATATTGATAGCAGCTAGGCTAGCTACACGTTCATTAGTAAAACAATTACGTAGCACTATGTAGCTGCTACGATCTTGAACGCACCCCTTGTTATAAGTCTTATTCGGCAGGTCACAATCGTGAAAAGGTGGCGGGATTGTAGTTACGACATATGGAACATATCTGTCATCAACTGTGAAACCGGTATTCTATAAAGGTCAACAAACTGGTGATGCGGTCCGTAAAATTTACGAAGAGATGATTTCAACTTCAACACTTAGAACTCATTTTTTAAAAGAATCATTGTGAGAAGTAATCCTCTATCAAGGAAATTATGATAAAAAAAACTAGCTCTGCAATATCGTATCAACTGGGAGATATATCATGACGCCATACACAGGTGCTGCTGGAATTTTGCATGTTATAAGATACGTTGGAAATATATTAAAACGAACAGTGGCGAATCCAGAAATTTTCATAAGTGTGGGCCCACTGGCTGCTTTAGAGGGGGCTCGCTCCGGTCATGCTTCAGTGAATCCTTATATAATCAACCAATTTTGTTCTAGAAAGAGGGCCTGGGCCCTATATATTCGCATCTGACGAACAAAAAAAGGCAGTCTTCAACAATTGTTGAGTCGAAAACGATTTTCAAGGAGGTTTAATTATAACTAATTGACGATTAGTGAGCTAATGTTTTGGACTTTTTAGCCAATATTTGAATAAATGTTCGAAAAAAACGAAATAACTAAATGTTTGATTTTTTTTGTCTAAATGATATAGTTGCCGTAGCTATAGTGTCTGATAACATTTTGTGAGGGAATTATATTTTTGCTGTACCAGTGACAGTTCATTTCAACGCATTTTACGACAATACCACCATAACAGTCAAAACGATTTTTGTAGCTATAGTATATTAAAAGAAATGAGTTCACTGTGTCATATATATTTTTGTGAAACATTTCAAATTTTAAAGGACGTATTTTCTGAATAAAATCAATAACAGTTTAGATTTTTGAAGCCAACACTTTCTATTGACCTAAACTAGCAACGGAACAATCCTAGTATCGGCGTTTTGCATTTGCGCCGATCTGCATTTCATTTGCGCCGATTTTTTCTTTCATTTGCGCCGATATTTTTTTTATTTGCGCCGATTGTTTTACAGGTAAATTACAGGTGAAAAGATATAAGAAGATGCGGTATGAGTGCCAATGAGACAACTCTCTATCCCAGTCATGTTATAGTTGTTTATTCTTTAGTTTTCTATGTTGTGTTATGTGTTTTATTGTTTTCCTGTTTGTCCTTTTCATTTTTAGCCATGGCGTTGTCAGTTTATTGTCGATTTATGAATTTGACTGTCACTCTGGAGTCTTTCGTCCCTCTTTCATTTACCATTTATCAACCTCTTCCGAAAGCCAGTTGTACAAATGTTATGAATTGTCAATCATAACATGTATATAACTGTTGTCCTCTGCTCACTACGGGGAGGTGGAAGTAGGGTTTCGAGCAAGATAAATCAATATAAAAGCTATATATTTACATACTTTAAAATCAAGAAGTAAAAACCTAAGATAAAAGCACTCTGTTAATGCTAAAATAAAGGATTCAAATCCATTAAAACGGAATACATTCAAATTATAAATCTGTTCTATAGAGTTCGCATTTTAAGATACGTTACGGCCTGGATTTTCTTGATAAAATCTGTAAAAACATACAAGTTGGTGTGCAGATGCTCAGAAATGAGGTGGATAGCGTTACAGTGTGCATATATATGTACTTAGTCTGTAGGCTAAGAATGTAATCAGAAGGAGCGTCATACATATTGTCAAACGTGGAGCAGTCATTGATTTCATTTGGGGGAAGGAATGATAACCCGAAAAAATGGGATAGCCATTTACCAATGATGCTTAATTTGTCTTTATCCTCTGTGCTCAGCCCATGTAAAAGTATTAACTTATCTGTAACTTTCCTGTAAATCCAATTAGGAGAAAAAATAAAATCGGCGCAAATGAAAAAATGAAATCGGCGCAAATGAAAGAATGAATATTTTCAAAATCGGCGCAAATGTCATACGCCCCCTAGTATATCAATACATAAAGGCATATTTTTGGAACTATAGCAAAACTTTTGGTGGACAATTTTTTATTCGTTATAGCAAAAAAATCATCTTAACATATCTATAATTTTCTCCCTACCCATTTGACCACTATTACATATATCATCTGGACTGGTTATTGTTATTGAATCTTGCACAATTTGATAAGATTATAAGTTATAATTATTTGTTTCGTCTACCTCACAAAATCTTGTTATGCACTATAAATTGCGTCTTTGAGTTTAAAGTGTTTGCGTTCCATCTTGTAATCCCACGCTAGCAATCGTTACAGATTTTGCCATCAATTTAACTATCATCTTTTTAAACATCAAAACAAAATTGAATGGTTGTACAATCGAATGTATAATAGTGTCAAGGTGTCTTGAATGAGTTCATATCCTTTAAACAACCTCGTAACATTTGCATACGTTAAAAAACAAATTATAATATGTTTACACAATTAACACTACTTGAATAGCAATTTTCTCACCAATACTTGTTTTCATTCTTATTCAAATTGTAGTCAAAGTGTCCCATCTCGTCATCTCACTTATATCTATCATACCTTTTTAAATTATCTTTAGCATGTTAAGTTAGTAATACTTATTGTTGATTTCGAAATGTGTTATCGTCTCATAAATCAGAAGCCATAAAAGAAAATTTACTAAATTTCGAAGTCATACTGTCCCATCTCTTCATCTCACTCATATCTATAATAACTTTGATATATATTATCTTACATATTGTTGATTTCGAAATGTTTTATCGGCATAAGAAATCAGAAGAAGAAACAAAACGAATATTTACTAAATTTCGAAATGACAATAATATATAAGTAATTATTACACTTCGTCATGATCAAAAGTACAATGAACCTCGATAAAAAGTATGATGTTACAATGCAAATTGAATGTGATCTGAAATACATTGTTTAAATGTATTTTGTTTTAAAAATGGGTTTTATTGTTATCCTGTTTTGAGATTTCAACTAATGGCCCATTTTTTTAACGACATGATTATATGATGTTATCCTGCAATTGGGTGTCATACAGTACTTCATATATACAGATACAGCCCTACAGATATCGCTATGCTGTATCTATATAGATATCGCTCTAAAGCTACGACCATTGCCGGGACTATGTTTGTGTATTGCTTTTGACGAGTATGAACCTGCGTGACCTCAGAATGTGTATTGCAGTCGCATTCCAATGACGTATTGTTTGACCTAATGCTAATTCACGACTTTTTTATACGTTCTGTTTGTTTTCAAACATTTCTTTAGAGAAATAAGAATGAAGCTAATTTTCTGATAACAGACAAACATGAAATGCAGTATTTTCTACGACGACAATCATCGATTTCAAAACTTGAATGTTTACAGGTGTAACAAAATTAACCATGTTAATTTCAGCATGCATGTTAAGTGAATGTCAAGTTCAGTTCAAAATTTCGAAGCGTAGGACAACTCGTACACATTGTTTCAAATTGGGCAATGTTTTATTAAATATATTTGTTTTTACTGTTGAAATTAGTTGTTATGTTAAAAAAGAAAATTATTTACCATGAGCGATGTATCATTGATGACTATTCGAAAATTTTTTTGCGAACCCGTCTTCAGCTGAATGTGTGATTTTAATATTATTGTATAGCAATATAATATTTCCCACAGAACGTAACCAAAAGTTAGCGTGCAATAAATTCTAATATTGCACTAGTGCAATAAATCTTCAAAATTCATGACGTCATCAACGTTTAAATCTGAGTTTAAACCAATTTTTACTTTCAAATATTATATTGCTATACAATAAAAGGGTTATTGCATGAATATTGGGGAATATTGTCCCTCGTAGAACATATATTGCACTCGCAAGCTCGTGCAATATAAAATTCTACTCGGGACAATATTCCCCAATATTCATGCAATAACCCTATATTACTACATGTACGCGTGCATCAAGGGATTTTAAATCGAAATATAATGCAACAAGTTTTAGTTTTCTAAAAAGATATGGACTGCTTCACTCTACACTAATTTAAGGTTATATATACATGTACATGTACATGTATGTGCATGTGATTGTTAAATGAGTATTGGAGACGTGGTATTTTTATATATTGAATGATATAAAATGAATATATTTTAAGAGTGTGCGTTTATACACCCATGCTTTTAGAAAAATTAAATTTCTTGTGTTAAAAAATTGAAACAATTATAAATTTAGACACTTTTGAGGTGTACCTTTCTGGAGGTGTGTCTGTGTTGTCAGAAGTTATAAAATACAGATAATGCATTTTTGTAAACATTGTATAGGAACATTGTTTAGAAAAGCAAATCGTGCAAATTGCAGAGTAAGAAGCAAATTTAAACACGTATTAATAATTTGATATTTCAATATTGAATTTATCTGTGAAATGCATGCATAATAAAACGAACATGAATTAATTACAGTTGATCGGAACTGAAATACACATAGTTAATTTTCCGGCATTTGATGTCTTATCCTGGACGAGAAAAGTCTGTAATTCTTTATTTCAATTAAGCCAATAGCTGTTGCTGTATCTCATCCTCATTATAATGCAACCAATCAGAATCTATAATACGTGATAAGTAATTTATTCAAGATGGCGTGTATTTCGACTGAAACTAATAGCTCCGCACCGTGATGTGAAACAATAAATGTGAGTTTTTGTGTCTTTCAAAGAACAAACAAATATACAGAATTAATTGAAGGATAAAGACAATAACTGTTTAGACAACTAAGTGTTAGTTTTTTTTTATAAAGCTACGGATACACTGCTACTTTTGTACTATGTCTGTACTAAAAATAAGTAGTACTGGAAATTTACTTTTAATAATATTTAGTGCTATTTCATTACTTTAGATATATTGTAAAATTTAGGGACCTGTGATTTACAGTACTTGATTTGTACAACATATTTCTGGTACAGAAATAAATAAATACCAAAAGCGATCACTATATTCCATGTTTGAACATCATAACTAAAAGACATTTGAAATAGACAAACTTTAAACATGCTGAAAATGTAACGATGTAACCAAAATTTGTAGTACTTAAATTTCAAGTACAAACCAAGTACTGTAAAATACAAGTAACTACATATTACAATAATTTTAAAGAAACAAAATAGACTAGTGCTTAATATTAAAAGTAGATTTCCAGTACTACAGATGTTGGGTACAGAAATAGTACCTATGCAAAAGTAGCTGTGTATATAAATGATTCTTTTATTAGTTGTTAATGGCTTTGAACTCGCTGTCAGTAACTGCAAGTACCATCAGATATTTACTTCGTGTATTTTTGTTGTTAAGATGTACAAGTACCCTGCCACGTCCACCATGTGTTTTGAATAGACGTATTTCAATTTGTATTCATCTGGTGAGTTAAGCATTTTTCGACTGTTTTTTTTTTAAGTTCGTTCTTTTGTTGAAATGTAACACCACTGTCACATGTTAGGGGGAGGATTGGTATCCAGTCATCCAGTCACATTATGTATGTATGTGCCCGTCCCAAGTCTGTAGCCGGTAATTCAGTGGTTGTCGTTTGTTGCTGTGTTACAGATTTGTTTTTCGTTCATTTTTTTGGCATATTGATTAGGCCGTTAGTTTTTTCGATTGAAATGTTTTACATTTGTCATCTATGGGCCTTTTATAACTGACAATGCGGTGTGGGTTTTGCTCATTTTTGAAGGCCTTTCGATGACCTATTGTTTTTTAATTTCTGTGTCATTTTGTCTCTTGTGAAGAGTTGTATCATTAGCAATCACATCATATCTTCTTTTTATAACTAATTGGTATGTGCACGTTAGAAGTACGTTTCTTCTACAAAAAACATATCAAAATAATCAGTGACGCTCGAATAAAAAAGAAATTAAACTCCATAATGTACAAGGAAATCTGTAGTAAACACATTTTTAATGCAAAAAAAAAAAAATAAAAAAAAAATACTGAACTCAAACGAAAATTCAAATAGGAAAATCTCTCACTAAATGGCAAAACCAAAAGTCCAAACACATCAAACGAATGGACAACAATTGTCATGTTCCGGACTTGGTACAGGAATACCATTAGAAAATAGAGGATTACACCTGGTTTAAAGCTTATAGGCCCCTTTTGACAAGTACTTTATTTCAAGATGAAAAGTGTTGGTATATGTCAAGTGCTAAATCATCCAGCGTCTTTGAAGTTCACATTTAACAGAAATAAAAAAAATGATAATTTAAATTCTCTCGAAATAACATTTAGATATGCGATAAACAACTACTGACCAAGGTTTCCAACTTCAGACAAGCACATGTATATGTTAAGAGTGTGTGTGTGGGGGGGGGGGGGGGGGGGAGGAGGAGGAGGGGGCGGAGCTTCATAAGTTTTCACCGTAATTTAATACCTTAACAAAAGAATAGTTTTTAATTTCACTATCTATTTCCGTTCTTACTTATCTGGTGTTTAAAGGTCACACAATCCGGGTCACAGTGAGCCAACATTTCTACATTTGTGCATCTTTTAAAAAAATAAGAAACTAAAGGTTCCTAATAAAAGGTCTCCAATAAAAGGTTCCTAATAAAAGGTTCCTAATTAAATGTCCCTAATAAAAGGTCCCTCATAAAAGGTGCCTAATAAAAGGTTCATAATAAAAGAATCATAATAAAAGGTCCGTAATAAAAGGTTCATAATAAAAGGTTCCTAATAAAAGGTTTCTAATAAAAGGTTCCTAATAAAATGTTCATAATAAAAGGTTCCTGATAAAAGGTTCCTAATAAAAGGTCCCTAATAAAAATTCTTGATAAAAAAGGTCCATAATAAAAGGTTCCTAGTAAAAGACCCCTAATAAAAGGTCCCTAATAAAATGTTCCTAATAAAAGGTCCATAATAAAATGTTTCTAATAAACGATTCATAATAAGAGGTTCCTAATAAAAGGTCCCTGATAAAAGGTCCCTAATAAAAGTTTCCTAATAAAAGGTTCCTAATAAAAAGTTCCTTATAAAAGGTCCCTAATAAAAGCTTCCTAATAAAAAGTTCCTTATAAAAGGTCCCTAATAAAAGGTTCCTTATAAAAGGTCCCTAATAAAAGGTTCCTAATAAAAGGTCCCTAATAAAAGGTTCCTTACAGAAGGTCCCTAAAAAAAGGTCCCTAATAAAAGGTTCCTACTAAAAGGTTCATAATCAAAGGTTCCTAAGTAAAGGTAATTTACACGGGTTCGTAATGTAGAACATATTTATTATAAGTATAATTATGTATTTTCATTGCATAATCCTCCTATCATGAATGTATCAATCAGACCGGTTACTTAAATGTCTCTACCGTACGTCTCTAATAAAAGGTACTTTAAAAGTTTACTTTCTTGTCCATACAATGTATATAAAGAAGGGATGGGCCAGGACTTTAATCCCAGCCAATCTTTACATAATATAAAAATAACAATGGTAACTTAATTGCTTTAGATATCATCGGGCGGTCGCTTCATTTTCTAACAAAGCCTTTGGTATTTTGTAATATGTAAATTCGATGGTTGTCATGCGAGTCTGGTATATAAAAGGAAATGATCATTCCACAAGACCAGAGACCGACAATTAGACAGCCACTGATCACCGTACATATTCTAACCGGTAAGTAACTCAGATTTTAATGTTCACTCTGTTATCACCTGCATGAGTGTTTTAATTATCAGGATTATATTTTTCTACAAGAATCTTTATAAATAGTAAAATACTTTTAAAAAGGATATTCTGTGTAGAGGTTTTTGGGACTTTTTTTTGTTTTTTGGTTTAGGTTAAATCAATATTTTGAGAGATATTTTGATGCTAAAAAATCGTATTAAAAAAACAAATTTAAACTTTTAAATTAAATCAAATCAAATATCGAAAATATCATAAAGAAGACAATATGGTAACTTTACAATGATGAAATACGTCGTTTGTTTATGTGTTACACATTTATTTTTCGTTCATTTTTTTTTTATATAAATAAGGCCGTTGGTTTTCTCGTTTGAATTGTTTTACATTCAGTTGTCATTTCGGGGCCTTTAATAACTGACTATGCGGTATGGGCTTTGCTCATTGTTGAAGGCCATACGGTGACCTATTGTTGTTAATTTCTGTGTCATTTTGGTCTCGTGTGGAGAGTTGTCTCATTGGCAATTATACCACATCTTCTTTTTTATAAATTAGAAAGAAATCTAGTCTTCCGTCAAAATTTTTATCACCTTAGAAAATTTTAAAAAGATTTCAGTTTGATTTTTTTTTTATCTCAATACTGAAAAAGTTACGAATGCCCATTATTAAATACACACACATCATATATTAATTTATTAATTACAAACTAAACATGTTTAAATGTACCGTTTAATTTTGCAATAAAACAAAAATATACAAGTTAAAATCTAGAACGTTACGGAAATGCCGCCCATTATTATGGGGAATGTATCGTAAAGACAACAACAAAGCAAAAAAGTCGCGCACCCGGATCTGAGGAGGACGTTCGCTTGTCCCTTAAAGTGTCATTTGTTTTTTCCCACTAATTAAAAAAAAAGTAAACTATTAACCATACAAATAACTTTTTATAAAGCAAAGCATTTTATCTCATATCCTATGGTACTGCAATGAAAACTTTCCGTATGCCATGATACTTGCATAAAATGTTATCTCATATAAACTATGATACTGCTTAATGAATGACAGATGCTCTCGTGTCCCTGGTCTATGCATGTTTCACAACAACAAAAATGAAAACTCAAAACAGATACTAGTGATTTAAGATTAAAAGTATATTTTTGTTTTTATTAAAGCTTACTTAAACGAATAAATTCCATTCTTTTTATGTTTATTTTCAGAGAATAACAAACATGAAAATTATAATTTTCATCGTGATCGCCATGATCGGCGCATATGAAGCGAAAATGTTTCATTTGAAAAGGGGAGGACCCGACAGGGAAAAGGATATCCAAGATGCTATAAAGAGTGTCAAAGATGGGTTCGGCCAGGACAAGGAAGCGGAAATCCGTGAGTGTATGTCCAAGGAAGACAACTGTGAATCTGTCGGATGTTTCTATTACATTGTCTCGGGTCTTACCGATGATGAAGAGTACCACCAAATGGTTGTAGAATGGGCCCTTGGACTACGTAAGATGTGCTGGACCGATATCTGCGAAACATGTGGTTGGTGTGAAAGTGAAGGTGAAGGTGAAGATCGTCGAAGGTCAAACAAAGACAATGCCGTCAGCGACGCTGTTCAAGATATCCAGAATAACTTTGGAGTGGATAAAGAAGAAGAGGTCCGCGCATGTCTAGACAAACCAAGTTGCGAATCAGTTGCTTGCTTTTACATGCTGGCCAAAGAACTTACCGACAAAGAAGATTATCATTTTAAGGTTGGAAGCTGGGCACTGAAAGTTAATAAATTGTGCATGGAAGATGTCTGTGAGGAATGCGGATGGTGCAAAGAGGAGCGCAAACGATCTTTCCCATCAGTCAAAAAGTCTCCTGCTAAACAAATTTCAAGCCTTAGTGTCTCCGCAAAGAAACGCTTCTTGTCACATTTGAAATTTTAAAAATACATTGAGCAGACCAATTGAAAGGACATTTAATGAACTGGACAGTCTTTTAAAGTCAACAAAATTTTCTTTTTTTCAAAATTGATAAGAACGTTTTTCGTGAATTGTAAAAATATAAATGTTTCAATAAACATAATTTTTATATGCATATATATTGTGCCTGGTTTTTCAAGCAACAACAAAAAGATGATCTTTGACTACTTCGTGTGGTAATCAGAATCTTATCAGATTAAAGCGTATCGTCCCCCTTCACAATTTACAGCCTTGTTGAATAATTTCGTATTGTGTTCTTATATTTACGATCAATTTTGCCTGAGGCAGTTGGCTTAATCATATTAGAATTCAAACAATCTTATATAAGTCTAAATCGACTTCTATATAATGCAAAATATGAGATATATAAAGGTCTTGACGTTTGTTTACTTTCCTTATTAATAAGAAAACTTTGTTGTGGTCTAGTAACCCCTCAACTCCATATATCAGACAGAAAGCCCTTGTTTAGAAAACTTTTGACATTTTTTTCTTGGATTTTATCAAAAGGGAATTGCTTAAAATTTGGTCTGCAGTTTCAAAATCTTGAGTGTTCCAAGTAAGCAATTTTTCATTTCCCATGTATACACTTCCTGTTTCCCAACAATTTGAAATTCTACAACACTAATTGCACTATAAAGATATTTGTCGAAGTTTGATTGGCTCCTATTGAAGGAAATGATTTGATATTTGGTATGCAACTTGAAACACTCATTGTACAAGTAAAATTTTCGTCACATTTGTTTTACTTAAATGAAAGGGAATGATAATCTCTGTATACATTAAATGATTGATTGTTGGTTGCTTAACGTCCAGTGGCAATTATTTTATGCATGCTCAGAGCTAGAGCAAAATAACAATACATGAAATAGGTAGGTCCTATATATCTAAATGCCGTCCGGGATGAAATTAAGTTTCGTCGGAGAAATTTGGACTGCCACTGGATAATGAGGATATATTTGATAGGGACAGACATTTTGCCTTGCAACATACCAACTACGAAACCCTCAAGGATGTAACGTTCCCATTCTGACCGGACATGGCTGCCTACTTGTACATCCCGCGCTGTCAAACCGATGCGCCTCACTTGTACTCTTGTACTCTTCTCACCATTGGGGTCAATAAACATGATACCTTAATAAATGGCCCACAGTGACACAGGTCAAGACCCGTTATTCTACTATATATGAAAAAGGGGGGATGAGGTATGCGTTTTGTGACAACTTAAAGACCCTCATAGGTCATTTTTCTCTTTTCTCTTTTTTTTTGCCCGTTATTCCCTATTCTTTATATTTTAGCACCTCATCATTCTCTATTCTTTATTTTTTGCTATTATTTATGTGTTTTGTCCATTTTTTTCTATTTCGAAAACCCCATCAACACCCTCATTATTAAATCTCTGGAAATACTATGAAATAACTATTGATATATCATATGATCCGTGCTTTTATTGCTGTTCGTCAAGATACATATTGTTGGACGTCTTCAGTCTCCTATGCAATATTCGTATAGTGTACGGATATATAAAAAAATAAACTTATTGAAGTACGAGCTATATAGATATTGGAGAAAGCAGGAATGTTTCGTAGCAAGTTTTAATAAATTTTATTTTTGTCTTGCAGTGTATAAATTATGTACGAATATTGTTTTATCCTGGAAACACACATTAACCTTTACATCAAAACAATTCAATTTGTTTTTATTGAAATCGACATGACTTAAACTCGGACCAGGATAAAGGACCCCAAATTTAACTGTGAAGGTTTTTCATATATTATGCGGTATCGGTTTTGATCATTGTTGAATGCTGAAAGGTGACCTATAGTGTCTAACAACCGCATCATTTGTCCTTATTTTATACATTTTCATTCATTTATACTCGATCTGCAATCTTGTGTCATATGCAGTTTCTTTTTAAATTGATAGGCGTGGTATCTCTATGGGTAATTTGTATTCCATTATATTTGCTCTGAATAGAAAACACACATTTTAAAATTCATATATAATAGTGTTGAATAACTTATGTGACCTCGCTTTATTTACGAAAAACACAATACTTCCGAAAACTTAACAGGTTAGAAAGTAGAATATATTGTTAAAAGTACAGTAGGATTCTAGTGAAAAATTTAAACAGAGACAATAAAATACCTTGACTATGCGCACAGTATTGGTGCTACGTTTGTAACGTCAGAAAACGTTCATCGACTGAACGTTGAGAAAACGTTATTGAAGCCTGTGTCAACGTTTGCATCTAAATCTTTTTTAAGTTTTTTTTTTCTTTTGTGTCTACTGTGAGTCAATAAAAATTGCAGTTTACAAATTATAGATTTTGTACGTACAAAAAAATGTACGTGTTATTGTTTAAGTATATTAATTGTTGAAGGTTTGAAGTTTAATAAATATTTGAATGATTGAAAGGATAATATCCATAATGGCGATGGACATTTATTTTTTTCTTGTCAGTTTGTTTACGAGTTTGAATACCCCTTTGATAGGTTTTAAGCCTCTTTTAAAAAGAAAACATAACACATTATGATATTAGCTGTAAGCATGGACCCCCCCCCCCCCCCCCCCGCATAGATGGGTTCCCTGACTTGAAACAAGTAAGTGAACAGAAATGTGATGGGATTATATTAGCTGTTTAATCTTTTACTTTTAACATCGATCAATAAACAACAAGATGTAATAGAAAACCAGTCAAATAACAAGACCAATACTGTGCTTAACCCCGCCGCTTTTTTTGCGCCTGTCCCAAGTCAGGAGCCTCTGGCCTTTGTAAGTCTTGCATGTTAGTTAATTTTTGTTCATTTATATGTTTTGGAGTGTAGAGTGACGTCCATTTTCACTGAACTAGTACACATTTTGTTTAGTGACCAGCGAAGCCCGCCTCTATGTGCGGGATGTTTCTCGCTGTATGTGACTATCAGCTATTTTCTGCCCTTTGGTATTGTTGTTGTCTCTTTGACACATTCCCCATTTCCATTCTCAATTCTATAAGACAGTCGTAGAACAGTAGTTCGTTGCAAATCAGCAAAGAATAGAAAAATGAAAGAATTTCGTAAAATCAATTAACTTTTGCATATGTACTATGTCTGTACTAAAAATATGTAGTACTGGAAATTAACTTTTAATATTTAGCGCTATTTCATTACTTTAGATATATTGTAATATTTAGGGACCTGTGGTTTACAGTACTTGATTTGTACAACATATTTTTGGTACAGAAATAATACCAAAGCGATCACAATATTCCATGTTTGAACATCATAACTAAAAGACATTTGAAATAGACAAACTTTAAACATACTGAAAATGTAACGATGTAATCAAAAATTTGTAGTACTTAAATTTCAAATACAAATCAAGTACTGTAAAATACAGGTACATGTACCTAAATATTACAATGATTTTAAAGTAACAAAATAGTACTGAATATTATAAGTAGATTTCCAGTACTACAGATTTTGGGTACAGAAATAGTACCTATGCATAAGGAGCTGTGTATATATGTGCATGTCATGGTTAAATTAGTATTGGAAATGTGGTATTTTTATATATTGATTGTTATAAAATGAATGTTCTTAAAGAGTGTGAGTTATACACCCATTCTTTAAAAAAAAAAAAAAAATCTTGTTAAAAAATTGAAACAATTATAAATTTAGACACGACTTTTGAGATGTGCCTTCAGTCTGGAGGTGTTTCTGTATTGTCAGAAGTTATAAAATACAGATAATGCATTTTTGTAAACATTGTGTAGGAACATTGTGTAGCAAAGCAAATCGTGCAAATTGCAGAGTAAGAAGCAATTAAACACGTATTTATAACTTGATATTTCAATATTGAATTTATCTGTGAAATGAATGCATAATAAAACGAACATGAATTAATGACAGTTGATCGGGACTGAAATACACATAGTTAATTTTCCGGCATTTGATTTCTTATCCTGGACGAGAATAGTCTATTTTTTATCTCAAATAGCTGTTGCTGTATCTCAGCCTCATTATAATGCAACCAATCAGAATCTATACGTGATAAGTAATTTATTCAAGATGGCGTGTATTTCGACTGAAACTAATAGCTACGCACCGTGATGCGAAGCAATAAATGTGAGTTTTTGTGTCTTTCAAAGCACAAACAAATATACAGAATTAATTGCAGGATAAAGACAATAACTGTTTAGTGTCTTTAAATATCAGCTGTATTTGTACGAGGGTATAAAGAAACAGGTGTAATGCGAGCTTAAGCAAGCTATTACTCTTGTTTCGAGCCGAGTACAAATACAGCTGATATTTAAAGACGCTAAACAGTTGTTTTCTATAAATAGGGAATTTATTAAGGGGGACAACAACATAGCAGTATCAAAGTGAAATACATGCAAAGGTTAAAGTACGAGAATAAACAGAGGACCAGTCTCTTTCGCATATATCAGGTACTTTAGAACTATGAGACTTAGTAATTTGTCTTCCACTGGTGGCACCAGTCGTGTGTTTATATGACGAGAAAAATAAAGCTGGAATATAGTCTCATTCGTATGAAGCAGACATCGTAAATGAACATTTAAACATATGAAATGAAACTAGCATTTTGTTTTAACTTCGTCACTTGTTGCCATTAAGATGAAAATTATTATATTGAAAACCTTGTTTATCTCTTCTTCTCCATGTACATTGAAGTGAAGGATACGTATGCAAAATATACTAGTACTGTACTTACTACATTTAACTTTAACTTAAACATTGAAATCGAAAGTACATGTTGGCTTAGCCATATACATATAATTTTTATTATTATTGATTTTCTAGTCAGTATGATAATCATTTTTTCCTTTCGGGGTTAACTTTACATATGTGCCTATTATTTGTCGGGATTTGGTTTAACCATTAAAGAAAATTTGCCTTTACCTTTTTATGCAGTCCTGTTTGTTCTCTCAATTTTATAACTATTGTCGATTAAAAAAAAAAACCAAAGTACATTTTTCTTCCCTAAGACAATTTTATCGTTGATTGGAGTATATGCATATATGACATTTATATTAATATGGATTTTTCCTCTTTTGTAGATATTTTTTGATTGTGTTACTGTATATGACTGTGCTATTGTATGATTGGACTGGTAGTGTGCCTGAATTTATAGTGAAGGATTTTAGTTTGAGAATCATATTGAATGTAAAATTAATATTAAATAAAATTGAGAATGGAAATGGGGAATGTGCCAAAGTGACAACAACCCGACCATAGAGCAGACAACAGCAGAAGGTCACCAACAGGTCTTCAATGCAACGAGAAATTCCTGCACCCGGAGGCGTCCTTCAGCTGGCCCTTAAACAAATATTTACTAGTTCAGTGATAATGAACGCCATACTAAACTCCAAATTGTACACAAGAAACTAAAAGTTAAAACAATACAAGACAAACAAAGGCCAGAGGCTCCTGACTTGGGACAGGCGCAAAACTGCGACGGGTTAAACAGGTTTGTGAGATCTCAGCCCTCCCCCTATACCTCTAGTCAATGCAGAGAAGTAAACGCATAGCAATGCACACATTAAAATTCAGTTCAAGAGAAGTCCGAGTCTGATGTCAGAAGATGTAACAAAAGAAAATAAACAAAATGACCATTATACATAAATAACAACAGACTACTAGCGGTTAACTGACATGCCAGCTCCAGACTTCAATTCAACTGATTGAAAGATTATGTCTTTATCATATGAATATCAGACACGATCCTCCCCGTGAGGGGTTTAGTATCATACCATCATAACATATATGAGAAGAACATAACCCGTGTCATGCCAACAACTGGTTTTTAAATAAATGTGTTAAGTTCCGATGCAAAGACCCTATAATTAAGTGAATCAATATTAACGCCAAAATATGCAATCTTTAATTACCTGACAACAGTATCGTAACTATATCCCTTCTTAATAAGTCTATTAAAAGGTTTTGTTAGCTTCTGAAGTGAATACTGACATTTTTGTGCTTTATAAAGAATATTTCCATAAAATAATGAATGTGAAATACCTGAACCTATAAATAGTCTGCATGTTCAGTTATATTTACGAATAATGTCCTAATACCGATGATAAAATTAAGTAAATGTTTTGACTAGTTTGTGATATCGAAAACCCTGGTGTAATAATTTTTCAGTAATACATAAATTTCTCTCGTTAAAATCTAAAACATTGTTACATACACGAGCGAATCGTACAAGTTGAGTTATATAAACACCGTAAGATGGTGACAAGGGAACGTCACCATCTAAAAATGGATAATTAACGATAGGAAATGAAAAATCCTCTCTTTTATCATAAATTTTAGTATTAAGCTTTCCGTTAATGATATAGATATCAAGATCGAGGAAAGGGCAGTAGTCATCGTTAGTATTAGCTTTATTTAAAGTAAGTTCTACAGGATAAATTTCTTTAATATACAAACTGAATTCGTCATTATTGAGAGCCAAAATATCATCCAAATATCTAAAAGTATTATTAAATTTGTGTATCAGATGTTGTTTTGATGGGTCTTTGCTAATTTTTGTCATAAATTGTAACTCATAGCAATACAAAAACAGGTCCGCAATAAGTGGTGCACAGTTAGTCCCTATTGGAATTCCGATAACCTGGCGATATACGTTATCTCCAAAGCGAACAAAAATGTTATCTAGTAAAAATTCAAGGGCAGATATAGTATCAAAACATGTCCAATTGACATAGTTTTTTTGTTTACAAAAAAATGACCTAAAAAAGTTTGAACGTATATATTCACATTCTGACTTTTTAAATGCCCATTTAATTAGGTGTGTGATTTTTTTCTTAATGAGAATGTGAGGTAATGTGGTATAAAGGGTAGAAAAATCAAAACTTTGAACAGATCCAAATCACCAATATAAGCATGCAATTTATCATGTACTTCCAACGAGTTTTTGACACTCCAAAAGTAATTAATTCCACAACTTTCGAGAGCCTTATTTGAACAATTTATTATCAGGTTTTTGATTGTACCATGAAAGTAATATGTACCAAGTGTACTGGTAACAAGAATAGATAATTTAGTAGTGGAACAATGGCTTGAAGACGCAATGAATCTATATTTGTAAGGTGTTTTGTGTAGCTTCGGAAGCCAATACATAGTTGGGACTTTCACTGTTTTTGGTTCTGCTTGTAAAGCGGTAGCTAACAGTTTATGTTTGTTACAGATGTCGTTTTCTGAAAATGGAGTCAGTTAGAATGTTGATGATTTGGTGATTTCTTTTTGTAGAACCTCAATGTAAAATTTACGTCAAACAATAATAATATTATTAGCAGCTTTATCGGCCGGGACAAAAACAAATTCCTTGGCTAGTTCTTTTAATTTATGTTTGATACGAGAAATAGGTATAATTATTGTTGTTATTGTTAAGAGTAAAATGTTCTTTAAAATGTTGAATACGTATATCAACTATGTTCATTACTGTATTAAAAAAGAGTCCAAAGATTTTTTGTCAGCTTTTTTCCGTTTTTATCCATTTCAAACAGTAAGTACGGAGTGAGTCGTGGGTGATATAACGACACTCATTCCAATTTATAATTGACGGGGGACGATATTTTGGTCCTTTACTGAGGAATGATTTGAACTCTCGGTCTTAAACGATGTTAAAATCTCCTCATGGGAAATGGGTCAATAAATGTATGCGGAAGTACTGCCATTGCATGAAGTAGGTGTATTTTCACTGATATTAACATCTTTACACAATTGGCTATAATCAAACACAAATTTCCGGGTAGATTTCTAGTAAATATAACAAAAAAGAGGGAGCTTAGTATTATAAAAAATATCCAGGAATTTTTCCTTAACAGAATGGTCGTTAAAAATACCAGCAATATTGACAATATCAAAACCTTTTTTGAAATACTTTATTTTAATAAAATGTTTTTTATGATCTTCAGGACGATCAATTTTAGGAAACACTTGAGTTTAGAATAACAATATGCCATTATAATTTGAACGATTTCATACTTAGGACTGCTATATGAAATTGTGTTGCAATCCTCTAAAATTTTATTTAACTTATTAATCGGTAATGAACAGAGCTTTGTTAACATATAATGTCTGCTGTTGTTTTTTTGAAATAGAAATTAGGTCCGTAATACTGGTATAATTGGTCCGTTGTTTTATTTATTAGGTCTTTCCATCTTTCCGTGTGGAAAGACCCATTGATTTTGTTCTGATTATTATTTTTTTTTCTTCTGCCTAATTTTTTTTGTGGTGTAAAAATGTTTAAAAAGATGTCGCTTAGTTTTTTTGTATATGATATCATACAGTCTATACGCTTTTGAAACTGGCCCTCTTTAACTCGTTACAATGTATATCCTCAGGATGTTAGGTTTTATTTTGACCGAAGCTTTACGAAGACCCCATATGAAAGTTATTTCCCCTTTTGTATTGAAATAAGTGAAATAAATTTGTAACTGGAAAACCATAAGTGATAGAGGCCTAGGGTCTTTTGATTTGAGGTCCTTGGTCCAAAAAATGAAAATGAGGTCAAGGTCAAAGGTCAAGGTCATGTTCAAATTTTTGATTTGGCTTGTTTTCTCTTATTTTCAGAAATCATACAAGATATTGACAAAATATTTTCAGACAATTGTTAGTTGCGAAATATCAACATACGTAACATTTAAAGCGAGTTTTCCCCCTTTTATATCTAATATGGGGACGAAGTCCCCAATAACGGTAGAAAAATCAATAATAAAAAAAAAAAACGGGAAAATTTCCCGAATTTTTCATTCTACTAATGAACTCAAAATCGTTAACTTTTTTTTTCAGATCTAGTTCCTGTTCCGGTTTTCCCCGCATTTGCGCAGAAATCTGTCTTGTTTGCATTAGACTTTGAAAAGAAAATTATATGTATCAGTCTAGTTAAATATAAGATTGGAACTCAATACAATTTCATTTTTAATAATTGTTTGATTTGAGAAAAACGTTACCTGATAGAAGCGTTTCTTTTGTTTACATTGAATATGACGTCATAATGTAAACAACGTCACAGCTAAATCCCTAACCACAGAACCGAAATCGGGAACGTTACGGTATTTCCGTTTCCTTTATTAAAATGTTTGAGGTAAGAAAATAATACATACAGACTTCGTCCCCATTCACAGGTTATGCCTGCCTCATATTATTGGGACGAAGTCCCCAATTACGGTAAAAAAAAAAATTAAAATAAAATCGGGAAAATTTCCCGAATTTTTCATTCTACTAATGAACTCAAAATCGTTAACTTTTTTTTCAGATCTACTTCCTGTTCCGGTTTTCTCCGCTTTTGCGCAGATATCTGTCTTGTTTGCATGAGACTTTGAAGAAAATTATATTTATCAGTCTAGTAAAATATAAGATTGGATCTCAATACAAATTAAATTTTAATAATTGTTTGATATGAAAAAACGTTACATGATGAAAGCGTTTCTTTTGTTTACATCGAATATGACGTCATAACTTAAAGAACGTCACAGCTAATTCCCTAACAACAGAATCAAAATCGGGAACGTTACGTACGGTATTTCGGTTTCTTTTATCAACGTGATTGAATTAAAAAAATAATACATACAGACTTCGTCCCCATTCACAGGTTATGCCTGCCTCATATTATTAGTTGTATGGTAGTATAACTCATAAACAATATAAAGTAGAGGCATAGAGTCTTTTGATTTGAGGTCCTTAGTTGATGACCTTGAAATTGAGCTCAAGGTCATAGGTAAATTTATTGTTCTAGATTTTGACCCTTTCTCTTTCCTCTTATGTATACCTGATAAAGCCATGGGACTTTTTGCAAAAGGTTGCAAGCAATGTGACCTTGAAATAGCCAACCGGAAGTGACCTTTTGAAAACCGGAAGTAGTCATTTTTTGTACTAATTTAATGTAAAAGTATATAGAACCATTTATTTTTGGAATCAGTGAAACTATCAAAACATACCGGAAGTACTAACATCTTTTAAACCGGAAGTAAAAAATGATCTCCCTTATTTATATCTTTTTGTATAGAAACCATATATTTTTGGAATCAGCGTTTAATAAGCTGTCATTTGACGCTAAAATTGACATATAAAACCGAATTTTAATATTTTCATATAAAAAAGATCCTTACTGGTGGAAAGACCATCAATGGTTCTCTGAACAATTGGTTTTTAATTAAATAATTTATATTCGTTTGAGCTGGCGAATTAGGATATAACTCTTGTAAAATGCTTCCAAATAAAAAGAGAGAAAAAAAGATTATTTTTATAAATTATACATTTTCTGAGTTACTAGTATGAACATTGTTAAACCTTTTACCTCCTTGTAGTTGTTTCTTGACAGTTGTGAAAAGTAGTTTTACTGATAAACATTCTGTTATCTTTATATTTAAAAGTTATCGTGAAATTTTTACTTATGAGAACACGTAAACCATACAATAATGCAGTGAATAAATATTGTTTGAATAGTGTCCAGTGGCAAGTATTTCGTGTATGTTCAAGACAAGAACGGGTTAACAATAAATTAAATAGTAGGTAGAGTTTGTTGATAGAGTCGACCGGGATGAAGAGCTTGGAATTTAGATTGTTCTGAAAAAAAGGTATGCTAAATATGGTCATATATCTTTGGCTAAATTAGTTTAAGATCAGATTCATTTTTAATTGACGCCTCTAAACGTCATTGCGTCAATAGCCGTTGAATAATTGTTGCGCAGTAACCTTTCATGATCTAATAAACTTATCACAAGTAGTTAACACGATCTTTGATGCATGTACAATGAACTTTCATAGCAAAATAACTAATCGCAGCTTATAATGATGACGAGTCAGTCGTATAAATGAATTAGCATGATCAAATTAATTATCACTAATTATGATAAAGTATTACATTTCGTTATATAACCATTATACAGATATCACGCACCATCAGCAATTAAGTTACACATGTTAAAATTAATTATACTTTTCTTAAGGCAACTAAACATACAACCGATATACTTTCATCTCTGTCAAGTCATGTGCACGCAAATTGAGAGAAAGCCTTTAGCATCATGAAATGACACACTGCTATTTGATTTATAATATTAGACACAAGCTATTCGATGATGATATAATACTACTTAACTACTATTTTACACTCCTTCAGTTGTACAGCCACTTCACGTAGAAAACATTTAGTTTTTACCGATATAGCTACTGTTTATTTATTTTCGTTCAAAAGATTAGATTTAATATGAAATTAGCAACTTTGGCGATTTCTTTCGTTATACTTTGCCCAGTTGTGGCGCCACCGCCTTTAGACGTTGAATTGAGAGCTAAAAAGGAGTTTTATGATCAATTGAACGACGCCAAAGAGGACGTTTTGGATGTATTTGGTGACAATCTTATTCCAGACTCTATAGAAGATGTGATCGAAGATTCAAATACCGAAGATCCAATTGAGATTAAAAGTGACGAATCTAGTGAATTTGTTCCAGTATCAATACCCAATAAGTTCGATAAATACGATTCCAACGATGACGATTTTATCGACGAAGGAGAATTGCTCGCCATTATTGGAGTGACAGAAAATGAAAACAGTGCTTTTAAAGCAGCAGATGATGATGGTAAAGTATATCTTTATTTTCGTCTGTTACGTACTAAGACACTATTTAACTTCAAAAGGGGAGGGGGTATGTTTTGTTTTCAATTAAAAAAAAGTATTCTGATTCCCAGATTGATGATTAAAAATATTCTGTTTAAGCAAAGAACAAAAAAAATATTTTGAATGCAGATTTTGCCGTTACCTTAAAGTGTTAAATTTTAACTCAGACAAAAATTCATAGCCCCCCCCCCCCCTTCATGAGGTTAAATGGTTGCTTCCTTAACTGTAATTAAAAGTCATTTTGCTTGTCAATTTTTTAACTAATCAAATTATGATGTTATTCAGGCCGTGTACATAACTGCAAAGATAGATTATCGAATACGTTTGATGTTCTTCCAACAAAATGATAACATGTCTATTTAAAAATTACTGATTTCAAAGGCGGATCCAGGGGGGGGGGGCCCGTTTCATGGGGAAAATTTGGTTGATTATATAGGGAATCATTAAAGCATGACAGAAGCTGCAAACCCCCCCCCCCTTTATGTCAGTCAGCGCCCCCCCCCCCCCCTTTTAGGAAAAGTTCTGGATCCGCCACTGGATTTTGTAAAATTTAATATATTATAAAAACACTGTATCTGAATAAAACATTCAGTATATGACATTGTAAATTTAAGTCAAACTAGAAAACACCCGTGATATCGCGGGTCCGTGACTGAATTAAAGTATATAACTATGCGCGAGCCTTATTTTAGTATTAGTATTGTTATCTGATAAAGTCATGCCGATTATAAGATACACAGTTTTCTCTGCTTTCAAATCTTTCTGTTTGAACCCGTCGAACTGGAACTTGTCAATTATTGGTAATATTAATTATTTGGAAAACCGTGTAAAAGGTCCTGGAAAGGAGTATTTTTTAATCAACAGCATTGTCCTATATTGGTTATAAATAAAGTTGAATTCTTTGATTCGTTGTTTTACGTCATGCCCGCTAAGAAATTGAAAACTGTACCTGTACGCCTTATTTTTAGTCCAGATTTTTAGTATTCGTATTGTTATCTTAGAAAGTCTTACTGATTAAAATACTACAATAGGTAACAATTTGACAATTTAGTAGTGTCAACACTGATTATGACCCGTGTATATAGCATATTATCCTGAATACACCGTTGGTTGGTGCGCCTGTCAGATGCGGAACTTACAGATAAGGTAAAAGGTAACAGGTGAATATACTATTGATATCGGTATCGGACTCGACACGGAACTTCTTAATTATTGGCAATATTAATTACGTGGAAAACAAAAGGGCCTGGAGTGGTGTAATTTTTAATCTACACCTTTGTACTATATTAGTTATATATAACGTTGAATTCTTTGATTCGTCGTTTTTACGTGATGACGGGTGACAAATTGGACCTCGTAATTTTAGTATTATAGATAGTTCCCAAAGTTTTTACGTATTGTATTACATACTTTGGCTTTTAAATGTTTATTCTTGAGCACGATTTCTATACTGTTATATTCGTGCATAGCTGACACGAGTGGACAATAGTTGATCAGTGAAAGTTAATGAAGTGTTGATATTCAGAAATGTTCTGGAAGTTAATTCTTGATTGTACTTGATGAATCTATTCTAGAATTATGTGATATGCAGTGCACAAAACTGATTGTATATTTTTATATCATATTACAGAATTACATAATCATGGTTCTCTGAGTGTTTCTAGGCATATGACTGCTGGATATGAATATTATCTAAATTCATACAAAGGAGTAGGTCCGGTAAGGGCCGATTTTGACCTCAAATTTTAGGTTCATCTAAAGAAAGATTTTGGACACTTTTTAAACACTTAAGTGTCTGTTTCAATTGATTCAATTCGTGTATGTGAAAGATTTTGACTGATTTAGTCATTAAAAACGCTCCGATTCAAGCTTAAATATGAAAAATCTATCAAATATGCAAAAAACCGTCACTTTTCAGATGGTTTTTGTCAAAAATGAAAGTGGCCGCATCCGTGTTCATCCTCAACCTTTATATATGTTATGTATTATCATCAAATACAACTTAGATTTCAATATTTTGAATGAACACGAATGTGGCCACTTTCATTTAGGACGGAAACCGTCTAAAATTTAGCTAAAATGCTAAAATTGTGAAGATTTCAGTAATTTAGCATGACTTTATGATGCTAGTACCCGATATTTGTGCATTGTATTGTCAAAAACAGCCCATATATGTGAAGCAGAAGCATTCTACTTTCCAGTAAATAGCTAAAAGATTACATTTTCACAATTTTGTAAACCTGCTATATTTTGGTGCCAAAAAGGGGTCTTACTGAACCTACTCCTTTCAAATTACACTTATACGATAGATTTTTGTTTTGAGAGTGTAGATTTGGTACGGTCTCGTTGATTTGTCGCCTTTGTGGTCGGTTATTTTAACAGGGTGTTTGGTATTCATAAATAAATAAATAATCTTTATTTCAAGAGGATGATCCCATTAGCTAAAACTAATCTTCCTGAGAGTCCTCAAAATAATAATAACATATTTATAAGTACATAGAGTATAAAGTTATATTATACACAATATATACAATTGTATTTAAATAATAATGAAAAAGCATATTAATTTGCACAAATCAAATCGGAACAAACTGTGCCCCTCTTTCTTCCAACTTCTTCCTTTATTTGTTTGAAGCAGACATCATACACGAGTTTGTCAAAAAAGAATGAAAGAAAACAAGCATCATCCTTTTATTCATGATTGATGCCTTACGTTATATAATAGTAAATGATTCTCTCTAACTAAATCATTCATGGCTTTCTTACAATGTTGATGATCGCACCTTTCCCATTAAATTTGAAACTATGAATACCACTGGTACATGTAGGAATGCTTCATATCTGGAGTTACATATACAAATTGACAGCGGACGTCAACTTTATGACAATAACGATGATGAAGATTTTCTCATTGGGAAGTTTTTATATTTTCATGTGGTAACATTCCAGCCACACCTGCAAATGACGTATAATTCTTCGACTTTCTAAGATATTCCAGATCACCACTCCTTGTTAAAAAGACGCTTAAAAATGCAACTATTTAAATATGGTTTTTAATAGAAAAGTTACAGTTGTTCTTCAAAAGATGACGATTTGGTCGATAGTCAGTTATGTTTGTGGTTTGTCATACCCAACATCTTCTAAATTATTACAAAATATAATCTGAAAACGTCACCAACATTGTGCGTAACGTCACTACAACTGTGCTATATATATATTTGTGCAGTTTAACATAAGCCTCGCTTTCTATCTGTTTCTAAGCCTTGAACAAATAAAAATTATTTTTCGAGACAATGTATGGTAATTCTATATGTATAAAGTTGTTTTTCCTTATCTGAAATATTTTCTTAAAGCGAAACATTGTACATACATTTGCGTAAATTAAAAAAATGCACAAATAACTCTAAAAAGAAGTCATTTTACTAGACAATTTGTGCTAGTAGGTTTTATAATTTAAATCAGCAAACAATTTCAGTCTTTTAGATTCATTAATCTTGGGATAACAATCTGTGGAGAAAATTTAATCTAAACTGCAAAAGAAATATTGTAAAGATATTAAACCAGCATGTTTTTCTACAAATTGATGAAATGTAATAACATTCTATTGCATACCGTAAACACGAAACAACATGAACATGCAATTAGTAGTTATATAATGCCAGTTACCATTCACTTAGAAGTGTTTTGCAAATTGTCATGAGAAAACTAAGACATCTAAGTTACTACATAATACGCAAAACACGTGTTGACCAAGTTTCATGCATGTTTTGAATATTCTGTTTGATTTTATCAAAAGCTAATACAAATGCATCTGAAAGTATTACACAGGCGCTTGAGAAATGGAACACGTTTTTTCTATTGAAGATTTTTTTTAATATTTAATATTCTTAGTCATAAAAAACGAGTCACCGGTGAAAAATAATGTTGTTCCAATTCTTGAACCAATGAATAAAAAAATCATAAACTTAGTCTTCTGTGCACACTGTGTCTTTTGAGGCATTCACATAAATGTATTTCTATCGTCGTAAACAACAGAAATACTATAATAATTAATCGTATAAATGTAAGACAGAAAATCTTTATCATTTGCGTAGAAGTCGGTTACTATAGGACAATTGCACTTCTCCCTTCAAACTATGTCTTGATCCACCCACTTTTGTCACAAAAAAATGTTGAAAAAAAAAATGAAAATAAAAGTGGTCAATAACTAATAAACGCTTATACTGTAAGACCATCAAACATTTTTGGTTGCTTTTCACTTTCAGAAGTTTGCCTTCACCCCATCCAATCAACCTCAACTTGCTTATTAATTCACTCTTACGTAGAGTCTGAAAACTTGCTACTGCAAGATATTGTAAAGGTTACATGTATATTAAAGAAGTATTGAATTCAAACATGTTGAAATACTAAGGCTTTTCTACCTCAGTCAGATAACCTTAGCTGTATTTGGCAACACTTTTAGGAATGTTGGATCTAAATGCTCTTCAACTTCGTACTTTATGTGGCATGTTTAACTTTTTTGGATTAGAGCGTCACTGATGAGTCTTTTGTAGACGAAACGCGCGTCTGGCGTATATATAAAATTTAGTCCTGGTATCTTTGATGAGTATTTACCATGGTTACAGTTAAAACAACAGGTACTCACTCAAAATGATAACCGCCTAAATAAACAAAATGCTGACCTTAACCGTGACCTTGGAGGTAATACTTACAATTTCTTATGTTAGGCAACATCGTAGCATTGACGAAAAATATTCATCGAGGCAAGAGGCTGGAGTCATGTAAATGACAATGTTGATATAACGAGTTAAAGTGTTATAAGTTGGATTGATTGACATCAATAAGCGTAGATTGTCTGTAATTGATAGCTGAAGCTGAATGCTCAGATCAATAAATGGTAAAGGGTGGGACAAATCATTAAAAAAATTGTAAGTAAAATATCAATTGATATTAAAACCGATATGATATAATATAGCTTAATTTTTTAGATTTTTTTTCTTTCTTTCAGGGGGTAAGTGACTTTACGCAAAAACACAGGCTCTTCCCTTAAGCCTCGCCGATATGCATGATTTATTTATTGCGAGCGAAATGTTAACATTACAAGTATATCATTACTTTGAGGCAATTAAACTTACGACATTTTATATCTATTTAAGGGCATATCCAACAGTTTATTTCTGACGATGAGAATTTTTTTCTTTTATATATTTATGCTATTTTTACCTGCCATAATAAAATATGTGATAAAAAAACATACCTTCATGTGCTACTTTTTTTAGTAAAATGAGGTCGAAATTTTAGATATTTGCTCAAAATTCGGATTTGTGGACGTATTTTTCCTCCTGACAGAAATGCATAACTTTTTTTTGTTTTGAAAGATAATCAAAGGTTTTTTTTTTTGTTAAAGTGTTTAAAATTTCCTTTTCCTTAAGTATCCTTTAATTTATGATTTTTTTTTTGTTTAGAAAAATAAACTAAAATTTATCAAATGTTCATAAATGTAGAAAAACGTAATTTTATGCTGTATATTTTATTTATCAAATTAAAAAAAATGCATTATTGATTTTTTAATGAAAATTGGTACAAATAATGTTCGTACAATGTACGTAATCAATGCAAATCGAATGTCATTTTAAAAAAGAGGGTTCCATGAACTCATTTACAAGTGAAACCAGTTTGAATGATGAAAATCAGTCGATAATACATCTCTTCCCGATATGTCACAGTTTAACGTCGCGAAAATAACATTAAATACGTTAGCAACATCATTACCTCCCCTGTAACTGTATCGTATGCCCTTACTTTCATATCATTTCGGGCATTTTCTGCAAATATATTAACTGTTGCTTTTCTCCGAGTAGTGATTTAGATTTACGTCTTCCTGTATGGGTTCGATATATTTTTTGACATCTATCTACTAAAGAAAGGCATTTTAAAGTAATTTGATTGGCATCCGCTGATTACACTTTGCTTCGTTTGCGGAATTAACATATTAAATGTATTTCTATCGTCGTAAATATTAAAGATACCATTATTCACATAAATGTACTAGACGTGTTGTTATCTTGTATCGCGTACATTTGTACGTAAAATTCGGTGACTTAGAGGACATTTGCACTTGACCCCTTTCAAACTATGTCTTGATCCCCCCCACTGTTGTCCCCCAAAAATGTTGACAAAAATATTGAAAATAAAAGTGGTCACTAACTAACGTTTAACTTTAAGACCAACAAATATTTTTGTTTGCTCTTCACTTTCAAAAGTTTGCCTTTATCGCACCCAACTCCATTATGGCGTACTTATCAATTCACTCTTACGTCTCTGTCTATCACAGATCATTACACACAAAAGCTCGTTTTTACCAATTGTGCTGGTGCAAAAGTTCAAAAACTTGCTACTGTAGAAATTGTAAAGGTTATATGCAAAAAAGTTTTGAGTTAAAACATGTAACAGTTAAAACCATAGGTACTGCCAACGTATCACTCAAAATGATACCTGCCTTTTATTACAAAATGGTGATCTTGACTTTGACCTTTGGGGTCATATTTACAATTTCTTATGTTAGGCAACATCGTAGGTAGCACTGACGAAACATATCCATCGGCGATAGGCTGGAGTCATTGAATGACAATGTTGATGTTACGAGTGAAACTGTTATAAGTTAGATTGATCATGATTGACATCAATACACTTAGTTTGTCAGCAATTGATAGCTGATGCTGATTGCTCATATCATTTATAAAATGGTATACATGGTATAGGGTTGGGCAAAATCATTGAAAAAACTGTTAGTAAAATATTTATCGATCCTGAAACCGATATGATATTATATAACATAGCTTAATGTTTGTGTCATAATTTTTTTTTCTGTTAGTGGGTGAGTGATTATGCAAAACCGTAGGTTCTGCCCTTAAGCCTCTCCGTTTAACCGTCGAGCATCGAAAAGTTAACATTACGGGTATTTCATTACTTAGAGGCAATTTAACTAACGACATTTTATTTCTATTTAATGCGCATTTGTTGAAAAGCATGCGATTTCCCTTTACTGTATGTACACGGTGTAGTGTTACTGCACCACAACGGAATTCAACATTAAAAAAACTGTTAGTAAAATATTTATCGATCCTGAAACCGATTTGATATTATATAACATAGCTTAATGTTTGTGTCATATTTTTTCTTTCTTTAAGTTGGTGAGTGATTATGCAAAAACTTAGGTTCTGCCCTAAAGCCTCGCCGTTTAACCGTCGATCATCGAAATGTTAACATTACAGGTATAAATAAAACATTGAATTGAATTGGTATTTCATTACTTAGAGGCAATTTAACTAACGACATTTAATTTCTATTTAATGCGCATTTGTTGAAAAGCATGCGATTTCCTTTTACTATATGTGCACGGTGTAGTGTTGCTGAACTACAACGGAATTCGACATAAAGCGGTATTGTTATTCATATAATCATTGTTGAGAACAGATATATATTTTGATAACTTAAAGCTGTTGCTTCATGAGCTGAAAATAGTTTCTGTATAATGATGTATGTATTGGTATTGTTATTATAGATTCAATTTGTAATGTTATTTTGGGAGTTGTGTTGTTTTTGGTTTTTTTCAGTCAATATGTTGGTTTTTTTTATCAAACACCATGTATTCTTTACGCTTGCAACGTTTTTAAGAGTTTCAATGAAACATAAAATTTCACCAATTTTTATACCTGACTTTGTCGGACAGCTAGCTTTTGTAAGTAGATTATCGATGAATAAAGACAACAGTAGTATACCGCTGTTCTGTTCAAAACTCATAAATCTATGGACAAAAAACAAAATCGGGGTAACAAACTAAAACTGAGGAAAACGCATTAAATATTAGAGGAGAACAACGACACAACATTAAAATGTAACACACACAGCAACGTACTAAGCATTAGACAACATCCGATGAGAATAACCAATATAACATCAAAACCAAATATATGAATTTGGGATAGAAAAGTACCGTGACACGTCTTATAGTAATGTGAATTCACACTAAAAAATAGGAGAAAACAAACGACACAACGGAAACACAACGTAAAAATGTTACACACACAGAAACGAACTATGATATAACAATGGCCATTTTCCTGACTTGGTACAGGACATTTTTAAAGAAAAAAATGGTGGGTTGAACCTGGTTTTGTGGCATGCCAGACCTCGCACTTTCATGGCATTGTTAAATATAACATTAAAATGACAACATAATAAAACAGGACTACAATACAAATAAATATCAGAACGTATTAGGCAAAGAAAAACATGAATAATAGATAACAAAAGGCATCAGGTTTAAAATTCATTACGTCAAAAACGCGCCTCGTCAAAACAACACTTACCAGTGACTCCAAGACATAAAAGTTCGAAAGTCAAAAAAAAAGGGGGGGGGGGGACAAAGTTGTACAGCTCTGAGGATCAAAAGATGAAAAATGGTGTGCCAAATACGGCTAGGGTTTTTTGCTTGTGATAAGAACATCCTTATTATATCGAACAATTTATGCTATTACAAACAGTAAATTTTATCAAATGAATATAAAAGATTTACATGATAAAACTGACGTCTTTATAACTAATTACAGAAAACAAAACCATAATACATAATACATTGAAGACCAACACAGAAAATAGACACACCCGACTCAGTGACAAACCAGGCCTGAACGCAAAAAGTCATAACCATGACGTCACATACGAAGTGTTCAAAAGGTACAATATTACGTCATGCAGACATGTTGAATTTTTGAAACAGCACAAATGTGACGTCATATTTGAAAAATTATTTCTAAAAAATAAGATAGAAATAGGATTGAATTAAGATTATAATAGAACTAAATACTGATAAACATTTAAACACAATGCACATTGCAACACTAATCAATAGCAATTAACTATAATTATATATATGTCCGGTTTGTTTTGATGACACTTTTGTTTCATTTCCTATGCTATTTATTGCAATGATGTCATGACTTTTCGCTTTAGACAAAAAAAAGAAAAAAATCTGCTTTATTTTTTTCACTGCAAACCCATTAAAATTACATAATTATTGAAAACAGATTTGTTGATATCTGACAGCTGCTATTTTATCGTGCTATTTTTAACGAATAATATCTGTACTTCAGCTGAAATTTTATGTTGTTGTATATATTTAATATTATATAAGATAGCTAATAAGCTTGATATTAAAATAAACAAAACGTATAATTACTGTCTGCTATAAATATACAGACAGCAGACAGCTTTACAGTTAACAGTAGTTGTGCATAAAGTATTCGTGCACTAGGTGTTTCGATATTATCTATACATGTTTATTGCACAATACACTTCAAATTAAAGTATTACTAAGTTTGTTACAAGTACAAATACAAGCACATTAAAAGAAATGTACAGGCACAACCATTTCTTAACACGAAAGGAAATCATAAACTGAAAGAATAAATTTCATTTATGACACAATGCAATTCAGTACAAATTATTAAAATAAGGGGTGAGATTTTAAACAATTTCAGAAAGACAACCATAGCCTTTAACAAAATGCCTCCAAATAGAATAATGCACACAAGTGTATGAAAATAATTTTGTTTTAAGATATACAGTAATGGAGAACGGAAATACTTTTTTGTTCATAGAACGAGAAAAAAAGTGAAAATTCATAGTCATAACAAAAACTTATTAAAGATGGTATGTATCAAAAATAGAGAGACGAGATACATATAACACTTAATAAGTAAACATTAAAATTGTATCAACAGGTCAAATTAAAACGAAAGAACGATTTGAGAGAACTCGTTGTTACTAAGCTAGTTAAAAACGGCTAAGCCAAAATCAATAAGACAACATAATGAAGAACCAGACATCACAGACTAAAGTCAACTAAAACATATCCAATGGATTTAGTATTTTAACGCCATGGATAGTCAAAAAAGACATGACTTGTACAATGCCAAAAATAAAAGTATCGAAGTTCTTATAGTCCTACATTTGTACATCTTATCGATGTATTTATATTTTGCCATTGAAAACGGTCAAATCCGTCTGAGGTGTACTGATTTACATTTACAGCAGATTCCATCGAGTGTGTAGCGAAAGGTAATATATTTGGTTAGCTTGCTTGTTAGCTGAACCGTAAAGGCATTATAAGTTAAGGTATACAACCCTCCTTTCGAAGTAGCATAGTCCAACAGATAGATCGATTTTTTTTTCTGTCGGACTAGTCTATTCTTAAAGTAGGGTAGTTTACTTAACCTAACAATGACTTCATGGTTCAGCTAACAAGCAAGCTAACCAAAGATATCACCCATGGCTACACATTTAATGGAATCTTCTGTAAGGTTGGGAGAATATGGTTTTATTCTTAATATTTGATTTTGACTGTTGTCAAGTTTTCGTAAAATGCGAATTCTTTTAGATCAGTACTTTGTATCTTAAGTCCTTTTTTACTTGTGTTGTGCTAAGTACCGATCTGATGATTAAAGCTGGTTAAATCTATAATTTCCATTTTATGAATAACTTTACCATATGCTTTGTTATAATTACTGAAGACCAAATGGTAACCTGTAACTGTTCAAATATTATATATTGTTGTTTTAGAACGTAATGCATTATAATATGTAAATTTTTCAAACAGTGTACATCAAAACGTTATGATTGTTTAAAATGGCAATTCTACCAATTACGTACCGTTATTTCCTTTTTGGTATATGAACAGGAATGATACCAATAGTCCTTTTGATTCTGAAACGACGGGTTGTCCAATTAGCAATCATTCCAATTATTCCTAGAAAGAATTAAAGATTAGAGAGTATTCTTTTTCACAACGTATTGGTATTCCAGGTTTTCAAAAGGGGTACCATTGTGATAAAGGTACTTTAAACCATTTTCTTTGAGTGTATGTTGTTTGTTCTCCAATGCATGTATCTATAATTATAAGCTTTGAAAAAATTGGCACTCAACTTGAGTGGCGAAGACTCATAAAAGCGTCTAGTAGGTAAGCCGGTTTTTATTTCTATGATTAAAACTAAAACTTTAAAGCATAAAAAAGTAAGTCAATGATTTAGTCTATTCTAACATGGATTTGGTATGCATTCAAGTAAAAACACACGTCAAACAAACGACATAAATGTTTTATTCTTTCATACATCAAACAAAGCTATGAAAGAGAAAGGGTAAACGAAACAGTAGCAAGACGAGAACATGCGAACTGATGTATATTGCTTTTAAGTTTATAGGGGTAATAAAATAATGGTTATTTGAATTTAAGAGTTTCAAATAGTTTAATGAGACAACATTAAAGAACAGTTAATTATTTTACCTAATACACATAAAGATATTCTTGGAATTCAATAGATGTTACATATTATAACATTTCTCTGATTATTTTGATCAGTTGTACATAAAATTCAGTCGAATTGCAGTTTATTTCTGTTTGTTTATGTTCATAAATATTTAGGAGAATCGAAATATAACACAACAAGCTGTTAGCTGATTAAAGATTTGAAATTGTTTAAAAATTAAAATGCTTCATATTTAAAGTAAAATTGTTCAATGGAAATAAAAAGCACGAATTATGCTAGATGTGGTGAAAAAAACCAGACCTATATCAATTCTCCGTTTTATAATCTTGTACATTCTTGGAATTACTTTTTTTCAAACGCAAAACGGTAAATAGTTAATTGAACATTGAATTTCGTAATTAAAACAGCGAAAGAACCTTGACTTGACTGTAACAACTTTAGTGTGTTTGTAATAACAAAAATCAGTTTGTTTAAAATTTACTTTTGGATTTTTACATTTTGTTTTTAACTCATATGAACATACTGCGGTCTCTCGATTGTCTTGTTGTGGTTATTGTCTAGAGCCTGGAAAGTTGTTGACTCAATTACTGACCGAAATTATCAAATCAGTCGGTATACGAATTTCAAATCAGCATGTACAATACTAATGACGCTGTCACGCTGATCTAAAAAAATGTATAAGATCAGCGTGACTGTTAGCCTTTTTTTTTTTTTTTTTTTTTTTATCACAGTCTGTAACTTGAAATGAAACAAAAACAATCAAACTATATTCCAATTTTGTTACTACATGAATCGGGAAAGATCCACAGTCAGGACTTGAAATCATAAATCTCATCAATTTCGACAAAAATGAATCGTGAGTTAGAAAAGATAAGTTAATATTTTATTTCCTGTACATGTATAGATGAAAGTTTCTTGGTTTATTTGAAGTATTGGAATGCTTTAAAAGGGCATTAGCTACGATTTAGACAAACAATTAAAATATGTTTTCTTCCAAACATTTACAAAGCAGAATTTTGAAACAATATTTCGTTATAAGCAGTCAGGTAAGTTCAATTTTGTCAGCATATTAAGCAAAAAAGAACATCCCAAGTAGGTGTACGTATTAATGTTGCTGCACTACGAAACTCACCAGAAATTCAGTATTATTCACATAACCATTATTGAGAACAGATATAGATATATATATATATGCTGTGTCATCGAAATTTAAACAGTTTCTGTCTAATGATATTTGCATTAGAATTGAAAGTAGATCAAGTTTGTAAAATTATGATTGAAGTGTTGTTGTTTGTTATTTCAATCATGAAAATCCTTTATCAAGCACCATGCATTATTTACGCCCCGCGCGTTCTTTTTTTAAGTACATGGTTTAAATATTCCAGCAGAAAATAAAAAATCCCAATACTTTTTTAAACTTCTTTGTAGGAACCAATGGCTAAGCAAAATATCGAAGACACTATTTTCATTTCCTATCATGCTATTTTGGCAATGATAAGATGGCTCTTCGTTTTCAAAAGATAAAAATGAAAAACGTTTCTATGATTGTTTACCTTTTTGCTATAAAACCATAAGTCAGTATTACATAAGTATTAAACATATTTGTTGATCTCTAACAGCTGATGTTTTATCGAGTGATTTTTTAATGACTAATGTCTAAATTAGATTTCATGTAGTAATATCTATTTAATATTAAAATTAACATGTTTTATATTTGTTTTTATATAACATTTAATTGATGTCTGCTACAAATTACAGACATCAGACAGCTTTCCTGGTGATAGCAGTTTTGCATAAAGTATTAATACGACGTTTTAAAAGTATATTAATACTAAAAAGTAAGATAACAAAAATACCGAACTCCGAGAAAAATTCTAAATGGAAAGTTCCTAAGCAAATGGCAAAATCAAAAGCTCAAACACATCAAACGAATTGATAACAACTGTCATATTCCTGACTTGGTACAGGCATTTTCTGATGTAGGAAATTAAATGGTTGATTACAACTGGTTTTATAGGTAGCTAACATCTCACTTGTATGACAGTCGAATACAATTCCATGATATTGACAACGATGTGTGAACAAAACAAACAGACATAGATGGTAAAAATGTCAAAAATAGGGGTACAGCAGTCAACATTGTGTTATAATCTTAAGCACTATAAAAACAAACAAAAAGGTAACAAAGAAAAACAAAAAGGACATATAAACAAAGCATATTAGCAAAAACGAACGACAAGAATACACAATTTATCATAGTACAATAACACAATGACGAGAATTGTAATTACCGAGCCACATCATATGGTCAAATGGCTATTACCAAAAATAATCTAAATAGTAAAAGTAATAAATTACAAAAACAAATAAAAGAATACTTTATCACGTTATAAAGATGATAAACAAAGTCAGTACCTAGAATCTATACTTCAAGACAATCGTGTATTATTTGTGAAGTTGAAACGGAATATTTATCAACAAGGTCAGTGGTATATCTTCCAATGAACTTTTTTTTAGAAAAAGGACGAGACGTTCTTTGACATACCCTCGCTGGTTCGTCAACCTTCTGCTCAGACACTGGTGACGTTTTACAAAGTCATCAATATATCTGAATGTGAAATTAAATGATCTTGCTTCTTGTATTGCAATAACAACTTTAAACCGTATATTTTTGACATGTACGAATACAGGTATACATTGAATGAATACAAATTCACGTATATAATCCATGGTAATCCATCAAATAGTCCAGAGTCTTCAGTTCTCCGTTCTAATGACTTTTAATGATGGAACCCCGTGTATTTATTACTTGTGATGGTACACATGTTGAAGGATTTAGTATGAAAATGCAGATTTCTTGTGTAGAAAACAATTGATAAAAACTTGTTGACCCCAAAATCCCCCAATGTCTCTATTTAACTCTCGATCTAATTTTTGTTCAGGTCACCCCTACTTCCAATAACTGCGTGTTGTGGCAGTTACTTCGTTACGTGATCAGTTAGTTTTAATGTAATGCTTATGCAATCTTTAATTTCTCTTATGTTTCTCATTACATATATCAATGGCATTTCTTGAGTGGAGAACTAATAATGTTTTCATTGCTAGTTTTGTGCTGTCAAAGCATTCTATCGGAAAAGATTTTTAGCACGAACGCTTAGAAATTTAAGAGATAAAAAATACAAAGATGCATAGGCACTGAATAGTGGACTGGTATAATATTCTAGGAGTAAACTCATTTCACCAAAAAACATCTTATGAGAAAAAAATACTCACATTTCAAAAACATTTCAGTATAATTTACGATCAAATTCATTCAGAGTAGTTTTGGTGAAAAGAGCCCCTATATTGTGCGAAATGTTAAATTTTTGCAAACACTTTTCAATGTTTTGTTGGTACCTTGTAGACTATTTGTCTCCGTTGATTAGTACCCTAAAGGCTTCAATATATAAGTGCTAAATTGTATGAAATATGGCTTATACTGTACCAGGGCTTTATCACCGTCCGGCATGGTAACATAAAAATATGTATCACTGTTCTATATTGACATATTTTTCAAGTTTGACCCAATTAGGGCATGAGTTTGGTTTATATTATTTGACTTTTGACCTTATAACGGTCATTAACTAAATAAACCCCTAAAAATATATGTCAACAAGTATACAACGTGACAAGTAACTGTTTGTTGTACTCACCTTGTATATCATTCAAATCATTTTTAAATGACAAAAAGGAATATACATGGTTGGTGTTGTCATACCACTATCTTAAGATTAGGTGAATGTGTGCGCACAATCATGTTAAATCTAGTCATACTTTTAACGTGCATGCCAAGAGCTTGTAATTCAGTTGCTGTTGTTGGTGCTGTTTTCCAGACTTTAGTGGTTCATTGTGGTATTAATCAGACCGTTGGTTTTCTCTTTTAAATTGTTTGACATTTCGTCATACTGGGGCCTTTTACAGTTTACTTTACGATAGTGTTTGCCTATCGTTATAGGCCTATGGTAACTTGAAATTGTTCACATCTTTGTCATGTAGTTTTCTCATTTGAAATCAAACCACATCTCCGTATCTTTATGTTGATTTAAAAGTACCCCCAAATAATTCTGTATTTTAGGGTAAACTGTTTCGAAATGGTACCCTCATAATGGATCCTTTTGTGATCGTATGTTTCAACAAATGCAAGTATTGGTTATAAGCTGTACAAAACTTGGGCACTCAACTTGAAAGGTGAAGCCCAATAATTATAGATTATCATTGATCATCTCAACGAGATTGATTTTCTCGCTTGAGCCGGGACGGCGAAAGCGAGAAAGGCAATCGAGTTGAGATGAACAATGATAATCTTTTTATCGCTATTTTACCTATGACGACGTTACCAATTTCATGTCAATTTCGTTAGCAACGCCACGTGCATGCTTAGTTTCTAGCGATAATTATCCATCTCAAGCGAATAGCATGATATGAAAATTATCACAAAAAAAAAATCAAAGGAAAAATGCACAAAATAGCGATAAAAGCGTATATATATAGTAGGTAATCCGGTTTTATATATGTATATTTTTCGAGTCCGAACTAGAACTATTATGCATAAAAAAGTCAGTAAATGACGTATTCTATTTTAACAAGCATTTGGTGTACATGTAAGTAAAACCACACGTCAAACAAACGACATAAATGCTTTTATGTCATACATCAAACGTAATTATGAAAGAGAAAGCGTAACAAAAACAATAGCAAGACGAGAACATAAGCACTGATGTATATTGCTTCTTAGTTTATAGGGGCAATAAAATAATGGTTATTTGATTTTATGAGTTGCAAATAGTTTAATGAGATAACATTAAAGAACAGTTAATCATACTACTTAACACACATAAAGATATTCTTGGAATTCAATAGATGCTACATATCGTAAAATTTCTCTGATTAGTTTTCCGTTGAACATGAAAATGCAGACAATTTTTTATCTGTTTACTTTATTCTTTTTACAAAAGACGTTTGAACGGTTTATTTATCAGAAATAATTTGGAGGATAAAAAAAAAACAGTACAAATAATAAGATGTTAAATAAAGGAATTTTGATAAAATGAAATTAAGAGGCTGAATAATAAAAGGGCAATTTTCCAATGAAAGTAAACAGCAAGAATAATCCTGCTATATTTGATAAAGACCAGACCTAATTGTAATTCATAATTTACAATTCACCGTTTCAGAATCTGATTCATTATGTGCAATATTTTCAAAAGTTTTCATCAAAATTTTCTGATTGGTTAAAAACCTAATAAATAATGTGAATCCAATCAATGACATGTCGTTATTTCCGTTTGGGGTATGCACAATAAAAAAAACATTTAGATTCTAAAACAGTGAATATTTAGGCAGGTGACTTTTTACAAATTCATTGGTATTTACGCAAATCAGCATACTGTGGTTTCTTTGTGCAGGTTTTGTGGAAGTGCTTGTGTTTCCAGTCTTGAAAGTTGAAGGCTCGATGCTTTGTCTGTCGCGAGTCAAACCAATAAAAATTAAAAAAAGTATAACGATATGTATATTACTTCTTCGGTAACCACAAAGTGTCCAAAGGTAAAACAAGAACTATCTTTAAAAAAGATATCCGACGTATTTAAATTTGAGTATATGTTTAAAACTATCATTTCGATAACCTTCAGAAGCACAAAGATACCATTTAAATAACGTTTTCTCTGTTTGTGTTCAGTATTCTCGGTCCTCGTATCTTTCTGTTTACATTCACCAAAACCCCGCGGAAATCTCAAATGCGTAGGTGCGTTCTAAAAGTCATGTACGTTCGTACAACAAAGTTTACATTAAAAATTATATAATTGTCCCGAATAAACAGCTGTCACTGATGCAAAGAGCTATCGGAGAAACAATATTTTGGTAAAAATACAAAACTTTGTAAGATCTAGTTCAAATATTTATAGTTTTTCAGATGCTTTCCATCACAATATAATTAACGAGACGTTTTCTCAAACACAACCAAATCACCCACCATTACAGCATTTTGTCCATTCACAGAAAGGATTTTCGAGCATGCGTATTCTGTTGCCATAGTTAAGCGTCCTTGAGTTCAAAGGACACAAACCGAAACTATACCGACTACGTCGGAAAAACATGTAATTTTCGAATGAGAGTTGGAATGATATCGTCGGATACGATGGCATGTCTTCATTCAAAGTAGTACCGTGTGCTACAACATTAAAATCGAGTTAATTTTGTTTAAAACTAGTACATAGTAGGATGTACTCATATGACAATAACATATTGGATCAATAATTTCCCCAAACGTATATGGTATATAACGAATGAATTATTTAGCATGTACAATACTGAAGTCATTGAACCGTGGATATTAGTAAGTTCAATACGAAAAAACCTATTCGCCGCATGGATACCAACTTTCCAGCTACAAATTAATGTTATACTTTACCTTTTGTTGTATTTTGGTGGTGTTTTTCTTAACATAGTCCGTAACCTGAAATGACATGAACAAAATCAAATAATGTACCTGTTTTGTAATTAAGTCTATTTGAAACGGGGGGAAATCCATAGCCTGGACGGTAAACAAATAAAATCTCTCTTGACTTAATATAGAAACGTTCATACATTATTTCCTGTACATGTATAACTAAGATTTATTAAATTTGCTTGAAGAATAAGAATTAGCTCTGTAATTCTTAAATTCCTGCATGCGACATCAATTGATGGAAATAAATTATCGAAATACATGTATGCAATATCAGTATTAACAAATAAATGTCTTTATTTTGTAAGTTGTAAGTCCATGCAATTAGTAGTATCATCGTAAATTGTTTTAGGCGAAAAAGGGTCATGTTCAAAGCGTCCAGCTTTTAATAAATGTAGCTCATTTGATCTTTGAAAAATGACTTGCTCGTGTCAATAATTTTATTACGTTATGTTGCCCCCCAGGGTATATAAAAAGCAAATCAATTATCAAAATTGCAATGTAGGTACAGTAAAAATGTTGATCCGGAATTTCGGCTGAACTCATTTTTCGTTATATATACTGCAATAATTTTTATACCGATAGTCAATTGGCAATGCATGTTTGTTTGGTGTCCGGTAATCAGTCTTCTATTTAAAGCTTTCAAGCTATAAATGCCTGAAGATATAAAAGGATCACAATTTTGACAGATTTGGAATATTTATAGTATTTTTTCAAAAGATGTTAAAGGAGGAAATTCTAAACCAGAACCGAACTCTGTTTAAACTAAAACTGTAGATAATATTTATATTGTTATTTTTTTTTTTGTTGGATTTATATAAATTTCTTTTGGTAAGAGAAGTCCTCGGATTTGACAACTTTCAGATTTATATCTATGAAGGAAACAATTATAGGGAATACGTAGCTAGGTTTATTGTTGTTTTGATATTTGTGCCTCTCTCACTTCTTTTATTACGCCGCAAGGATTCTTCTGAAGTTGAAATTATATAGCAGACGAAATATTTACGGAAGTAAGGGGTGGACTTACCGGACGGGCAGAATAATCATTACTAGCATGAGAGTCCAATAAGTATTGGTCGTTAATCTCTTGTTAAATGTTGGATGGGTGTTATGGATCATGGTCTTTTTCTTCCGCCCCTCCTCGACTTAAAATTAATCACTTTTTTTCTTTTCAATAATATACAAGTGTAGGACTTTTTTTTAACTCAATGGTGATATAAAAAAGAAGATGTGGTATGATTGCCAATGAGACAACTATCCACCGGAGACCAAAATGACACAGACATTAACAACTATAGGTCACCGTACGCCCTTCAACAATGAGCAAAGCCCATACCGTATAGTCAGCTATAAAAGGCCCCGATATGACAATGTAAAACAATTCAAACGAGAAAACTAACAGCCTTATTTGTATAAAAAAAATGAACGAGAAACAAATATGTAACATATAAACAAACGACAACCACTGAATTACAGGATCCTGACTTGGGACAGGCACATACATAAATACTGTGGCGGGGTTAAACATGTTAGCGGGATCCAAACCCTCCCCCTAACCTGGGACAGTGGTATAAAAGTACAACATAAGAACGAACTATAAAAATCAGTTGAAAAAGGCTTAACTCATCAGATGGACAAAAATTCAAGGGGACGTGACCGGGTACTTGTACATCCCGACAACAAAAAGACACTAGGAACAGATCTGAGATACTCGCAGTTATCTGAAAGCTAGTTCAAAGCCATTAACAACTAATAAAAAAATCATGCATCTATGACTAAACTTCCCCCACCCCCAATTTCAATCTTCAATTGATAATAATTTAGAATAAAACACCTTTGCCCTCAACTAAAGATGAACAGTTGGTGCCTTATTTGATGCAAGCCATTAAGTTATTAACACAACAAGGACATGGGAAACTATCTAATATAAATGTTCCCCTATGTTCAATTGTCAAAAAACTACTTTTAGTCAACTTACAAAGATCAGGAATTTATTTGTTGCACATATACAGAAAATTAATTTGTTGCACATATTGCATATTTATTCCCGTTAATTGATCTCGTTATTTTGTACAAGATATTGCAAAAAGGTAACTACAAAGAACGTTGAAGAGCAATTAACCGAGAAAACTGAATTGATATGATGCCAACAGCACCTGTTCATCATATGGGTAACATAAGATTTCATCCACTTTAAACTAAAAACTTATCAAATATATGTATCAAATCGGTACAAACACACACTTCTTGCTATGTTGAAGATATAACAATACCCGAGAATTTTACAGGCCACAATAAATTATCATAGGTGGATCCAGGGGGAGCCTGGGGGCCTTGGGGCCTGCCCCTCCCTTTCGTTGGTTGATTATATATAGGGAATCATTGAAGCATGGCTGGAGGCCCCCCCTTTTTAGGTCAGTCAGCGGGCCCCCCTTAGGAAAAGTTCTGGATCAGCCACTGATTATGTACACTAATAGCATATGATAGCACCAGTAATATAACAAGTTTAGATGCCGATATCAAATTTATTTTTCATATCAGCGGTCGTCAATGAGACGAGACAACAACCCAAAATACAAATACACAGGTGTAACATTGAGAGCATACTATTATTATACATTGTACAATAGTAGACAGGTCAAACAGGTGAAATATTGTATCAAACTCATCATATAACCAGAAATATTATGTAAAATTGTTAAAAAGTATTTCAGTGATGTTGGTTTTTGCTCTTTATTGCATGTACATGCATTTTGAAACAAATACGGGGGAAATTGACCATGATACCTTATTTTTTTCTCTATGTGATGCAAAATTATTGATGTGCCAATGAACCAAATATTAAAGAGCTACGGACTCAAAATAAAATAAGATACAAACATTGAAACTAAGAAAATCATATAATTAAATATCAATAGAACATATTAAAATTTTAAAATATCTTTTTTTGTAAATGTGAGATAAAAAAAAAAACCCAACATGGATAATAGGCCGGATAATAGTTATCAAAGGTACCAGGATTATAATTTAGTACTCCAGACGCGCATTTCGTCTACATAAGACTCATCAGTGACGCTCATATCAAAATATTGATAAAAGCAGTCTGCTTTTGTCCATTTCATATTTTGACCATTGCATCATTTATTCATCAGTTAGGCATTTATAACATTTTGACAAAATCATTAATATCAATATTCAACTTGTTGTGTGTGTAAGATTTCTTGCACTTAATTAATTATGCATAATTATTCTAAGTTGCAATATTATTATTTCATACACAACTTTGGTGGAAAAGTAGATTGAGAATGAAATACATATTGAATTCTAAAAATTTAGTAATAGACATTAGCACTAAATAAACAAGATACACCAATCAAATCAACTGTGAACCTTTCGATTGGCAAAGTTGAAAATTGGTGGTGACCGGAGTGTATTGTCGTTTGATCCACACACCATATCTTCCTTATAACTTGCCGTAAACTAAATAGAATCGGACACACATAATATACATGTAGAACAAATAGTTTTACTTGTTCAACTTTCTAAAAAATAATAAGGCAGTGAGATTTGATCTCATTTAAGAATTATTCAGTTTTGAACAAGTCAGAAATAAATGCTAATCAGGTAGTCACAAAGAGATCAAGAAAGAATGTAACAGGTCTGGGCGTATCCAGCCATTGAAAAGGAGGTTCTAATCCAAGAGAAAAAGGGGTTCCAAATATATGTCCCCATTCAAATGTATTCATCGTCTGAAAAAAGCGGGGTTCCAACACCCGAAACCCCCACCCCACCCCCTAAGATCCGCCATTGCAGGGTAGGAACCGTCCTCAAGGAAACTACCTCAGAACTAAATCTTCTTTGCAACGTCTGTTACACTATTTCTCTACTACACATAGGTGTTCAACAGCGATTTAAAATACTATAAATAGCAGTGCAAAATATGGAAATCCTTGATCCTTAGTTCAAATTAGTCAAAAGAGGTTGGCAAAGACCTATTTTACCTACATTCATAAGGCCCTTATCGCCCTGTCTTTGTGTATTTGTTTGACTTTCTAACCTGTTGACCTTGAATGTTATAATAATTGCAACACCACTACTACTAATAATAATAAAATCTATTTATATACGGTAAATTAATGATCCGAACTTGGTGAGGTTCCTTTTGCTCAATCATTAGTTTTCATTTAGTGTTTGTTGTTTCGTTCTTTTTTTTGTCATGTTTTTGTCGGTCTCTCTTCGACTAATGAGTTTTCTCCCTTTGATATCTTTGAAATCTTCCGCCTCTTTTTTTATCAATTCATATTTTTCATATTTTGTTTTCCAGGCGATGGAATGCTCTCACGTGATGAATTTGAAAATGGTCCATGGGATCTTGATAGTGGAGATGTAGATTTATCTGACGACGAAGTTTCTGACGACAAATTAGAAGAATCCGTTGATGATGTTATAGAAGATTTCATCGACTTTGATGACGATGAATTTGAAAATATTTTGGAAAATCAAATTGGTCATGACGTGAAAAGTAATGAGATCGACAATGACATTATTGATGACATCATCGATGACGTGAAAAGTAATGTGATCGACAATGACATTGTTGATGACATCATCGATGACGTGAAAAGTAACGAGATCGACAATGACATTGTTGAAGACATCATCGATGACGTAAAAGATAAGGTTGAAGTAATTAATGATATCGTTGATGACATCACAGATAATATGACAGATGATGACAATAAAATCCTCGTTAACCGCAATACTGGAGGTAAAAATGACGATTTAAGAGATGATAACTAATGTTGATTCCAAGACAAAATAAAAATTTCAAAAAATAGATTTGTTATTTTTTATATCTTTAAGCTTCACCCAAACCAGACCAGGTTTACTGTTGGAATGCATACCTACCGAATAAGACTATTTACCGGGTTTTGGTATAACTTGAGCAACACGACGGATGCCACATGTGAAGCAGGATCATCTTACCATTCCGGAGCACCTGAAATCAACCCAGTTTTTGGTGGGGTCCGTGTTGCTAATGTTGTGTCATGTGTACTATAATTATTTGTCTGTTTGTCTTTTTTTCATTTTAAGCCATGGCGTTGTCAGTTTATTTTCGATCTATAAATTGACTGTCCCTCTGGTATCTTTCGCCCCTTTTTTGTTACATTCAAGACTGTCAGGAGCCCAACACAAGTATCCATAGTCTTTTGTTGGTTGTATGCTTTTTATGTCCCACCTACGATAGTAGAGGGGCATTATGTTTTCTGGTCTGTGCGTCCGTCCGTCCGTCCGTCCTTCCGTTCGTTCGTTCGTCCGTCTGTCCCGCTTCAGGTTAAAGTTTTTGGTCAAGGTAGTTTTTGATGAAGCTGAAGTCCAATCGACTTCAAACTTAGTATACATGTTCCTTATGATATGATCTTTTTAATTGTAATGCCAAATTAGAGGGTTTATCCCAATTTCACGGTCCACTGAACATAGAAAATGATAGTGCGAGTGGGGCATTAGTGTACTGGGGACACATTCTTGTTTTCTTTATCTCTCGACACAAACTATAGATGACAACAAACAATCGAAAATACGCACACGTTTAAAACAATCTGATGTATAAACCAAACCGACAAACCAAACCAAACCAGAGAGTTGTCTCATTCATACCACATCTTCTTTGTTTATATAGTCAATGAACATATGAAAATCATTACAATGAAACATTGCAATTAATATATAAGGCACAAAATGTCTCCTTTCTATCCAAAAGGATCAGAAGATAAATGAATACTCCATTGATTCATTTTACATCCAATTTCTAGAATACCTAAATTAAAAATTGGGAATGTCGAACGTGTTTGACGATTGATCGATCATCACATTTATTTATAAATCATGTAAAGCGGTGCTTCCCTTGACTTTGAGATATATATCCGCCCGCTTAGCTGCTATAGTAGAGTATATTGTATTATTAACCACAGTTAGTATACATGTAGAATGGAAATTTGGTACTAGGCCAGAAGTTTTAGATTTGCAACCAATTCAAGCTGGTAAAGTGAAAATTGTGAACAAAATAATGTTTTACGTTTATACTTGGCGCTCCAACTGAAAATCAACAGTGAATTGAAGAGATAAAATTAGTTGAACATGATTTTGTTTGATTTCGGATATCGTCATGGACTAATGACTCTTGCAATGGTAGAAGTGAAACAGACTGAGTGCTTGCTTCGAAAAAGTAGGTAAAAAACAGATCTTCGTTAGCTGCGCTTATAGAGTATAGAGTATTCCTTGAGCATAGTTGGTATACAGATATAAAGATGGCTGAAGCGTGTCAGAGGTCCTGAGTTCAATCTTCCTCTGGTACCATGCTAGTTTTGGAGAACAATAACGCTCTTATGTTACACTTAGACTGGTACCCGGTCGCTATTGACAAGTTTGGAATACTGAATAGTTTACGAAGGGAATCAGCCTATGTTGTATTTGGCGCTCCAACTGGAAATCAAAAGAGAAAATAAAATCAGTTTAGTTTTATGTCTTGTGTCGTCATAGTACTGTAGTGAGATGGCAAAAGAGTAGTGTAAATCATGTTCTGCAGTTTCACGCCGTGAGAGTTGCATTCACGTATCACTGTTGTCCAGTCACTAGTTGTATATTTTTCGATATTATTTTTTTTGTATTATTCACTCTTTTTATAACACTGTTACAAATGATTAAAAATATCAAAACTATGCATAATATGGTTGCCAGAGTTCCAGTTACCATGCACTACTCAGTGCAAAGATATTGTGATTTTTTTCGCTTCTAAATTTGGATACTAATAAATTATGCAATGAATGTACCTAAAACTAAGATTTATGAACTTCCTACGGCAGAATAGACTTCAGACATTTGTGGTTGGTCTGTTGTGGCGCCTTTGCCTTCAATACACGGTGTGCACTTGGCTACCTTAACGTTTTGCTTCAGGCGCAACCGACAAAGGTTACCCCAGAACACGTGTCATCGCAAACTGATATTAAATCATATTCTGTCAGTGCCACTGTTACTGGATTTTTAGCTCCCTAAGGCATTTGCATTTTTCAAACAACTATATGAATGACAATGTAGTTTGAATATTTCCTATATAGTTCATATCGTCTATAAATATGATATATGAATACATAATTATAAGAAAAAGCTGTGCTTATTGTTGGCATTTCAACTAAAATGTCAAACGTTAAAAGGAAATATCAAATGATACGAAAAGGTTGCTAAAATCTGAAATACAAAAACGATTTTTCAACCCGTATTATTTCTTATACTGTCAGATATTTTAAAGATAAAAAAGGTATCTTGTTTATTCATTTATGTTTCAATTATTTCATTTCTTATTATTGATAACCGACAGGAGCTTCAGTTACAGTTTTTATGTATGGTTTGTCCGACAAACGCCAGTTTAAAACAAAAAGTGGTTGAAAAACAAAGAATCACAATACTTTAGTCTCCTCAACCGATCATGTCTAAATCTTTTTACAAAACTAACATCACTGTTAGAACATGAAACAATGTTTAGTATGATGAATGCTCCTTTTTTCAAGCAGCTTATGACATTTTCAAAAATATATACCAAAACACAAGTTCATCAATAAAAGTTATATAAACTTTATATTGGAATATTATACGAACGAAGTATGTAGAATCGACTGTTCTTTATCAAAATGTAAAACACAAAAAAATGAAAACTTGACTTCAATATTTTAAGAAAGTTGAAAATAACTATTCAAATATAGATGATAATTGATAATTTTAAAAAATTGGTTTTATTTCTTTGATGTTCGTCAGTTATACGCCTCTCCATTCATTAACAAGTCGAGAGTGGACTCCACAACTGCGAGAATACTACACATATAAAAAAAGAAGATGTGGTAAAAATACCATGATTGCCAATGAGACAACTCTACACAAGTCAGAGACCAAATGACACAGAAATTAACATGTATACTATGCCAATACGTCTTTATGATGTATGTGTGAGTGTACTCTATTACATATATGTCATCACCCCTATTAGGGTATTACTGCAGTTTTAAATAAATCTCGGAGAAATAAATAAATCAAAATATTTAAAAAGATGAAAGAAAGATAACTCTAATTTGTAACTGAGAGCTGTTAAGTCATTTCCCCATGCCTGTGATACTGGTCCAGCCTGCTTTTCTCGTCGATATAAAGTACTGTACTGTCAGGTAGTGAACCAGGATCCCATGATGCTACTTATTCCTTCTGAATTTAGCATAGATTATAAAGACAAATTGAAACGTTTTTTAACCTTTACTACCCAGATTTACAATGCCATGTCTTAGCCTGGCGAGTTAACTTTGTGCTTCCTGCATTATAATGTCGCAATTACAGTTGATCAAATTTCAAATGTTTTACGAGGTCTGAAATAAATTTCAAATGTTAAACGAGGGCTGAAATCTTAGAAAGTTTGTTTAGATTTTACCAATGCTTGAGTATGATAATCCAAAAATTGAAACAAAAGTATGAGGAGGATTTTCCTAAATAAAAATAACAACAACATAAAAAGACTGTGTATGACCTTTTGAAATGCAAGTTAACTCGTTATGGCACTGAATTTCCTTCGATGTTAAGATGGAAGGAAAAATCTGGATAATTTTCTTTAAAAAAATGAAAAAAAATCTTTTTTATATTGTTAGTGACAGAGGGATAGGAACTTTCTTTGGTTAAAAGCATATGCATGTCTTGTGTACTTTTTTAAAATTTGGGTTATCCATGATTACAGAATAGGACAATTTTTACTGGTGTTCCTTTTAACTAATTTTAAAGCAAGCCTTTGGTTGATCTCCATCAACACTCGGACTATATAAATAGTCAACGTAAAACAAGAAATACCAGACGTCTAGTTTAAGCTTTTTAGTTGAAATTGTAGTGATAAAAGGTATAGTGTTTGATTTCTTTCCTTTTTAAAATTATACACTAATGTTCGTACATGTAACTAGAAAGGATCAGAGCTTATTGAAAACCAACAAAATAAATCTGTCAAAAATAAATTATACGACCGGAGGCTGTACATTGTACCTGTATACATTCGATTTAAAGGAAATGAATAGTAGCTCAATTATTCGATATTTTATCATTACTAAATGTCTTTTCTATTTTAAACAACAATTGGGTACACGTCACATCTAGGATAATGTTTGATGAAAACAAATTAAATTCGGAAAATGCACTCAAATAGAATATGAAGATCAACAAATTCACAAATTCACTGTTTTCATGATCGGTGAATTTTCACTTCAAGTTTGAGAAAGTTTGATTCATACATCAATATTTTGTAATTTTACATATATATTCGTAAAATAGTCCACTCTGTCAATCACCCGTAACTACATGTACTTATATCATAGAAATATGTAACTTCCGTCATACCTGACTGACTAAGGAAAAATGATTCAGACTATGTTTTTATTGATCATTTATTGATGCGTAATACAACACATACCTAAAGAAAATAAATATTTGAATTTCTAGGATTTAATATTTTAGGATGTGTTTAATCCATGATTCTTAACGGATTAAAGAGATATAATCTTAAGATAGACGAACGGAAGTGATCGTGTAATATTGTCCAAGATGGAAATCCAAAGTTAGTTTAAGATAAGATGTTGATTTTTAATCAATGATCAATTCATTACAATTCTTCGGTTCAAAGTTGAAAGCCTGATGTCATCGAGCTGTGGTAACTTCTGTAAACATGAATTTAGAAGATATCATATTTTTTTGGATTACGTCAGTCCGTATGATTTCGTCAATTTTCAAGTAAGTATACAGAATATACTATATAAGTTAAATATAGCATTGCACATAATTTGCACTTTTTTTTTTTTTAATGATTCATGTTTTACTTTAAGTTTTGGTTTTTCAGGTTTTTGTTTAAAAGAAAACCTCATTCAATTATCTGTTCACATTTATGTATATAGATCCTTGTATTGGGAACAACATTCTGTCTGCTATTTGAGCTTGAATAAAAGTGTAACAAAGATAATAGCTTACAAATTTTGATTGGCCTAAGTGTCCCTCTGGACTTACAAAAACGCAAAATAATTTCTCATTATTATCTCAATTCAAAGTTGATGAACTTCAGAATAATTCATAAATTATACATGTACATGTACAAAAAATGTATGCTACAACTCCGATCATTATTTTTGCAGAATGAAAAAAAAAAACTTCTACAAAAGTTTATACCAAAGGCATTTATTAATAAACACTTTTTTATTTATTCCCTTACCTATAGTCAGATAATTATACATTTTAAGAAAAGTTCGGACAGTACAACAATATATAAAGTAGGAAGTCTTGTTTGACCACTATATCTGTTACCTCAGTTAGACCCGGAACAGAGATGTCATTAATAAATCATTGACGAGTGACCACTTTAACATCTCCTAATGGGGCTTTTATCATTCTTCACATTAAGATGACGAGTTGTAGGTGACTTATTCAGACATAATAATAAGATTGATTTAAAAAAGAATATCTAAATTAGGTCATAACACCACAAGATCAATATACCTTTAAAAAAACAAAAGTGGTAACAAGAAATAAAGGTTTCAACCTGATATGATAACTCAGAGGACAGACAAACAAATCCGTAGATGAAAGAAAAATGCACTCAAAGGAAAACTGGACGCAGAAAACAAGATAAAGGAAAAACTACCCCCACCCCAAACCCTACCCCAAACAAAAAACAAACAAAAAACAAACAAAAAACAACAACAAAAAAATAACAATACTGCAAATAGCTTAGTCGATTATCAATTTTTTTAGAAGTCTTGAAAAAATTTGGGCAAAGAGAAACACTGTAAAAGTGCAAATTCTTAGTAAACTGGATATATTTTAAGATATTTAGTCCAAGAGTTCACTATTTCTTATATCAGTGGTAGCCATCGGTCACTGGACATTTTCTCTTTTACATGAACCCCGATAGATGGTATCATTTACATAAATATCACTAACTCGGTCATACTTATAAAGTATCCAATCTAATCAGATCTCGATATCAATAGATTAATGTCAAACATCATAAATTAATCTGATATTTTTTTCAAAATCTTTTTTTATCTGTTCATCTCATCCAATCACGATATAGTATATCACTCAATCACTGACAGTTACTTTTTGTCTGGGGGTCACTCTCTTACATATGTATAAGGGAGCTACCATTTGATTTTTATGGGGGGGGGGGGGGGGGGGGGGGGGGCTAGGATGAAATTTGAAAAAATAGGCTGGACATGAGTTTTGAGTAAAAAAAAAAGGCAGGATGAGACACTTGCAAAAAAAAAAGTCAGGACGACACTTTAGGTAAAAAAAAGTCAAGATAAACTAAAAAAAAAAAAAGGCAGGACAGAGATTACAGCTAAACAAAATGCAGGACATCATTTTTCATCCTAGCCCCCCCCCCCCCCCCCCCCCCCCCCCCCCCCCCCCCCCCCCCCATAAAAATCAAATGGTAGCTCCCTAAGGTTAAAAATAAAAGTTTTTTATAATTAGCTCCGACCGTGCTAGGGCTGTATAGCCAGTCACGGTCGTTAATACGATCATCATTTATAATTAGGGTGGTTACCTGGTCTGCCAGTTGCCCACCCGTATGATACAAACGTACATTTGTAACACCAAGGAGGTTATATGAGAAGGAGACGAAAGACGATAACTACACATAAAATGTTACCGACTTTTCTGTAAGTGGGTGTTAATTAGTATAATATAACCTCCTTGGTAACACATGTGTGCCCACAATTTAATTGATCCCCACACTATTCATATTTCCGGATAAAACGTAATATCCAATTCTAATCGAGACATGTCAATCTACGTGTGTCGCCACTCCAGACAGATTTTGATAAATTACTAAACAAATAGAGACGTAACTTCAAGAATCACTGCAAAATATTGTTAATACAAAATAATGAAAATAAAAAAAAAATGACGTACTTAAATTATTGTTTTTCTGTTGATTATAGTTGGCAGATTGAGGGTAAAAAATTACGCACAACGACTGACGTTCACGATCCTAGACTAGGGCTAAATATTTGAAAGGGTTTGCATGCTTCCGGTACATTTGTGCATGTTAGGGGGTCTCCTATAACTTCGAACCATGGTTTCAGCAAACCAGAATACGTCTTTTGTGTTATTAGTATGCTCTGCGTCAGTGTATTTATATATACAGCAATGAATCAAAATAGAAATCCAGTCTACAATGGAGCACTCGATTAAATATCTGAAAAGGGAATGGAATGTTTTTTCTTATTGGTATCGATTGCCTCATAATAATATAAGAGGTACCAATTATTGTATTCTGTAGGGTCTTTTCTTATCTAAATAAGTACACGTGAGGGTTTAATGGTACAATTTGGCATCTGAAGGGTTTGAGTGGTACCGTTGAAATTTTACCAATTTGTAGAAATTATGTTAGACTATACGAATACAGTAGAAATGTATATTTTTTTTTATTACAATTACTATCTTTATCCTTGATAAGTATATTTTTTTTCTTTTTTCAGTGTGGTTGCCACAAACTATATGTGTTCTGGCGTTTATTCTGGGCAGTGTACCATTTTGCATGGATTATCCTAACAGGAGTTTATAGTTATCAGTGGGCTGGTGACGATCCCAGTCAACAAGTCAAATGGTTTATTTATCTGACATACTGGGCATATTTTGTGTTAACTCTGTCAACAATTATTGATGCTGTTTGTGTTGTATTTATAAGTATCAAGAGAGATGACATACTGCAAGGTTAGTATATATTCTGTAATTTTTAAGAGAGTGTGTATGTGTGTAAACATTTTCCTCTTTGAATATATCAGCGGTTATTGCCACGCCTTAAAAAGCTTTATAAAGCTTGATGTTGACGCAGAGACGAGACTTAAGTGTGCTGCTTCCATTGGCGGTGTTAACCATTTGTTTTGATTTAAGATAATACCAATGCAAGGGAAACCACGAATGGTATGTCATTGATGATATTTTTTTTACATTTGCATCAGAATTGGCATATCTCATTTTTTCGGAGATTTTTTGGACCAGTCCTTTAGTCCTGGTCTATTGACATTCTAACCTTTAGCTGTAATTGGCAGTTTTCTGTGGTTAAACATGGGGGGAAAAAATAATATTTTAACAAACAAAGAAAAAAGGCAATACATGTAAATGGCAACTAAGTCTTAATCGGATCGATAATGTATTGAAGTGTCAAGATATGGCCTGGAGGTGTCTATGGTATACATATTTTAATATCTGCTATTTTGACCTTGATATTTATCAATCAAACATTTTGAAACTGCGAATGAGTAAAGAATGTTTTTATGAATTAATTTTCTGTCGCTATAAGGAATAAACAGTCTAGCGTGAAAATGGGTCATTGTTGAAGGCTATACAGGTGCCTATAATTGCGTAGATTCACTTCATTTTAACTTTCAATTTGGCGTATAATTTTCTCATTGGCAGTCATACCACATCTTCCATTGATCAGTGGCGAATCAATGTGGTGTTCCTGGGTTGGAACCACCTTTTTGACGATCAATGCTTTTGAATGTGGATATATGGTTGGAATCTTCCTTATCCTGAGTATGACCCCCCCTTTTTTTTTAAATAAATGGATCTACCCATGTTTAATTTTTAATATAATTTGGAGCTTTACCATGTGATAGTCAGTTTCGATATACAATTTTCAATGTATTTGCAACAAAAAAATCCATCACCGTTTCCACACCTCTAAAAATTGTTATAAGAAAACAATCTGTGTGGTAAGCTATAAAACACTCCGATATAACACAATGAGAAAAAAATCGAAAGAAAGTATCAACGGCCTGCAAAAATGATAAGTTAAAAAAACCAGTAAGGCACACGACACCAAACTACATGTACAACCACTGAATTACAGATCTCTGGCTTTGGACTGAGTCTTGTCATTTTCTTCAGCCATATTATAATAAATATCGTGGAATGAACTGTCCAGTTAAAAGAACTCTTTCGGAAATAAAAGAATACTTCAAGGGAGTTCGCTTCTCAGTTTCAAAATAATTATTTTTTTCAAATCAATAGTTTATATTGATAGGTGAATAATAAAGGAATCAAAAGAGCAAAAATAATATATACATGTAGGTCAATGTGCTTGTTTTCGAGATATTAGCCACTGAAATTTTTGCGGGAAAATATTCTCATTAACAAGTTTAAGTTCTCAAAAACTATTAAAAAATAATTTAAGTTTATAGATGGCTTATCATTATACAATGTAAAAGATTAATAAAAAGAAAAATAGGGGTCAATGGGCAATTTTTTTTAAGGAATTAAAATGGATAAAACAAGAGAATTCCGAAAATCTCAATAAAATCCCCAAATATGACAAGCGAACCTCCTTAACAGTAATGTTTTTTAATTGTTTCACGTTTAATTTGGAGATGGATACCACCATTTAATTTTAAAAAATTGAAATATTCAACTAATCGCCCGGCACAAGTAAACAGGATTGTTTTAAGTTGGACATATTTATTGATACAGTGTTAATCCTTGATTTATTGTATACGAATGCACTTGTTGAGACTTATTCCAGATTTGGCAAGACCAACTATTTTATAGAAATAAAAAGGTGTTGTGCGATTGCGAATGAGAGAGATAGTTATTCACCAGATTCAAAATCAGAGAGTTTCTAGCAACTGAGCATAGTAAGGCCTTCAAATATGAGCAAAACCAATTTCGCATAGTCAGTTATTAAAAGATTCGGACATGAAAAAATGTCGAAAATCAAAACGAGAAAATCAGGGCCTCGTTTATGATAAAGTGACAACAAACGTAAAGCAATTAAAATATAACAGACAGCAAAAACAACAACCTCTGAATTACATACAGATTAAATATACCGTATGTTTCTCCTATAACACAGAGTGTCGGTCTTCGTGCTATATTTAGAGTTCAGGTCTCACTAACTTTAAAAGATGGACATGCAATGCGAAAATGATAAATTTTAAATTTGGAAAAAAACAGTCTCCGGGACAAGTTTGCAATTCCGCTGAGTGCAAAAGTTGTCACCTTAATTTTTGGAGTTAAGTCAAAACAAAGTTGATAACTTGGTTGGTATTGGTTCTCTGATATTTGTCCTAAAATTTTTTGGATCTAGCACCACTGTTGAAAAAGTTATGCCCCTTTTTTCAACAATTTCCTCAGAGGAAAAGTACTTTTCCTCAAGGGAAATCAAATTTCCCTGAAGGAAAAAGATTTTTCCTCAAGGGAAATTGTTTTTTCCTCAAGGGAAAAAGATTTCCCTTAGGGAATTTGCTGCATAATAATTTCCTTTGAGGAAATTCTATTTCCTTAGAGGAAATTCTTTTTCCTTAGAGGAAATTCTTTTTCCTTTGAGGAAATTTGCAGCTTCAAATTTTCCTTAGAGGAAATACTTTTTCCTTTGAGGAAATTTATAGCTTCAAATTTTCCTTGGAGGAAATACTTTTTCCTGTGAGGAAATTTTTGACAAACACTTTTCCTTGAAGGAAAATTCAAGACAACAAATTTCCTCTAGGGAAATCATTGTTCTTCAAATTTCCTCTAAGGAAATTTCTGAACATCAAATTTCCCTTAAGGAAATGTTTTCCCTTATTTTTACTTGTTAAACATTTCTTCACTACACCATGTATACAAACAGTATGAATATAATTATTACAAGACTGTATAATTGATGCAAATGATATTTAAAACTTTAATAAATGTTTGACTCAACATTTTAATGACATTGAAAATAATACAGTCTGACTGTTTAGATCTAGGTATTGTTTATACTTTTTATATAAATTTAACTTTGATTTATATTTTTTTTTGGAGCAAATGCTTCTATTTTCTTTGTAATTTTTTCAATGCGATACATTAATAAGCAACCAATTTGAATGTCATACCATTTGTGGTGTTCTAAAGAATTTGTTTATATATTTGCAGATTAAATAATAAAATAAACACTTTTCGTGTTATTTTAAATTAGAATTTCTTCTGTTTCAGCTTGTATACAGTTATTCTATCCACTACGTAAGAATTCAGTGAATACATTTTTGCAAATTGTTCTTCAATGATCTTCTTCTGTATATTTGATATGAGGGAGCGATGTAAATGAGTGGATAAAACTGGTGTTCCTTTTTTCAACAACAAAATAGTATTTGTTCAGCATTCTCCTTTCTTTTGATTAAGATATGTTGTTGCTTTTATGCAATAGTGTTTTTGTGTATCTATGATAGAACTCCATTTTGTTTATGGTCATTATCATGTGATAATGTTGAAATTTCCTATTTCTTTTTTGCAGGAAAGCACACATTCCATTTCAAATTAATCCAATTATGCACTATGTAAATAAATTTCAACTTTAAGTTTCCTCTTCAGTAATGACCTATTGATCATGAAAACCAAGATGTCTGATCACCTATAAATACACAAAATAAACAAATAAAATGTTATAAATGGAGAGAGAAACAGCAATAAATGTTTTTCATGTGTATCTTTCCTTATTAAAATACATTAAGTAAACTTGAACTCGAGAAAAATAAATAACTGCGATGTAGACTAGAAAGTATAAAATGCCAAATAAAGTATTCACGAAAAATTAGTTGATTTACAGAAGTCAAGTCCGTGTTTGCAGGAAATTTACATCATTGGTTGTCTGGTGGAGAGTTGTCTTATTGGCAATCATACCACATCTTATTTTTATATAACCTTGCCATATTCCTATTGTGCCTGTCCAAAGTTCAGAGCCTGTAGCTTTTGTCAGTTTAGTCTGACACTAAAATTTAGTGGTTGTTGTTGTTGTTGTTTCATACCGGTCATATTTATTTTTTGTAATTTATTTTGTTATAAACTAGGCAATTACCATGATTAGTTTTACAGTTTGGATTGTTTCAATGTTTCATCTCAAAGCCATGATAGTTTTCATATTTAATATACCACATCTTTTAATTTTTATAGTAATCATGATACTAGTAATCATCTTTCAAGTTCAATAACTTTTTTATATTAAAAGGTGCCTTACCATTTAGGTTTAGTTGGCTTCTGCAAATTTTACATTGCCTATCATTTCTGCTGTATATAATTTCTCTGTATCTTCTATAGTTCTTGTCCTATACATAAAAGAGTAAAAGTTGAATGACATCTTGCATCAATATTTTTTTCTGTTTAATGTACATTATGTATATTAATGTGTGTTTAATAAAAATCTCAACCGTGAGTGCTTGATAAGCTTCTTGCTCTTATAGCTGGTCTTTAAGCTTTAAATGAATTTTAATGATCGACTAAAAAACTATGAGCACTGTGCAAATAAGACCCCTGCCCTCCAAAAAAAAAACAACATGCACAAACAGTGGTATTTATTGACATAAAACATGTATATAATTTGGCTCCATTTATAGATATATATCTCAAGTGACTATTAGTTTAAGGCTGCGATTTTTTTAACAAATACATAAATTTCTAAAAACCTTTCAAAGTTTTTGAAAATGGACAATTTTAAAATAACTTTGCAACAACTAAAGTTCCTTAACTCTGCATCTTATAAAAAATATACATGATAAATAGGGAATGATACTCCAGCTTGCATATTATTCAAAGTTTTAAAGGAACATAACTGAAGAACGGTAAAAGTTTTACTACCAAAATTTGAAATTGATCTGATTAAAATTATGATAAAAAGTATTTTTTTAAAGTTTAATAATAAAATTTGGTTGAGGAAAACTTAAGTTAGAAGGCCGAAAATTTTTTTCCATTTTTAAAGAACATAACTATAGAATTTAGTAAAAGAGACACTACCAAAATTCAAACTTAATCTGTATTTTGTGATGATAAGCATTGTGTATTGATTTCATAACATTTGGTTGAGACAAACTAAATTTTAGAGAACAGGAAACCAAAAATTTAGCATATTTTCCCCGTTTCTAAAGGGGCATAACTCTGATACTCTAGTACAGTAACACTGACATCACCAAAATTCAAACTTGATCTGAGAATTGTGATAACAAGCTTTTGTAAAAGTTTAATTGAATTTGGTTGAGGCAAACTAAAGTACTGTAAGAGAACAAAAAACAACTTTGGGACAGACGGACAAACGATCTGACAAGTGTTAAACATTATGCCCCCTCCACTTTGGGTCACAATAATAACTAGAGGCTCTCAAGAGCCTGTGTCGCTCACCTGTTAATGTGTTTACTGATGTCGGCCATCTTTGTTGGTAGGCAGGCGGGGTCATTAGACACTCTTTTTAAAAATAGATACCCTAGTATTATGATTGTGGCCAAGTTTGGTTAAATTTGGCCAAGTAGTTTTAGAAAAGATTTTTATACAAGTTACAAAAATGAGGAAAAGTTGTTTAATATTGACTCTAAAGGGCAATAACTCCTTAGGGGGTCCTCTAACAATTTTGATCATGCTGACTTATTTGTAGATCTTACTTTGTTGAACATTATTGCTGTTTACAGTTTATCTCTATCTATAATAGTATTCAAGATAATAACCAAAAACTGCAAAATTTTCTTAAAATAACCAATTTAAGGGCAGCAACCCAACAACAGGTTGTCCGATTCAACTAAAATTTGTGAGGGGATATATCTTATTCTGATGGACATTAAAATCTTGAAAGATTTGCCCTAAATGTCTTGGTTTCAAAGATATAAAGCAAAAACTGCATTTTACCACTATGTTCTAATTTTAGCCATGTCGGCCATTTTGTTTGGTAGGCTGGGTCATCGGACACATTTTTTAAACTATAAACCACAATGATAATTGTCGCCAAGTTTGATTAAATTTGGCAAAGTAGTTTTAGAGAAGAAGATTTTTAGAAAAGTTACAAAAAATGATGAAAAGTTGTTAAAAATTGACTATAAAGGGCAATAACTCCTTAAGGGGTCGACTGGCAATTTTGGTCTTGTTGACTTATTTGTAGGTCTTACTCTGCTGAACATTATTGCTGTTTACAGTTTATCTTTATCTATAATAGTATTCAAGATAATTACCAAAAACTGCAAAATTTCCTTAAAATAACCATTTCAGGGGCAGCAACCCAACAACAGGTTGTCCGATTCGTCTGAAAATTTCAGGGCAGACAGATCTTCACCTGATAAACAATTTTACCACTGTCAGATTTGCTCTAAATGCTTTGGTTTTTGAGTTATAAGCCAAAAACTGCATTTTACCCCTATGTTCTATTTTTAGCCATGGCGGCCATCTTGGTTGGTTTGACGGGTCACGCCACACATTTTTCAATCTAGATATCCCAAGGATGATTGTGGCCAAGTTTGGTAGAATTTGGCCCAGTAGTTTCAGAGAAGATTTTTGTAAAAGTTTACGGACGACAGACGACGGACGCCAAGTGATGAGAAAAGCTCACTTGACCTTTCAGGTCAGGTGAGCTAAAAAGGGAGTTTGTCAAGATATAAAAACAATTCACCAAAGTTTCATAAAAATTTGTGAAAGCATTCTTGAGACTATCCTAATCCCAAGTCATGATAGTACAATGACATAAATCAGATTTTTTTTTAAATTAAAAGGAAAATTATCATGTTTATGTTATACAAAAATAATTCACCAAGTTTCATGAAAATTGCTCAAAGCATTATTAATAGTATACGTACTGGAAAAATCCCCCCTTTTATGAATAAAATCCCTAACTTTAAATCAAAAATTTAAAATCCCTAAAAATTAAAAAGGAGCTTAATTATCATGATTATATCAATAGATAATTCACCAAAGTATTATGAAAATTTTATGATTAATGTATTCTAATTCCAAGACTATCTAAGACATGGTTTGTTTGAATTAAAAAAGTTGGAATAAAGTACCTGCTAGAATTCAGGAGAATTAGACCAAATCAGGCTATCTTCTAGATTATCAGACAATTGACTGTAGAAAAGGAATTTTCTTTTTTCTTATTTAGCTATTTGTTATCTCTTTCCTTAATATATACTGAACTAAGCCATTTTTTCACATATTTTTATTGTTTTTTCTCTCTTGTGACTTGTTATTTAACATAACAAAAAAAAACAAAGGCAATGAAAGAGAAACTGACAATGCCAAGGCAAAACATAAGATGCAGAAAAGAAAAACAAAACAAAACACTTAGCAACACCAACATCACCAAAAAACTAGTGTTGAATTCATGTGCTCAGTCAGTCAGTGAGAGTTCGCAGATCCTGACCTACTATATCTATGCTTAAAAACCTAAAAATCATATAGTTCTAAACAAATTTTGTAAATTTATACTTGATTAAAATGTTGTCATAAATAGCATAGACACCTCTGAGTTTTGAGAACCACATGTGTTAATTGTGCGAGTATAATCATTGATAATCATGCACAAGATTGACTTTTAAAAGCCTATATATTGAAATTTTCTGAAAATATTGCATGCATTTTATTAATATGACCAATTTCAAGAAATGCACACAGATGTGAGATGATTTATATAATTGTAATTTCAGGAATTTACAGTAAAGGCTTTTATCCTCACTGCATTTTGCACTTTTCCTAATCCAGGAGCCAGAAGTTATGGCCTTTGTGACCTTTGTATGATTTTTATTTTAGTTTCTTTTTTTTATATTGAAGAGTTTAGTATGACGTCCATTATCACTCATTTGTTTAATGGCAAGCTAAAGCATGCCTCACAGGCAAGGATCCAGGGGGGGGGGCTGAGGGTTGGACATGTTGGAACCCCCTTTCTTTATTGGACGATCAATGCATTTGAATGGGGACATGAAGTTGGACACCCCCCCCCCCCCCCAAAAAAAAAAAATTGTCCTGGGTGAGGAACCCCTCCTTTATATGACTAGATCCACCCCAGTCTCATGTACCGGGATTTTCTCGTTGCAATGAAGACCCATTGGTGACCTATGGCTGTTATCTGCTCTTTGGTCATGTTGTTATCTCTTTGATACATTCCCCATTTCCATTTCCATTTTCTTTTCGGTTCTATTATAAATATTAGAAACGAGTTTGGCGCCTTTACAAAAATATAATTGTCTGTACTGATAGGGGAGTATGTGTGCATACCAATATCTAAATTTTCTAGGCCTTCTTTTTGAATATTTTGTGCATTTCTTGGTAAAATACTGTCAGACCTCGAGTGCTGTTGTTTTACAAAAACGGTCAAGTAATGTAGGGGAAAGAAACTAACTAAAAAGACCAAAATAAGCCACAACTAATGGGGGTCTCATTGGGGGTTTTGTTCACGGATCCCGCTTAGTTACTACTTATTTTTTTAGATTCTCGCATGATGCCATCCCGCTTACACTATGTAAGTGAACAATTCTGCTATTTTTGTAATTTCCCATGTCCCGCTAAACTTCATTTCGCGTTTTCACGGCACAATAATTTAAGGGAGGATAGGACCTTTATCGGGACTGTGGGATCGGGTGTTTTTAAGCTCTGGATTTCGGGATTGACCCTTTCGGGATACGATAATTATTTTTTCGAATTTCGGGACCTCGGGATTTCGTGTTTTTAAGCTCGGGTTTTCGGGATCAGTACCCCTCCTACCCTCCCTCATAATTTGACTTTCATGTGTCACGTTTACAAAAAATACGCCTCGACAATCCCGAGTCCCGCTCAGACCCCCCTTATAGGTACATAATGAATAGTTTAAATTACTATGTAGTCAGTAGTCGGGTCAAATACACATGTATATACTTTTAGACGACCTTAGATTCATTTTGAACACAGCGAAAATACTCATTAATATTGAACATTTTAGATCACTTCACATTTAGATTTTATAACTTTTAAAATTAAGACCATATAGATATAGATTTAAGATCATTTAATCGAAAGATTATAATTTGTCAATGCGCAAATGTAACCAGGTACTGCATTTTTTGTTTGCATGCGTCAAGAAACAGTTAAAAGTGCCGGGAATAGAAAAGCAAGTTAAACTTCTCATCTGGACTTTTTAATAAGTCTGTATACCGGACCTCTTCTCTATTTTGGGATTGAAAAAAAATCTAAAGTTAAAAATGCGGTTTTGAGTCTATTTCTTCTTTTTAATTTGGTAACACGTTAAGCCATTAGTGACACTAATATGGTATATTACCAATAATAAGGCCATATATTTCGGTGTGTAGAAATACCGCAAAAGACTTCGTAGTGCACTAAGAAGAAAGTTTTTGCATTAAGGACACTAAAACGATGTTTTAAGATCACAGCGAACATGAATATAAGAGGATATGATTAAATACCTCAAATCTATAAAGTAAGGTATCAATAGATTTTGTAATTTTGAAGTTAAATGACTTTTTAATCAACGCCTGCCACTCGCCACGTGACCAACGGTTTATTGCAGATTCCCGAATCATCATGTTCAATCAACCTAATCCAATAAACAATTGTCTTTTGATCGTTACTTATTGATTAATCAATGGTTGTTAACCTAACGGTTTAGCGTGGTATAAATTCAAGTTTATGAAAGAAAAATAAAAAATAAATTTTGTGTTTTAAAACTTTGCCTTTGTTATATATATTTAGTTTTTAAGGAAATTGCTATGCAAGCTTTTTTTATTTAAAGAACCCTATTTTGAGATTAAAATTGAGAAACAAATGCTTTTGATATTTCATTTCCTTACTAACAACACAAGAGTTTACATACTATCATTATTCCTTGAAAGACATTTGAGAGTATGTGGTGTCCATGGGGTTCTTCAAAATCCGATTACAGAAGTAATATATAGAAAAACTCCAAGAGGTAAAATTATTTTACGTTTTAAAAAGAGAATTATAGAATAAATCATAACTGTCTTCTATGAACGATAACTTTAAACTGGTGTCAATGCTTTTTTTTTTAACAATTCATCTTTATTTCAACAATTGAAAATGAATACCATTTTATTTTATAATGTAATAAGCACTATGGGCAGGCGCGGATCCAGAGCTTGAAGTGGGGGTTTGGGGGAGGGGTTATGTGAGAAATGTTTAAAACACTAGAGAAGTTTTCATGTTATACCAAACCATATGTTTTTCAAGAAATGGCACACTTTTTGTTCATCCGGCATATGGTTACTCTAAATAAAATTTTAAGTATTAATTTTATATGTTTAATTATTTGATTACAGATCGTATCTACCCGTTTTGCAATTCATGTATCACTCTAAGGGAGGCTAATAAAGATATATATAATAAAATATAGAGATAGCAGCCTTGGATTGTCTTAATTAAATCCTTTGGTCCTCTAATTATCAAGTTACCCTCTGGCCAATGTTATTATGACTTGTGTATATTTAAAGAAGTGTAGCGACAACGTGTCACTCTATTCAGTGCTAGATATTCAAATTATAGTAAAGATAACATTAAAACAAGAAATGGTTAATACAAAAAATATTTTAAGATTTTCAACCGGGGGTGGGCTCGCTTTAACCCCCTAAATCCGCTAATGATGTGGGAGAACTAAATTATTTAGTTAACTTAATCATATGACTCTTAAGCCCGTTCTGCCATTATTAAGAAACGCTAAAGAACGGAAATGTATGATTTTAAGATTTGGAAATAAATGAAATTGGTGTCACAAATGGTATGTCTGCTTGTATTTAAAATATTTTATAAATAGATATAATGCTCATATACATAATTATTAACGGTTGTTTTACTTCGCTTATTTATAGCATTTAACAAATAACTTCGTATTCTTATTTTCGGCATCAAATAAAAATAATGGAATAAATATATTTTAAAAGACAAGGAAAGTGAATTAAAAAATATATACAACAAAAAAAAGCGAAAGGAGATGTGGTACGACTGTCAATGAAACACCTATCAACAAAAGTTAAAAATGAAGAAGATGTCAGAAATAAATTGGTCATAATTTATTTACAGTCTAAAACATCGAAGGGACTAAACATCAACCTATACATATTTATACTTGTAATGCATTGGTATATAAACATCGAATCAGAAATATGTTCCTTTCCTAAACATGTTTAAAAACATTGCTGTGATAGTTATCAAAAGTACCAGGATTATAATTTACTACGCCAGACGCGCGTTTCGTCTACACAAGACTCATCAGTAACGCTCAAATCGAAATATTGATAAATGGCATAGTTCTTAACATTAGAAAAATGAATGAAGTATTGGCAACTGGACATTAAGCAACCAAATATCAATCCTCACTTTTCCGTGAAGTGTTCACAATTATTTGTCTTTTTAAAATTAAAAGGATGAAAAATTCCCAAACTGAAAAGAGTTGAAAATACGCTATTAATTTAGAAGTAAAAAATATAGCAGACAGAATAAAGACGGCAAAAACAAACAAATGAAAAAAAAAAATAGAGAACAATTTGAAATACCATATACATGTTTAATCAGTATACTAGTAGATCACGGGCCAAGGTTGAGCGAACATGAATTGCTATCGATTATACTAAAGGTGACAATCAACTTTTTGAGGCACGTGTCGAGAAAACATTAGAAAAAATATAATTTAAAATTATGAAAGGAGTAGGTCCGGTAAGGACCGATTTTGGCCTCAAATTTCAGGTTCATCTGACGAAAGATTTTGACCACTTTTGAAACACTTAAGTGTCTATTTTATTTGATTCTATTAGTGTATGTGGAAGATTTTCACTGATTTTGTCATTAAAAGCTCAATTAAATATGAAAAATCCACCAAATATGCCGGAAAATGTCACTTTTCAGATGGTTTTTGCAATTTAGCATAACTTTATGGTGCTTGCACCCGATATATGTGCCATGTATTGTCAAAAACAGCCCATATTTATGTAGCAGAAGCATTCTACTGTCCAAAAAATAACTAAAAGTTTACTTTTAACAATTTTGTAAAACTGCTATATTTTGGGGCCAAAAAGGTGTCTTACCGGACCTTCTCCTTTTACAAAGTCTATTTCTATATGCCACATCCTTTGTGACAGTTGTATCATTCCATCAGGTCCTTAGTGCACATTCAAGTTTGTTCTTAGTGCACTAAGGAGGTCCTTTGCGGTGTTTCTACGGACCCCATATATTTGAAGCTGTTCAAAATTCTGTACATTATAGGTACGTGTATCAGATCGGACAATAATTTTCATATATATAAAAAAGAATTACTGTATAAGTTATCTAGTATGAAATATGTCCACTGGACCGACCGTGCAAGTGCTATATATATTATATCATGTATATAGCCAGTCAAAAAGATGTGGTATGATTGCCAATGAGACAACTATCCATAAAAGACCAAAATGACACAAACATTAACAACTATAGGTCACACAAGGTCGTTAAAAACTTCCATTTGTTGTTGTTCACTGAAAATAAGCTCATAAAAACACGAATCCCCGTTTACTCAATTCCACCTTTATTTGTTAATATTTCTTTATCTTTTTCTTTTGATTTTATCATATCTTTTTTGTGAAATATTTTGTGTGGTCGAACATGAAATTGCCTCCGATGCTACAAAGAAAATTTGTTTAATGTCATCTGTTGCAATATATGATAAGTACTACACGTGGACAGGATGTTCCCCAGAAAATTATAAGTTATACACACCCCGATATAACCCCGAGGGTACACGCTACTGTCATATGGAAAATAACTGGGTCACCTGTAAGATGGTAATCAGCCATGCAACTAATTAGGTTACTGACCATGTCACTTCAATTTAAAAAGTTTATCGTTAGATATCAAAATGATAAATTCATTTTAATTAAAAATTTAAGAACTAAAGGATTTATCATTATAATGAAGTGAAATAATTCAACCAAATCGTATATAGATTATATCAAGGATTTTCTTACTATACAAATCCTTGATTATATACATATTTTTTTTTTGTCTATGCCGGAAAGAATTGAAAAACTGTATTTATAATTTTTGATTTGTTTTATAGAAATCTGTGTAGGTCTCACGAAATGGAACTCACGCAACGCATGCCTAATTAAGATTTATAAATTTATTGAAAAATATAACAAAAATTTAGTTTTGATATTAAATTAAAGTTACCTTTCCGCGCTGTAATTTATTTGATATGACATGAATCAAGCAATTTTTGCTGAGGGATTTATGGGTTTGTCCATACAACGTATAAAAAAAGAAGTGTATGTTATTAGTATTTCACATGCCTTGTTTTCGCCTTGAAGCTCATTATTCAGAGTGTTGCAGACAAGATGATGAAAATAACGTCCAAGATACTTTTTTCGATCATCGTGAAGAGACAATTTTAATTCCCATTCCTCGATGCACTCTACCCCTGATGAATTGTATATTTATAATTCCTCGTGCTTTTAATTAGCCCCCCACCCCTTTCGTGGTTACCGTTATGCCAACAAATACCCGGGGCTTGATTTACATGTAAAATCATGGGCGGATCCAGCCATAATAAAGGGGGTCCCAACTACATGTCTCCATTAAATAAGGGGTGTCTAAGCATACCTAAGTGTCAAAAGAGAGTTTTTCCCGACCTATTCACATATTTTTAAGGTTTCTATATACAAGGTGATAGGACGTTCGGTTCCGTTGGAATAGGCTACCTTTTCACGCTATGCCTTAAAACTTTTCCTGATGCACAGGTAACCTATTCCAACGGAACGTCCTATCACCTTGTATATAGGAACTTGAGAGGATTCCCGAGATTATCATTTATGCAATGCTTGCTCACAAAATGCTAGGGGAGGCCAACCCCGGATTCCATCCCCTTCGACCCGCCACAGAATACAGATATAATTGATAATTGTTATTTAAAAGTCATATACTATAGCCACTATATAATACAGTCAGGGGTACTACTTGTACAAGTGTATTTTATTTACTTGAAGAAGTAAAAAAATATATACACATATAAGTAAATAAATAATGGTTGAATAATCTCCCCTTAATTTTCTAAAAATTTTACTTGTATAAGTAAATTTTTCTTACAATCCCACAAAAATCCTCAAGTTTTGAGATATAAAATCATGCCTTTAATGATTTTTCCCAGGTTTGCTCAAATTTTTTCATTAAAGTTCAATGTTTCATCTCATTAATTCATCAAAGAAACTGATTGAGCAAAGATCTTATATATTTGTGCAAGGCAATCAAAAATTGCTCCTTTGGGGCTTGTAAATGAGCAGTGTTATGAAGATTACAGACAAATGGGATTTTCATTGTCCATGAAATTACACTTAAATGAATAGCATGAATAGTAAAGACATCTGTAAAGGGTACACAATTTAAAATTCTATTAGAGCAAAGAAATCTGAAGAATTCAAGAAAAGAAGAAAGGATGATTTTTTTACTTATACAAGTAAAAAATTCTGAATGCCTAAGGGACATAACTAAGCCAATTTTTGTTTTTACCTATACAAGTAAATAAAATTCACTTGTATAAGTATCCTACAAATTTACTTATATGTGTATATTTTTTTTTACTTCTTCAAGTAAATAAAATACACTTGTACAAGTAGTACCCCTGACTGTAATACTAGAACCGAACACCTGTTTTGGGATATATATACATACACCACATCTTCCTATGTCTATATAGCTGATTTACCGTAAATAACTGCGAGAAAATGAATAATACACAAGTTGATAATTGTCTCTTCTCTGCTAATTTTAATGTGCATGCAATATTCACTCTGATTTACTTGTGAGACCACCGACACTAATAATAATTACCTACAAAATAATAGGTGCTCCTTTACTGGGAAGAACATTTCGGATCCGATCAATTTATTGGTTCCATTCCCCCATTCTACACTTCTCCTTAGAAAAAATGCCTTGCAATGCGTCATAATTATCTGGACTACTAACTTACTTCCATATAACTTCGAAAACAGACTATAATCTATTTCACTGGATGAGATTGGGCTCACAGATTTTTTAATGGATTGGTAATTTTATTTAAAGCACAAGTTTACAAAGCAAGATTAATCACATTTTTCACCCGGCCTACGGCTACACATCAAATGGTTGCCTCCTTACTGACTTACACCATATGCTTACACCTACACAAGCTAAACAAACATGTGACAACTCTTCACCAATGACCTGAGTGAAAGGTTGACGGGGGGGATCCAGAACTTTTCATTGGGGGGGGGGGGGGGGGGGGTTCAGATGGGGGATGCTTGCCTCAGTCATGTTTCTGTGATTCCCTATATAATCAACAAATTTTTTCACACAAAAAGGGGGGCAGGGATTTCTCCTTAATAAGAAATCTCTATTTTCAGCATAAGCTCATATAAATTTGCCTTTTGAAGAACTGAATTAAATATGAGACGGCTAATGATTTTTCAGATGCTTTACATTAAAATACATCCATGTGACATTCACAATTATATATAGATCCAAATTTAAAAAGCTATTTTTTTTCAATATTTAAATAATGTAGGATCAAATCTTGATACATGTATGTAGTTGAAACTGTTAGCTTTAAACATGTTAAACATTAAAAAATGAACACCCAAAGTTTAAACCACGTTTAAACATCAGAATGACCATGTAGTCTTTATTAATGTATGCTATTGCTATGAAACTAGGTCATTGTAGGTTAACTGTCATCTATTCCCTTAAATCTTTGTTCCCAGTCACCCCAAGTTTGATTTAAATTAGTCAAGTATATATCTACTCTATTAGGTCTCTAGTTTGGATAGTTAATAACTTGCAAATTAAAATCATACTCCTCCCAAATTTATTTCTTTAAATATTATGGATGAAATACATGTAGCAAGTAAGGGATGAAATTAAATTGGATGAAATGTGGCATTTTTTTTTTTGATAAAGTAGTATGTCTGATGTTGTCAAACTTAATTATAGACCCTTAAGGGGCGGATCCAGTCATTTTAAAAAGGGGTGGGGGTGGGATTCTAACCCAGGACAAAAGGGGAAAGGGGGGGGGGGTCCAATTACATGTCCCTATTCAAATGCATTGATAATCCGAAAAAAGGGGGGTTCCAATCCCTTGAACCCCTCTCTGGATCTGTGCCTGCCCTTTAAAAATAAAATTATCCTTATTTTGAGTTAAAGCTTATAGATTTTTCTATAATGCTTCTCAGGGGCGGATCCAGCCATTTTAAAAGGGGGGTCGCAACTAAGAGCAAAGAGGGGTTCCAACTATATCTCCCATTCAAATGCATTGCTCGGTAAAAGAAAAGGATTCCAACCCTCGAATCTATGGTCAGGTTGTTGTCTCTTTGACACATTCCCTTTTCCCATTGTCAATTTTATCATGTAGTCGTCGTTGTCCCAGGACATTTAGTTTTCGCTTAATTACTTTAGTACAAGTAATAGAAATCTATGAAATTCAAACACAAGGTTTGTGACCAGAGTTTTTGTTCAGAGTTTAGGAATTACATGAATTAGGGGCCAACAGGGGCCAATAGTAAACTTTGTTTGATTGTATAGAAAATTGAATTATTGGAGTTCTTTGATATGCCAAATCTAACTGTGTATTTAGATTCCTAGTTTTTTGGTCCTGTTTAAATTGGTCTACCTTAAGGTCCAAAGGGTCCAAAATTAAACTTATTTTGATTTTAACAATATTTAAATTCTTGGTGTTCAGATTAATATGCTGAATCTGAATATTTACATAGATTTTTTTATTATGGGCCCAAATTTCAAGTTGGTCCAAATCGGGGTCCAAAATTTTACTTTGTTTGATTTCAACAAAAATTGATTATATGAGGCTCTTTGATATGCTGAATCTAACCATTCATTAAGATTTTTGATATTTTGGCCCGTTATCAAATTGGTCCACATTGAGTTCTAACATGTCTAAAAGGTCCAAAATTTAACTTTATTTGATTTCACCAAAAAATGAATTATTGGGGTTCTTTGATCATGTTGATATGCTGCATCTAACCATGTATTGAGATTTTGAATATTGGACCATTTTAGAGGTTAATTGTCAATTTAAAATTTTTAAGTACTTGGACCGCATTCATTCTGTGTCAGAAACCTATGCTGCATCAACTATTGAATCACAATCCAAATTTAAAATTCAGAGTTTATCGAGCTTGAATGTTGTGTCCATACTTGCCCCAACTGTTCTGGGTTCAACCTGTACGTTTGTATCAAGCTGAGCCATGCATAGCATTTTTATTGGTTATTTATATATTAATTTGAAATTTTGACAAGTGAGACACATACAGATTATACTGTTAACAATATTTCAGAGTTTAACGTAGTCAAGCGAAACAAATTTTAGAAGAATAGTTGAATCATGTCTTTGTTGTCAAATGAAAAATTAGTACGAACACAAAGAAAAAGTATGGGAATGTTTGTTTTTTAAACTATTGGCCAGGGTGAAAGTCTTTGAAAGTCATGACTGGCAAAAAGTTTGTGAAATGAAATAGCACAAATATTCCATTCTATTTAAATATAACTGAATATAAAGAAAAACACAAACTGATGTTTTATAATAGTTTTTACCCTTTTTATGTTTTATAGGACAAGAAATATAGAAAAATAATGAAAAATATAAACAGTTACAATAGAAATGAGCGCAAAACAAGATAAACAGAATACAACAAGGCCTAAATGGTAAGACCACTTCTATATACTGTAAATTCAGATTTTTCAGGGAATGGACAACTTATTGTGATTACAAAAAAAATCTGCATAAAGATCTATATAGTTACATGATATATATATATATATGTTTCTGTTTTTGCGATACTCACCCAGTCACATTTAATATTCGCATTACTAAAAAGTTTCGATAATTTCTGAATTACAGTAATAAAAGAAATTGCCTTTGAATGATGACTCATATAAAAATAAGAAAATGTGGTATGGTAAATGAGTGACTTATCCACCAGAGTTCAATGAAGCGGATGCAAGAAATTAAAGGCCAATCATGGGCCTGTCTTCAATAATGAGAAAACACTTCCTCTATAGGTCATCCATTAAAGATCTCAACATATAAAGATTTAAACAATCCAATTTAGTTCAACATGTTCAAAGTCAATAACAATTAATAAAAAAAAATCATGCCTAATATAAAATATTGTTTGTTTCTCCAATCCTGATCGACCCTGCAAAAATGGCCCTACTCATAAAATTTTATTGTCAAAACTAAGCCAAATATTATTTTATTCATTTCTGATTTTCGGGCTTGCCGGATCATCCGATAATATTCAGGCTTTTGGGAAAAATAAAATTATTTACCTACCTAACTACCCACACCTGGATTGTCAGAATAGGGATTAGGGAAAAAAATAATATATTAATTTAGGCCTCATGTCTGTGAGCACTCAACCTGACCATAATATAGGACAGTGGTTCAAATATTAACACAACATATGAACATTCTATAACAACTATTGCAAGTGGCTCAACTTTAAATATCACTGCAAGGCACTAAACAACGAATATTAAATCTTAGACACAAAGCACTGAAATAAGAGAACTCATAAGCATGACAAGTAAGAATATCAAATGAAAGTTTCTCAAAATGTTCATTAAAACATGATAAAATAAGCTTATTTATATTGCTGTTTTTTTCTCCATTTATAACATTTTTTTTTATTTTGTGTATTTATAGGTCAGATATCTTGGTTTTTATGATCATCAACAGGTCCTGCAGGTCTATACTGAAGAGGAAACTTAATTGTTAATACTTTTCTACATAATGTGCTAATTGGATTATTAATGTGAAATGAACTCAACTGTGTGTTTTTCTGGAAAAAGAAATAGAAAAAATCCTACAAAATTGCTATAAACAAAATGGAGTACTATCAAAGAACACAATTGTGTAAAATGTAACAACCTACATTCATATTAACTGATGGATTATGGAGAAATTAAGAAAAAAAATAGTATCTTTGTCATGTTTGTTGTCGAAATAAACACCTGCTTTATCCATTCATGTACATGGCTCCATCATATCAAATATACAAAGAAGATGTTTGAAGAACATATGTTGCCAAAATTTATTCAACCAATTGAAGGAAGATGTCTTGTGGATTGAATTATTTATGCACTGAACTGTTATGTAGGGGGTCGAATACACAGCAGCTGAAACAGAAGACAAGTTAATTTGACATGAAAAGTGTTTATTTGATTTAATATGCAAATATGAGCACAATATTAATAACATCACAAATGGTATGATATTCATAGCGTTTTGCTTATTATTGTATTGTCTTAAACATGCTAAACAGTCAGCCTTTTGTTTTTGTATGTTTAATACTCACCATGAAAATTTGTATTACAGTATTAAAGTTTTAATTATCTTTTGTATCAATAATTCAGTCTAGGAGAAAATATATTAATACTGTTTGTACTGTTATGAAATTTCCATAGAGGAAAACTATTTCCTTAAGGGAAATTTGATGTTCAGAAATTTCCCTAGAGGAAATTTGAAGATCAATGATTTCCTTAGAGGAAATTTGTTGTCTTGAATTTTCCTCCAAGGAAAAGTGTTTGTCAAAAATTTCCTCACAGGAAAAAGTATTTCCTCCAAGGAAAATTTGAAGCTACAAATTTCCTCACAGGAAAAAGTATTTCCTCCAAGGAAAATTTGAAGCTGCAAATTTCCTCAAAGGAAAAAGAATTTCCTTTAAGGAAAAAGAATTTCCTCTAAGGAAATAGAATTTCCTCAAAGGAAATAATTATGCAGCAAATTCCCTAAGGGAAATCTTTTTCCTTTGAGGAAAAAACAATTTCCCTTGAGGAAAAATCTTTTTCCTTCAGGGAAATTTGATTTCCCTTGAGGAAAAGTACTTTTCCTCTGAGGAAATTGTTGAAAAAAGGGGCATAACTTTTTCAACAGTGGTGCTAGATCCAAAAAGTTTTAGGACAAATATCAGGGAACTAATACCAACCAAGTTATCAACTTTATTTTGACTTAACTCCAAAAATTAAGGTGACAACTTTTGCACTCAGCGGAATTGCAAACTTGTCCCGGAGACTGTTAAAAAACATGTACATGAAAAATATTGCTATTACCACGCTATTTCAGTTTCCTGTTTCTTTTTCAGACATATCCCCAATAATGCCATGGTATCTAAAAGTAGATTGGGTGTTTTTCAATATATCAAATACTATAAGTATACTGATTTCTATAATGTATTGGGGACTTATTTATACAGGTAAGTAGTTAAAATCTTGAATTTAGATTTGTGTTGGTAGTATTTTGTTCTTTTTATCTATTTTCATAGTGTAATGGTGCTCTCTGTCTTTTCCAATTAATATGTTGGTACATAACCAATATCTCCCCTCTTGTATCCATGATTTTACTTTCTTCACAATCTGGCGCGTAAATGATCTGGTTCAAAGCAAATTACATGAAAATAATATGCCATGACGTTAATGAAATTTGACTCTATTTGATGATCTTTGCGGATATTATACTAGTAGAATAGCAGCATATATGATTATTCTTTTATATGCACTTTTAAATTTATTCACATCTGATTTGTCTAGACATTGTGTTATTTAGCCAAGAGCTTTATATATACTATATTGATATTTGTCTATAACTGAAGACTGAATATTGACAACTAGACGAAATCATTTGTCTTAATATATTACCGTCAGATGCCAAGTATGTCCTGCACTAAAAGGATCCACCATGAAAGATCAGCAGCAGAAACCACAGTTTGTCATTTGTTGTTGTTTTCTGTTTTGCCTCATGCATACCTTTTTTTTCTGGATTGACTTTCATTGGAGACGCTAAGATTCAAAAGTTTGAGCATCTTAGCTTCCGTTGGTTGTTTTTGTTTGTTCTATATTTTTTAGCCATTAATCTTACAGTAATGGTTTCCTGTTTTCTTATATAAGTATTTATTTTTCAGGTTCAGAAGAACTGACGTCTGTGAATATAGAAACACATGCTTTGAACATAGTATATGTTATAATTAACTTTTTCATGACTGGAATTCCGGTGCGTTTTTACCATTTCCTTCATCCAATAGTTTTTGGTATTATATACATTGTGTTTTCAATTATATATGAAGTGTCGGGAGGAACAAATCACCAAAACAAATCCCACATTTATTCCGTCCTAGATTGGAGCGACACGGTCCACACAGCGATGATCGCACTTCTAATTGTATTCGTAGCCATTCCCATTTGTCATTTTACATTGTTTCTTCTCCATCTCATCAGACTTTTTATGAACAAACAATGTTGTTCAAGGCATAAAAGGAGTTGTACAATTGTCACTCCTGAAAATAAATCTTATGGTCTAGACAATAACATGGAACTAAACCACAATAATGAAGTCAAACTGAATGTTTATACAGATGGGGAAGGCAACAATACTCAAAATTTGACAAACCAGTCCCAAATTCTTGTCGATTCAAATTATCAGACTATAATAGATGATTCTTTAAAAATGGATATAGTTTCTATGAAAACTTGGGATGAAGAATCATTTGACACCTTTGACACTGAAACTGAAAATGAAGAGGAAGAGGAAACTGAAAATAAAGAGGAAGATGAAATAAATAACTCACGTGATACCGAAATCAATTGTAAAAGTCTCGAAAAGGAGACGACTATTAAAACTCATGATTTAATTGAAAAAGAAATTTGTGATGACGTAATTAACATAAGAGGAACTTGTGATGATGAACTTCACAAGACAGAAAGTTGTAATCACGTACTTCACATAAGTCAAACTTGTGAAAATGTTCTTCAAATTAGAGAAAGTTGTGATGACGTACTTCACATAAGAGAAACTTCTAATGACAAACATCCCATTCTGGATAACAAAAAAGGTGATACAGAAATTGTCGATCAAGAAAATAACATAAGAACGGATTTGTAAACTTTGCTAAATTATTTTTATAAATAAAATGTTGAAACATTTATATAAATATCGGTGATTACTGCATTGTACCTCTAGCTTATCAATCATTGTATAAATTGTAAACACACAGATTATTGACACATTTACAACGGTATCAAGACGTTTTTATGAAATTGAAATAGGGCAATTCCTTAATCAGGATGAAAATGTAAATATGAACTTAATGAAGATGCGTTTTTCCTCAAGGTGTTAGTAGGGAAGTATTTCACTCTCCATTTGTTAATTGTTTTAGATAAAGGAGTAAAGGCATAAAGACCCTGTTTTTGGAACCAAAAAAAAAAGTATTCGAGCCTGTGTTTTTTCTTTTTGGATATTGCAATTCTTTCACATGTATCTTTGGGGTCTTTACAGTGTCTTTACAGTCAGAATGAAATATTCATTTACAGATCAAAGTTCAACCATAAAATGTCTGAATTGAACCGTTCCTTTACAATAATAATTATGTTTATTTACAAGTATTTTTTCCATAGAAGACACAATTATTGTACAAACTATGACAAACGTATGTTAAAATGACCAATATTTGATAACAAGGGTTTCGAAATCCCTTGAAGTTATAAGTCCAGAGGCATGTTGATTTGGAAAATATCATCCGTACATGATATGTGTTTGCTCCGTTTTCTTTAATAGTTTATATTATTTCATCACTGAAAGACTAAGAAGTCTTTAATATCATAACAATATTTCGAAAATCTTGTACACGAAAAAGTAATCAGATATTGTAAAAAAATAATACCTAACAAAAGGACAAACAAAAATAAAACAAACACTAACGAAAGAAAGCATGAACATCACAAATCTAAACAAACAAGTCACTTATTTAAAATACAGCAACCCATTAAAAACAAATACAAAAACATTATTAATGAAAATGTATGAAAGAAAAAAAGTACAATATTGCTTTTAACCAAACAATAAAAAACCAAGATCAAAGAGTACATCAGACGTTTTACGTCCATCCTCGAGAAAAAAATACCGGATGATAAACAACCATGACAAATTTTTGCCCGATCTGAATTTTTACGAAGTTACTTTTCGAAAAAAAAAATGTTTCACTGTGTATATTTATTTGTAAAAAGTGTTGTCGAATAATAATGGTCATGTTTCGATTAAGAAACAGAAATTCTCAAACATTATAATTTAGATAAATCCTCTCAGAAATGTCTAATATTTAAACAGTGCTAACTAGTGTTTGTGAAATTATCCTGTTTATCAATTGGGTTTTCAAAATTATATTCGATTGCTTGGTAGTAAGGCTGTATAAAATAAGTAAGATCACAACAATACTGAACTCCGAGGAAAATTCAAAAGGGAAAGTCCGTTATCAAATGGCAAAATCAAATGATAAAAGACATCAAACAAATTGACAACAACTGTCATATTCCTGACTTGGTACAGGCATTTTCAAATGTATTTTAGCCAAATTATACAGATACAGTTCTAGATATAACTATGATTTATTAACAAGAGAAATTCAACTTAAATGTTTCTTAATAAGTCGATGTTGTTAAATAAATATAAAAATGAATTTTGAACTTAAAACAATTGCATTTGTACAATATTGTTTGCTTATTTTCTGAAGAGGACATTTGTAACTTGGAATAATTTGTCTGATGTTTTAGTGTTTTCGTTATAGAACATGTGAAAACTAAAAAGAAAATTCTGTGAGAACGAATAATCAAACATATTATTCTCAGCCATTAAGTTTTCAATTCCGGGAATTTATATTAAGAATGGCGACAGATATCTATTCGATTGGTAATTTGTTTACTAATGACTCATCTTAATCTTGGATACAAAAATCGTACCATATGCACCAAAGTACAAGTTGTGAACCCCATACTATACAAGCACGACTCAGTCCCTAGACTGTTATCATAATGTCAACAGGAAAGCCATGAGTTCATTTAGTAATTATGATATCACAACTTGAAAAAACTTTTGAGCAGTTAAGGACGAATTAGGACTCGTTTACTTGGGCTATTTTTAGGGAAACCGTTTTAAGAAAATATATGCAGCTTGCGTCTGTTGTATGATATGATTGCTTTCCTTACATTACAAAACTTTATTTGCACAAAAACAAAAGAGTGTACAATATAACAATTACAAATACTGAATTTACTGGACAGAAGTAATCCCTTTTGATTTTATACATGTAATGACAATTAATTGACATGTAATAGAGGCTTCAACAGTCTATATAAGAATGCAACAAAAATTGCAATGATCAACAAGTCCATAACAAGCGTCAATCATATAATTTTTCGTAGCTACATTCCCCTGTCAGAACTCTTGGATAGGCAGTTAAGGTGTTCAGTTTAAAAGACTCTATGTCATATACAGTCGCTGACCCGATTTCACCTTTCCTCACGAATATTTAGATAGAAGTTGAACTATTCAACCTGTTCTTGTTTCCAAACAACTCGCACTTATTTCTTGAACAATTTTTAGAAAACATATTTCACCTGTTAATATTTTTTGTTTGAAACCTATAATAAATCACTATGTTTTATGCTTATTGTTGATATTTTAGTCCATACTCAAACGAATTCGTTCACCATCGATTGCGGGTTACAACAGGTAATGTACAATTCATTATTTCTTCGCCTGATATGAGGCCTTTTTAAAGGGGGATTTTTTTCCAATATTTAAAAATCAAATAAGTAATATTAACACATTAAACAACAATTGATTTTTTTCTACATTGCAGTATAAAGCCAAATAACAGTGCATTAACTTGACATATCAACGATATAATAATTCGGGCCGAAACGGGGGAAAAGCTCGGCAGAGCCTCGCATTTCCCGTTTTCTAAGCCTCATCCTTATAACGTTGATATGCACTATTATTGTCTATATAATATAAAAATGGAAAAAAAGAAAGAGATTTTCAAAAAAGGGATTGGCTAACAAATGAAATTATCGTGATTATGTTTCACTCTTAACATTTATTAACATTTTCTAAATTTGCTTCTTATTTTTTTAAACCAGGAAAAGAAAGTGGTGCATGCTAGATGTAATTTATTATCCTTCTAATTGCGCTCACTGTTAGTATCAATAGCAACCGTCACTTTAACTCTGTATGAATTAGCAAATATTTTTCGATGTGTTTCAAATTTAATATTCATTATAAATTATTCTTACTGCAGTTATTCATATATCTTCGGGACAATAACAATAATTATACTAGTAATCAGATACGTAGGTTTCAATCTAATTTGTAGAACACAATGAACAATGACGTCTACTAAAAAAAACACTACATTAAAATAAAAAAAATAAAAAATCCCTAATTTACAGATCAGCATATAGCTTACTGCTATACGTTTTGTCGCCTATATCCGTTGTTAGATTTGCAAGTGTATGCAATTGCATGTGACTAGATGGACATAAAGTCAAGCCATCAGCCATGTAGGTTTCAAAACGCATATTGGACTTTCAATTTTGCATTTTTAAATGAGGTTAACTTAACTCCTTCGATTATCAATTCATTTAATTTTTATGTTTCAAGTTTAATTACACACAAAACATGCTCCAACGGTAAACTCTGAGACGGTAAACTCTATAAAACATTTGTTCAATTACTTTGACGTCAATTAAAGTTTATTGAAATATGGCTATAAAAAAGTGTGTGATAACATTGTGTGAGGGAATTCGACGTTTGCTGTACCACTGTTCACTCCAGCGCAATTTATGACAATACCACTGTATCAATCAGAATGATTTTTTTTGCAGTGTTTTAAAAAATGATTTACTTTGTTGTCGCGTATTATTCGTGATACATTCAATGTTTTAAAAAGGCGAATTTTCTGTATAAAGTCAATGATTATGTTGACTTTTGAAGGCCAAACTTTTTACAGCCTTAAATACGCAAATAAAAGATCCAAAAACTATACCAATACAGAATGACATGTTTATAAAATTATAGCAAATCTATTGGTTAACAAATTTTTATTCGTTGTTGCAAAATAATGAACTTAAAATATCTGACATTTTCTCCCTACCCAGTTTACCCCTATACATTTTTATGATGTGGACTGGTCATTGTTATTGAATCGTAGGCAATTTGATTGGATTAAGTTGTTATTAGTTTACCTACAAACTTGTTTATGCTTTTCATTCATGACTATTGATTAGTTAGAACGTGCATGAATGTGTACAGTAACTAAAATGACCTTCAAACTGGACACAGGACGAGTCAATATTATGTTTTATCAATGAAAGTTAAGGTATGAAAGGTAAGAATTGCCACTACTTCTATTTTCACAAAATTTTCTGAATACACCGTTGAAAGATAATTTTTTAAAAACCTATTGTGGAGATAAAAGAGAAAGTTTACAAATAAAACGTTTTGTTCCATTAAACAAGTCATTTCTTAAGAGAAATACCGAAATATATTTTACGCACGACTACGGCAGGTAAAATTATTATTTATCATAACAAAAAAAAAACATTTTTCAGTCTCATTGGAATATGTTAATTACAATTAATCACAAACTTAAGAAGTTAGTAAATAAAGTCAAAATATGTCTGATCTGCCTATTTCTGGACATCAAAAGTCAATACGATCGTTTAAAAGTCAATTTCGTCTACCTCACAAAATCTTGTTAGGCACTATAGACAAGTATTGTTGACACTGCTTATCGTGTTTACCTAGGTACAACGAACACGGAAGTGAAACGTGTGCCTTTGTTGTATGTTTAACTGTAGAAATGGCGACATCAAGTAAATCTACACGTATAAGAAAAGCACAAGTGCCAGTTTCATGCTATTTCTGCAAAGGACCAGAGATTAAATGGAAATGTGAAGATTGCAATATTCGCATGTGTAACTCCTGTAAAGATACACAACTACTCTACCTGCTGTTCATAGTTTACTTTGCTCCGATGACGATTTACTTCACTTCATCTATAACGGTTACACGTCTGACAAGTGTCAGTTGGTAAAAGGGAAACTTTTAAAATCATCAATAAAGATATTGCAGACATTGAACAGAAGAATCTGTGACATGGCAATAAATAAAGACGGTGCAATACTTTTTATCGAATACCATGATCACAAGATTCAAGTTTTATTACATACAGGTGAAGTCAAGACTGTGTTAGATTCTTCTCCAATGATATTATTGGCCATTCATGTAAACAAGGATAATGAAGTAATAGTTGGAGTGAGAGAACCGGGACAACCGCTTCCAGTCCACGATTTTTCAGTCAGACAAGTTATAATTCTTAGTAGTGATTATAAACGTAATAAAACAATAGAGTTAGATAAAAAGGGCAACAAATTATTCAGTTATGCATTACGCATTCGCACTGATTCTAGAAATATTGTCTATATCATTGACATTTTAGACAATGACTCCAACGGTAGAATAGTAGCTGTAGATAGAAAAGGTCGCTTGAAGTTTATTTATGAAGGACATAAGAATACAGGAACATTTAAAACAAAGGGAATTGCTATAACACGAAGTGATAACATTGTAGTTACAGATTACTATAACGAGGCACTACATGTTATTAATTCGAAAGGAAATTTACTTGGACTGCAGTTCATTTTCAAAGACTTGGGATTCTATGATCTATATAGCTTAAGCTTTGACAGTGAAGGCTATTTATTAATTGGGTGTGGTGCAGCCAAAAATGAGGACAACGGAAAAGTTCATATTGTTAAAATGGTAGACAGTCTTATGTAATATGTAGTGCAATTATTAAAAAGCTCTTTTCATTAAAAACAACATTTTTGCGCCTGTCCCAAGTCAAGAGCCTCATCCATTTTTTTAGGTTTGTTTGTTTTTTTTTTTATTTCATTCATATGTTGGAGTGTAGAACGACGTCCAGTTTGACTTAGCTAGTACACTTTTTATTTAGGGGCCAGCTGGGTGCGAGATTTTCTAGCTGCGTTGAAGACCCGTTAGTGGCCTTCGGCTGTTATCTGATCTTTGGTCGGGTTGTTGTCTCTTTGACATATTCCCCATTTCAATGCTCAATTTTATTATATATTGCAAATGATGTAGTAGAAAACATATACAATGAGTGTAGCATGTTGCTTATTTCCTTTAACTACCCCACACGTTGCATTAAATCTACCCCGCCAACTCAGGATGGTTATATGTATATGCAAGAGTTTGCATATATAAGGAGTAAGTACTATACAGATAAGATAAGATAATTTTCTTAACCAATCATGGTGCCCAAAATTTGAGATATACAATTGAATGAATTACAAAATAAAGCAGAGAAAATGATTAGAATGATTACAGTAAATTTAAACCAAAAAAAAAAAAAAAAACACAACAAAAAAAGCAAAAAAAAAAAAAGCACATGAATACACATTCACACTAATTAACCTGATATAAACTAAGTTATTGACAAAACGTAGTTGTAATACAAATCCTAGGTACATTCTATTTTGTTCTGAGTTAAATAATTCAATCATCTCTAAATTTAATTTTGTTTTAAATACTACGCGTGATAAATTTATTTACAAATACAAATCCATGTGTTTTTTGTATTTACTTATAAAGCACTTAAAGGGGCACTAGCTGTCAAATTCATTTTTACCGATTTGACTCAAATTCTCATATTTGGTTTATAACAATGTAAAACATTTATTCAAACTATCAAAAGTCTAAAATAAACAGTTTACAGAGCATGGGGTAGATAATATATAGGTTCGTTTCGTGTGTATTTTAGTCCAGGTGTCATCTAATTAACTATCGATTTTACCTCAGATGACCATATAAGCGATGTAAACAAAAATAAAGATACGAATAGATTAAACCAACACGTGCAATTGCATTTTTATAGGTCTGTTTGATTTTATTTTATAGATTAAAAATAGATGTTTCTCATTGTTTTTAACCATATAAGAATGATTTTATGTGCATCGAATTAGTAATCAAATGATTTACCGTAGTTTCACTTTCATTGTTGACATTCTTTTTCTTTAAATAACCAGTACACGTACAATGCATGCGTTGTCAATCTCTAGCTAGGGGTTAACTTGAAGTTCACATGAATACCGGTTAGAATGATGATGACGTTTTCACTTGCAAGTGAATCAGTCAAAAATTATGTTTAATCGCTTATTTCAACAAAATTAAAGGAAATTGATTGCTAAAAGCAAATTATTATTTCATTATTCCAATTTGATTAATGATTGATCTAATAAAAATCATACTTTATTTTTTTATAAATATCGTAGCTAGTGCCCCTTTAAACGACGTCGTAGATAGCACGAACATAAATGAACTGAAAAATTTTAAAAGACGAGCAACAGATTTAAGAAAAAAAGTGGAGGTATGTTTCAAAATGTATATGATAAAATATAGACACTCTTTTATTCTTCCTGTATGTTTAAGACAAGAACAAATTAACAATAACTTTACGCGTTATAATATGAAGGTAGTTCCTACAAAGAGGGACGTAAAAGGGCAGTTTAATGTCTGGAATTTTTTAATTGTCGTGCTACTAAAAAAGCTTATACAGAGCATATAACCACATTGTGATTTGTTCTCCATGTTATCACCATCTACTGAAAAGAATGCGTATCAACCATCCAGAAAAGAAAAACGAGGTTAACTGTTTAGTACAAATGTACCTTTCTGTTACACATACATGTAGTAATCCCATAAACAATCGAGGCAACTGTTATTATAAAAGTTAGATACAAAGTTTGTAGACCATACAATGAAGAAGGACACATTTAAAAGGTATAGACATGCAGTACATTAAAAAATCACATAAAATATCCCTACTTTTCGGATCAGCATATATTTTACTGTTCTACTTTCTGCTTATTTTTGTTGTTGGATTCAATGCGTGTGCATGCAATTTTAAGTGGCTAGAACGGACATCAATCAAAGAGCTATTTAAACTCATATTGGATTAACAATACCATTTTTTGAATGAGTTTTAAGTGTTACTGTAGGCAACGTTTTATACAACCCTTATACTTCTTTATTTGATATCAACACTACCACACGATTTATTAATGTCCTATTTACCTTTTATCAGTATCATTGCACTAATTTGTAGACTTTATATAAGAGATAACTTATCTTTATTTATCATGTTCATCACGGTGAGTAAGGTTGTCCTGCGATAAAACGTTCTGTGGTGGTGATTCGGTCCTGACTGGTGCTGGTGATCATTGAAAATATGTAAACATAGACGAAAATGATGATTTTTGACGTTTTCTCTGATACAAAAATGGATGGAAACAGTTGAGATTTTTTAATTTTGTTTCTTATGGGTTCATAGACAAACCATTAAAAATGTGACCCTCTAAACTGTTTCAGTAAGCATATTAACATAAAAATGCTCATTTTCAGAAAATCTAGAACTAAAAAAATAAAACAAAATGCTCCTCGAGTCCGCTGCCTATACCCAAATCCACACGACAAATTATTTTGTGAAAAACCTGTGCAATATATCAAAATTTTGCATTTTCTCAGTTTATTCATGTCCTGATACGGTGCTGGTGATTTCGGATAAAAAGTTGGTCATATTTGAAACAAATGTAACAAAATTAATAAAATTGGACAGATAATTGTATTCAATCGGATCTGTGACTCGTATTTTTACTTTTGTGCATCCATTTGGCTGTTTAATAACCGTTTTCAAATAATCGTAATTTATATTACATAAAAGGCCAACATCTTCCGTCCAATATCAGATGAAAATATATCTAAATAGAATAGTGTTATTTAAGATATTAAATGCCCTTGAATTGATGTATCTCTACGTAACATGTTAACTTAAAAAATCCAAAAGGTGATTAAAGTATAGCGACATTTAAAACGCTATTTCTGTTCGGGTTACAATTTAATGTTGTGCTCTTTTGTTTCCTCTTATATTTGAGTGTGAATTCACATTATCATAAGACGTGTCATGGTACTTTTCTGTCCCAAATTGATGTATTTTGTTTTGATGTTAATTATATTTGTTATTCTCATCGGATTTTGTCTAATGCTTAGTTCGTTTCTGTGTGTGGTACATTTTAATGTTGTGTCGTCATTCTCCTATATTTAATGCGTTTCCCTCCGTTTTAGTTTGTGACCCGGATTTGTTTTTTTCTATCGATTTATAAGTTTTGAACATCGGTATACTACTGTTGCCTTTATATAACGACAACAAAGATTTGACTGGTTTATTTCAGTTGAAAATACGAGGTAAGACGTTCTAACTACTTGTACCTCTAATTTCTTCCTTTATGAATACATTGTCTCCAATAAATTTCGACTGGATAAAAAAAAACCGACCTTGACATGCTTTTCAAATATGACTGATTAAAAGTAATTAGAATGGAACAAGATATGAACAATTGCAATTCAAAGTATGAATTTCAACAACGAGCAAAAACTATAACGAATACTAGCTATAAAAAAGTAAACGATTAAAATATGAATACCTTCGGCCTGATTTTAACTACAGCTTTGAACAAAATACAAATATGAAAGAAAGCAACCATCGACAACCACTTGTTTTGGGCACTCTTGATAGGGCTTAACATATAAGTATCATTGCAAATGAGAAAACTCTCCACAAAAGACCAAATGACACAGAAATTACTTATCATAGGCGCCCACCGTCTTCAGCAATTAACAAAGCCCATACCGCATACTCATTAACACGTTTGTTTGCGCTCCACACCACCCTCCCCACCCTCGCCCAAGCAACCCCTCCCCATTCCTCCTTTATTGATATAAATGTGTAACAACACAACAATTTAGCACATAAAATAATAATATAAAGACACAAAGTATTGAACAACGAATACTCACAGCTACTGAAAGATAGTTCAAGACCGCATTTTCAACTAATAGATAAACCATGTTTTCTAAGATAAAAATCTCAATCGTACCGATCAAAAAATTTCGCAAAACTTCAATTCACATTTTAATGTTTGATAAAGCAAACCTTTAAAAGTGTACAGTGAATCTTGTGTTCACAGTTATTGTCATAAAAGTGTTTACATCGGACACTAAAAAGGCATTTGGAAGATGCCAGGAAGTATTTTACAGTTCAATTTGATAATCATGAAGGGATGGAGATTTCATGGAAGTTAACATATCATAAAAATTATGAATTGATAGTATTTTTTTTGGCGAAATACTTTAAACCTTCTTTGCATTAAATTCTAAAACGTTTTCTTGGTGCCGTATTTGTTTAAATCCTCAACAAAATTTCAATAACTTTGTTGAAACGAATAAACGTTTTAAATCAAATTTTCATGGACTTTGATCCACTTTTTAGCTTCCATCCTGATGAGTCATGTAAGCTGTCGGTATCCGGTTGCACCTTCCGCACGTAAACTTTCACATTTCCATCTTCTTTTCTGAAATATTTTACCCAATCCATACGTGACATCATTATTATCATAGTAACTGGTGTTACCAATGTATTGAACATTATTAAAATTTTCCACAATACTATATGAATTTTGTGTGTCAATTTGTTTAGGCAAAACAAAACTGCAAAAACTTCGAATACAGGAGAGATTTTTTTTAAATGTCATGATTATCTGTCGATTTTTCTAGATCTATGGTAAGTAATTATTTCAGATGACATGGACTTACCCGGGTGACCCTGCTGTCTTTCATAATTATATTCATATAGTTACATAATAAATAAACAAACTAAAGGCTGCACCTGTTGTTTTTTTTTGCATTTAAAATTTCGTTGTAACACGACTATTTGTGCTGAATGGAAACTGTGGGGGTTAAAATCTGATATTGCTTATAAATGTTGATATAATAATACTAAGAATTCATAGTATCAAAAAATTAAATAAATGGGTGAATCTAAATACCTTAGTAACGAGTCATATCTACAGAGCAGGTGTGTTTGAGACACTAAACTTAAAAGGTTCGTGATATTACCAATATTTAAATAAAAGTGTATTTCTTAGCCTAGCAGTTCACTCATTTTTTACTTATTTTCAATTAAAATTAAGGCATATTTTATTTTTATTCATGAAATATATTTATATATAGAAAAGTAGGAGACAACGTTCATTCCCTCTCCCTTAATTCTTTATTAAAAATCCATGACATCAAACTTTATTTTGGAATTATAAAATGCAAAACTTAAAAAATGTTATATCTGTTAGTGATATCTATATTATCTCGCCTTCATTCTCTGACAAATTCTAGTGTGCCTGTCCATAAAATAGTAAATTATTTTTTTTAAGTGTTCTATCGAATTTTCGGGAAAAAACCATTCAGACCAAAATTTTATGTTCAAAAAATCTTAAAGATACAGTAAGTGATGCTTAATAGCTAATAGATACATTTTTATTTTGAAGTACAACTTTCAAATCTTACGGGACACTCCCTTCCACTCTTGGAAAATGATTTTTACCTGCAGTAATAAAATCGTTCTTGAACATCTACATCAAATTATTTTTTATCGACAATTTTAGAATTTCAAAACTATTCCATTTCTAAAAAACTTTTACTGTGACCTCCCTCTTCCTTATCCCCCCTAAAAAAAAACCTTAATACTATTGTCATCATCTTAGTCCTCTTAGTCAGCACTACATTGCACACAAAGAAATCTGATTTAAGCTGCTGAAGACACACGATTCTTACGCGCATGAAACACGTAGGTTTTGATTTGGTTGAATAAAAAGAAAAGTATCTACAGTATCGTAGAAATTTGTCAGAAAAAAACAATGTTCCGAATGCTTAGGACACTAAATGTATTATCTGATCTCATCTAAGAAGTGTTTAGGCTCACCTGATTGTTTGTGCCTGATTCGTACAAAATATGTTTAATCCCGACACATTTTTTGCGCCTGGCTCAAGTCAGGAGCCTCTTGCCTGTGTTAGTCTTGTAAGCTTTTTAAAAAAATTTGTTCATTTAAATATGTTATGAAGTTGAGTGTGATGTCCATTTTCATTGAGCTAGATTACATTTTGTTAATTAAAGGGCCGGCTGACGCTCGCCTCTGGGTGGGTTATTTTTTCGCTGTGGTCTTCAGCTGTGGTCTGCTCTTTGATCAGGTTGTTGTATCTGACACCTTGCCCGTTTCTATTCTCAATCTTATTAGAAAAAAGTACTTTGTTCTATATTTATGCTCTCTATTTTTATGCCAAACCTTGTATATTTTGATTTTTTAGGTCACTGTTTAAGGTCGTAGGATGACGTATGGTTGTTAACACATACTTCCTTTGTTTTTTTATTGAAATGTGTTCATTGACAAACATACCACATCATCTTTTTTTATATAGGTATTGTATATTTTACACCGTATTTTTGGTGAGCATGCAAAAGGATCGTAATCCTGAAAATCATAAACATATTTTCTTATCTTAAAAGGGGACAAGAGGGTTTCCATTAACTGGTAAACAAATAAGATTACAGTTAATTTAAAATATTGATTACCGATAACAGCATTTTAAATCACCTTAAATGAGAAAACAGAAAACAGTAAAATCAAAAATTAGGGGTAATTTTTTTTCTCATAATAACAGTAAACAGATTCACAATAATGTCAATTTTAAGAAAACAGACAACAGCTAATTAGTCAATAACAATGAAGCATCAATGATCTTGAATATTTGCCACTTTCAACTAAAATATAAAGGCTCAGAACCATGACCCACCAGCATAGTATCAGCACCGTTTTTCTAATCACCAGCACTTCGTCAGGACAATTTAGTTTGGCGAACTTGAACGACTTTTGCAATAAAACTATGTTGTAATATTCTCTGCATGGTACTTGTTAAATTCATCAATAAAGTTTTTGCAGATGTTACAGAGAAAAATATGTGACATTGCAATGAATAAAGACGGTGAAATACTTTTTATTGAACACCATGATAACAAGATTAAAGTTTTATCATATACTGGTGAAGTCAAGACTGTGTTAGATTCTTCTCCAATGTTCAATTATATATATATTTAATTATATTTAGGTTTTACTGAAGGCAACGTTTTATACAACACTAATACTTCTTTATCTTATATGTCCTATTTACCTTTTATCATTATCATTACACTAATTTGTAGACTTTATACAAAAGATAACTTGTTTTTATTTATCAGGTTTATAGGCAATTAGAAAACCGAATTTTGTTTTGTCAGCTAGTCAAATAATTAGTGTTGGCAAATCGTACACTTTTGCCTATTCGGTTACTCGGATAATCGTTCGACCTATTAACCGGTTAACCGGTAGTTTAAGATGATGTTTGAAAGCCTTATCAATAGCACCCTACACAATAGATATAAGAAGCTGTGGTATGCATGTCAATGTGACTACCTTTCATCCAAGTCATACATTTACGTTTTTATAATACGATGAATCCTTTGGTATTATAAGGCTTGTTTGTGAAATTTCCTGTCGAAGTTTGACTTTTAATAATCAAACACACGGTATTATAACTATGGCGTTTGTACTAACTTCAGATTATTTGTAGTGTTGTCAACCGGATAACCGTTGACAAAACAACAAATAATAGTCTTTGATACTGAGAACACGGGAGTGACGTTTTGTTGCATTTGTAAATGTAGAAATGGCCACATCGAGTACAAGTATAGGTATAGCACAAGTGTTAGTTCCATTGGATTTGAAACGCAAATGAAATTTAATCTTTGAATCATGATTTTTTATAATTTGTTATTGGTTTGAAACTAGATCCCACTAAATCAACTTGATTTTATTGTTTACAACCGATCTGGTAAATCTTACATGTCTGCCATGGTTAAGGCGAAGAAGATGTTGGGGAGCCCGCAAACATGTTTAACTCCGCAATATTTTGTATATACTGTCTCAAGTTAAGTGTCTGTAATGCCGTGAATATCGTTTGTAACTGTATATCATATTTTGCTATTTATTTTGAACAGAAATTAGGGTGGTGGTTTTCTTATTGGAATTCCTATACATTGAATTTTGTCGCAGCCTTTTATAACTTGCTTAGAAGTATGGTTTTGCTCATTGTTGAATGTTGAAGGCCTCTTGATGACATATAGTTGCTAACATCTACGTCATTTGATCTTAGGTGGATAGTTGTCTCATTGGCAATCATACTGCATCTACTTATAACATATTACTACATTGTATGTGCGTTCTTATGCCCTTTTGTGTTTTAAATGAAACAATTGCTGTTAATTTTTATAGTAATCTTCATTATACACGGCAAGAATTACATTACTGAACCATGTCGAACATGAACTGAACCATGACACGAATGAACCAAACCATGACACAGATATTTCAGTAATTTTGAATTGAGTGCAAAAGTAGGTATTTTTCAGAATAATTGACGGCAGTATTATATCACGAAGAAACATGTGATGTTACAGAAAGATAATAACTTTTTTTATGCACGTTAAAACAATTAGCAACTTTTAAATTTGACATACGCAATGTGCCTGCTGTTCATACTTTACTTTGCTCGGGTGACGACTCACTTTACTTCATCTATAACAGTAAAAATCCTGAAAAACTTCAATTTTTGATAGGGAAAGTTTTAAAATCATTAATAAAGATATTGCGGATGTTAAAGAGAATAATATGTGATATTGCAATTAATAAAAACGACGAAATATTTTTTATTGAACGTCATGACCACAAGATTCAAATGATTTCAGTTGTTGGTGAAATCCAGACTGTGGTTGATACTTGCCAAATGACATTAATGGCCATTCATGTAAACAAAGATAATGAAGTAATTGTTGGAATGAGAGAACAAGGACCACCGTTTCCTGTCAACGATTTTTCGGTCCGACAAGTTATAATTTTGGGTAGTGACTATAAACGCAAAGTTACATTAGATTTCGATAAAAAACAAGAGGCTCTCAAGAGCCTGAATCGCTCACCTGAATTTTTTTGGTTTAATCTCTCATCAATGATTATTTTGGCTTTTCAATTTATTTAAATGTTCTTTGAATCGTCCTATTTTCTTCAAAAGCAAAAAAAAATCATTTTCTCCTATGTTCTATTTTAGCCATAGGAGCTATGTTTCTTGACATACAAGGAAATGAAATATAAAATTTATACTAGATACTCTGAAACTCTGAAACTCATTTAGCCTAAGTTTGGCTGAAATTGATACAGCAGTTTCATAAGAGAAGATTTTTTTAAGTAAGTCAACATGATGAACAAATTGTGAAAAAAGTCTTTAAAGGGCAATAACTCCTAAAGAGGTCAATTGACAATTTTGGTCAAATTGACTTATTTGTAGATCTTACTTTGCTGATCATATTTGCTGTTTACAGTTTATCTTTATCTATAATAATATTCAAGATAATGACCAAAAACTGCAAAATTTCCTTAAAATTACCAATTAAGTGGCAGCAACCCAACAATGGTTTGTTTGATTCATCTGAAAATTTCAGGGCTGATAGATCTTGACCTAATGAACATTTTTACTTCATGTCAGATTTGCTCTAAATGCTTTCGTTTTTGAGATATAAGCCAAAAACTGCATTTGACCCTAATGTTCTATTTTAAGTAACGGCGGCCATGTTTTTTGACGGATCAAAAATCAAAGCACACACTTTGTGCAGGATAATCTAAGGAACAATCATGCTAAGTTTTAACCAAATCCATTCAGTAGTTTCAGAGGAGAAGATTTTTTAAAGTTAGCAAATATGATGAACAAATTGTGAAAAATTGTCATAAAAGGACAATAACCCCTTAAGGGGTCAATTGACAATTTTGGTCATATTAACTTATTTGTAGATTTTACTTTGCTGATCTTTTTTGCTGTTTACAGTTTATCTTTATCTATAATAATATTCAAGATAATGACCAAAAACTGCAAAATTTCCTTAAAATTACCAATTAAGTGGCAGCAACCCAACAATGGTTTGTTTGATTCATCTGAAAATTTCAGGGCTGATAGATCTTGACCTAATGAACATTTTTACCCTGTCAGATTTGCTCTAAATGCTTTCGTTTTTGAGATATAAGCCAAAAACTGCATTTGACCCCTATGTTCTATTTTAAGTAACGGCGGCCATGTTTTTTGACGGATCAAAAATCGAAGCGCACATTTTGTGCAGGATATACTAAGGAACAATCATGTTAAGTTTCATTCAAATCCATTCAGTAGTTTCAGAGGAGAAGATGTTTGAAAAATTGTTAACGACGACGACGACGACGACGACGACGACGTCGACGACGACGACGACGACGGACGCCAAGTGATGAGAAAAGCTCACATGGCCTTTTAGGCCAGGTGAGCTAAAAAGGGAATAAATTGTTCAGTTATGTATTTCGCATCCGTACGGATTCTAAAAATGTTGTCTATGTTGTCGATCATTCTCAATACAAAGGTAGAATAGTAGCTGTTGACAGAAACGGTCGCTTGAAGTTTACCTACGGTGAACAAACGGATTTCGGAACATTTCGACCAACGGGAATTACCATTACACCAAGTGATAACATTGTAGTTGCAGATCTTTCTAATTATGCACTGCATGTTATAAATTCGAAAGGAGATTTACTTGTACTGCAGTTCATTTTCAAGGACTTGAACATATATGATCCATATAGTGTATGCTTTGACACTAAAGGGTATTTATTGATTAGATGTGGGAAAGGAGAAAAATGAGGACTACGGTAAAATCCATGTTGTTAAAATGATAGACAGTCTTACGTCGTTCGTAGAACAATAAAAAGCCCTGTTGCAAATGTTGTTAGAGACATAATTTATTTTAAATGTTACAAAAGCATTTTGCTCGTTTCATTTAGTTCCCTCACACTCATTGCATTGAATGTGCCACACCATTTATGCACATATATGGATATTGTATGCTGAGTTAGTACCATACAAATCCTTGGTACATACTTTTATACTGTGTGAAATAATCCAATTGGATTGATGGGAAATACAATGTCTTAAAATAGCACGACTTCCGAAGACCTCTAGACGTTTTGTTGCGATAATACAAGGATTATTCGGTGAAATTAAACCATTATATCATGCTTGTAAGGGGCATTCGACAAGAATATCCATTGTAAGCATGATGTATTTGTATAATATACATATGCCCGAAGCATAAATGTGTGGTTTTGATCTACTTAATAAAGTAATACAAATCATATTTTCTTTTCGATGAAATTTTTCAAACATCTCAAGTTATCTAAACAGTTGTTGATGTTGTAATGGAATTTCACAAAAACTCCGATAGAAAATTTGTTTTAATTGATAGTGCATGTGGTATATAGTATACACTTTCTCGACACTTAAAACAAATTATGTGAAACATAAATGCTAGGATAAACATAATGGAAACACTGGACACTTTAATAATCTCTTGCGTCAGAATCGCCCTTTTATAGAACCAAGGCTTCTAAAAAAAAAAGGAGTGGAAAAAGGTAAGCAAAGTATCATCATTACAATTTTAAAGAATAAAAGTACAATTGATTGACCTCTCCAGTTCAAAATCAGACGGTCTTAGAGTAGACATTCAACACTGTTGAAACTTCAAAATGCCTACATTAGGAATGGATATATACACAATTTTATTTGGATTTTTGGCATTTGTCTATCGTGTCGAAAACAACAGAGGGGTAAATATCTTACCTTTCGAAATAGGTAACAATTTACATTTTTCTTGATAGGTATACTTTTTGCCTCTTTCCAACGTACGATATAGTGTCTAAATTTTTGAACATTTGTTCTCGATATAGCACTTCAATATTATAGTAATGATATATTAGAATGAAAACAAGAACAAGTACGTGCAATGTAGGCTTTGATCATGGTCCAAGACCGTAAGGTGACCTATCGTTTTATCCCAGCCCTCTTCTAAATATGTGTCTTGTAGAGAAGTGTCTCATTGTTAATTATACGTCACATCTTCTTACTCTTTTTATTAGTGTTGTCAACGGTTAACCGGTTAACCGGTTAACCGGTCGAACGACCGAATACCGAATACCAAAAACGCTAACCGGTTAACCGGACTTTTTTTCACTTTAGATAGATTTTATATAAATTTGAATTGAAATCATTAAAAAGTTAGGTTTTATTTTAAAAATTTCGTCGTGGTAATTAATTTGACAGATCAGTTGTCCAGTAAATTGATTGCTATTGTTAATCCTATAAACATAAAATTAATTAGAACTTGTCTCTCAGCTCGGGGCAGGATCTTAAAGAAACATAATTAGTATACATGTTTTTTTTAGCAGTAACTCTAAATCAGTAATGCGATTAAAGTTTACGATTTACTTCATTATTTCGTTTCTGATCTAATATTGTGTAAACCTACATCTAAATGTGCAACCTCTGTCGTGCAAGGCTTAGTCTTACGTTAAACGAAATGCTAACTCAAAAATTTTGAAATGCAAACCAATGTGAATGTACTCAATGTATACGTGATAGTACGAGTAACATGCAAACAAAGTAAAGAAACAGGCCGTACGGTGACCTATAATTGTTAATTTCTGTGTCATTTTGATCTCTTGTAGAGAATTGTCTCATTGGCAATCATACCACTTCTTCTTATAATTAATCACTCAAAATGAAACACTCCACATTTTTTTCGGAGACAACAAGAGAAAAGGAAAGAATAATCAGTTTAAGACATATTCAATTCTACGAGATCAAGAAGTTTTTTTAATTTATTTTTCAATCTGAAGTCGGTACAAACGCTATAGTTGATAAGGTGTAGTTGATTATTAAAAGTCATGCAAACAGGAATCCTTACAGACAAGCCTGATAATGCCAGAGGACAAACTTCAATTCTAAAAGCGTAAATTTATGACTTGGATGAAAAGTTGTCAAATTGACACTCATACCACATCTTATATCTATGTGTAGGGTACTATTAATAAGGCTTGCAAGCACCAACTCATACTGCCGGTTAGCCGGTTAATCGGTCGAACGATTATCCGAGTAACCGGTTAGGCAAAAGTGTACGATTTGACAACACTACTTTTTATATATGAAACACAACAACAAAAAGACGTGCTATGTCTATTACCTGTTACAAAACTTTTAATTTTTCGAAAATATAAGGATTTTCTTATCCCAGGAATAGATTACCTTAGCCGTATTTGGCACAACTTTTTGGACTTTGGGGTACTCAATGCTCTCCAACTTTGTACTTGTTTGGCTTTACAACTATTTTGATCTGAAGCGTCACTGATGAGTCTTATGTAGACGAAACGCGCGTCTCACGAATTAAATTATAATCCTGGTACCTTTGATAGCTATTTAGAGTTAAAGAAGGTACTAAAGAAGATACGTAAGAGAGCTAAAGGTTTCATGGTACTAGTAACCTAATTATATCATGGGAAACTACTACATGAATTACTAGAGGAGATATGTAAACAATACAGGAAGAAAAGATCGTGTGCAATGCCAAAGACGCTCAGTATATTGTAATGCCTCAATATATGTTACACGGTGATTGTGAAAACTGTAATAATATTTCTTTGCAAAACCCATAAAGTTAAATATAACTGACAACTTATTCTCTGTAATATTATTACTATTACAATCGAGCAATTATACGACTAGAAAAGATAAAAGAATGTGTTGGGGTGTTCTCTAAATTAAAACATGAAAAGAGAACGACGGATGACCTAAATTAAAGCATAGGTGGGTTCATGTGTTCATGTAGTTCATTGTATTTAAGATGCCAAAATAAATCGTGTAAACACGATTGAGTGATCGACTCAAAACGCACAATGCTTCAAGATAGAGATGTAATCGTAGGTAATTAGAGACAATATTATTTTTTTCCCCTTTATTTTCAAAAATTCATTTTTTTTTCAATTTTAATTTATTTCCGCATTTTCTGTACATTAGCATAAATATTCCAGAAATGACACATGTTAACTATTTACAAAAAAATCCATGTTAAGTTTTCACATTCTTTACCTTTCTAAGGAGTCTATATGCTAGTTTTGAAATGTTGCACCAAAGTACCGAACATTAAAAGTTTATATTAAAGAATACAAAAATCTTGCTTTGGGCAAGAAAATGTCACAAAAAATTCCCTGATGTCGCAGATTCATGTGACATTCGGTCATTATCATATACATGATATGGTAAAACACATTAAAAGCCGTGATGTAGTGGTTAGTGCATCGGACTACAAACACAAAGGTCCGGGATGAAAATTTCAGGGACTGAATTTTTGGCTCTCCCTTGACACCATTTGCGAGTATGGTCTTGCGGAAACGATGATAGTCCGTTTGAAGGGGACGATAAATGGCTGACCCGTGTTAAGAGAGAGCCATATCTCTTGCACGTAAAAGACACCCTTGTAGATTTCGAAAGAGCAGGCTAAAGCCGCTACAATGCGGCACTCGCACCCGCAAAGTGGAAATGGATTAATTATAAGTTGCAAAACTTATTTCCCAATCCACTTTAAATAAATATGTTTAAACTAAAACACCTTAATACCAGATATCATAGTCGATGTTCTGGCCGGACAAAACTGTATAAGAAAAGGGACCCGAAGAACAAGTCGAATGGAAGACACAAGAAAGAGATATCGAGCATGTGTCAATTAAACGAAATCAGACATTTTTATTTAATTTGATTTTAAATAAAACAGCAAACTAAACTCGCAAAAAAAGCTACCTACAGATCAACAAACGGTTTCACAAAATGGACAAGTGTGTATGTAATAAGCTAAGCTCTAAAAGAGTGACGAAAGATACCAGTTGGAAATTCAAACTTTACTAATGACTCTTCCATTTTTCATATTTAAGCAAACACAATATCTTTAAACAAATCAAAAGATACATAAAGTTTGATAAGACAATTTTTGAAAGTTCATGAAAACCATTTACTGTTCGGGCTAGACTTAAAGAAACGAGTAGGACAAGAAAAATGATAATTTACAATACCCTATCAAAGGATACCTATTTACAAAGCGTAAGCTCAAAATATAAATATTGAGTATGTATATGAAATCATGCCTATCATACTAAAATCTTTCAACTAACAATGACTTTTCACAATTTGAGATCGCTCCCCGATTTTGACAGGATTTGTTGCTCAGTCTTTAGAAAAGGAAGGCCAACGATACAAGAGGGACATTCTCGTTTGAATTGTTTTATTTTGTCATTTCGGGCCCTTTTATAGCGGCGGTATGGGAGTCTCTTTGTTGAAGGCCGTACGGTGACCTATAGTTGTTTATTTCTGTGTCAGTTTGGTTTCTTGTGGAGAGTTCTCGCATTGGCAGTCATACCACATCTTCTTTTTAATATAAATCGAAAATAAACTGACAACGCCATTGTTAAAAATGAAAATGATCCACAGACAAAACATAGAAAGTAAAGACGAAGCAACACGAACCCCACCAAAAACTGGGGTGGTCTCAGGTGATCAAGAAAGGTAAGCAGATCTTGTTCTACATGTGACACCAGTCGTGTTGCTCATGTTAGTACACCTATGTTAATAGTAATAAGTCTGTTCAATAGGTCGCATTCGGGAAAGAGGACGAGATTGTAGTTTAGGCAGTAGGAACATATCCGTTATCATCTGTCAAACGGATATTTCATAACGGTCAACCAACTCATGTTGGCGTTCGTTAAACTAACGAAGGAATGATTTCAACTTCACAATTGGAACTCTTGGTTTAATATCTCCCTTCTGAACAATAACCCTCTATTAAGGAAATCATGATAGGAAACTTAGTTTTACCTGAAGAGTTTTGTAGGCTCGTTTTTTTTTTTTTTTGGTCGTACATGTATTCAGTGTTTGCTCTTCAATTTTGTACTTGTTTGGGTTTCTAAATATTTTGATATGAGCGTCACTGATGAGTCTTATATAGACGAAACGCGTGTCGGGCGTATTAAATTATAAGCCTGGTACCTCTGATGATTATTAGGTATAGTGGTGTTTCTCTTCTATTTATGATATTTTAATGTCCTCTGGGTGTCTTCTGCCTCTATTTATTTTATCAGTTTAAGGACCTAATTTCAAACTGTCACCTGGAAAACATTTGGAAAAACAGGTTTTTTGAAAAAAATAAACATTTTCAAAAAATGCTTAGTAACACAAACGGTTTTGTTTACTGAGCTTTCCTTACTTTTAATATTATAATAAGGAGATGTTGCATGATAACTAAATGCGACAACTATCCTCACAGTTCAAATTGTTTTGACCATGCCTGTGTTTTATCCTCGAAAGTCTTTCCGAATCATTTTTCTCAAACCGGAGCTAGGGGCCGTCTCAAACTTGCTGTGAGGTGAAAGTGTTGTAGATTCGTATTGAAGGTTTCTTATGACTCTGAGATGAAGAATAACATCAAAAGAGGTATTTCTTTTTTGCTTTCTGTGTGTGTTTTTTAGTTCTGTGTCATAAAAGGATACTCCACACGTATCCATGTTTTTTTTCCATTTTGTATGTTGATCGGGCAAAAATGAAAGACATAACGATATTCTAAGTAAATAAAATCTTTAATGCGGTGACATGTTTAATAACAGTGTATCATGCAAATATGTTTTTTTTAAACAATAAGATGCACCAACCAAAAACAAGTCACTTTCAAAATCATAAAACAAATAGTTTAATATCACTGTTTATTTAACAAATAAAAAAAACTTGAGCTTGTTCTAAAATATTTCAAATAATGCTAAATAGTTACTTGACTAAACAAATACAGAACTAAAGACTAGATATAATGTATGCCTAATTAAATAAATGTTTATTATAAGAGACAAAAAAACAGAGAATAGATATTAAATAACATTATTAGACTGAAACATTATTCATTTTAATTACAAAGTTAACGTTATATTTTAATATATCTTCTAGTGGTCAAATTATATTTAACTATCAGCTTAAATCAACAAAGAAAATTATACAGAAATCCGCATAATCAGTCATTCCCAAAAAATGGGTACAATTCGAATGTAGACACTGTTAAAAAATAAATTTCAACTGAGCAGAGAGAGAGTGTTGTTTTCTTCTGTGTCTATATCTCGTCTGTCATTTTTTTAATTTTTACTTACACCATTTTAGTTGTTTTCTAGTTTTAGCATTTTTTGTAACACAAGGTAAGTATGAACGTATCGGAGGTTAGTGTTGTATAAAGTCATCTTAAAAATTGCATTAGAGAAAAACACAAGATTTAAATCCAGGCTCATGTGAAATGGGTTACATTTACCACCATAGCAAACTGATTTA